>NC_057825.1:82703536-83347286 GCF_910594005.1 Cervus elaphus
TAAAGATATCTTTAATTTCTTAAGTGTGTATATGTGTTTTAAAGCTGCATAATATGTCAATATGTAGTTAAAATATTAGGCCAGTTTGCAGTTTTGAGACATTCAACATTAAGTTTCACTACCATAAATAACACTGATAAACCAACTTGTATATCTTTGTTAGCATCTGTATTTATTTTCTTGTAATAAATATCTAGAAATAGGTTTACCATGATATAACCTCTTTAAAGCTTTCAAAATATGTGCTGAAGTAAACTTTTGAGCACTTATATACTATTTTTATTTTGTTACGGAGTGTAGATGTGGAACAAATAAATACCAAACACCAAAATATCACTTTGCTTTTGTTGAATAGCTAATTTTTGTAAATAGACTAAATGCACTGAATCCAGGACACTTTCCATAAAAATTTGTTTTAAGTTTTTATTTGGAATGAATATACTTTCATTGCTTCTGAAAAGTGAAATACTTTTTACTTGGTTTTTTTCTACAAGTTTAGTTTTGGGTTGATGTAATCTAATGCTAGTAGCATTTTATTGTAATGTAGATTTACAGCATCTTTCATTGTCATGGCTTCTAATGAAGCTTGACGTTTTCAAATGTACTTAGTCAGTCCTGAAGTGTCACTTTTCCTGTTGGAGTATGAGCTGAATGTATGAATTTGGCAAATACAAGATAAAGTATGATTCAACGGCGAAAGAAAAAAAGCAAAATGATAGATGTCTTCTTTTTTAAAAAATAATTGACTTTTACGTTTTAAAGCAGTTTAAAACAGTTCACAGAAAAATAGAGCACAAAGGAGAGTGTCCCCCCCGCCCCCACTTCCTACAGCCCTATCAACATCCCACACCAGAGTGGTATATTTGTTGCAATCAGTGAACTTTCACTGACACATTATTATCATCCAAAGTCCAGAGTTTCCAGTAGGTTTCACTTTGGGAGTTGTATATTCTGTGGGTTTTGGCAAATGTATAATGACATATCTCTAACATTAGTTTCATAGCCCTAAAATTCCTCTGTGCTCCACGTACTCATCTCTTTTTTTCCCCCAACCCTTGGAACTGACTTTTTTTAAAAACAAAGGTAGTGTCTTTTTTTTTTTTTTTTGAAGGCCTTGTAGCAAATAGGTTAAGTATATTAGGAAAACTATATTGACGGGCTGAAACCTACCTTCCCAGCAATCTCTTAGCATTGAAAAGTGGAAATGAAATCAGCATTCTCTGCATAGAAGTTAACTTCAGTTTAAAATCTTAAGTAATGTTAAATTTAAAAAGACTTCCACTTGTAGGTGATCACTATTAATATTTACAGGTATTGAAGTAAATTTGCATATACTTATTAAATTTTTTTTTGATGGCCTATATCAGTATTTGATGAATGAAATACTTGACCTGTATTTAGTCCACACTTGGTAGAGAAATTACGATGGGGGAGTAAATTTAGCTGAACCATGTTATTGTGCTCCATAATATCTTTGAAACATTTGCTACACTTCCTTTTAGAAGTCTGTTGACTAGAAATAGTGACAAATATGCTGCCTGTGTATCTGTAGTATCTATCTTTATCCATGATATTAAGGAAAACAGGCTACTGTAGTCAACTAATTTAGGTGAAATTTCAAGTTAACAAAGATTTCCTGCCAAATGGTTAATTTTTGTTTTTATTTTTAAGGAACCAACTAATGCTTTCTTTACATTAAAGATAAGACTACTTGTTGGTTTTAACAAAATCAGCAATCTCCAAATTTGGTCATTGTGATATTTTAGCACTTACTGATTTTGAGTTCCTTTTAATTGTGCACGTGAGTACGTGGTCAGTTGTGTTTGGCTCTTTGTGGTCCCATGGGCTATAGCCTGCCAGACTCCTCTGTCCATGGAATTTTCCAGGCAAGAGTACTGGAGTGGGTTGCCATTTCCTACTCCAGGGTCTTTTTAATTAAAATGTGTTATTTGTTAGATCTTCATAGTTTTATTTGTGATTTTTGTGATAAATGTACTACTCTTGAGTTGCTACAAGTATTTCCCCAAACTAATTATGTGATTGTTAAATTTGCTTATAAATGGGTGGGAAAGGGGTATGTGTAAAACTCCTGAGTAAAATATGTACATTTCATTCATTCAAGAAATATTTATTAAACACTTGCTAGGTGCCAAGCAGTTTTCTAAATGCTAAGAGCAAGAGTAGTCAACAGGGTGATTAGGATCCTTTTTTTGGTGGCCTGCACCTTCTATGCAGGAGGGGGAGATATGATGTACACATGTAAATGAATGAAAAAAGGTCATTTTTAAATACTGAAAAAGGCTCTGGGGGAGAAAAACCCTGTTCTGTTAAAGTGATGGGTAGGATCTGTAATTTAGACGGAGTGATTAAGGATAGCCACATGGAGGAGATAACATTTGCAGTGACACCTAAATGATGGAGAAGCAAGCCACTTCAATTTCCAGGGACAGAACTTTCCAGACAGGGAAGAATACAAGGCACAGATTCTAAGGTGGGGAACAGGTTTGGCCTATTCAAGGAACAGCAGGAGGGCTAGATTGCACAGAACTGTGGAGGCTGTGATCAGGAACTTAGAAGATTTTTCCCCCCTCTATTTTCTGGTTACAGGGGGAAACTAATTGAGGGTTTAAGCAAAGGATTGGTAATCTGGGGGGTGGGGAGACATATAATAAATAAGTACTTACATAAATATTCAAATGATGGGTGGATAAAGTTTGGGGGAGTGTAGGAGGACTAGGAACCTTGGGAGAAGATATTCATGAGGAAATGACATTTAAACTGAGGCTTAAGGAATTAATTAGGGGAACAACATGGTAAAGAATATTCCACACAGAGGAATAGCATGGTGGTATATGAGTCTAGAAAGAGCTTAGTGGCATAAGGCTCTGAAAAAGACTAGCTTGTCTATTTGTAGTTTACAGAGGGGAAAGTAGCACCAAATGGGGCAGGAGAGATTTGGCAGTGAGGACAGGTCTGTGACAGTCAGTGACAAAGGTCTGTCTAGTCAAAAGCTATGGTTTTTCCAGTAGTCATGTATGGATATGAGAGTTGGACCATAAAGAAAGCTGAGCGCCAAAGAATTGATGCTTTTGAACTGTGGTGTTGGAGAAGACTCTTGAGAGTCCCTTGGACTTCAAGGAGATCCAACCAGTCCATCCTAAAGGAACTCAGTCCTCAATATTCATTGGAAGGACTGATGCTGAAGCTGAAGCTCCAATACTTTGGCCACCTGATGCAAAGAACTGACTCATTGGAAAAGATCGTGATGCTGGGAAAGATTGAAGGCAGGAGAAGGGGCGGACAGAGGATGAGATAGTTGGATGGCATCACCAACTCGATGTACATGAGTTTGAGCAAGCTCCAGGAGTTGGTGGTGGACAGTGAAGCCTGGCGTGCTGCAGTCCTTGGGGTGGCAAAGAGTCGTTCATGACTTGAGCGACTGAACTGAATTGGACTAAACAGGATTTTATGAGGCACGTGTACGATTTTAGCTGTTAATCCTCTGTAACAGTGATTTTAACGAGTAACTTAATCACATGTGCATTTAATATTATTAGTAGTTGCTACTCTGAGGGTTTGATTGGAGGAGGGGGCAAGAAGGGAGACCAGTTTGGTTACACTTTAAGTGAGCTAGGATGGTGTTTTTGCTTTCACTTTCCTCTCAGGTTCAAAGGATTTGTTAAATAAGCCACTCATTATATATAAATAATACAGATATTTATTAGAGAATTATCTAGCTAACATTAAAAGAATAGTAATAATACTAACATTAAAAGAAAAGAGAAATAGAAAGAGCAGAGGATACATCACCTAGTTGGGTTTGACCAACATCCAGACTTAAACAACGCTAGGAAGTCTTGAGACGCAGCACATCTGGAGTCCCAATTGGGAAAAGGTCCCAGGCGTCCACTCCGTGGGTGAGACGTCAAAAATTGCAGTTCGAGGTTCCCATTTATAATCCCATGACGCAAATTGATATCATCATCAATGTGTGACCAAATTGCAAGCCTAGTTTCATGTTAATGCTGTTTGTTTTGTCTTGTAAAACTTGGAATGTTGTTAAGCCTGAGGCTTGGTTGGCCAGGCCCCCTTCAGGGGCTCAGCCATCTTCTTCCCCCCTTTTATCTGCAAGTCTTGCACTCACAGCAGGCGGTCACTCCCGGTCACTCACAGATAGGGCAGTGTCCAGGCAGTGTAGAAGCCAGGTCAGAGGCCTACTCTGCTTTGTCTCTGATGCCTAAACAAGACTATTTATTTAATTTCCCTGACAGATGGTGGTAATGAGAATAAGGATGATATCAGTAGAGATTTTGAGTGAAGACAGATTTAAGACCTTGGTTAGATTTAGGGGTATGGAAAAGGAGAAATGTATCAGGGACAGGCCTCAGGTGTGTACCTGCAAATGAGTAGATGGTGGTGATGTTACATAGCGACCCTGGTCAGTTAAAGGTCACTGTAGAGATTTAGCATTCTAAGGTTGTAAATAAAAGCTTCTCCTATGGGATTGATTATTTTAAAATTACAGTGCAGTGTGTGCTCAGTCATGTCTGACTCTCTGCGTCCCTATGGACTGTAACCTGTCAGGCTCCTCTGTCCATGGGATTTTTCCAGGCAAGAATACTGGAGTAAGTTGCCATTTCCTTTCTCCAGGGGATCTTCCGGACTAAAGGATCCAACTTCCATCTCTTGTGTCTCCTGCACTGGCAGGTGGATTCTTTACCCCTGAGCCATTTACTGTCACCTTATGACAAACGCATATAATGCTTACTATTAAGCATACTTCAACTCATTGAATCCTGATGACAACTTAATGTGGTAGGTGCTGTGACTATCCCAGGTTACATATGAGAAGACAGGCACAGAGAAGTTAAAAGATATACATCTAGACAGTTTTGCTTCCTGGTTCATTCTTAACTACTAATTAGGCTTGGAAGGTTTTAATTACACAGTTTGCATACTGTGTGGTAATTATCTAGACTCACCTAATGATATATTAAATTGGAATGTAACTGTGTTAGACTTTTCCTGGGAAGTTTACTTTTTTGTGCATTCAGATAGCATACCTGGCTATATCTTTATAGTACTGAAACAAGCAGTGGTAATATCCTCTTTAATTAAATACTGCTTTCTGTTATTTTCTAAAATTCTTTGAAATTGCTTTGTCTTTATGTGTTCGTGTGCTAAGTCACTTCAGTTGTGTTTGATTCTTTGCAACCCTATGGACTGTAGCCTGCCAGGCTTCTCTATGTGATTCTCCAGGCAAGAATACTGGAGTGGGTTGCCATGCTGTCCTCCAGGGGATCTTCTTTACTTAGGGATCGAACCTATATCTCTTATGTCTCCTGCATTGGCAGGCAAATTCTTTACTACTGGTGCCACCCTTTGAAATTGCTTGGTCTTTGTATTGTTACTGTTTGCAGCACCTTTTGAAATAGTGTTGATTTTACTTTGTACAGTTAAATGTGCTTCATAAAGTGAAGGTAAAGGCTCTAATGTGCATGCATACTCAGTCGCTCCATCGTGTCCAACTTCTTGTGACCCCATGGACTGTAGCCTGCCAGGGTTCCCTGTCCGTAGAATATTTCAGGCAAGAATACTGGAGTGGGTTGCCATTTCCTCCTCCAGGGGATCTTCCCACCCAGTGGTTGAACCTGCATTGGCAGGTGGATTCTTTATCACTTTGCCTGAAGTCTGAAGTCTCTAATAGCCTTTGGAAATCACATAATGTAGATGTTTCTTTTTGTAAAGAGACTGAAAATTCATTAATATAGGTATGTAATTTTTGCTCTGAGAATAGTGTCTTTGTGGGCTGATGTTGGTACACTAACAGTGTGCCACTCCTCGGCTGTCTCCTCCTCTGAGAGGAGAGGCTGTCGTTGGGTTGAACGTAGTAGATGCTATATATTTCCTTAGATTGGAAACTGGCCCTTAGTAGACAAGCTCAAGGGGCAGAGTCTCTTACAGACATTGATGTGGGAAAGGATAAGACCCCGAGGAGTGTACTAGTGGGGTCAAGCAGTTGATGGGGAAGAAAGGCAGACGAGGTATTATTGTACAAAGCCTCTGAAACTAGCTAAGTTGTGTCCAGCCCTTCTGTGACCCCATGAACTGTAGCCTGCCAGGCTCCACGGTCCATGGGATTTCCCAGGCAGGAATACTGGAGTGGGTTGCCTTTTCCTTTACCAAATGGTCTTCCCAACGCAGAGATTTAACCTGCGTCTCCTGCATTGGCAGGCAGGCTCTTTTACCACTGAGCCACCAGGGAAGCCGAAACTAGCAATTAGGTGGGTTTAAAAAAACAGAAGGGAACAAAATAGAAACCTAAACTTTAGAAAATTCTCTCTTCTGTTACATATTCTATTGTTACTTTTTCATCACCATTCAGTAAAGTTCTGCAAAGGTTAACTTCTTTTTGTGTGCTGGGTGAACAAAAGAGTTTATATAGCTGTTTCTTAGTGAAAATCGCTCAGTTGTGTCCAACTCTTTGCGACCCCATGGACTATACAGTACATGGAATTCTTCAGGCCAAAATACTAGAGTGGGTGGCCTTTCCCTTCTCCAGGGGATCTTCCCAACCCAGGAATCGAACTGGGGTCTCCTGCATTGCAGGCGGATTCTTTACCAACTGAACTAGCTGTTTCTTAGGAGTTATGTAATTTGAAGCAGTATCTATGGTGTTTGGTGAGAAAGGGTCCTAGAGGCAAATGAAACTCTGGCCCTCACTAATTGTCCTTCTTGTGTCTTTGTGTCTTCCACTAAAACATTAATCATGTGCTTTGTTTTTTAAGGAAGGCTATTTTTTTAGGTAACTTTTATTAAATTAGGACCCATTAGCTTTATCATGGCCATTTTGGAAAACTTTTTAGGATCTTAACAATTATATATATATGTATATGCTTATATATATACACACACACACATAAATAAATAAATATATATATATTTTAGTCTTTGTAACTTGGAATTATTTCCAAGTGAGTTTGGGGGGAAGAATGGAATATGAATTATTAGGTGAAATTGATAGTTTCTGTGTGCATACAGTAGCAGAAGTTGTTTATAGATGAATACAGTGTTCAAGAACAGTGCTGCTCACATTTAGCTGTGAAGACTTAATTGAGGCCATATTTAGTAGTGCTGCTTATCTGTATATATAGTAGGAAAGTGACTGGTATTCTTGGTCCTGTCTAATATTATAGAGGGAGTGAGACGTTCAGTATGTAGTTGAGCATCACTTTTGTAACTATTTCCAAGTGACCTATAATGGTGAAGAAATTATTTGAAATTTTGCTTTAGTTGTGGTCCTTTAGGAAAAAGTTTAGAATGCAGGAATTAAAGTAACCTGTTTCTCTCTTTTTTTAACTCTAGGTGAGAATTATGAAGATGATGACCTAGTAAACTCAGATGAGGTTATGAAGAAACCATGTCCAGTACAGATTGTTCTTGCACATGAAGATGACCATAACTTTGAGCTTGATGAAGAAGCTTTGGAGCAGATATTACTACAGGAGCACATACGAGATCTAAACATAGTAGTGGTGTCCGTGGCAGGAGCTTTTCGTAAAGGGAAATCATTCCTACTGGACTTCATGCTTAGATATATGTATAACAAGGTGAATAGTGTCTTTTAAATTGAACCAAGTTAAAAACAAAAATTACCAGCCAGTCTTGTTTAAAAATAATAGATAAAAAGCAGTAAGAACTGTATCTTTAGTTTTAAAAAATATAGTTCTTGATAAGACTTCTCAGTTAAGATAGTAATGTAAGTTTGTTTGAGCTCTTGATTCTTCTTCATCTCCCATCTCCATAATTCCTCTTTGCAGGTAGTACATATTGAGGTATATGATTGAGCACCTGTGTTCAATGTGTTCCAAGCATTGTAACTCTAACTCAAAATGTCTGAGTATACTTTAAATTTCCTGAGTATTGTTCAGTCTCTCCTTTTTTGTATTTCCTCACACCTTCCCCTTCTTGATCACCTTTGCAGTAATGAGTAAAGTAGGCTGACAGAGACTTCTGAAAAGGTATACTTATGCTCCTCAAATAAGTCTCCTTTAGAGAATTTTTCTTTTTGAGGTAAGATTCAGTCCCTTAAAGTGACTTCCATGGCCTTCCATGATCTCTAAGCCTCATTCCTTGCCTCTGTAGTTTTTGCAGTTCCTTGACTATGTCATAATTATCTCTCAGCTGTTGCTATATTGCTGCCTTATCTTTTCATTGGAAGCCTTCCATGATTTCTAAGACTATGTTATGACTATATGGCTCAGGTTATGTGTTGCATTGATACTACTTTAGTTACTTATTTTTCCTGGCTAGTGTAGCCTCTGTCAGGAGTGGCCTTATCTTGATTACCATATCTCTCGTGCCTGGCACAGTAATTGGCCCATAGTAAGCACTTATTTTCTGTTTTGACTAATGAATCACCCTTTCTATTTTCACTTTTTGACAGTTGTTATTTTCCAGACAATTGTTATTTCCTTCCCTTTCCCTGACTTCGACTTTCTCCCCTGAAAAAAAAAAAAAATTTTCCTCCGACTTGAGTCAGAATATTTTTCTGCTAGTTGAAAGTTGGGCTGAGGGAATGAGAGTTTGATAGGAACCAAGAAGGAGGAATTGAAATTTTGGAGTGGAACACTTAGTGGGGAACGGCTTTATAGGAAGAGGCTTTAGATGTTCAGAAGGCCACATGAAGGTGCTAGAAGTAACACGTAGAATTATGTAATTGTCTAAACATCTGTCATGTTGTTGATCTTTACGAATTCTGTGTAAATCTGCAACTGGCTGTGTACGTGCCTTGAGATTAAGTAATAAGGCAAACATTCCTAGTTGATTTTCCAGGAAGCTTTTCAGTATTCTTTTTGTAGGAATCTCTTCAGGCATACTTAAATACACCTGAGTATCAAGGATATAGTTCATGTTAAAGAAGACTATTTTGCAGAAGTTGGGAGTTGAGAAAGATACAGTAAAGTTTTTCCACTTAAACTTGATTATTTTCCAGAATTTTACATCTGAAATAGAGAAATGTATAATGACTTATTCTTTAAAAAAAAAAAAAGAAAAAAAGACTGTACATTTAAAGATGATGAATTTCTGTATTTTGAGGCTCTAACTTCTTAAGTTAGCTTGTGTATATTATATCTATCTGTGTCTGAGCTGTTCACTGCAAGTGTGTTTGATTCCAAGTAGATAGAACATTTGATAGAAGGTTAGAAGGGGAAGGAAACTTAAATCACTTGTCTAGCAAGTTTCACCTTAGGTGCAATTTCTTATTTGATCTCTGATGAGTTAGTAGTGGCTGTTCAGAGGGGGAGTAGCAGCCCACACATGTGTCATATTTGTTATCTCTGAGCTAATAGACAGTGTAGAACCTTACACATTGTTGTAGCCTTCTCAGTTAATATCTTCAAAGGTAACCACTATTCTGAACTCTCACCACAGGCTAATTTTGTCTGTTTTTGAACTTCACGTGAATGAAATCATACCATAGGGTTTATGTTTGGTTTATTTCATTAACATATCTGTGAACTACCCATGTTTTTGCATCTGTGATAGTCCATTGTTTTTGTTACTTTGGTATTCCATTATATGATTATACCACATTTTTAAAATCCATTTAATTGTCAATGGATAATCTTAATAAGTTTTGGTAAGCTGATTTTTGAATCACATGTTTCCAAAGAAAAGTAGATTACTCTGTTGTCAGTAGAATTGCTAGAAAAATGTTGATCAAGTGGTCATATAAAAGTGATTCCAATTTCAAGAATCAGTTTAGGAAGGTAGAAACTTAATGTAGTAGAATTAAATTAGTAAAACTTAATTTTTGGGATATATTGAACACTAAGTAATGGGAGCTGTTACTGAGCTGTTCTAGATAAGGATTCTTAATCCTTTATAGAGTTGCTTCCGTTTTTAAATATTTCTTGTTTTTTAAATTTATTTTTAATCATTCCTTATTTTTTAAAAAACTTCTGTGAACAATTTTTAATGTATAAAAGTAGACAGTGAATGCCCATGTACTTAATAATTTTTAGCAAAAAGTGATTTTAATTCTTTTAAGATTTTGCTCCATTTCTTTTTCTTGGTAAATTTATTTGTTGAAAAATTTGATTGTTGGTATTATAGTTTCCCAGTCTGGGTTTGCTGATTTTACCCCATTGATGCAGTTTTCTTGTTCTTTAGTTTTGTGAATTTCCTGTAAATTGTTAGTTGAACCTAGATCAGGCTCAGGTTTGACTTTTTGGCAAGAGCATTTCATAGATGATATTTTCTTCTATGAGGAGGCACATGTTATCTTTTCACATAACAGTTTTTGAATCTTTACTGATTTCTGGGTATTCTGATTACTAAGCATTTAATAGGTATTATCTCAGTATTCATAGTAACACTATGGAGTTGTATTAGTATTTCAGCTTGGAGTTGAAGAATGAAACTCAGAGTAAGTGGTACAGCTGGGATTCCAAGCCAGGCAATTTGATGCCAAAGCCTTTATTCTAAAAACTATTATGTAAAATGATGTTTGGTCCATTTATATACTTACACTCCGTTGTTCTTTTGTGTTTACTTTTCATTGTTTACTTGAGAAATTGAAATAGACTGACAAGAGTACATGCCTGATAACTTTTCTTGCTGCCCACTGGTATCTGTGCTTAATAAGTAAGAGAGTTTTGACTCTGTTTATATCATAGTTGCTGCTGCTAAGTCACTTCAGTCGTGTCCGACGCTGTGCGCCCATAGACGGCAGCCCACCAGGCTCCCCCATCCCTGGGATTCTCCAGGCAAGAACACTGGAGTGGGCTGCCATTTCCTTCTCCAATACATGAAAGTGAAAAGTGAAAGTGAAGTTGCTCAGCTATGTCCGACTCTTAGTGACCCATGGACTGTAGCCTACCAGGCTCCCCCGTCCCTGTGATTCTCCAGGCGAGAGTACTGGAGTGGGTTGCCATTGCCTTCTCCATCATAATTGCTAGTGGCACTTTAAGGGGAGTTATCTATAGTTTTTATTCTTTTCCATTTTAAGAACTGCTCCCAGAACTTCTTTCAGAGATCAAGAATAGGAACTATCTTTAAGGATTGTATGTGCTGCTACATATAATTTGCCAAAAGCACAACTATGTCAGGATCAGTATATGGGATATTGAACTTGGTTTCACTTTTTTCTCTAAGGCTAATAATATCTGAGATTAAGATTTGAAAGTGTTAATCCATGAAAAAAACTTGGTTTCTTCTGCTTTCTTTTTTTTTTTTTTTTTAATTTTTTTATTAGTTGGAGGCTAATTACTTCACAACATTTCAGTGGGTTTTGTCATACATTGATATGAATCAGCCATAGATTTACACTTATTCCCCATCCCGATCCCCCCCTTCTGCTTTCTAAGAAAGAAATGTATTTAGAGGAAGAATAATGCTTATATAAGTTTCTTCCTAGGGTCACTTTATTATTATTATTATTTTGTGGTGTAAGTTAAATATAACAATGTATGTAAGCCTTAATACAGCCAGTAAATTTTTCATTGAGTTATACTTTAGTGACCACTGCCACTCAGATAAAGAAAAGCAGCACTTTCAGCACTCCAGAAGGCTCTCTTGTTCTTTCTCCTGCTTATTACTGTCTCCAGCTGTCAGGAACCACTGCTGTTGTGACTTAAATCACCATCGATCAGTTTTGTCTACTTTTGAAATTCATATAAATGTAATCATAAAGTGTGCACTCATGTCTGATTTCTTTGACTTAATATTAAGTCTAAGAGATTCATGTTGTTGTATGTATCAGTAATTGTTTTTTTTAATTGCCGAGTGATATTTCATTGGATGAAGATACCGTAGGCCTGGAAAAGGTCAGTTTTCATTCCAATCCCAGAGAAAGGCAATGCTAAAAGAATGCTCAAACTACTGCACAATTTGCGCTCATCTCACATGCTAGTAAAGTAATGCTCAAATTCTCAAAGCCAGGCTTCAGCAATATGTGAACCATGAACTTCCAGAAATTCAAGCTGGTTTTAAAAAAGGCAGAGGAACCAGAGATCAAATTGCCATCTGCTGGATCATCGAAAAAGCAAGTTTTCCAGAAAAACATCTGTTTCTGCTTTATTGACTATGCCAAAGCCTTTGACTATGTGAATTACAATAAACTGTGGAAAATTCTGAAAGAGGTGAGCATACCAGACCACCTGACCTACCTCTGGAGAAATCTGTATGCAGATCAGGAAGCAACAGTTAGAACTGGACATGGAACAACAGACTGGTTCCGAATCGGGAAAGGAGTACGTCAAGGCTGTATATTGCCACCCTGCTTATTTAACTTACATGCAGAGTACATCATGAGAAATGCTGGGCTGGATGAAGCACAGGCTGGAATCAAGATTACCGGGAGAAGTATCAATAACCTCAGATATGCAGATGACACCTCTCTTATGGCAGAAATTGAAGAACTAAAGAGCCTCTTGATGAAAGTGAAAGAGGAGAGTGAAAAAGTTGGCTTAAAACTCAACATTCAGAAAACTAAGATCATGGTATCTGGTCCCATCACTTCATGGCAAATAGATGGGGAAACGGTGGAAATAGTGGCAGACTTTAATTTTGGGGGGCTCCAAAATCACTGCAGATGGTGACTGCAGCCATGAAATTAAGAGACGCTTACTCCTTGGAAGGAAAGTTATGACCAACCTAGACAGCATATTAAAAAGCAGAGACATTACTTTGCTAACAAAGGTCCGTCTAGTCAAGGCTATGGTTTTTCCATTAGTCAAGTATGGATGTGAGAGTTGGGCTATAAAGAAAGCTGAGCGCCGAAGAATTGATGCTTTTGAACTGTGGTGTTGGAGAGAAGACTTGAAAGTCCCTTGGACTGCAAGGAGATCCAACCAGTCCATCCTAAAGGAGATCAGTCCTGAGTGTTCATTGGAAGGACTGATGTTGAAGCTGAAGCTCCAGTATTTTGGCCACCTCATGCGAAGAGTTGACTCATTTGAAAAGACCCTGATGCTGGGAAGGATTGGGGGCGGGAGGAGAAGGGGATGACAGAGGATGAGATGGTTGAATGGCATCACCGACTTGATGGACATGGGTTTGAGTAAACTCCAGGAGTTGGTGATGGACAGGGAGGCCTGGCGTGCTGCAGTCCATGAGGTTGCAGAGAGTCAGACATGACTGAGTAAACTGAACTGAACTGAATTGACAGACTTATGGGTTGTTTGTAATTTTTGTTTGTTATGGATCAAGCTATAATGAATGTTCTTATAAAAGTCTTGGTGATGTAAGCACTTACTTCTGTTGAGTTTATACCCAGGAGTAGAAATGTTAGGATCAAAATTTTTTCAGTAGTGGTTTTTAACCAATTTTGTACTCCCATCAGCGATGTAAAGACTTATAGTTCCTTTACATTTTATAAAACAGTAGTGTCATTTAGCCATTCTGATAGATGTGCATTTTTAAAATTTTAAGGCATCACTCTGTTCAGGTTCATGTGCTCATAAAATTGCCAGATTTGATATAGAAGTTTAGCTTATTCATTTAATTATTGCTTTAACTGAATTTGCTTTTGAATATTTCACCTATTCCAAGTGATACACTGAATATAACTTATGTAACAGACTGCTGAAATTTAAGATTTGATATTATTACTATTTTTGCTTATTAAGAAGCAGGTAGAACTTGGTCAGAGTTTTAAGATTCAGTAAGGAAAAATAAAAATTGGTGGGCTTATTTGTCTGCTGAAAACGCTAAAGCGTTGGGTATAGAGGTTATGTGGACTATTGACTGCTTTCTTTCTGTTAGCATATTAGATTTTCCCTCCTTGATTTCTGAATTGTATATTTCTGTTCTTTCATATGCAGATTTAAAATTAGTGTAATTTCACTTAGAAAGCTTCACCAAATGTTGCCAAAGCCAGAGGAATCAGAAACAGATGACATGGAGGAGGCTACAATACGTTGTTCAAAGTCCTTATTGCCATGTTTTAGGAGGGCCTTTCTTGGTTGCATTTCTGAATCTATCCCCTGAAAATGTTCTGTCATCTGTAGCCTTTGAAATAGCTTTCTAGCTTTAAGCCCCAAATGTATGTACTGCCTGTTTTGTGATAACAACCAAAAGTATTATACCTATGTTATCACTTATTTCAGTTTTGTACTTGAGAGAGCATTAATTATTTTTTCCAGTAGACCTTTTCCTACTCCAAAGTGTTTGTTCTTGTAAATGAAAATTTGCTGTCTCTAAAATAGTTGACTTTATTTATGAGGTCATTTATTGAAGAATATCTCAAGTAATAACTGTTGTACATAAGCACTAATTAAACCCCAGCTTTAAAACAGTTGGGGAGTTAAAACAGTTTTATAGAATTCAAGTTCCTTAATACTAGCTTTTTTTGAAGGAGAAAGAAATTTTTAAGTGATTAACTCCCTACTTTATTCCCCTATTCCCCCTGGGACAGTTTTGATGTTTGACTCATGAGTTCTAGTTCAAGATTTCTTTTTTCTCACTCTTTAAAACATTTTTTTTTTTCTTGCACGTTTCTTTCTTTTTATAGTTAATAGGATGTATTTTCTATAGACGCTTTAGAGAATGTTCACTGTAATCCTTTTGTCAAGAAGCAAGTTAATAGAATTAATGCCACATTGCAGTAATATATGGACATTTAACAGAACCGCCAGTGGACCATTCTTTTTCCTCTTAGACTTTTGTATTGTTACAGGGTGGGTTTTGTATGACTGGAAGTCTTTTATTAAGTTCCTGTACTAAGTGTACTTGATACTTTGTTTTTCTTTTAAAAGCTTTATTGAGGTGTGGTTAACATAATGTATAATTTCACCTACATGAAACCTGTAATATACAGTCCCATGATTTTAGTATATTCACAATTGTATAATCATCATCACAATAAATTTTAGAACCTTTTTATCACCTGAGAATGAAAAATATGAAGCCCTGTACCTTTTAAGCTGTTAACCCATCGATGCCCTATAACTCTTCTCCCAGCTTCTTGCCCTAAGGAACTATAATCTTATTTTCTGTCTCTCTGATTCTGCCTATTCTGGGCATACATATAAATGAAATCATATAATATGTTGTCTTTTGTGACTTGTTTCTTTCACTTAGCATAATGTTTTAAATGTTTGTTTAAACATGCTATAGCATTACTGGTGCTTCCTTCCTTCTTAAGAATGAATAACATTCTGTTGTATAGATATATTTCATTTTCTTTATCCATTTTCTTATCCCAGCACATGTGCTTTTGCATGTGCTTGTTCCAGCACCGTTTGTTGGAAAGGCTGTTTCCTCATTGAATGCTCTTGGCCCCCTTGTTGACAATTAGTTGATCATAGACATGTGACTTTATTTCTGCACTCTCAATTCTATTGCATTGGTCTGTTCTTATGCCAGTACTAGAATGTCTTGATTACTGTTGCTTTGTAGTAAGTTTTCAAAACAGGAAATGAATTCTCTTATTTTTTTATTTTTCTTTTTTCAAGATTGTTCTAGGTCTGTTCTAGGTCCCTTGCAGTTCGGTATGAATTTTGGACTTAGCCTGTCAGTTTCTATGGGAGGTTAGTTGGGATTATGTTGGTGATTGGACTGAGTATAAAAGATGAGTTTGGGTAATATTGTCTGAATATTAAGCATGTTGATCTTTGAACATGGCATGTTTTTCCATTTATGTGGGTCGTCTTTAATTTCTTTAAAAAATGTTTTGTAGTTTGTATTTTTTATACTTCTGTTAAATTTGCTCCTTATTTGATGAGGTTATAAATAGAATTGTTTTCTTAATTTCATTTTTAGGTTGTTCATTGCAAGTATACAATTGATATTTTTATGTTGATCTTTTATCCTGCAATCTTGTTTAACTCATTTATTCATTCCAGTAGCTTTTTAGTGGACTTTTTAAATGTTTTCTATACATATATACAAGACCACATCATCTGTAAATATAGTTTTCTTTTTTCCCTTCCAGTCTGAATACCTCTTATCTCTTTTTCTTGGCTGATTGTCCTAGCTAGAATCTTTGGTACAATGATGAATACAGGTGATAAGAGCATATCTTCTTATCTCTTTCCTAACCTTTAGGGAGAAACACCTAGGTTTTTACCACTGTGTATGATGTTAGCTGTAGAATTTTTTTTGGAGATATTGTTAAGTTCAGGAAGTTCTCTCTTTCTAATGTGCTAAGACAGTTTTTGTTTGCTTTTTTAATCATGAATGGACATTGGATTTTGTCAGATGCCTTTTCTGCATCTATTCATATGATCATATGGTTTTTCTTTAGTTTGTTGATGTGATCATTTCAGTTCAGTCTCTCAGTTGTGTCTGACTCTTTGTGACCCCATGGACTGCAGCATGCGAGGCCTCCCTGTCCGTCACCAACTCCCGGAGCCTGCTCAAACTCATGTCCATTGAGTCGGTGATGCCATCCAGTCACCTTATCCTCTGTCGTCCCCTTCTCCTGCCATCAGTCATTCCCAACATCAGGGTCTTTTCAAATGAGTCAGTTCTTCGCATCAGGTGGCCAAGTATTGGAGCTTCAGCTTCAACATCAGTCCTTCCAATGAGTATTCAGGACTGATATCCTTTAGGATTGACTGGTTGGATCTCCTTTCAGTCCAAGGGACTCTCAAGAATCTTCTCCAACCACAGTTCAAAAGCATCAATTCTTGGGCGCTCAGCTTTCTTTATAGTCCAACTCTCACATCCATACATGACTGATGGAAAAACCATAGCTTTGATTATACAGACCTTTGTTAGCAAAGTAATTTCTCTGCTTTTTAATATGCTGTCTAGGTTGGTCATGACTTTTCTTCCAAGGAGCAAACGTCTTTTAATTTCATGGCTGCAGTCACCATCTGCAGTGATTTTGGAGCCCCCCAAAATGAAGTCTGTCACTGTTTCCATTGTTTCCCCATCTATTTCCCATGAAGTGATGGGACTAGATGCCTGATCTTAGTTTTCTGAATGTTGAGTTTTAAGCCAACTTTTTCACTCTGCTCTTTCACTTTCATCAAGAGGCTCTTTAGTTCTTTTTCGCTTTCTGCCATAAGGGTGGTGTCATCTGTGTATCTGAGTTTACTGATATTTCTTCTGGCAATCTTGATACCAGCTTGTGCTTCATCCAGTCCAGCATTTCGCATGATGTACTCTGCATATAAGTTAAATAAAAAGAGTGACAGTATACAGCCTTGAGGTGCTCCTTTTCCTATTTGGAACCAGTCTGTTGTTCCATGTCCAGTTCTAACTTTTGCTTCTTGACCTGCATACAGATTTCTCAGGTGGCAGGTCAGGTGGTCTGGTGTTCCCATCTCTTTTAAGAATTTTCCACAGTTGTAATCCTCACAGTCAGATGCTTTGGCATAGTCAGTACAGCAGAAATAGATGTTTTTCTGGAACTCTCTCACTTTTTCAATGAAATGGATCATATTAATTTTTTGAATGTTGAGTTAGCCTTGCATCCCTAGAATAGTCCACTTAGTTGTGGTATATAATTCTTTTTATACATTGTTGGATTCAATTTTCTAATATTTTGTTGACTATTATTACATCTATATTCCTGAGATATATTGGTCTTTAGTTTTCTTTTTTTGTAATGTCTTCATTTGGTTTTGATATTAAGATAGCACTGGCCTCATAGAATGAATTAGGAAGTATCACCACTGCTTCTATTTCTTGGAAAAGTTTAGAGAGAACTAGTATTTTATCATTTCTTCCTTAAATGTTTGGTAGAACTTAGCAGGGAAACTGTCTGAACTTGGTTCATTCTTTTTTGAAGGTTATTGTTGATTAAATTTCATTAGTAGATACAGACCTATTCAGATGATATATTTTTTTCTCATGTGAGTTTGGTAGGTTATGTCTTACAAATAATCAGTCCATTTCAAGTCAGTTTTCAAAATTGTGGGCATAGAATTGTTCTTAATCTTTTATTATTTTTCTAAAGTCCATGAAATTAGTAGTTTTGACTCCTCTGATTTCTGATATTTTTAATGTATCTCTCCTCTCTCAAATCAATTTTATTGATCTTTTAAAGGACCAGCTTTGGTTTGATTATTTTTTTTCCCTGTTGTCTTGATATCCTGTTTTCTTATGTTCAGTGTTATTAAGGTTTCTGCTGTAATTTTATTCTGCTTCTTTAGGTTAAATTATTCTTCTAGTTTTGGTTTTAGATATTTTTCCTAATATGTGCACCCAGTTCTATAAAGTCTTTTCTAATCATTGCTGTCACTGCATTTCACATGTTTTCATCAGTTGTTTTTCTCATTTTCATTTAGTTCAAAATACTTAAAAATTTCTGTTGGGATTTTTTTGACCCGTGTGTTATTTAGAAGTATGTTGTGTAAACTCCTACTATTTATTTTGGGGTTTTCCAGCTTTGTTTACATTATTGGTCTCTAGTTTAATTCATTTGTGGTCTGAGAGCATGCTTTGTATGATCTGTTCTTTAAGGTTTAAGTTGTGTTTTAAAGCCCAGGGTTCTATTTTGGGGAATGTTCTGTATGAGACTGAGAGGAATGTGTATTCCATTGTTGGATGAAGGAATCTCTAAGGTCAGTTAGATCTGCTTGAATGTTGGTGCTGTTCAGTTCA
The DNA here is from genome assembly GCF_910594005.1 of Cervus elaphus. NCBI lineage: Eukaryota > Metazoa > Chordata > Mammalia > Artiodactyla > Cervidae > Cervus > Cervus elaphus. The sequence goes on from NC_057825.1 coordinate 82,722,098, forward strand.
GCTGTATCCTTGAAAGTGAAAGTCACTCAGTCGTGTTTGACTCTTTGCAACCATGGACTCTGTAGTCCATGAAATTCTCCAGGCCAGAATACTGGAGTGGGTAGCCTTTCCCTTCTCCAGGGGATCTTCCCAATCCAGTTATCGAACCCAGGTCTCCCACATAGCAGGTGAATTCTTCACCAGCTGAGCTACAAAGGAAGCCCAAGAATACTGGAGTCGGTAGCCTATCCCTTCTTCAGTGGGTCTTCCCCACCCAGGAATTGAACCAGGGTCTCCTGCATTGCAGGCGGATTCTTTACCAACTGTACCATCAGGGAACTGATAGTTTGTCTTCTGGATCCATCAATTACTGATTCAGGGGTGTTGAAGTCTCCAAGTGTAATAGCAGATTTTCTTGTTTCTCCTTGGAATTCAGTTTTTTCCTCATATATTTTGATGCTTTCTTATTAAGCACATATACATTGAAGATTGTCAAGTTTTTCCAGAGAAATGACTCTTTTTATCATTATGTATTACCACTCTTTATCCTGATAATTTCCTTGTCTTAAAGTCAGCTCTGTCTGAAATTAGTGTAGCTACTCTAGCTTTTATTTGATTAGTGTGCAGTTCAGTTCAGTTCAGTCGTTCAGTCGTGTCTGACTCTTTGCGACCCCATGAATCACAGCACGCCAGGCTTCCCTGTCCATCACAGACTCCCAGAATTTACTCAAACTCATGCCCATCAAGTCAGTGATGCCATCCAGCCATCTCATCCTCTGTCGTCCCCTTCTCCTCCTGCCCCGAGCCCCTCCCAGCATCAGGGTCTTTTCCAATGAGTCAACTCTTCGCATGAGGTGGCCAAAGTATTAGAGTTTCAGCTTCAGCATCAGTCCTTCCAATGAACACCCGGGACCTATCTTCTTCAGGATGGACTGGTTGGATCTCCTTGCAGTCCAAGGGACTCTCAAGAGTCTTCTCCAACACCACAGTTCAAAAGCATCAATTTTTTGGTGCTCACCTTTCTTCACAGTCCAACTCTCACATCCATACATGACCACTGGAAAAAAAACCATAGCCTTGACCAGACGGACCTTTGTTGGCAAAGTAATGTCTCTGCTTTTTAATATGCTATTTAGGTTGGTCATAACTTTCCTTCTAAGGAGTAAGCGTCCTTTAATTTCATGGCTGCAGTCACCATCTGCAGTGATTTTGGAGCCCAAAAAAATAAAGTCTGACACTGTTTCCCCTGTCTCCCCATCTATTTCCCATGAGGTGATGGGACCAGATGCCATGATCCTAGTTTTCTGAATGTTGAGCTTTAAGCCAACTAGCATTGTATATCTTTCTCCATTCCTTTTCTTTATGTTTAAACTGGACTTTTTGTGGACAGCAAATAGTTGGATTTATTTTTAATCCAGTGGCAGTTTCTTTCATTTAATTGGTTTACTTCAATCATGCATGTCTAAAGTGATTATTGATACTTGTTATATTTGTTGGTTCTTTTTTATTCTCTTTTTCTGCCTTCTTTAGCTTTAATTGACTATTTTATATGATTCCACATTCTATTCTTGCTTAGTGTATCTATTATATTTATTTAAATATTAAAAAATCTAATTGCCCAGAGTTTGCAATATACGTTTACAACTGATCTAAGTTTGCTTTTAGAATATTACTATACTGCTTTATGGGTAGTATGGGTACCTTATGACAGAGTATTTCCAGTGCCTCCCTGCTATACCTTATGTTTTTAATTTCCTCTCTATATACACCATAATCACCTAATACATTGTTGCAAGTAGCACTTTGGACACACTGTTGTCTATTAGATGAATTAAGAGAAAGAAGAATAAAAGATTTTCTTGTCTTTCTCTGATACTCTTTTATGTATATGTCTGAGTTTCCAGCCTGTATTATTTTCTTTCTTTGTGAAGAACTTTTAACATTTCTTGCAAGGCAGGTGTACTGGTGACAACCTCCTTCGTTTTTTATCTAAGGAAGAATTTATTTCTCCTTCACTTTTGTAGGATAACTTTACTGGATACAGAATTTTAGGTTGGTGGCTTTTTTCTTTTAACACTTTACATATTTCATTCCATTCTCTTCCTGTTTGTATGGTTTCAGATGAGAAGTCCAAAGTGATTCTTATTGTTCCTTGTTCCTATAAGTGTTTTTGTCTTTGTTTTCTTTTGGGATTTCCTTTTAGTCTTTGTCATTTTTCAGTTAGGCTTTGATATGCCTGGTATAGATCTTTTGGTATTTATCCTGTTTGGTGTTATTTGATTGTCTTAGATCTGTTCTTTAGTATTTGTCATTAATTTCAGAAAATTCTCAGCCATTATTACCATGAAATTGAAAACACTTGCTCCTTGGAAGAAAAGTTATGACCAATCTAGACAGCATGTTAAAAGGCAGAGATACTACTTTGCTGACAAAGGTCTGTCTAGTCAAAGCTATGTTTTTTCCAGTAGTCATGTGTGGATGTGAGAGTTGGACTATAAAGAAAGCTGAGCACCGAAGAATTGATGCTTTTGAACTGTGGTGTTGGGGACGACTCTTGAGAGTCCCTTGGACTGCATGGAGATCCAACCAGTCCATCCTAAAGGAAATCAGTCCTGAATATTCGTTGGAAGGACTGATGCTGAAGCTGAAACTTCAGTACTTTGGCCACCTGATGTGAAGAACTGACTCATTTGAAAAGACCCTGATCCTGGGAAAGATTGAAGGCAGGAGGAGAAGGGGCTGACAGAGGATGAGATGATTGGATGGCATCACCGACTCGATGGACATGAGTTTGAGCAAGCTCCAGGAGTTGGTGATAGGCAGGGAAGCCTGGTGTGCTGCAGTCCATGGGGTGGCAGAGTCAGACAAGACTGAGTGACTGAACTGAATTGATTACTTCTGATGTTTCTTTTATGCCTTTTCCCCTCCTTCTCGTATTCCCATTATACCTATTTACTGGTTTAGTCACTTAGTCGTGTCCGACTCTTTATGACCCCATGGACTATAGCCCACCAGGCTCCTCTGTCCATGGGCTTTTCCAGGCAAGAATACTGGAGTGGTTTGCCATCTCCTCCTCCAGAAGACCTTCCCCACCCAGGGATCGAACCCACATCGCCTGCATTGCAAGCAGATTCTTTACCACTGAGCCACCAGGGAAGCCATACCTATTTATACCTTTTTGCAATTGTCCCACAGTTCTTGAATAGTCTCTTCTGTTATTATCCTTTTTTGTCTATGCATTTCACTTTGGGAAGTTTCTGTTGATACATGCTTGTGTTCACTGATTCTTTTGTTGATGTGTCCAGTCTGTGGATAAGTATATTAAAAGTGAAAGTTGCTCAGTCGTGTCCAACTCTTTGTGACCCCAGGGACTATACAGTCCCTGGAATTCTCAAGGCCAGAATACTGGAGTGGGTAGCATTTCCCTTCTCCAGCGGGTCTTCCCAACCCAGGGATTAAACCCAGATCTCCGCATTGCAAATGGATTCTTTACCAGCTGAGCTACAAGGGAAGCCCAGGTATATTAAAGGTATTCTTTATTTCTATAATAGTATTTTTTCTATCTAGCATTTTCTTTTGATTCTTTGAGTTTCCATCTCTCTGCTTACATTACTTGTTTTTCAGTTTCCACTTTTTAAAATTAGAGCTTTTATGATATTTACCTTACTTACTTTAAATTTCCTGTCTAATATTTCCAAATCTGCATCATACCTGAGTTTGATTCTTATGGTTGCTTTGTCTTATCAGTCTGTTTTTCCTTACCTTTGACATGGCTTGTACTTATCAGACATGAACTATCAGAAAATAGGAACTGAGAGTTAAGCTTTTACTGTGAAGTTTTATGTTAATCTAGTTCTAGCTCAGAGATTGTTTAATGTTTTCTGCCGCTTTAGATCCCAGAGACTTCAGTATTCTCTGCCCCCCGTCCATTGTCCTTGAGTTTCTCTGAGAACTCCTTAAATAGAATCTGTGTCTTGCTACTTTGTCGGTTGTAATCTACTGAGTGATGTGGTAATGTGTGCGTGAGGAGAGCTTTATCATTTTATGATTAAATCTCAGTTTTGTAAGTGGACCTGAGTCCCTGGGCTGTGACCTTCAGAAATTTTCTCAGCCTTAACAAATTGTTTTCTCCCTTTACTTGAAGCAGGAAGGCTAGAGGGAACTGGAGTTGATGAACTGAAATTTCCAGGGTTAGATAAAGCTCTGATCAGGTAGTTTGCCTTGAAGGGCTGGCCTTTGTTAATAGGGACTGCTCTCAGTGCTTACTTGCCCCTGTGTGTGTTTGAAAATGGTTGCAGGGAATTCCCTGGTGGTCCAGTGGTTAGGGCTCAGTGCTTTCACTGCCGCAGCTTGGGTTCAATCCCTGGTCAAGAAACGAAGATTCTGCAAACCACGTGGCAGGGCCAAAACAAACAGAAAGCGAGAACCTCAGGGAACTTCTTGTGGATGAATTGTTTTAAAAGTCTAATGTTTCTTAATTGGCACTAGGACTTGCTGAGTATTCTTACATATTCAAATGAAAACTCTGAAGTTATGCTTGGTGGTCAGAATGTTAATATTAGCTTATTCTATCATTTGGGTGTTTGGTGTTAATAACCTACCTCCTAAATTAGGTACTAGTTTATACAGATTAAGATTTTTATCTGTTATGTTTTTATAGGGAATGCGTCATAGCTCAGAAGGATCTGCTCTTTCATTGTACAGTTACTTGGATCTTTAATTTCATCCTTCTGTCCATTTTCCTTACAGCTGTGTTGAGTTGTTATGGCTTCTCAATGCACCTTTATCTTCTGGCCTGCCCATTGTTGAAGTTAGGAGACCTGGCTGGACCACCAGCCACGTGCAAATTTACCTAGCTTTTGTTTCACTTTGTTGCCAGAGAATGTTATCTTTCCTATAGTCGAATAAGAATTTGTTTCTTATTGTTTAGAGCAGGTAGGAGTTCTTTATTGTTGATAATTATATTGGCGAGTCTTTCTGGCAAGGATTTGTTTATTCACTATAATATTTGACTACATTCAAAGTTCAAGTCTTTTCAGCTGAGATGCCTTTTGCAACTGGGACTTATTCAGTAAGCTTTTTTTTTTAACTGGAGGATTAAGATAATTTTTGAAATTTTTAGTTTTTGTCCCTGTATTAATAAATGGTATCAGGTTACTGTTTTTCAGGTTCTTAAGTTTGCTTCTACTCACTTATGACAGCAGGTAGTATTTGCTATGAGCGAGGCACCTTCTCAAATTCATGAGCATGCTCCTGAGGGCAGAGATGTTTGTTCTTTTTCACTGCTCTATCCCTTGAACCTAGAACAGTGGCTGGCACACAGTAGGGGTTAAATAAATATTTGTTGAATGAATATATTAAATTTACCAGTGTTCAGTATGTTAGAGAAATAACAAAACTTCTTAATTTCATGTTTTGAAATGTCAAACTTAACTGGTTTTAATTAGCTAGGTTCTCTGATTTACCTTTCTCTCATTCTTTTATTGACTGATCAATTTAGTACTTCTGCTTCATTGACTAGGCTAAAGCCTTTTACTGTGTGGATCACAACAAACTCTGGAAAATTCTTAACGAGGTGGGAATACCAGACCACTTTACCTGCCTCCTGAGAAACCTGTGTACAGGTCAAGAAACAACAGTTAGAACTGGATGTGGAATAATGGACCAGTTCAAAATTAGGGAAGGAATATGTCAAGGCTGTGTATTGTCACCCTGCTTATTTAACTTCTACTCAGAGTGCAGCATATGAAATGCCAGGCTAAAGGAAGCATAAGCTAGAATCAAGATTGCCGGGAGAAATATCAACAACTTCAGATATGCAGATGATACTCTAATGGCAGAAAGCTAAGAGGAACTAAAGAGCCTCTTGATGAGGGTGAAAGAGAAGAGTTAAAAAGCTGGCTTAAAACTCAACATTCAAAAAAGTAAATCATGGCATCTAGTCCCATCACTTCATGGCAAATAGATGGGGAAAAAAAGGAAATATTGACAGACTTTTATTTTCTTGGGCTCCAAAATCACTGCAGATGGTAATTGCAGCCAAGAAATTAAAACATGCTTGCTCTTTGGAAGGAAAGCTATGACAAACCTAGATAGCGTTTTAAAAAACAGAGACATCACTTTGCCGACAAAGGTCCACATAGTCAAACTTGTGGTGGCTCAAACGGTAAATGAACTGCCGGGAGTGCAGGAGACCCAGGTTTGATCCTTGGGTTGGGAAGATACCCTAGAGGGGAAATGGTAACCCACTACAGTATTTTTGCCTGGAGAATTACATGGACAGAGGAGCCTGGTGGGCTACAGTCCATGGGATCACAAAAGAGTCGGACATGACTAACACACACATGATTTTTCCAGTAGTCATGTACAGTAGTCATGTATATGTGAATTGGGCCATAAAGAAGGCTGAGCGCGGAAGAATTGATGCTTTCGAACTGTGGTCATGGAGAAGACTCTTGAGAGTCCCTTGAAGAGCAAGGAGTCAAACCAGTTAATCCTAAAGGAGATCAACCCTGAACGTTCATTGAAGGACTGATGGTGAAGCTGGAGCTCCAGTACTTTGGCCATCTGATGTGAAGAGCTGACTCATTGGAAAAGACTCTGATGCTGGGAAAGACTGAGGGCAGGAGGAGAAGTGGGCAACAGAGGATGGGATGGTTGAAAGGCATCACCAGCCCAATGACAAGAGTTGGAGCAAAGTCCAGGAGATAGTGACGGACAGGAAAACCTGATACGCTGTAGTGGATGGGTTCACAAAGAGTTGGGCGACTTAGTGACAATAGCAATTTAGTAAACATTTTCATTACAGGGTAAACTAAGAAGAGATATAGTTAGTACATCTTTTTTTAGTGAGACACCAATTCTTTTTAAAGTTTCTTTTGGAGATAGTGAGGTTAACAAGCATCTTACTTAGCCTATGATTTCAGTCATCTATACTTTTTAAAACTTAGTTGTACTCTCTTATTCCTATATTGTTTCTAGCAGTGATTGAAAGGATTTTATTTCTTCCATCTCTCTTACCCATGTGCAAAAGGGAACATGTTGAAACTTAATAATTTAAAAAATTTAATGTATTTATTGAGCAAGTATTTTGAGTGCCTACTGCAAACCAGGCACTATTCTATGTTCTGGGAATACTATCCTGTGTTTTGAGAGGAAAAAAATGACAAAACTTTTTTTCTTCATGGAACTTAAATTCTCATAGAAGAGATAGGGAAAAAATTTAAGTAATTAAGTAAAAATTAAGAATATGTAGAATAAAAGTAGATTTTTCTAATAGGATAAATTCTTTTAAATTACTTGTATAGGTTAAACATCACTTTGACATTGTTGGGGAATGAGATACTATGTGTGAGAGCCCCGAATAAGGAAGGCACTTTGGTAGAAACAGTTTTGTAAATCAGATGGAGTTTATGGCCTGTGCTCTAAATACTTCCACAAGAACTGCAGTGCAGAGCCATTTAAAGTGTCACCTGAAGTGTCAGTAATATGCTTTAAGAGTTCAGAAAAGTTGGAGTTCCTTTTCTTGACCACCCGCTCAGTCTAAGCTGAGATCAGATGGAACAAAGGTATAGAGATGCTAAGCAACCTATGGGAATATTGACCTTTTTTGTTGTGGGACAAACTGGAACAGGTGTGTGTGTTGGGGGGACTTTAGGAGCAGAGATAGGGAATGTAAATAAAGGTGGATTGTATACAACAGGTCTCCAGATAGTCCTGTAAAGAAATGGGGAGCCACAGATGGCTTTTTAGCGGGTTCATGGTATGATTTTAGATTTCTTGTTGAGAACATTAAGTGACAGTTGGGAAGGATGGGTTGGAGGGTACAACAGGGAGGTTCAAGGTGATTTGGAGCATCTAAAAAGTATAGTTAGCGCAAGACCATAATTGGGCTTATCTTGGGTGTACTGTTAGGAGAAGGCAATGGCAACCCACTCCAGTACTCTTGCCTGGAGAATCCCATGGATGGAGGAGCCTGGTGGGCTGCAGTCCATGCGGTCACGAAGAGTCAGACACGACTGAGAGACTTCACTTTCACTTTTCACTTTCTTGCATTGGAGAAGGAAATGGCAACCCACTCCAGGGTTCTTGCCTGGAGAATCCCAGGGACGGCGGAGCCTGGTGGGCTGTCGTCTGTGGGGTCGCACAGAGTTGGACACGACTGAAGCGACTTAGCAGCAGCAGCAGCAGAGTATGCTGTTAATCCTCTGATCCCTGTGAAGGGTGCTTCTTGAAGCACAAGTCTGTAGTATATAGTATTAATAGAGTTGTACCATGTATCAGCCTTGTGACCAATAGAGGATGAGGGTCTTAAGTTGAAGATACTGAAAGTGAAGAAGAGAGTCCAAGAGAATTTTGTAAGTGATAGGATTGGTAACCTACTGGGGTTGGAGTTTTGTGGAATAATAATTATAGATGGTTTGTGTTTTACCATCTGAGCCACCAGGGAAGCCCACGGATGTTTAAGATTGATCTTCAAGTTAAATAGTGATAATTTGGGCAGCACTTTTTTCTCCCACCTTTTCCTCATTAAGGCTACCTTACACATCTTTTCTCCACCCCTAATTGGAGCTTTGTTATCTATTTTGGACTATATAGAATTATTATATATTATTATATATATTATATGTAGTATATATATTACATATTACTATATATTAGAATTATTTCTGAAACAAAGGAATTTTTCCTGTGAGGTGAGGTACTTTGAGAAAAGGGTATATGGACTTTAAATATACTTAAAGTAGAGGGCTCTTAATATGTGTCAAAGTTAACTCATTTATTATATTCCATTTTTAATTTTCTAGATAAATTAGCTTATGGTATATTAAATTTCATATAATTTTATAATATCAAAACAGTTTAGTCCTGTAATGTATGTGCTAAAACATTTTATTATAGAAAAGTTTAAACATACCCCAAAATAGTAGAGTATAACAAACCCCAGTGTACCCACCAACATTTTCCTGGTCTTGTTTCATCTGTTTTCCTCTCTGCCCTTTTACTTATTTGTTTATTTTAACTAGATAAGACTTTATTATTATTATTATTACAACCTCAAAGCCATTATTACATCACACAATCATCTTTATCCCAACTTAGCACCATCTAATACAATACCCAGTCTGGATTCAGATTTCCCTTTTTGTTTTGAAAAAGACTTAGAGTTGGATTGTTTGAATCAGATTTTATACAAGTCTTGGGGTTATTTTTAAAGTTGATGTTTTTTAAAGAGAAAATTAAGGCAGTGTGAAAACATTTTAGTATAAGCTATTCTAAGAGAGCAGTGCTGTTTTGACAGTCATTCTGTCTGGAACTTAGTTTTGTAGAAGGAGGTGTCAAAATAGCTGGTATTTTTATGATTTTGAACATAGGAAGTCTTTCCAAAGTGGGAAAAGTGGGTGTGACCCCACTTATCTAGAAGCCTACATTGAAAATGCGAGCAGATTTGAGAAGGTTCAGGTTTGGAGGAAGACCACATCGCTGTGAGGGATGTGGGATTTGGGACTGTTTTTATAACTACTTGTGTAATGTTAACAGTATATTTTATCTCCCTGGATATACTGTCCTTATCTATAAGGAGTGGATGATTTCTTTTTTTCCTCAGATTTTTATTGACGTGTAGTTGCTTTACAATGTTGTGAAGAATGGGTGACTTACATTCCTTTAGAGTTCTTATTTTTGTGTGTTTTATTTTATATTTATGCTTGATTTCAACAGGATTCTCAGAGTTGGATTGGTGGAAACAATGAACCATTGACTGGCTTTACATGGCGAGGTGGTTGCGAAAGAGAAACTACAGGCATACAAGTCTGGAATGAAGTATTTGTGATCGAGAGACCTAATGGAACAAAAGTAAAATTCTGTTTATAGTTTTTTTTTTTTTTTTTTTTTTACTATTTTTTCTTCCATATTTCTTGAGCAAAACAACACAGAACTCTTATCTTATTATTTGATAACTTAAACATGTGGATTATTATGTCAAAGTGTGTGAGATATGTACTTTTCTTGACTTAATTACTGGTTTTTATAGTAACCATTTTATATTTGACTTTTGTAAATCGCTGTTGGTGAGTTTTTACTTAGTACTTCAAACTTTTAAATTCCTAGGTGGCTGTGCTGCTAATGGATACCCAGGGTGCCTTTGATAGCCAGTCAACGATCAAGGATTGTGCCACGGTGTTTGCTCTGAGCACGATGACCAGCTCTGTTCAGGTGAGACTCAGGGGTGCTCCACATGGCCAGTCACATAGCTCTGATACCTTTGCTCTTCCTCAGAATGCCATTTGATTGAGGAAAAGAAGGATTAAAATGAGAGAAACTGTTTACATTTCTTATTGCTCACTTTTGTTTCTGTGCTTGCTGTCCTGGCTTACAATGTGAGATTTCATGAAAGTGCTTACCAGGGAAGCAGTGAACCAATTGCCAATGCCTTTGGTTTTTTGTTGTAGCATCAATGCTTTTTTTTTAAAAAGAATATATATTATTGTATGTTATCCTTAATTGAATTCAAGGATATTCAGTTGATACTGTGGCTGCCAGATACAGTAAAATGTAGAGTATATTTTTATTTTTTGGTTAAATCAACCAAACAGCAAAACCAAGTAATTAAATTTAGTTTTCTACTCGATGTGCGTGGCAACTAGTACTTGATTATTTGAATGAATGGAGGTAGAGGCATAATAATTAATTCATATTTAATTTAGGAAACCTAAGTGATGTTTATATAATTTAGGATAGCACCTGTTTCACTTAGAAAGGAGTAAAATTCTTTTTTCACTTATGCTATACCCTAGTTATGTTTGGTGTTGTGTCAAGTTCTGGTCTCTTTGAGCTAGGCCATCTTTTTCCTGTATAATTTAAACTGATTGGATGGAATTAAACCACCACAGGTTATTTTATATTTTTTTACTTTCCCTTTTATGAGCTTATCTGTGGTTGATACTTCTATGGCTGAAAAAAGAATTATTGAAGTATGGTGGTTAGGTCCAGCTGGTGATGATGTTTCAAGATACATATTTGCAAATATTTTAAAAAGTATGTGCTTCTCCTGAGATAAGAAACATTTCTTACTGATGACAGATTGTAGACGATACTGTCACAGTGTCTTGGTTTTTGTGCTTTCCATTAGCATCTGGAATGTATGACTAGTCTCGGTTAAAGTTCCCTTCTCCTTCCTTAGTTCAAAGTATCTAGCTGTCAGTGGAAACAACTTTTGGATATTACTTTGAGATAAAAGAGAAGGGGCTTCTTTTTACTATAGGGGTGGAGATAGCTGTCTCTACAAACTAAATGGTGTTATTTGGGGCCCTCAGAATCTCTCTTTTCCAATTTGTTCTAGTTTTTTTCCCTCCGATCTTACAGGGTGGCACAACTGCCATTTTCCTGAGGCAGCCAGAGGCCACATCTGTGTTTGTGTTATCACAGGATAGCCCTTCAGATTAGCTGCCTCTCTGGCTTGCTTTAAATTATAAGCTCTCTGTCCTAAAACTTATACTGTGGTGTTCTGTTGTTTATTTAACTTTATGATAGTGAGAAGCCTAATTTTGGACAACTTAAAGCCACTTTCTTATTGTAAAATGAGAATTCTTACTATGCTTAATTGTCTCATAATGTGCTTTTGTGTGCAGTCAGAAATGAAATCCAAATGCGATAATGCATAACAAAGTGCTTTGTAAACTAAATAATCAAAAAGATTAATTTTTTGTTGTTTTTAAGGCTGCGCTGACCGGCATGTGGGATCTTAGTTCCCTAACCAGGGATCGAACCCATTCCCCCTGCCTTGGGAGCGTAGAGTCTTAATCACTGAACTTGCAGGGAAGTCCCTGAAATTATTTTTTATTACTGCTGCTTTCCTGATTATTGAGGTCAGATTTCTGTCGTTCCTTATTACATAAGTTATATGATTGATAGGCTAATGACAGATTGATCCCTTTGTCATTTATTTTTAAAAAAAATAATTGTTGAGTATCTTGTTAAGTACAGTGTGGTATGCTAAGTACAGCATGGTATACTAAGTACTAATGATCTACAGTAAACAAATCTTTTCTCTTTGCTGTTTATAACCTGGCTCTGACAATGAAAGGATCTGGGCCTATTTTCTAAATGCTAAGGCCCATATCAGTGAGAATAGGTTGGTTATGCTCTCAGTTTTTAAGTTTAAATAGAGTTTAATAACCTCAATCATTAATTCCTTTTTAAGTACCTGTTTGGAATTAGCTGAGAAAATCATTTTAAGTTTGCTGGCTTTAGTGACTGTTTATTTTCATGACCTCCAAGTGATTAAGTTGGATCGTCACTTTCTTGCGGTTAGAATAGATTGTTCTATATTTGGAGTAACCCTATTTTCTTAGATATGTTATTTTTTAGCAGAGGCTGCAACTATGGACACCTACTACTTTTCTCCTTTGGTGGCCTAGGTGGTCTCTTAAAAGATCTGATTCAGAAGGACTGGACCTAGTGAATCTTCTCTCCAGTTTCTCTTTCTTTCAAGTACTTGAGTGAGTGATAGTCACTCAGTTGTGTCTGACCCTTTGTGACCCCATGATCTGTAGCCTGCCAGGTTCCTCTGTTCATGGAATTCTCCAGGCAAGAATACTGGAGAGGGTTGCCATTTCCTTCTCCAAATGCCCTTCATGCCCCTCACAAAAAGGAGCAAACCCTAATGATGGACTTTTGGGGCACTGGGGTGCTGCCCGCATCCACTCAGAAGCCTGCATGGTGGGTAGGTAGTCAAGTCTGACTGTTCATTCTCTTCCCTAAGCACAGCTCCAGTCCCAAGAGACGTCCCTTTAATTCCCACTGGCCAGTGGCACTTTCCAGAATTTTTGCAAAGCCTCTAAAATTCTTCATGGGTGAGGTACTTGCTGCTCCATTCTAGGGTTTAATGGTTTCAGAAGGTACCCTGAGTGATGCTCCACAGATATTAGGTCTCAAACCCAGTTCTTCTCACCTTTCCCCTGTCTCCACCCAAACCATTCCACTTCCAGAATGCCAGGTCACATTGGTCCATCTCCCAATGGACTGCTGAACGCGCCTTCCTCAGACTTGGGGACTGAGGAGAGAAAAGGGGTCAGGAGCCATGAGTTCTCCATGTTTTTCAGCAAACAGAATTCTGGACCCAAACTGGACCCAAAGGATCTCAGTTTTACCCACGGACAATACAGAGTTAGGGTCAGATGCTCCTTCAGTGCTCCTTCTAGTTCTGAAATTTTGTTTTTGATAACTGCATTTTTCACATTCCTTCAAAACTATGTGCAAAAACATTAGTAATTTTCAAATAAAGATGCTATAAAAATGTATAATATATCATAATTCTTTTGAAAAGCTACTTTTCAAATATAATCAATTAGTATTTAAGTTTTTTAGATTTTTTTTTTCCGATATAATGGGGGTTCTTTCAAACAGGCAAAAAAAATCCAACCAAAGACACATACTTCAGAAATTATAAGACCTTCCCTGGTGGCTCATATGGTAAAGAATCTGCCTGCAGTGCAGGAGATCCGGATTCAATCCCCGGGTTAGGAAGATCCCCTGGAGAGGACATGGCCATCCACTCCAGTATTCTTGCCTGGAGAATCCCATGAACAGAAGAGCCTGGCAGCTTCAGTCCATAAGATCACACAGAATCGGACACAACTGAAGTGGCTTAGCATACAAGAAATTATATGTCATTGTATTCAGTTTGAAAACTTAGCCTATTTGATATTTATACTTACTTACCTAACTTACCATTATCAGCTCTGGTCTGTGTGGCTTGGAAAGCCTCCTAAAAATTTGTGAAAAGGGCAAGAGTGCCACCTACTGTTCTGTGTGTGTGTGTTTTTTTTTTTTTTTTAAACAGCTACTACAGTCTGGTAAAATCTTCGTTATTTAGACTGAGTTTGCTTAAGTAAAAAGATAATCATATTAGAGTCAATGGTAGCTGAGGCACCCATGAGTAACTATAAACTACATGTTGTGAATGCTCCAAGGAGGAGTTTGATCTTTGTAGAACTATGCCCTTCACATTCATTGACTTAGAAAAATAGTTGGGGAAACCCTATACTTAAAAAAAAAAAAAACTCATGGTGTAACATTAAAGAAACTTACTACATAAGTGTAAGTATGTAAACATACAACATAAGTATAAGTACACTACATATACTGTAAAAAAATGTGTGCTGCTTTCTTGGCCCCATGTGCATGTGTTCACGATTTTTACATAGGTTACCACTGCTGCTCCCCCCTTAATGTTGTATAGTCAGGGAAAAAGAAATCCTTCTCGTGGACCACCAGTTAAGATAATGACTGAGCCATTCATATGTGTTCAGGTATAAAATAGCCTTCATTTCCATAAGTAAAGTTATACACAGCTGGGTATTCAAACTAAAGCCTAATGAAAATCAAATTCTGTTTTAACAGGTATATAATTTGTCTCAAAATATTCAGGAAGATGATCTTCAACACTTGCAAGTATGTATGTCTCAAAGAATGTGTGCCAAAGTATTGAAAATTTAATTCCTACTTTATTGTTACTTTACACCAAGAATCTATAATATTGTAAGAAGATTGACTATTATATGATTTTAAACAGATACATGACTTAACTAAAATAAATTTTAATGTATACTTGGTCTTAAAAAATTAAATACTTGGCTTTCAAGTGATTTTAAAGGCCCTGACATCTAGTGGTCTGATATAGAACAGCTTTACAGATGTCTTCTTTCAACGTCTCTGGGGGCATTATTTTAAATAATTTGATTTGATAGTTATTTACAGAATACGGCAGACTTGCAATGGAAGAAATCTACCAGAAACCATTTCAGGTAAATTAAGTATTTTATCATTAAAAGAAATTAATCTGTGAAAAACTGTCATCTTGTATATCTGAAGACATAAGGACATTATGCCAAACTAATTTTTAGCAACAGATCCAGCAGAATTGAAACTAATTTATGGTAGAGTCATCACCAACTTAACAGTAGCAATTTACAAGATAGGAAATAGAAAATGATTATAGATTGATTCTTAGAATTTTTACTTAAAGAAGTTAATAACATTTCTCTTAATTAGGTGTTAATTCCCAGACTTGAGATAGTCATGTAAACTTCTTGTATACATCATAAACTACTGCAACATATTATTGGTTGTGTGTGTGTGGTGGGCGGGGGGTAGTATATTACAAGTTGAAATTAGACCTGTTACTGTTCATTTTTGATTCATAGAAAAGTTTCAGAATTTATTATGTCTCTCTCCCATGTTTTTTCATTACCTTTAAATGCTAGGTGCAGAATATTAAGTCAGAAATTAATTTGGGTGGAGTTATTTGAGAAGCATATACTCTGCTTGCTTCTTTGGAGTCTTAAAAAGAAAACAAAGCTAATTTAAAATAAAAAAAATAAAGCTAATTTCAGATAGTTTGAGTTGACAGAGTATTACTTGGTTATTGTGTCACAGTAGGTGAGAGTGACTCCACCCTGTTTGCTCATCCGGTATGAAGTCTTCCCTTATACGAGAGCATCCCTGGTGGTTCTTAGTGGTTTACACTGATTCAGTCTCAGTCTTGTCTGGCTCAAGTGATCACTTTTATGAAATATTTGGACAGGTTATGGTGTCATTTTTTGTATATTATAAAATGTACTCTATTTGGCCTATATCTGTTTTTCTGAACTGGGGTAATTTTGCCACCCAGAGGGCATTTGCTGATATTTGGAGACATTTTAGATTGTCACAGTTTTGGGGAGGAAGTTAATACCATTGGTATCTAGTTTTAGAGACCAGACATGCTGTTAAACATCCTGTAATACATAGGACAAGTGTGCACAGCTAAGAATTATCTGACCCAAAGCGTCAGTAATGCTGATTTGAGGAACCTAAGCATGTAAGAATAAAAAATTCTGTGAATTATTTGGTCTTTTAATTACACAATCTTGGCCTACAGTTATGATCTGTATGCCCTGATAGGTCTTTTGTTTCTTCTTAAAAATTGCTGTGTTATTGCTTGTGGTGACCATATATACAGTAAGTTTCTCAAGTGGATGTAGATTCTTGGTATAAGAGTTGGGAGTGTTACTGGTTTATGTAGTAGGCTCTTGATAAAATTGTGAGTAGTAGTAAACCTTTGTTGCTCTAACTTTTGATAAGAATTGTTTCTGGGGAGTAAGGGATACTTCAGTTGTTAAGGTAGTAATTTTTGGTAAAATTTTATAAGAAATGGTTCTGTTTCTCCTTTTTTCTGTAGACATTAATGTTTTTGATTCGAGACTGGAGTTATCCTTATGAACATTCATATGGTTTGGAAGGTGGCAAACAGTTCCTTGAAAAGAGATTGCAGGTAAGTCCCTATTTCTGAGAGAGGAGAGCATAAGCACCAAGTCAGGTGAAGGAGTGGGCTGCCTGGACTGCTGCTTAGACCACCAATGTCTAAGTATCATTGGGACAAATCGAGTATCCCTGGTTAACCTAGGTAACCCCATACATAATTGATGAGATGTAAATTGGTAGCACTTCTGCAAAAGAGGACAGTAGAAATTGCCCTTGAATAGAAATAAAGGAACAAAAAAAAAAGAAATAAAGGAACAGATATTTCTCTCCAGAGACATACTGAAGGAACATTTCAATAAATCAAATTAACAGGATAAATTCACAGGATAAGAGTTTGAAGTAGACTAACTTTTGATCTTTTCAGATTGCATGCATGTCTCTTTCTGGCCCAGCTGAACGTTTGAGACAGGCTGGATAATCTAGTGTGCATGCATTGAACACATGATGTGAGACTTTCTTTTTAAGGAATGTTGTCTCATAGAGTGGCAGCATATAGAGAGCTAGAAAAGGGATCTTAAACATTTTATCTAGTATAGCATTTATACACACACACACCTCAAAACTGGGACCCAGAAAAGTGACTTACCTTTAGTCCTTTAACACATTATTGGTAACTGTAATAGGACCCAAATATCCAGACTCCTGTTCTGACCCATGCAAAATGCCACACCAAGGCAGTGCTGGAAAATAAACTCACCACCATGATCCTTATTCCTGGAGGTATCCTCCCGTGGAAACCCTCAGGTCAAATACCACCCACCAATGACATCCACAAAAGATACATAAAAATCCCTTTATTCATAAATAGGAGGTTTCTTTCTTTGGGGTAATAAACTTTTGTTTGTTCCCTGTGGAAGGATGCATTTAGTTTTGCAACCATATTCAATGACTGAGGGTATAATATAATTTTTCTTAATCCTAGACTGAGATTAAAACCAAATCCTTATTCTTAAATTATATGAAAGGCATTTCGAGACTGTCAAAGATTTTCATTCATCTTTGGTTTGTTTGGAAGAAATTAACATGAAGTACTTTAGGCATACTAACTAAATTCAGAATTATGGACTTCAAAGACAAAGGGTTTTTTAAATACATTGTTAAAGTGATACAGAAAAGTACACAGACCATAAGTATGCATACACCTTGATGAATTTGTGCAAATTGAACATAGCCATATAATGACCCAGAAGCACCCACCTCTGTCTACTAACTCCCCCTGGTCCCCAAACCCTTCACTGCTGTTCAGACCTTGTTTTTAGACTTTTTATGAAAGGAATCACACACACAGTATGTATTCTTTTGTGTCCAGTTTCTTTTGCCCAGTATTACATTTCTGAGTTTAGTTCATATTGTTGCATGTAGTTTAGTTCACTTATTCTCATTGATATGCAGTATTCCATTGTAAGAATAATAATAGTTTTTCCATTCTACTCTCAGTGGAGATTTGGGTAGTTTCCAGGTTTTGTTGATTACTGATAGTACATGTATTTTAGAATGGTTTTTGAGACGAGTTTAGGAGGGAGTATGTGAATTATATTGGGATAAGTAGTTATTAAAAATCTAACTTTAGCATATTCTTCCAGAAAATACATAGCAGTTTCTCTTTTGCAAAAAACTGATGACTAGCATAAGTCATAAACAGTCATTTGGAATGAGTGCTGGAATCTTACGGTTCTTTGGAATTTTTAAAGTTCTTTAGACTGCACTGGTGATTTTCACCTTATCTGTTGTTTTGCCCAAGGGCTGACCTTATTATTTGTAGGCAGATTAGTACTTTGTTTTTTTCTTTGCCATTATAAGTACTTTAAAGACAAGTTTATAAATCACAGTCACACCTCTTGTTCTGGTGTTAGATGTTATGATTAATTATTATTTGTATTTATGCATATCCTTGGTAGCTAATGGGCTTCCCTTGTGACTCAGCTGGTGAAGAATCCACCTGCAGTGCGGGAGACATGGGTGATTCCTGGGTTGGGAAGATCCCCTGGAGAAGGGAAAGGCTACCCACTCCAGTATTCCGTCTAGAGAATTCCATGGACTGTATAATCCATGGGGTCGCAGAGTCAGACTCAACTGAGGACTTTCACTTTCACTTTGATAGCTAACAGGAAAAAAAAGAAACCTCTTGGTTTAGGAGAGGAGGTGGGTCTTACCAAATGGTTAGAAATGGGTCTTTAATAAAATTTTACATTGTCAAAAAACACCCATCTGGAGTAGCATTTGAATTACTGTGCATGCCTGTGAATATGTGTGTGTACTTTTTAAAAGAAAGTTTGTTTTTCTCTTGTTTGCTCCTTTACCCTGTCCTCCTACCTCCAGGTAAAACAGAATCAACATGAAGAGCTGCAGAATGTAAGGAAGCACATTCACAATTGTTTCTCAAATCTTGGTTGCTTCCTTTTGCCACATCCTGGTCTTAAAGTTGCAACTAATCCTAGTTTTGATGGGAGATTGAAAGGTGGGAATTCCCATTCTTGCTAAAATCAGAACTCAAGTTTTAGAGACTGAAAGTTAAAAAAATAATACACACACATATATATATATATATGTAGTTCCTTAAAATTTCTCTCTTATAGTGGAGGATATTTCAGTGTATTGTTAATGAAGTGATTGTAGTGCTCTGTGTGGTCTTTCTAGCTTTCCATTGGTTTGTTGCAAATGCCTAGCGTATTGATTAACATATTTTTTAATGTCTGTTGCTCAGCACTGATGTCCTAAAAATACTGGAGACTAAGAACATTTCAGTATTTCATCTGATTGCAGTCTGCTAAAAAGCATTACCAATATATTGTATTGATATAATTAGATTTAAGTCTGTTTCAGGGTGATGGTATAATTTTCTGTGTATGTTTTAGGATTATTATGAGCATGATAGCAGGGGACTTGAGGATTAACAAAACTTTAACAGTATGGCTAGAAAAACAAAATTTAGTTTTAATATTTAATACAGTTTCATGAATTGTCTGCCATTTGGAAAGGATAGTTTACTTAAAATACTTGATGTGGAATTTGTCTTGGTAGTTCACAGTTTTTTATTATTTGAGCTGACAGAATTATTGAAAGATGAAGAAAATGGGGTACTAGAGTTTGGGGGGGCATTATATTTTTTCCTAGGAGATGTGTCAGTGTGACAGGTTTGGATGAGTTTTTTAAAATGAATCTATACTTAAGTATCATATTCCTGTTTTATAAAACAGAATTTCATTAACTCTTACCAATGGTGACTTTATTTCTTTTTTTTTTAACTAACATGTTGACTAATTTCATGCCCACCAGATATTGATGAAGAGTTTAAAAGAGAGCTTCGAAATCTGGTTCCATTGCTCCTTGCCCCAGAAAATTTGGTAGAAAAAGAGATAAGTGGATCTAAAGTCACTTGTAGAGATCTTGTAGAATACTTTAAGGTAGGAAAATGCTTACGTTAAATGACTTTGTGCAAGTTAGAAATATAGTTGACTTAAAACTCTTCTGTATGTTATAAAATTTCTTATCTGTATTTTAAAGCAATGAAGTAAAATTTATAATTTGTTTTTTTGCCTTGAGTTGGATGTATCAATATTTTAGAATATTTAAGATTGTAGCAGACAACAATGTATCTTCTACAGTGATTTTATTTGTTTATACAGTTATCCTACTTTTTCTCCAGCTCTGATAGGCAGAGAAGAACCATTCATAATATTATGATACCGCTCTATCATTTGAAAGTGATAACAGATATTGGGAGCACAATTCTGCATCTTGAGTTCTCATAAAAAACCTGTTCTCAGAGTCTGAGTACTTGATGAGAGCCTTAAAGTTATCAAAACTGGGTTCTGAGCTCAAGTAAATTATTTATAGATTTCCCCCCCCCCCACTGCTGTCTAGTCTTTATAGCTTGCTTGCCAGAGCAAGGCCACTGTTGAGGGTTGTAATTATTTGTAGTAGTTGTAGATGTATGGGGAAACACAGTTAATGAAAGAGTGTATTTTTGTGTTATTTAATGGACACTTGATCACCTTCATACTATCTTTGTTTAGTTATGAAATAATTTAAGAGTCAGATGAAAGTTGAAGTGAAAGATTCCTATGTGGAACTTCCTTAAAAATTTTCATCTTTCTTACTCTTAAACCACAAATTTGGTAATTTTTTTTGCCTTTGAACTGAAATATACTTTAATCTGATCAAAGTAAAATACTGAGTTAAAATGTTTTGTTACATATTTATTTGAAACATTGGTAGTTTGGCAGTAGGAGAGAATTGTGGATTTCTTTTCATAGAGTAGATGGCATTTTATATATAACTTTAAATATGAAACAGCTTTTCTGCCAAGTTGGAGTTAAATTTAGAGACATTTCTCTAGGATATTATTATATAGCAACACACATTTTTAATAATGTTGAGAATAGGGTTAACTTTGTTGGAGTGAGAGTATATGATTTTTAAAGCTTAGGCTTTCCTTTTAATAGTGTGAATCATTTTTCTGTCTAATGATTTTTCTTTGGGGATATGGAGCCAAATTGTATAACCTAGCAATATAATGCGTCTTCTGTATTTTTAGGCTTACATCAAAATTTATCAAGGAGAGGAACTTCCACATCCAAAGTCCATGCTTCAGGTAGTGTGTGCGTTGTAATTACATTTATTTATGAGGGAGAAAAAAAATCTGCTTTAGAGAGAAATGCTGGAAATGGGGTGGTGCTTCTTTGCATGCAAATACATTTTAGATACTTAAGGCATGGGTCCTGAAGTTTTTGGGTTTTTGTAACTACAGTTGCAGACCTTGTACACACAGTACCTTCATAGAAATGAAGGTCCTTGATGCTTTTTCTTCAGTTGCTCAAGAAGTGTAGGGTAATACAGGTTTGAAGTGCTTTATGTAGGAGAATTTCTATTTCAGAAGATAGCTTGATGTGGGCCTTGCCAAACCAAGCTGCTTCTGTTCTCTGGGTCTTTGACAATGAATGTTGTTTGAAATAGGCTTATTTTCTCTTTATTTTAATGAGTGACAGCTACTTCTAGTGACTATAGTTTTTTCTTTCTTTCTTTCTTTTTTTTTTTTTTTAAAGGTATTCTTCAGGGACAATGTTATTTTAACCTGTTTGATTTTTTAAAAATTTGCTACTTTGGGCAATTTCCCAATTTTATAGTGGATTAAACTGTTTTTTCATAAGATCCATGTAGTAAACAGTTTTGTGGATTTAAAAATGTATCCTGTGTCATGCTGATTATGTACATAATTTATTGTCTTAATCATCATTTATAGTCAAAAGATAGTTCACATAAAGTTGGCACATTTTATTTTTTAGGCAACAGCTGAAGCTAATAATCTTGCTGCAGTAGCAGGAGCAAGAGAGATCTATTGCAAAAGTATGGAGCAGGTTTGTGACTAACATTTATATTAGACACTAGAGTGAGAAGATTTTTATATTTAAAATCATCAAACCAATTCGTACTCCTTATACCTTGTCATGTTACATCATTCCCAAATTTTCTTTTGTCGTCTCTACTGAAAATAAGATTATAATTTCCATCTTTTAGAGTGCAGGATGAGAGTAGTAAGTATTACATAGACCGCACTAAAATATTTTTTGACACATGATTCAGAGTGCTATTATCAGTAGCTTCTGATGTTAGTAACATTATCCTAAGACCAACGGCAATTTCTGTGCTAAGCTTGCTAATTCAAATATTCAAGTACCTTTTTTATGTGTTACACCTCTTAACCCACTTTCTTGCCAGCAGTCTTTTTTGGTGTATTGCTGGGTCAGCTGACATCAATACAGATTGTAGTGTAATTCTTTTTGTCTTTATTGGTATATAGTTAATTGGGAAAATTATTTTGCCTGAGTCAGTTAAATATACAAGAAATGCGTAGATTATGATGACGTGTGGAGTATTACAAACAAATTTAAAACTAAATCATGTAGGTGGTTTAACTTAACTGATAGGGGAATTTCTTTCAAGTCTGACTTATTTCCAGCCTGTAATCTGTCCTACTGTCTGTACAGGTATGTGGTGGGGACAAGCCTTACATTGCACCTTCAGATCTGGAGCGAAAACACCTGGATCTTAAGGAAGTGGCAATTAAACAGTTTCGTTCAGTGAAAAAAATGGGTGGAGATGAATTCTGCCGTCGTTATCAGGACCAGCTTGAGGCTGAAATTGAAGAAACCTATGCAAATTTTATAAAGCACAATGATGGCAAAAATATCTTCTATGCTGCTCGTACCCCTGCCACACTGTTTGCGGTCATGTTTGCTATGTATATAATCTCAGGACTGACTGGCTTCGTTGGCCTAAACTCTATAGCCGTCTTGTGTAACCTCGTCATGGGGTTAGCACTGACGTCTCTTTGTACTTGGGCATATGTTAAATACTCTGGGGAGTTCAGAGAAATTGGAACAATGATTGATCAGATTGCTGAAACACTATGGGAACAGGTTGGTATCTATCTTTTGGTTTTTCAGTGACTAATCTTATCCCTGTGGCTCCCCACCTCTCCTTCAGTCCCCCATTCTCCACCCTCACCCCCAATATTTCCCCACCTACTTTTCCTTTATATGGAGAATGGCAAAAGGATATTTTCTGTTTTGTTTAGATGCATGATCTGAATATAAGATATAAACTGAAGAGTTTTTTTTTTCCTTTAAAGTTATAATGTGCTTTGGTTGACTTATATCTGTAATACTCTGGATAGTTTCTTAGTTATAGGACTGATTATACCAGACAAGTGGGCAGTACCAGAGTCTAAGGATTCCCCTCCCACCCCCTTTTTTTTTTTTGAGATAAGAAATTATCAGTGCAAGAGTTATGAAGGTATTAGGAAGTAAGTTTGGAAGTGCAGTTCTTTGGAAGTTTCTTACTAGGATTGATAAGCAATGCATGCTTATATTTCAGGAAAAATGGGTGATATTCAGGTCTTCATTGCCTTCCATGAAGATAGTAGTGGTTTACTGATGTACTTACTACAGGGAACAATCTTATAGGGAATTCTTACAGCAAATAATCTTTGACTTCTGTACTATGGAAATGTAATGAGCAAAGCAAAGTACTACAGTGAGCCAGCTTTTCTTAATAATAAATCTGTTGCCTCAACCAGAATTCAAATCAGGATTTTTTACCTCAAACCAATTCAGAGTTGGGCCTGAGAAGTATCTACTAAGGAAAGCCTTGTTGTGTATCAGCCAACTGTTGTCTGGAATTGCCTGTGTTCAGAACATTTCACTTAAGGATATTGTCATTAAAATGGTCATCGTGAAATACCTGAGCATCATATCAAGAATGAAAGCTACAGTTATTACTGATGGACAATATGAAAGGCATTTTCAGATTCCATTTCTGGGCCAATGAAGTATTGGGCTTATTTGAAGATTTAAGATAATGCGGGTCCATGCTGGTTTTGGTTTTAAAGTCAAAGACTGAAGAAGTTGATTGATGCTGATTTTTCTTTTTTTTTTTTTTATTTTTCTACTACTAATATTATTATTATTTTATACAGTGACCCACTATATTAATTTGCATTTTATATTTCTTTAGAGACATGCTCTATTCAGATCTGATTTGGAAGCTTCTGTCTGGATATTTATTAAATTTTTATATCTTAAAAAAAGTTCATTCTTTATATTCCTCTGATATGTTCTGTCAGAAGATGGATTAAAAGCTATCACAACCTAAAAAAAAAGCTATCACAGCATCACTTAAAATATTATCTACTTTAAAAGTGTTGAATCATTGTTAATGTTCTGCCACATGGAATTTCGATATCGTACAGTGTCGTCTGAAAATCAGTCATCTCCAGTACAGCACTGATTGTAGGATTTTAGAGGTGCCACTATCACAAAACGAGTCAATGGAAGAATCTAAAGTGTGTACAAGTATTTTTAGTATAGTTGAGGTAAGATGATCACTAGGCGGAAGGTCTGTGCAGTGTCAACAAACCTTGTCTAAATTTTTTTGCATTTCTTTTTTCTTTTGCTTCAGAGGAGTCCCAGGAAGGTGAGAAACTATGAAGTCTCAAATTTTTGTAGTCTGAATTAAACTCTTTATTTGAATTCAAGGCCCTCTGAGTCATGCTCCTAACGAATTACTCCATGTTTTAGGTGTTTTCCAAACTGTTCGAAGTTACTAGACGTCGAATGGTTCATCGTGTTCTTTCGTCAGCACAGCGACAGAGACTGTCATCCAACAATAACAAGAAGAAAAATTAGACAGTATTTTTAACTTTTTTCCCTATCTGAAGTGTTCACACTTATACATGTAGGACAATAAGCAGGACCGTCTGGGCCGGTCTGCATAAATGCTGTATACATACCAGATTTGATGCTGCATATAGGGTATGGAATTGCACATCCATCTCATAGGAATTGTAATGGTTTGAATAGGAGGAAAGTAATTTTTGTTACATTATAAAATGTCTAACTGCATTATTTGTAGCATCATAACTTTGTTTTGGGAGAAGCATCTTTTTATTTCCCACATTCCTGGTTATTTTCTTCATTGCTTTGAATTGAATTTTTATATCTATTTTTATATGTAACTCTTTTTTTACCTCATGTTTTTATTTGTTTTGCACATTTCTCATACCACAGGTATTGAAGCCCCTGGGTGATAATTTGATGGAGGAAAACATAAGGCAGTCTGTAACAAACTCTATCAAAGCAGGCCTGACTGACCAGGTGTCTCATCATGCCAGATTAAAGACAGACTGACACTTCATCTCCTCATGGACTCCACTCTCCCTTTTTTTCATGCTTGCTGTACAATGAGAACTCAAATAAAAATAAACCAAAGTTTACAATCAACTGTAGAAGTAGTTTAGTATAACTGGCTTCACAGATGGCTGCCACAGAGTGTGAAATTGTTTGTTGGTTTTAAGCATTGTGTTCATGGCTCCTGAGACATGATGATTGACTGAGGAGCATTAGTTTATCATGCACACTGGTGCCATGTTTAATTCTTTTTTTTTTTTTTTTTCTGATGTTAGTGAAATTTGTCTTATGTAAAAGGATATTTCAGGGAAATATTTTAAGAAATCTATTTAGAGTCTTTTTAACACAGTGTCCCATTGAAATTTTAATTTTTAGAGAAGTTATGAATCACTGTAGCAAGATTCAGATTGGAATGACAATGAAGCCTTTATTGAGCCACGACATTAAAAGTATATATTGCTTTACTGCCTTCAATACCAGTATTACATAAATGCATGTATCAGAAATTTCACAGAAATTACATGACAACTCTTGTAGCTAAGAAAGTGATTCTGAAGTGTACATTTGTCTTGCCTTTTTAAATTTATAAACCTGCCCTAAAACGAGATGCATATCTGGGAAACTAAACTGTCTTTATGCAGTTTAGCCTTCATGTATATAAAATATGCCATTAATTTTATTGGGGGAGAAATTCCATCCAAAAATGTTGCCTACAGCTATGAGTTAAGAGTGTCTGTACAGTGTGTAGCTTTTATTTTCTAAAATCACAGATAGGGCATGTATATGAATTATAAATATATAAATACAATTTTGTATTAAAAGTTTTGTAGTTTATGGCAAAATCTGGTTCCGTGGTAGGCTAATGAGTACAGTCCCTGTGAAGGAATGTTTGTGGCTCATGTCAGTGTATGAATGCATAGACAATTTGAAGTTTTTGATATATTTGTGATATTTATCTTCCTGAGCACTGCAGTCTCACTCCCCACCCCACCCCCCACCCTCGAGGGAATTCAGTGGGAATGTTTATCGTGACTTTGTCCTCTGTTGCATTTTAAAGTTATTTTCTGTAATTTATTTTCAGTACA
Organism: Cervus elaphus; assembly: GCF_910594005.1. Lineage (NCBI taxonomy): Eukaryota > Metazoa > Chordata > Mammalia > Artiodactyla > Cervidae > Cervus > Cervus elaphus. The sequence continues at coordinate 82,748,154 of NC_057825.1, forward strand.
TAATTAAAAATTTGTTGCATATATAAAATGGAACTTGTGATTCTTTTTTAAGGAATTATTCAAATATGTATTCCATTACATAAACCTATTTGTTTATACTGAAAAGAGCATGAGTGAGGAACACCCGTGTGAGAGCTGTAAGCTATTGTACCTCAAAGCTAAGCTTGTAAACAGTTATTTTTCTGTGTCTGTCTCCGTCAGGGAAAACTTGTGATTAGCTAGGGGATTTATTAATTTTCGTTTCTCTCTCTTTTTTTCTGGTATATGTAAGGCTAACATTTTGCAGTACTTTTGTAGCCTTCTCTATGAACACCTGTTTAAAGCACCTAGTTTGGTTTTTAAGTGAAGAGAACTCAGATGTTGAGTTGCATGGCTGAAAGCTCAAAATTTACTTTGGTATATCTCTCCCCCCTCCCGCTTCAGATCTTGTTTTTATATGGATTGTGTTTGTTTCCATCTATTATTAAACTGCTACCAACTCATCTGTTCTTAAAGAGAATACACCTGAAAAGTGTCTCATTTCTTTTACTATGTTTTATGAATGTTGTGGACTGTTTTTATGAGTGGAAAAAATAAAAAGTTTGTTGTATAATAGCAGTTCTTCTGAAATTAAAGAGACACAGGTAACTTTTGTTTTTTTGTTTTTTTTAAAAAGTTGTGAAATCTAGACCATTGGATTTCCTAATATTTCTTGTTGGAAAGAGTGTTTTCCCCAAATATAAAATTCTATTAAGGATTCCAAGAAAGTACTTTGGTTTCAGCTGGAAGACTGAATATTGTTAAGCAAGAAGCAGTAAAAGGGATTAAAGACAAACTCAAACTGTTTACTGAAATAATTTTGGTGTTAGTATATTTTCTGTGGTATAATTTTTTAGTAATTTATATTACAAGGTTTTGTTTTTTTTTTAAATAGCAAACTGTCTTCCTCATTAAGATATAAATAACTTACTTTTGTGGAAGAGATAGTAATTTGTGACCCAGCTATTGACTATGCCTTATATATTTCTCATGAAAATAGTCATCCTTGCTTCACTAAGTATATTCTGCTTTGAGCAGGGCTCCCATTAGCCATTTTACTCCAGAACTGGGCGCTTGAGCAGTTACTCTCGCTGTAGGTGTGACTGCTGCTGGAGTTAGGTACACTGTTTGATCATTGCAGGGCTAAACATTTTTGGGGTGGACTTAACTTGGTTAAAAACTTGTTGAGAATATATCATAAAATTCCAGAAAGCACTATAACAGTACTGTTAATGGTTCATTAAGGTCAAAATGGGCTTATAGAAAGTTTTCAAGCAGTTGCTTAGTCTTTTGGCTTTCTGATTAGCTGTTTCTCTGCCACTATGGGTTGCCTGGGTTTGTTGCACACATTTTTAGGTTTCAGCAGTTTCATTCTTGGGAGTGAGGTTTTTTTCCCTACTTTGGCCAGAATTGCTCTGTGCACCTAAACGTTTTTCCATTTGTGTACTAGTTGTGAGGTGATGGTGAACGTCGGCTTGGAAGAGCTGGCAGCTGTTTCTGGCAGCCATCTACTTGGCCAGAATTTACTCATCAAATGACTGTCTTGGATTCAGTCTGGAGCCTCTGTCAGAAAGGGAACTTAACTTTGGGGAATACTTGACTTTTGGGCAAACAAAGCTACATGAGGGCTTTCTCATGCAGGACAGAGAAATGCCACCTTCTCTACCTAAATCTTTTAACAGATTGTAGGAATTCCTCCTCTCCAGATTTGCAGTTTGCTGAAATTGAGGATGAGGGATTGATCTACCCTTGACATACTTGAGGGCAATACAGCTTCTGTTAACATTCTTCAGTGAAAGCTAGGAGCTGACCAGGTCAAAAGTGCCTGAAGAGGAGTGTAAAAGAAGCTTAGGAGAAGGGGGAATCACAGCCTTCATACAGTCAATCAAGCATTTGCACATATATTAGTACTTTATGTTCAACCGTCGTGTGGTAGGAAACCACTTAAAAAAAGCTGTCTCGGGTGTCTCAGGCTTGCAAACCAGGATTCTGCCACTCCACACCAGGGGTTTGAGTCAGTGGAAAGTTTCAGACAGACGAGTGATATTCATAACTCAAAACTGCCTTAGCTGCATTTTAAAATTACTAAAGGTGGAGAAGAGAGATTTTGTTAATACTGAAGCAAGGTGAAAATGACCCATAATACTACATTTAAAAAGTGGTATTAAGCAAGTAGTGGAAATCTCCCTGTCCTTTTGATTGTACGTGCCAGAGGTAACCATATATTTGGTGTGTGTGCTACGGAAAACTTCCCCTGTGCTTACAGACACATCTTTATGTATGCAAAAAACATGGTTTTTATTTTACACAAAAATAGAATTACCCTGTATGTTATACATTTTTCCCATACAACACTGACATTTTCTTGGGCTGTTAAGTAATTCTTCAATGCTCATGCAGTTACCTTGACCCTTCTCAGGGTAGATGGGGTTTTGAGGAGAGAGCCCAGACCTTGGATCTTACTTTTTGTGCTGTTCTCCCCACTACCACAGGATTGGTGAGAGAATCAAGATACGTGGAGGGTGCTTGGAAAGCAGGTACTGTAGAAAATTTGTACTCAGTTTTGTTTGCCCTGTGTCTCCATCTGCTGGCTCTATTTGGCCAATTGACTAATAACTACTTCTTGAAGCTTGTCCATCCTTTGATGGGGTGTGGGGGTCACCTGGACTGTGATTTGTGTGTGTGCTCAGTCGTGTCTGACTCTATGCAACCCCATGGATTGTAGGCCACCAGCCTCTTTTGTCCATGGGATTTTCCAGACAAGAATACTGGAGTGGGTTGCCATTTCCTTCTCCAGGGGATCTTCCTGACCCAGGGATTGAACCCAAATTTTCCTGCGTTGGTAGGCAGATTTTTTACACTATACTACCTGGGCTGTTATTTAAATAACAATTTTAAACTTTCTGAAAGTTTCTATGGCAAACAATGTGGTCATTGTGGAGTAAAATTCTGTAGCTACTGACAGAGCAAGAAAGATCATCTAAAATGTCATAGTTTAGACTTTGCAATCACAAAATGTGAAGACTGTAAACGCTTGGGTGACCTGGAGCTGGAAGAATACTTGAATTTAAACTCAGGGGAAAAGGAGTTGAACCTTGTGGTTATAACAACTTTGTTCCTAGCACCACCACTTCAAGCTTCGTGAACTTGGGCCGACACTTACGTAACAGTTGAGCCTCACCTTCATCTATTAAATGGAGATAATACCTACCTCTCAGGGTTGTTAGGAGGATAGGATGAGAACATAAAATCCTCATAGACATTCTTTTGAATCCCTTTTATGGGGGATGATATTTGTGAAATGTGCATCTGTCTTACAAATCATACCTACTCTTAATTTTACACTGTCTGCTTTTTGAAGAGAATAACCATGATGACTCTTGGAGGGTGATAGTCATTGTGGAGAAAAACAGTATCAGGAGTTCCTTTCCTCAACAGGACTAAGTTCCTTGGAAAGAAGAAACTATACTTCATTGCATCTTTTAGCCTTTCATATTGTCTAGTATTTTTTTAATAGCATGGTAAATGCTCAGAATATTTGAACATGGGCTGGACTGGTCAACTGCATCCCTTCACCCAGCTTCCGTACTTAAACATCCACTATAGATGAGCTATACCATCTGCTCTAGATGGGCAAGGTGGTTATGTGGCAACTATGGACCCCTAAGTATCAGTGGTTGTATTATTCCACCTTGGCCTCAAAATAAGGAACACGATTATTAACTAAAAATCTTGTAACTGAGGAAGTGAGGGTAGGCTACCCTTAGGGATTTGGATTATCTTTAGAACTTACACTGATGTAATGCAGCTTCTTAAGTATCTGCTGTGTGTGTGTGTGTGTGTGTGTGTGTGTGAATGTATAAATTTATAAAGTATTTCTGGAAAAATGAGTGGGTGATTACTTAAACTGGCACATGAATTTTATTTCCAAAACTCTAGCTATAAAAAATCATTTCAAATTAAGTGTCTACTCTTAAGTTCTTACAGAACTGGGTTTATAGACCTGCACAGTAAGGAGATAAGAGTTCTTATATTCATTGTGTCTCTAGGAATGCTACCACTGTTTAGAACAGAGGGGAGAGCTGTTAGCTCTGTTAGTGTTGAAGCTTTTACAGGAGGTAAGAAAACCAAATTAATACATTTAGCCTCGAAACGAAATACCGCTGGTGCTGATGTACTAATAACCTTGGGGTGGCTATTTTAACCTCAGTCTTTGATAGAGGAATTATCTGGGACTCACAGAGGTTGGCCACTTTTACCAAAAGTTTCTGGGATTGGAAGCCAGGTGTACCGGCTTTAGAGCCTAGATCGCCAGAAACTACCCTCCCTATTGCACTGTTGTGAAGAATAAACAGTCCTGCACAGGCCGGGCAAGGGAGAAGGAAGAGGTCAGCAGAGAGGAGGAGTGCGGCAGTGGGCCGCTTGGGTTCCAGTGTTGGAGGTGGTTGTAGGGTGGAGAATGATGGAGTGGGGGGAGAGAGTTGTGAAGACCCTGGTCAGATTATGAAGTCCTTTTACAGACTACATAGAGGGACTTGGCATGTAGATGTTGAGGATACGTGGGTGATTCTTAGAAAAATGGAGGTAGTCAGTTAAGCAGTGGTTTTAATTGTCTTAGTTTCTCAAAAGTATGGTTTTATTTTTAAATCAGTCACCTGAAAGTGCTTGTTTTAAATGCACATTGTTGCCCCGCCCAACACTGTAATGAACTTGAACCTGTATTTCTGATAGGTCTCTAAGATCATTCTGATGTATACTGGAGCTTAATATCCGGTATTTTGAGAAGTGTTTCCTAATGGGTAGTAGTGTAATCAACTTCTGCTGTTTTGTTTCCCTTTGGCAATTAAAAACTTTTTTTTTCCTTTGAAATAGAATGTACAACCAAAAGAGCCCAGGGCTTGAGGCAGTAGGGAGGATGGGGGGACACCAGAGCCCATTCTGGGATAGGAATTTGTGCCTCTGATCCCTCTACGTGACCCCTTTGCCAAGGAGGAAGAGTCTGTAAGCCAGAGATTTTAGAAGGAGCAGGTCCTGCTTTAGTACAGAACACTACCTCCACAGCAAGAAGCACAGACTGGCAGAGCCCTTGGAAATCAGACCGCTCCCCCACTCCCTTTCATCCACGCAGACACACAGAAGCTCAGATAGGGAAGTGTGTGCTAAGTCCCTTTAGTTGTGCCTGACTCTTTGCAACCCTATTGACTGCACCCACCAGGCTCCTCTGTCTGTGGGATTCTCCAGGCAAGAATACTGGAGTGGTTTGCCATTTTCTTCTCCCCTGGATCTTCCTGACCCACCCAGGGATTGAACTTACGTCTTGTATGTCTCCTGCATTGGCAGGAGGCTTCTTTACCACTAGTGCCACCTGGGAAACCCCCAGATAGGGAAGGGCACACAACAAATCAGAGGTAAAGTCAGGACTAGGACACCTGGGCAACCTTAGCAGAGAACTGTGGTCACAGGCCTGTGTGTGCAGAGCAGACCATCAGATACACAAGTCAAGTGAACAACCCTGTGGCAAGAAATGGCTTTGGTTTCCTGGTAGCAGTGTGGTCCCTGACCTCAGCCAGAGGTTGCTATATAAAGGCCAAGAACGGGGTCATGGTTATGAACCTCAGGACTTTCTTTTTTTTTAGCACCAGAGGGTGGAGCTCTCTGGCCAGCTCTGCTTCTTGGGGTTTCTCAGGAACTGGTGTTGCTGCTTGAAGGCCCCTGTGCCTTCCACCTGGGGTGGGGGAAAGGAGAAGCCATCAGGGCTGGGTGAAGCCTTGTCCTGTCCCAGCGAGGACACATGGTGAGAGCGGGCCACAGTGGTATTTGTTCTGAGTTTCTGGGCAGTGGGCCTCGTCTCCAGCAGGAGAGAGGGCTTGGAACCGTTTTTCCTCAGGCTGGCTGGGAGGTAACCAGCAGCTCTTTGTTCTTAAGTCCCACCAGGCTGCCGTGTTGGTTAGGACAGCGGTGTACCCTAGGCTGGCAAAATTGGTGGGTACTCCTGCCTCACGATACATGTTGTACCGAACGTAGACAGCTGGCGGCCTGAAGAAGATGGAGTCGATGAAGAGCTGCTGTTTCCGGCTGTCGGAGCTGCGAGCCTCTTGGCGCCGTCAGAGTGCAGGTGAGGAGCCTGTGACCGGGAAGAGGCCGTGAACACAGTGAAAGCGTTTTCGGGCACGCCGAAGTCCTCGGAAGAGGAGACGTAGGTGAACACTAGCAGCGTGAGGCTCTCCACGAGGCTGAGGCTGGAGCGGAGGTGGGAAAGCGGGCACTAGCCCGGAGCCGGGAGGCGTAGCTGAAGTAGTGGCTCCAGTAAGTGAAGGCCACCAAGAAGCGGGGCGCCGAGTGCAGGCCGAGGTAGAAGCACCACCCGTATGGCGGGGGCCCCTCTCGGCCGATGGCTGAGCTCACTGACGGAGGGTGATGGGCACGCCGCAGTATGTGGCCCGAATCTCCTTGAAGTGAAGAGCAGAGACGAGTACACAGAAGAGGAAGGCGACAGTGGGGTGGGCTGCAGACCGTGACCGGGCCACTAGGGTGAAGTGGGGCCGGACCAGGGTCCCATGCCGGTCCAGTGACAGTGGGACCCGGTGCATCTTGTCAGACCCAGGCTGTGGTGGCAAGGAGGCAGGCCGGAGCCAGGAGCACCGGGGGGATACTCAGACCCGGCCCAACTCTGCTGTTTTTATACTAACTAGGAAAGCTTTCTGCAGAGAGCTGAAATTGTGTTCTTATGTCATTTACCTGAGAGGGAGGTGGAGCCTGTGTTGGAAAGGATAGCAGTTGACAAGATTAAAAGTACATCCTTCCATATGAAAGTGGATATTGTCTCTCCCAAAGTACGGACCCATTTTTAACCTTAGACATTCTTTTTTTTGTTTTTGTGTTTTTGTTTTTTTTTTTGGTTCAAGACATGAGAGAGATTAAGTCATGACTCTACAGTAAATCCTCAAATAATGTCAAGAGTTGAGGAAAGTAGATTGGTTTAACTACCTCCATTTAGTTTTCATGCTAAAGGGAATAATTTTTCCTTCTCTTTTTTATTTTTAAATTATGAAAGTATGATAATACATTTACAGGAGACTTGGAAAATACAGAATCAAGTTAAATGTAGTTCCACTATATATTACAATTATTTTTTTAAGTAGATGAATGAAGATTTTTAGATGGAATTTCAATATCAACCTTAGGCATTCTTTTAAACTGTCACTCTGTTTCTCTAGCTTTGGACTGATTCTCCCTTAAAATACTTCCCTCGAGGAACAAAGTAGTTTTAGCCACAGCTGATCATCACAATTGTCTTATTTCATTTCATTAGGGAAGTATTTAAGGATGATAAGAGACTTTTCATAGTGTTCCTTGTTTCAACTTTGAAGGCAAAGAAAAGAACCCCAGGGCTAAATCATAAAATTGTCTTTATGAGGGACATCCCTGGTGGTCCAGTGGCTAAGATTCTGTACTCCCAATGCAGGGAGTCTGGGTTCAGTCCCTGCTGGGGGAACTAGATCCCACATGCCGCAACAAAATCCCACGTGCCACAATTAAATTTGGTGCAGCCAAATAAATTAAAAAAAAATTGTCTCTATGAATCAGCAGAGATTATACCTCTTATCAAAGTATAATCTTCAAAAAAATCTAAGTTGACTGAATATTTGTCAAATTTATTTACCTCCTTAATGAGGAAACTGATAAGGTGACAAAGCTGGTTTGAGGCAGAGTTGGAGGAACAGCAGTTATGTAGTCTACCAGAAAAGGTGTATTGAAATGAATGTGCTGAGTGATCTAAGCCGTCCAAAGTGAATAGCAAAGTCAGACCTCTGGGTTAGCGAGTCTCAAGGACTTTTGCTCTTAGGACCCCTTTATATTCCTAAAAACCGAGGATCCCAAGTGATCTATCAATATTAACCTTATTAGACACTAAAACAAAAATGTTTCAATATTAGTTATAGTAGGCTCTTGAACAAGATGGGGGTTAGGGTTACCCACCCTCCCCACAGTCAAAACTCCAGGAATCACTTTATAGTCCACCCTTCATCCTGGGTTCTGCTTTTCTGGATTCAACCAGCCACAGATTATGAACAGCACAGCAGCTGGTCTCTACGGAAAAATTTGTTGTTGTTGTTAGCCATTTCCTTCTCCAGGGGATCTTCCCAACCCAGGGACTGAACCTGCGGCTCCTGTTTGCCAGATGGATTCTTTACCATTCAGACACCAGGGAAGACCCTACAGAAAAATATCTGTGTATAATAGACCTGCAAAGTCCAAATCTATGTTTTTCAAGGGTCAACTGTATTTTCTTAAAAGATTTTTTCTTTTATGTGGACCATTATTTTTTAAAAAGTCTTTATTGAATTTGTTGCAATATTTTTTCTGTTTTCTGTTTTGTTTTGTTTTTGCCATGAGGCATGTAGGATCTCAGCTCCCTGACAAAGGATCCCATTGCATTGGAGGGCAGTCTTAACTGCTAGACTGCCAGAGAAGTCCCAAAGGTCAACCATATTTTAAAAATAAAAATAACAAGCCTATTAACATTTTTAAATGAAAAATAACTTTAGATATGTTTTCAGAAAAAAGTCATTTTTACACTTTTGCAAAAAGAACACTAAACTGGCTTATCAGAAGACAGCTGAATTCTCATATCAATTTCTGCATTCACATGTTGCAATATGTTGTTTTGGTTGAAGTATATGAGGAAAACCTGACCTCACACTTATGTAGTTGGAAAGGGAGGACCTTACAGAGTCCCAAAGTGTCTTGGGAACTCTCAGGGGTCCTTAAATTACACTTTGAGAATGACTACCCTTTATTAAAAAATACCCTTGGCAGGGATGCTAAACAATGCCCCAGTGGAACTTTGAAAGTACATGCTGTACTGTCTTTTGCTTATTTCCAAGTTTTGGATGATTTTTCTTAATATTTCAAAGCCTATGTCATACTCCTATCACCAGAAACAGATTGGGTCAGACAGACCAAATTCCATTTGTGAACAGTGAGAATTTGGACTACATTGTAAATTCATTTCTTTAAACAATCCCCCCAAACAAAAATGTGTTTTTTTCCTCTCAATGTAAAACACACAAAATTTAGAAAATATTTTTTCTAAAAAATATTTTAGAAAATATTTTTTCTAAAAAAACAATTATCTTTAGTGCTTTGAATTTATTGGAGGTAAACACTGATACCTTCTTTTTTCTCTTTTTAATTTCCTTCAGTCTGTCATCTGTGTTGGTATATAGAATGAAAGTGAAAGTGCTCAGTCATGTCCAACTCTTTGCGACCCCATGGTGGAATTCTCCAGGCCAGAATATTGGAGTAGGTAGCCTTTCCCTTCTCCAGGGGATCTTCCCAATCCAGGGATCAAACCCAGGTCTCCTGCATTGCAGGAGGATTCTTACCAGCTCAGCCACCAGGGAAGCCCAAGAATACTGGAGTGGGTAGTCTATCCCTTCTCCAGGGGATCTTCCTGACCCAGGAATTGAACCAGGGTCTCCTGCATTGCAGGCAGTGTTGGTGTATAAAAGTAAGCATATGTTTGAAGAATCCCATGAACAGAGGAGCCTGGTGGGCTACAGTCCACGGAGTCGCAAAGAGTCGAACATGACCGAGTGACTTCACTTTCACTTAAAAAAAAAAATTAATATATTTTTAAATTTAACATATCACAAGCCTTTTTCATGACGGTAAATCATGTTCTAAGTTATTTAACAGCTATTTTATTTTGTTATACTTTATTTACTTAGTTTAATAATGTATACTTGACATCTTCATTTTTGGTGTGTTCATAACACAGCAGTGAATAACTCTGTACCTACGTCTTTGTGGACATCTCTGCCAATAACTTGGAGACTGGGACAAATCCTAGAAGTAGAATTACTGACCTGTAGAAGTCTTGTACCAGTTTACACCTCCTTTAGCAGTGTTTGAGAATACTGTCCCATCACCAGTGCTTTTAGGACCAACCCCATCATGTTCCTGTCATCTATCTACCATCAGAAGATGAAGTCATTTATCTTCTTACTGCTTCATTTATCATTGAATCCAGTAGTTCTCATTCTTGTCTGTTTATCAGGATCACCGCACCCAGCCAACCCTGGAGATTGTGTTTCAGGTGGTCTGTGGCACAGGCTTCATTTTCTAAAAGTTCCCCAGTTGATTCTGTTGTGCGCTTAGGACTGAAGACCGTGCCCAGCCCTCCTACCCCTTCCTCTGTGCTGTCTACAGTCCAGCCCTCTGTGTTCTCTCTTCATGTCTTGCCTTAACTGAAACTGGGTTCCTCTTGCACTCCCTCAGTAGAATGTCTCCTGACAGCCTTTTCGAGGCTGATTTTCTCCACACCTATGTTCTTCAGGTCCTGAAGGAGGGTTAGATTAATTGTGCTCTGTTGCTGATTCAAATCTTTTTTTTCCATTAACTGACCACAAACAAACCAGCTTCAGAGCTGTCAGACTTTTCTGTTCCTCATCCCAACTTGCTACTGGCATTTGCCACCTCTCTTCACTGATAACTATAGCACTTGGCTTGTAGTGCTTCTTTTCTGCTCCTTCTGTGGTCATTCTTGGCAACTGTAACACCACAAAAATGACCCATCGAATACCTGAACTTTTTTTCAGCTCCCATGATATCTTTTCCCACTCCATTTCCAACTGGTCCTAAGTAGGACTAGTCCTCAGTCACATTGTCTGCCTGTATCCATACTGCCTCCCAAATCTAAATTTTTGACAATTATCACTCCTAACCTTTCAACTCATTTACTCCTGTATTTCCTTTCAAGCAATCCTCTGATCTCATCAAAACCTTATTCTCTGGCCTTACCACTTATTCATACATCTCACACTCATCTCACTTCCTTCCTTACTCAGCTTAGATGCAGTGGTCCAGCACGGCAACCCATTCTTCTCTTTTCTTTAAAAATTTGGCCATGCCAGGTGACATGTGGGATCTTAGTTTCCCCACCAGGGATGGAACCCGTGGCCCTGGCATTGGAAGTGCAGAGTCTTAACCACTGGACCTCCAGGGAAGTCCCAGTTATTCTTATATGTACATTTGTAGTCTCTTTGTGGTGTGTATGTGTGTTAGTCACTCAGTCGTGCCTGACTCTTTGTGACCCCATGGACTGTAGCCCACCAGGCTCCTCTGTCCATGGGGTTTTCCAGGCAAGAATACTGGAATGGGTTCCCATTTCTTTCTCCAGGGGATCTTCCTGACCCAGGGATCAAACCTGCATCTCTTGTGTCTTCTGCATTTGCTACTTAAGTGTTGGGGTCCTTTAATGGACCAGAACCTGGTGGTACGGAGTCGACGATAAGAACGTAAAAGAGAGAAAGAGGCTGATATTCCCTGGTTTACGCAGAGGACCAATAAAGCCCTTGACACAGGACTTCCATCGCTCACGAAGGCACCAGGCGCCCTCTCGAGGGGCTGAAGGCACAAAATGCCTTCTCGAGAGGGTCTTGGAAGCTCGGGCAGGAAAGTGAGCACGAGTCTCCACACTCCAGAGAATCAGCCAGAAAAAGAGAGAGAGAGAGAGAGAAACAAAAAAGGCACGGGGACCTAAGCTCTGATGGAGCAAAGGTGCTTTAGTGATTTTTCTATGAGTATATATGACTGTGGTACAAGAAACATCTTTCGGGAATGATAGAGATCAGAAAACCAAACGTACAGCAACTGTTACCAAGGGAACAAGGGGTAATGTTAGTTCCAAGGTCAGGAGACAATCCATATCTCAAGGAAGGGGAGCAAGACTAAGCAATTTTGTCAAAAAGAGAATGTTTACTAAAGGATACCCAAGCCTGCCTCACACCATGACCTCAGTCCCTGGGAGCAGCATGCTGTTCCCCTTGAAGAGGGACAAAGGACTCATGAGAGACAGCTCGTAGAAATCCTGTCAAACATCCCCTGACACTTAAGTCACCTGAGAAGCCCCAAGCATGTGGTAAGTGCTAGAAAAAAAAAAGATAAAAAGGATCAGGATGAGGAGTGCTGGGGACGGGGAGGTTTAATTAATTAATTAAAACATTGTGGCATAAAATACATAAGATGCACACATCTTGTACAGCTCAGTTTTCACAAATGTACACACCTACATAACCACCACCTAGGTCAAAATATAGACGCTTCCCACTGTCCCAGAAAGTTCCCATGTGCCCCCTTTCCATAGATAGTTACATGTCAATCCTCCTGTTATGGGGGGGGGAGCACTGACCCATTTTCTGTTACTTTGTTTTGCCGGATTTTGAACATTATCTGCATGAATTCACGCATATGTATGCTTGGGTCTGGTTTCCTTCAGCTTCAGCCAACACTGAACGTTTGTACTGCTGAGTTGTTGCCAGGATTCATGCTTTAGTAGGCTCTATTGCATCCCACGGGTAGATATGTATGTATATGTCCAGGGGTGACATTGGAACTGATTCCAGTTTGGGTAGCTGTGACATCCCCATGCGTGTCTCTTGGGTGGGTTGTAGGAGAGGAACTGCCTAGTTGAAGGGTCAACCAAGGAGGGTCCTGTTCACCTCTTTGCCTAGGGGCCTGAGGCATAACCTAGAATACTTTCCTTTTTTCTCTCACTCTATCTTCTCTCTCGCTCTCTCTCTTTTTTTAAAGATTTGCTGTAAATTATGAAAGTACAATAACACATTTACAGGAGACTTGGAAAATACAGAACAAGGTTACCTGTAGTCCCACTGTATATTCAGATTTTTCACTGGAGGACTTCCCTGGTGGCTCAGCAGTAAGGACCATGCCCGCCAATGCACGTGGGCTCTTCAGTAAGCCTGGGCGCCACAGCTACTGAACCTGTGCTCTGGAGCCCATGCACTGCAACAAGAGAAGCCACTGTGATCAGCAGCCTGAGCACCACAACTAGAGAAAAAGCCCACACAGCAGCAAAGACCCAGCACCGCCAATAAATAAATAACTAATTACAAAAAGATTTTTAGTTGGAGAGTTCAATACCAAACTCTCAAAAACTAATAGAATGAATGTACAGAGAAGTAGAAGGATATAGTAGACCTGAAAAGCACTGTGAACCAATTCAACATAATTAATATTTATAAAATTTTCACACAACAGGAGGATACAAATTCTATTCAAGTTCCCATAGACTGTAAATTAGGAGACACTGGAACATATCCAGGGACATAAAACAAGGTGCAAAATTTTCATGGTCTAAAGGTATTAAAATAATATAAAGTCTGTTCTCTTATTACTGTGGAATTATACTAGAAATCAATATCTAAAGATATTCGAAAATAACCCACATATTTTCAAGTGTGGTGTGACATTCACCAAGAGAGATCTTCAACTTAGCCATCGAAAGCCTCAAAGTTAGACTGAAAAAAACACATTGAATGACCGCGCAGAAGAAAGCATTTTAACAAGAAATTAGTATCAAGATGATAAATTAATATTAATGATACTTTAAACAAAATACCATGTATTTGGAAATTAAATGTCTGCTTTTAAATGATGGTTGCATCTAAGAAGCCATAACAAGGAAAATTAGAAAATGTTTGTAATAGAATAAAAATGGAAAGAGAATTTACCAGAATTTGCTGTGTGCAGCTGAAGTTGCTCAATGCCGTTAAATACAATGGGGATCTTGAATAAGGAATGAAAACAAATAATGGACACTAGCATAAAATTTTGTGAAATTTGAACAAAATCTGTACTTTAATGATGCTATAGAGGTTTACTCTTTTAAGTGGGATGATGGGGGTGTGCTTCATCGTGAAGGTGACATTTGAGCGAAGACTTGGAAGAGGTGAGGCAATAAACCATGCAGATATTTCAGGGAATCGTATTCCAGAAAAAAGGAAGTACTGAAGCCTGAGGAATGAGGGTGCATATCCTGTGAAAGGGATCAGTCAAGCTGTTAGGGGTCAGGTCACGTAGGGCTTCTACACAGTTAAAAGAAATTTTTAGTAGAAGGCAAACTGGAAACTATTAAGGCATTTTGAGCAGAAATGACTGGGTCATTTTCGTTGTTGGAATGAGACTAGATTGTACTGGGGTGGGCAGGGCAGAAAAAGAAAAAGAAAGATCAATTAGGAAGTGATGGAAATAGTTCAGGTGAGAGATGATGATTGTGGATCAGATGGTAAGAAATAGATTTGGGATATACTTTGAAAAATGTCAAAAGACCGACAAAGGTTTGTCTAGTCAAAGCTATGGTTTTTCCTGTAGTCATGTATGGATGTGAGAGTTGGACCATAAAGAAAGCTGAGTGAAGAATTGATCCTTATGAACTGTGGCATTGGAGAAGACTCTGGACTGCAACGAGATCCAACCAGTCTATCCTAAAGGAAATCAGTCCTGAATATTCATTGGAAGGACTGATGCTGAAGCTGAAATTCCAATACTTTGGCCATGTGATGCAAAGAGCTGACTCATTGGAAAAGACCCTGATGCTGGGAAAGATTGACGGCAGGAGGAGAAGGGGATGACAGAAGATAAGATGTTTGGATGGCATCACCGACACAATGGACATGGGTTTATCCGGAGCAAGCTCCAGGAGTTGGTGATGGACAGGGAAGCCTGGCATGCTGCAGTCCACGGGGTCACAAAGAGTCAGACATGACCGAACAACTCAACTGAACTGATAGTTTGATGAAATAATAAGCCATAATATAACATTAAAAAAAATAAGACATTTGGTATTATTTCAAATCTTTACAACAGTGCTTGAAAGTTTTCAAGGATGATAAAACTGAGTCTGAGAGAGGCAAAGCAAATTGCTTTAGGCATGTAGCTACTAAGTTTTTCTATACTAATCAGACGTCTTATTTTTCATAACAAAATCCTTTCTAGCTAGTTTACATGGGAAGGGATTCACAAAGGCTCTTCAAAATTTGCAGAATTTTTGGAAAAGCTAGGCTGAGCTGCTAGGAACAACTTCCAGAACCACAGATCAGATTCAACCATGTAATAGAGCTGAAGGCAAAACACAGGGACTCTGCTGTGGACAGAGGAGACAGTTCCATCACCACTGACTTCAGAACCAGCTACCTTTGCTTCCCTGGATGTTTTTTGTTTGTTTGTTTTTTCAGAAAACTTGCTTTCAAAACAAAGTCTTGCATGTGTATTTCTGATTGGTAGACTTTAATACACTTATATTAATTTCAAAATTTCAAATGTATCTTTGGAATGAATTCAAAATGTATTTTGAAATGGATTCAAAATTTCACTGCATTTAAAAAATCTATTTCAAATGAGGGAGGTAGGATTTATATTGGAGGCATTATCCAAGTGAGAGGAAGCTGTTTGAGAGATTCCAGGAAGGGATAAATGTTCACTGCAGTCACTCTGGATGCCCTACATCAGTGTACACCCTTCTCCCATCCTTAAGCCTCCAGGCTGCAGAACACAATGCAGCTGTCTGTTATATGAAATATGCTACTCACTCCCCAAAAGGGGAAGCCCCTAGTTCCAGTTGCTTGCATTCAGCTCTATATTCAGGATTTTGGTTTGCTGTTCATTCTTCTAATTTAAACACATGCTTTTCTTAATGCCTTGCAAAGTGAAAGTGAAGTCTCTTAGTTGTGTCCGACTCTTTGCGACCCCATGACTATAGCCTGCTAGGCTCCTCCATCCATGGGATTTTCCAGGTAAGAATACTGGAGTGGGTTGCCATTTCCTTCTCCAGGGGATCTTCCTGACCCAGCGAACAAATCCGGGTCTCCCACATTGCAGGCAGATTCTTTATGTCTGAGCCACCAGGGAATCGCTACCCTGGATAAATTATAAAATATATCAACAGAGACTGTATACAATATATATTGGGGAAGGGAGAGGAGAAAGATTTAGCACATATATTTATAAAACATAACTCACCACCAAGGGGAAATACAAGAATACAGTTAATATTTATTTATTCCATGTTGCCTTGCCCTCAGCCATAACTTGATTTGCCTTTACCTAGTTCACTTTAGTTCAGTTCAGTCACTTAGTCATATCTGACTCTTTGCAACCCCATGGACTGCAGCATGCCAGGCTTCCCTGTCCATCACCAACTCCTGGAGTTTGCTCAAACTCATGTCCACTGAGTCGCTGATGCCATCTGACCATCTCATCCTCTGTTGGCCCCTTCTCCTCCCGCCTTCAATCTTTCCCCGCATCAGGTTCTTTTCAAAGGAGTCAGCTCTTTGCATCAGGTGTCCAAAGTATTGGAGTTTCAGCTTCAGCATCAGTCCTTCCAATGAATATTCAGAACTGATTTCCTTTAGGACTGACTGGTTGGATCTCCTTGAAGTCCAAGGGACTCTCAAGAGTCTTCTCCAACACCACAGTTCAAAAGCATCAATTCTCTGGTGCTCAGTTTTCTTTATGGGCCAACTCTCATATCCATACATGATTACTAGAAAAACCATAACTTTGATTAGATGGATCTTGGTCAGTAATGTCTTTGCTTTTTAATATGCTGTCTAGGTTGGTCATGACTTCTTCCAAGGAGCAAGGGTCTTTTAAATTTCATGGCTGCAGTCACCATCTGCAATGATTTTGGAGCCCAGGAAAATAAAGTCTCTCACTGTTTCTATTGTTTCTCCATTTATTTGCTATGAAGTTATGGGTCTGAATGCCACAATCTTAGTTTTTTGAATGTTGAGCTTTAAGCCAACTTTTTCACTCTCCTTTCTCACTTTCATCAAGAGGCTCTTTAGTTCCTCTTCACTTTCTGCCATAAGGGTGGTGTCATCTGCATATCTGAGGTTATGGATATTTCTCCTGGCAATCTTGATTCCAGCTTGTGCTTCATTCAGTTCGGCATTTCACATTATGTACTCTACATATAAGTTAAAAAAGCAGGGTGACAATATACAGCCTTGATGTACTCCTTTCCCAATTTGGAACCAATCTGTACCATGTCCCATTCTAACTGTTGCTTCTTGACATACAGATTTCTGTATGTCATACAGAACCTGCATACAGATTTCTCAGGAGGCAGGTAAGGTGATATTCCCATCTCTTGAAGAATTTTCCACAGTTTGTTGTGATCCACACAGTAAAAGGCTTTAGTGTTGTCAGTGAAGCAGAAGTAGATGTTTTTCTGGAATTCTCTTGCTTTTTCTGTGATCCAACAGATTTTGGCAACTTGATCTCTGGTTCTTCGGTCTTTTTAAATCCAAGTTGAACGTCTGAATGTTCTTGGTTCACGTACTGTTGAAGCCTAGCTTGGAGGATTTTGAGCACTACTTTGCTAGCGTCCTTTACCTGGTGGAGTATCTTTATTCCTGAGGATCTGAGTCCTGGGTGACCTTCTGTTTCTCTGGGGTTGCTTTAGTTGCGTTAACTTTCACCATTTCATGGGGAAGTATAAGGAGGACAGTTTATTTTTTAACATTCCTCCAGCCTGTCTCAGGAAGCAGTCCTATTTCCCTAACACCCAGGATCAATGACCTCAGCTGAAATGGTCAACCCTCCCCCTTTCACCCGCTTTGCTTGTTTAGTGGTATGGTGTAAGGAATCTGAAATGACTGAGTGCCAGTCTCCACTGGTAGATGCCCCTGGTGGAAACATTTCTCTTTTGGGCATTTTCTATATCGTGTGCACTGGCACATATTTATATTCCCTTCAGAATTGTTCTGCATACACTGATTGTTTTGACTCATCAGAGAAACCCAAGCTTCCAGGTGGGTACAGAGGTGTATCAAATGTCAAAATCTTTTTCCTAACGTGACTCTCTTCATATTCAATAAAGTCACCTGCAACTAAAGATAATGCCTATAAGAAAAAGAAAGAAAGAAGAAAGGAGAAGAGTTGCATAGTAATGGAAGAGCTGCCTCAAGATTTGATAAGTGTTCTGGAAGAATATGGTGACTTCCCTTTGGGGACATTGTAGAATTCTTTTATTTTAAACTTTAAAAAATATTTATTATTTTATTAATTTATTTTTTGGCTGTATTGGGTCTCAGTTGCAGCATGTGGGATCTAGTTCCCTGACCAGGAATTGAACCTGGCCTCCCTGCATTGGGAGTCAAGAGTCACTGGAACACTAGGGAATCCCAGGACACTGTAGAATTCTTGAGTTGGATGGGTGGGTCAGGGTAAAGCCCTTCTAATTCAAAGGATCTATTTCCATCCTTGCCTTCATTGGTGCTTGAGAGATGAATGGATTGTGACTGTGACCTTAGGACTAGCAGCAGGGATCTCAGAATGGATGAAAGATAACACTGAGAACTTTATATCTTAACCAGCTCTGCCATCTTGAAAACCATCATATTTTTTTTTTTTAAATCTTGTAGCTTTTAGATCATAAGCTCTCAAAGATTTATTTTTTGGCAGCAAGCAACATTCAGAAAATCTGTCTTTATTGTGAAGTCTGAATATTCCAATTTATTAATTTGTTTAACCCAGTGGAATTATTAGAGGACATCAGGCATGTCTAATTGTCACCAATTTATTTCAAATAGTTATAAACAGAATTACAAAACATTTCTTTCCTTGGGCCTATATACTCTCTGTATTATGCCTTTGCAAACAGTGTATGTGAGACTATTTTCTT
Source organism: Cervus elaphus (assembly GCF_910594005.1). Classification (NCBI taxonomy): domain Eukaryota; kingdom Metazoa; phylum Chordata; class Mammalia; order Artiodactyla; family Cervidae; genus Cervus; species Cervus elaphus. The sequence continues at coordinate 82,766,665 of NC_057825.1, forward strand.
TTCTGTGTGTGTATGCATTCAGCACATTAATTGAGTGCCTGCTACATTCCAGCTAATTTCATGCTGGGGACACACCGGTAACCTGCAGGCACAGTCTTTTTGCCTTAGCCTTTCCATTCTAGCGAGGGATGCTAGTACACACCAAAATTGGCTCTTATCTCCTGCTGCGAAGTTAAGGATGGCCTGTCATTTACCTAGAATACAGCAGGGGGCAGATGAAGTCCATCTTTCAAAGTCATTTATGGCAACCCAGCATTTTAGACGACAGCAAATTAGAATTACTCCAGTTTTTGAAGGAAGCTGGAATCTGGTTTTGCGTTTTGCTTAGGGCTTACCTGACTTTAGGTACCTCTGGCATCAAATCTGGGAAAAAGTCAAACTACAGGAACATTTTCTCTTCATATTCAATGAACATCTGCATGCATACTTCAGAGTAAGTATTTTTGGGGAATAGTTGTGAGGGATGCTTGCTAAGTAAAGGGATTTTATTCTCAATGCTTTAAAAAATAACTATTAAGTAGATTTAATATTAACTTATATAATATTGTCTACAAATCTGATTTTTTTATTTAGATGTTTGCTTAAACTGAGTTGTAGCCGCGCTTTGATTTTTGATGAGAGGATGAGTAAAGAGACCATCGTTTTCTTTAGCTAAACTTACTCCCATTTCAGAAATAGTAGCCACTCCCACATCCCTTCGGAGTGAATAAGAGGAAATGTTAGAAATGTAGAGAAAGAAACTTCACATGCGTGTATGTGTATGTTTGTGTGTGTGTCATATTGTTATGGCCATGAGAATGCATCAGAGGAGCAGAAGAGAGGAAAGGCCCAGGGATGTGGGGTGTTGCATTTTGGCCAAAGACCTTGAGAAAATATTCTAATTTTGGACTTTTTAGTGGTACATTAGGTTTGCTGGGTACTCTAAAGTAGTCAATTGAGTATGAAGCTAGGCATTGGGCTTTTCTACACAAAAGAAGATCTGAGCTAGAGAGGAGAATTACCTGAGCAGATGCCTTTTATCAACCAGCACCTTGCCGGGCTTGTTCCTTAATCTACGGCTTCCCTGGCCCTCCTGTTCTGTTACTCTCCATGGGTCAAATAAAGGAAAGTTGCACCAACTCTCTTTGGCAATGACTTCCTAGATAGTAAGTGGGTGAGTGGAAAGGGAGGGAGCTAAATCAATCTCTAGTGAATCTGAGAGTCAGTCACATCTTCTTATTCTGTTGAATTATTTCTCTTCCCCAATAGATAGTAAGTTCTGTGGACCAAGGTCATGTTTATCTTGTTCACCATGACTTTCCTGTGCCTATACATTTTTCACACACCAGTGTTTAGGAGCATAAAAAACAGCCCTCCCACTGATCTCATTAAGAAAAGCCTAAAGAGATTAAAAAATGTGGATAATCCCAGCCATGAGTTATTTGGAATTGTATGTGTGCATGTATGTGACTGATTTCCAATCACCTGTCACTGGTTCACCTATGAGTATGATGAAGTAGAGAGGTAATGAGCAGGAATAGCTAAGGAATTCTGAATTGGCTCAATGTTAAAGAATCCATCTGTAAGGAAGGAGATGAGAGAGACCTGGGTTCAATCCCTGGGTCAGGAAGATCCCTTGAAGAAGGAAGTGGCAACCCAGTCCCATATTCTTGCCTGGAGAATCCCATGGACAGAGGGGCCTGGTGGGCTACAGTCCATGGGGTCACAAAGAGTCAGACATGACTTAGTGACTAAACACACACACACACAATATAAGAGTCCTGAAATATCTTCAAAGTTGACCATCTAGGAGGCTTCCCTGGAGGTCTAGTGGTTAAGAATCCACCTTGCAATGCAAGTTTGACCCCTGGTCAGGGAACTAAGATCCCACATATCACAGAGCAACTAAGCCCACATGCCACAACTAGAAAATCCATGTGCTGCAAGGAAAGATCCTTCATTAGGCAACAAAGATCCAGCAAGCCGCAACTAAGACCTGACACAGCCAAGTACATTTTTGTTGACCATCCAATATTGTGAAATGAAGTGAAGTGAGAGTCGCTCAGTTGTGTCCAACTCTTTGTGACCTCAGGGACTAGACAGTCCATGGAATTCTCCAGGCTAGAATACTGGAGTGGGTAGCCTTTCCCTTTTCCAGGGGATCTCTCCAACCCAGGGATCTAACCCAGGTCTCTTGCATTGTAGGAGGATTCTTTACCAACTGAACTATCAGGGAAGACCTATCCAATATTGTAGACTCTTTGAATTAGAGGGGTCTTACCCTGCCACCCATCCAAGTCAGGAATTCTACAGTGTCTCCAAAGGAAGTCACCATCATCTGCTGAAACACTCACCAAATCTTGAGGCAGTTATTCCAGTACTACAAAGCTTTCCTTCCTTCTTTCTTTCTTTTTGACAGGAGGATGTTTAAAAAATATAGAAAAGGGCATTCATATGCCCACTGCCTAGGATGGACAAGTACTAATGTTATGTTGTTTGACCTCAGTCATCCATCACTGGGAAATAGTTCTCCATGGATCTCTCACCTTTTTGCACATATAGGAGTGAACTACTGGACCATCTTTTCAAGGATGTTTGGATGGTAAACAAGTGTGGAAGGTAGAAATAGTGGTTGCCTTCAGAATAAAGGGCAGATTTCTTAAAATCTTGGAAGACAGAGTGTGTCTTGCACTGGAGCAACAAAATGCTGATTTCTCACTACTGCTAGTGCTGTGAGTAACAATCTGCCTTTTGTTTCTGGCCTAAGAGTTTTGTGCCCGCATCTGGGAAACTGTGGCACATTACTATTTAAACTGTCCTAGGCCAGAGAAAACAGGTGGAAATAGCTCCCAAGTAATATTAATATTAAAACTTGATAAGGATAGAAAAAGAAGAAAACCAGACAATTTTACTTATGAATGTAGAAGCTAAACTACTAAACAAAAATTAGTAAGCACAATCCAGTAGAAAGTTACACAAAGAATGAAAGGAAATTAAGCCCACATTTATTTCAGAATTGTAAAGATAGTCTAAAAGTTGAAAATTCATAAAAAAATTACTGTGTTCAGATGAAAAGAGAAAAAACCTATATTATTACAGCAGTAGAAAGTAAAGCATTGATAACATGTAGTGACAATTACTAATAGAAATTCCACATAAATTAAAGATAAAATAAGACTTTAAACATGCTGATAACTACTGAATTATGAAATAGAGAAGCCATTTTAAAATCGGGAACAAATAGCATTGACCACTTTTATTATTACTAACTGTTGTTTTGGAAGTTTCAAATAATTCAGTGAGACAGTAAAATATGTAAAATGTTAGAGAAAAACCAGTCACAGAGAGTCAGGATGAGCCACAAAAAAATTAGGAACTTGAAATGCACAGACATGGATAGAAATCTTACTTTGTCTCCATTTCATCTATGGAACTTTGGGCAAGCTATTTAATTTTTTTTTACAGTTCAGTTTTCTCTTCAGTGAAATGGATATAATAATAATTTTTGGAGATTTTGCACATATTAAATTCCCTCCACTCTTGTCAAAGGGCCCAGCTCAGTGGCCTGACACACACTCGGTTCCACAACTGTTCATTCTTTCCAACACTTTCAACCTCTGAGAATGTGAAAAACAGTAAGATTCTGGATGTTTGTGAAGGCTATGTATCACTATATGTGAAGTCTATAATGTCACTATACCATTCTCTGTAATTAAGAATGACACCAATATAGAAATGCCTAATTCTTTTCACTCAAGCTTCTTCCAGAAACCTGAGAACTTTCAATACTTGAAACCTAAATTGATGATTCTGCCTCTTCCAGAAGAAAATCAATAAACATTAGTGCCTCTTTGGCAGACAAATTATAGGAACCACAAGTTCCACAATGTTTCATAATCTTATGAAATGTCATAATCTTATGACAAATCCCATCTGAGTTCCTGGGGAAAGAATCTTTTCTTACCAGGATCCCACTGGTCAGGCCCAGAGTCGGTGGTGCCTCCCTCCCTTGGTTTTGCCACTTTGCTCATATGATTTGTCTGCACTTCCACCTTCTGTGAGCTTGGCCATTTCCTGGCTTGGTGGGTTCCCAGCCCTGCAGAGCCAGCCCTTCGCCATGGAGAGTCCTGGGAAGGCTCCTGCTTTGGCCGTGGACTATTGGGCCTCAGCTCCAGCAATAACATGTCAGGCTGAAGGTTTACTTCTCTGGAACTTTTTAAAATAAGATTTATTTATTTATTTTTGGCTGTCCCGAGTCTCTGTGGCTGTGTGGGCTCTCTTTAGTTGTGGCGAGTGGGGGCTGCTCTTGTTGTGGAGCACAGGAGCGTGTGAGCTTCAGTAGTTGCAGCTCACGGGCTTAGTTGCTCCAGGGCCTGTGGGAATCTTCCTGGACCAAGGATCGAAACCATTCCCCCTGCATTGGCAGGTGGGTTCTTATCTACTGGACCATCAGGGAAGTGGTCTCTGGAACATTTTTTAGAGCTTATGGCTCAGCCTTCTCTGCTCATCTGTGTGAAGTAATCTTTGAGTTGCTTCACTTCTGGATCTTCTTCCTCAAAACCCATAATTTTAGTCAATTCGAAGAAAACATCAGACAACTCGGAGGGAGGGACAATGTATGATCAGGAATCTTCACAATGGTCAAAGTCATGATAAACAAGGAAAGACAGAAAAATGGCCACAGATTGGAGGAGACAAAGGAGACAGGATGACTAAACACAATGTAGGATCCTGGAATGTTAATGGAGAAGTGGGTGAAATCTGAATAATATCTGGAGTGTAGCTTATGGCATGATACCAATGTTAATTTCTTATTAATAATTTTGCCAAATGCGGCATGGTCAGAAAAGATGTTACCATTAGCAGACACTGGGCACAGGATATATGGGAATCCTCAGAGCTACATTTGTAACTTTTCTGTAAATATAAATTTATTTCAAAATCAAAAGTTTATTAAAAAGAAAAAGTCCCTTCGAAGCCTGAGATAACCTCTGGTTGTTATGGTTCAGAAAATGAAGCCAGGTTTCCAATGTCACAACAAATGCTGTCCCACTGGTGGTGTTCTCTCTTCCACTCAGTGATGTGTACAGAGTACAGTGTCAAGTTCAACTGTCATTTTCTTTTAGCTCAAACGGGACTAGGGACCCCTCAGATGTGCCTGTGAGTGAGCCCAGAAACATGCAGGGGGGTCAGGCAACTTTACAAAATGGTGCCTCTCTTTCTACTAGAAAGAGAAGCTCTGTTTAATGACCACACACACAGCCGTGTCCCTATTCCAACTGCCCTACAATGACTGGAGTCAGAGTTTGAAACTCATTGCTAGAGTTTCAGATGTGCTCCCAGGACTATATTTGCCTCAGGATACTGTGGTTGGACCTGCCAGCCAGGTTGTGTGGCTGGGTGATTTTCTAAATGGCTTCTGGCATTGTGTAGCAGGATCCATGAAGGACCCCCTTCTCTCTAAAGAAAACAGAACCAGTATCAGAAACACTGGGGAGGCAGAGGGGGCTGACGTGAGCTGTCAGAGTGAGGAAGGGGCCAGCAGGAGAGTTAGAAACCTTGACAAGTTTTTCATCTCTCCAGAGGAGTCAAGCTTCTCCAAATTTGTGGTTCCTCCGACTCCACAGGAATTGTATCATTCTGCAGTGTTCCCAGGCAATTATTTCTCCTCGCAAAGCTGAGCCTCCCCTTTCAGGATCCAATCAAGCGACCACAAATCAAAGATAGCTTGGACTCATTCCACTAATAGCATGGAAAGCCATTAGCTGAAGTTGTTTGAAAAGGGAAGTGGCTCAGATATCTCTGGTCTCACCAGAAAAGCTTCTGTAATGTCAGATTATGGTTACCAAATGGCTTAGGGGCTGAGGCATCATGTTTCTCATAAGGAGAGGTTATTTATTGCACCACTGAACCGACACACTCTCCCTTACTCACTTGCACAAGATAAGATGAAGAGTCCTTTCAAGTTGAATTAAGTTTAAAAGGAAAAGCAACACATATGCTCCCAGCTAATGCTTGGGTTTAGCTCTGGTTGTGTAGGAAGAAAGAGTAGATGGCGCCCTCTGTGGGTGGTCTGGGGGGCTCTGCAAGGTCTCTTTGCCCCAGTGAACTTGTGGGGATCATTCCTTTTGATTAGGGCACTCTTTCCAAGAATGTCGTTGTCAAAATGTTAAAAGTCAGGGCTGTTCATCACCATTAACTTACCAGGGACCCATGTTTCTTTGGGGAATTATTTCTCCCAGTCTCCCTTCCCTGCGGTTCTGAGGGCCTGCCAAGTTCAGAACTTCATGCCCTTGTCCAGGGCTTAGATGGGTATCCTTCCCTCAGATCACAGTCATTGGTTCAGGGATGGGCACGTGACAGATTCTGGGGTGATCAGAGGCCTTTCCTCAGACTGATCTAAGAAGAGCTAGTGGTGAAGTCATCTAAACTTGGGGTGGTTGGAGGGGTGGATGAGAATCTAGATTCCAGAGGCTATGTTTTCAGTCACACAGAATGGAGGGAATAAAGCGAAGTGGGGGTAAGGAAAAAGGAGTTTTCATCGAGACCCAGTTCTAAGCATTGAGAGCACAGACATGTGTTTGGATGCTCCAGGTTCTTTCCAATGAAGCCCCTTTTTAACTGAGCATGTTTCTACTGGTTTCCATCACTCTCAAGAAAGAATATTCTAACACTCTCATCAATGTGCCTAACTTCTAGAGCTTTCCACAAATACCAATCCAGCATGGACAAGAAAAGGCTGCTTGCTGGCCTGACTTTGTTGGGGTTAGAGTCCCTGAGTGTACACCCTAGGTGGGCTCCCAACTATCAGGGGCCTCTTCTGGTCAGGATGGAAGACTGAGAAAAAAACATTTTGACTGGACAGCCATGACAGTGGAGGGCCCAAGTGTGGCCTGCTCTTCCTGGGGTTTTCTCCCTTTTGCTCACTGGATTTTCTGGAAGTTTCTTTTGAAGAAAGGGCTTTGTAGCTAGAACTGTTTTCTGTTTACCAGCTGAGAAGATCTTTACCAGTCTCTCCAAGGCTAATGTTCTTTAAGGTTTCGGTTTCTTAATCATCTGGCCTGGGCATGATTAGAGACCTAAGAGATTGCTGTGTTCACAGGCCGGGCAGCCCCGGGGAAGGGGCGGGAGGCGGTCCCCTGGGTGGAGACAGGCCTGAGCTCCCATCCAGGCCTTCCCCGCGCGGCCTCCATTTCTGCCAGCCTCTGTAGGCCCCCGCTGAGGTAAGCCTGGAGTATGTCAGTCTCGAGGAGTTTCCGCCTCAGCTGGCCTTTCCCATCCTTGGATGCTCCGTCCCAGTCAGAAGGGTACGTGTGGGCGTGTGGGGTGGTCTGCGATTCCTGACTCCTGGGAAGGCGGCCGCCTGCCCAGCCCAGGTGCTTGGAGGCCCGCGGGAGCCCGAGAGCCTGCTGAGAGTGAGGCCGGATGTGAGGCGGAGGGGGAGGCGGAGCACGTGGGGTGGAGAATAATAAACTCCTTCATGGCTCTGAAGGCTCGCCGAGTCTGATTTTCAATTATAAATAATCCCTGGATTTGTTCAAAGCTCAACAACAGCCCCGACTGCCCTGCAGCTGGGCAGAGCAGCCCATGTGACTTTTAAGATCTCAGGGGTGTCCCACCCCCCTTCTGGCCTTTGCAGTGATGGGGGCGGGGGTCTGAGAACGCAGCTGAGACACATGTATCGAACTGAAATCGAAGTTTTCCGCGTATGTTAACCGAGTTTCTGTGCAGCAGAACTCCGGAAACAAAGAAACTTGTGCTTGCAGTGGGGAACCGTTCATTTGTACAGCTAACCTTTACTGAACACCTACTGTGTGCCTATACGTCCATCCTGCGCTAGGGACTGGGGGGAAAGGTGGGACGGGGGCAGAGAAAAATATGACCTTGTTCCTGAGTGGAGGAAGCAGAGACGAGGGGGAGATAACAGGCTGGGATCCTGGTCTTGTTCGGATGCGCTAGGACGGGCCTCGGAGCCCTGAGGAAGGCCTGGAGGGGCTGTTACCCTATAAGGGAAACTGGTCAGGAGGCCTGAGCTCTGAGTCCTGTCAAGGAAGCTCTAGGAAGCGCCTGCAAATCCCGAAGTCCAGCTCACAGGAGCTGGTGCACAGAAAGAACCCGACCCAAGGGAAGGGGCTGATGGGAGGGCTGGGGGTGAGGGGTGCGTGGAGCCTGAAGCTGTGGGCTCAACACAGAGGCTGTGGGCTTGTTTGGAAACCCCGTGGCTGGTGGTGGCTGGATAAGACGTTATGCAGAAAAGCTGTGAGCAGCCTGAAAGCTGGGAGAGGTTGTGGTGGTCCCTGGGTGCGTGGCTTCGGGGGAGTGGGGTGGGGTGGGAGATAGGTCCTTCTTCCTCCTTTTCTGCAACCCCAGCCCCAATCTGCTTTGCCCCTGCACGTAGCCATGGCCTAGGCCAAAATGTTTTGATTCAGTAAATACTTTTTAGGGAAAACCAAGGAATCCCAGAAAACATCACTTGAAGAAAATGTCCTTCTAGGGTTTTAATGAAGGTGGAGGGAAGGGAGGGTGGAGTTCAAATCACATTTTCACCCAAAGGAATGAAATGGTGCATGGTGTCCTTTCAAACGGTGCTGTGTTTCAGGAATGGCTTGGGCTCTAGGGATGGAGGGGAGGGTAAAATTATCTCACTGTAATTTGAGAAAATGTGTCCTTTTTTTTTCTTATTCCCTATAGAAGTGAAAGCAGAATGTGTGTGTGTGTGGTGCTGGCTGGAATATCAGATGACATGACATCTGTTAAACGACTTATGTTATATATGTTACTGAATCAGTTGCCTCTGAAAGAAATTGTTAAATTTTTCAAAATCAGCATTATCAAGCCTCCCAGAAGATTTTATGAGAACAACAGGAAAAGATGTCACATCTTTCCTAATTCAGTCCTCCTAGTACTCTCTTCTTTTCCCTACTGCTTTTTCTTCAAAGAACACATTTCCAAGGGAGGAAGATTCAGGACACTGCATCAGGGCTGCCCATTTCCCCTAAAGGGCATCTTGAACAACTCATTTCCTGAACTTCTTTTAAAGTATCTATTTTATTTATCAAAAGTTTTTATAATATCTAAAGCAATTATCCTTCAATAAATAAATTAACATTATAGCTCCTTAGTAAGTATAAGAAAATCTGAACAGTATCAGAAATAATGTCTGTAATATATATGTTTGATTCTACTTATGATTACATAATTTTTATTCATACCAGTATAATTGTAATTTAAATAAAATGTGTTTAAAGCTTAAAAAAAGTTTTTATTGTAGTATAATTGATTTACAATGTTGTTTTAGTTCCTGTTGTACAGCAAAGTGAATCAGTTATACATGTACATATCTCTACTCTTTTTAAAGATTCTTCTCCTATATAGGTAACTACAGAGTTTTGAGAAGAGTTCCCTGAGCTATACAGCATTTCCCAAACTTTTGAAGGCCTAATGGCCTTCCTAGAAACCGAGCCTTCCCAAGAATAGAACACATGTCTGTTGAAAGTCCGCAGGTGCCCAGAGCTGGCGGGACTTGTTGTTGGTTAAGATCTTGTCTGGCTGTTGAATGTGTGGGAGTGATCCCTAGCTGGGGTGGGTGGGGGGGTGGAATCCAGGATGGTGGGAATGTGGCCAAGATACGCAGAGCTGCAAAGAAACTAACAGCTTGGTTCCTTGCCCTTGAACGGTGGGATCATCATGGGAAGGGGTGGGCGTGAGAGAACCTGGACAAAGGCAGATCCGAGAGTTGTGAGTCCCTCTGGATTTAGAGTGTTTCAGTAAACCCCAGCTCACTCCTCAAGGTCTGAAGATGAATGAAGGTCCTCCCCTCCCACACTTCTCTTTTCATTTCCTGAGCAAGACGTCATTTTACCTCTCTGGACCTCATCTTCCCTGTCTGATGAAGGGACTGAGCTAGATAATCTCCAGGGTCTTTTCAGCTCTAACCTCCTGTGCAGGGCTGAATCAAAGTGGAAATGCAAGACCCTTGTTCAAAAATCAGGGGAAAATCGCCCTTAAATTTCCTAAAATATAAAGCTCTTTTCTTTCTCCTGTGTTATCTCACTTTTGACTTACGATATTTTAAAAATCTAGATTGATGGTCTCTTAAAAATATTTTAATTTCTTTTTGGTTGTGCTGGGTCTTCATTGCTGCACTGGGTTTTTGCTACTTGCAGTGAGTGGTCGTTACTCTCTAGTTGTGGTGTGCAGGCTGCTTATTGCAGTGGCTTCTCTTGTTGTGGAGCACAGGCTGTAGGGTGCGTGGGCTTCAGTAGTTGCAGCAGGTGGTCAGTAGTTGAGCTCACAGGCTCCAGAGCACAGGCTCAGTAGTTGTGGTGTAGAGGCCTAGCTGCTCTGCTGCATGTGGGATCTTCCTGGACCAGAAATTGAACCTGTATCCCTTGCATTGGCACACGCATCTTCATCACTGAGCCACTAGGGAAATCCTAACTTAGGATGTTTTTAATTTACTAATGTTTTTCCAAGAAAAGAAAAATTAAAATTTAGTATTAGCATGAATGTTACCATTCATCCTTAAATCATGCACTGAAATTACCCAGTTCACATTTTATAGCTTGCACATGCAGATGTATTTTGTCTTTAAATATAAAGAACAGCAGAAACACTGCACACAATGAACTTAGTTCTTTTCACTTGTTGATCTGTGCACATTCTGTCTACATTCTCAGCTTCCTGATGGGTAAGGAAGGACTGAAAGGAAAAGAATTATGAAAGTGCCTTATCTCTCCCCTTCCTTCCACGTCATAATTTTCAGCATAAGTGGTGGACTAATACAGGCAAATAACATGAGTAAGAAAGCAAAAAGCTGCTACAGGAAAATATCACCTGCTTCTATAAAAAGAAATAAAAAATGAACCACCGTAGGGTCTTGTACAAAGATATTAGAAGAAGAAAGAAGGAAAGTACAGGAAAAACAAATGTTAAATGAAATACACGCTCCAGAAAACCACCACAGTCCTGCTGATAAAATCATGACATTAAAACAACGTTATACTAGAGTGGCCCAAATTCAGAACACCGTCAGCACAGGATGATGACCAGGATGTGGAGCCGCAGAAACTGTCATTCATTGGTGGTGAGAATGCAAAATGGTACGGCCACTTTTTCTTTCTTAATTGAAGTATGGTTGATTTACAACGTTGTGCTAATTTCTGCTGTATGGCAGTGACTCAGGTCCAGCCACTTTGGAAGACAGTTGGATAGTTTCACACAATTCAGCAATTGTCCTCCTTAGCATTTGCCCAAATGCTTTGAAAATTTATGTCCACACAAAAACCTGCACACTGATGTTTATAGAAGAGTTTTCACAATTGCCGAAACTATTGAGCAACGAAGACATCCTTTGATAGGTGAATGGACAAATAAACTGTGGTACATTCTGACAATGGAATGTTATTCAGTGCTACAAGGAAATGGACTTAAGCTATGAAAAGATTTGGAGGAACCTTAAATGCATATTATTACTAATGAAAGAAGCCAATCTGAAAAGTCTACATACCATTTGATTCCAACTCTGTGACGAATTGTGGTGCTGGAGGACTCTTGAGAATCTCTTGGACTGCAAGGACAACCAACCAGTCAATCCTAAAGGAAGTCAACCCTGAATATTCATTGGAAGGGCTGATGCTGAACCTAAAGCTCCAATATTTTGGCTACCTGATGTGAAGAGCTGACTTATTGGACAAGACCCTGATGCTGGGAAAGATTGAGGGTAGGAGGAGAAGGAGGTGACAGAGGAGGAGATGGTTGGGTAGCATCGCTGGCTGAACAGACATAAGTCTGAGCAAACTCCGGGAGATAGTGAAGGACAGGGAAGCCTGGTGTGCTGCAGTCCATGGGGTCACAAAGAGTTGGACACAACTTAGCGACTGAACAACAACAGCAACAAGTATGACATTCTGGAAAAGGCAGAACTGTGATGACAGTGAAAAAGACCTGTGGTTGCCAGAGGCTTATGTGGGTGCAGGGATGGATAGATGGAGCACAGAGGATTTCAAGGGTTGTGGAACTATTCTATATGATACTATTATGGTGGCTACAAGCCATCATTCATTTGTCAAAACACATAGAATGTACAACACCATCAGGGAACCTTAATGTAAACTAAGGACTTTGAGTGATAATGGTATGTCAGTGTAGATTCATGAACTGTAACCAATGTGCCACACTGTGGGGGATATTGATAGTGGAGGAGGCTAAGCATGTGTCAGGGCAAGGGTGTATGGGAACTCTGTTCTTTTCACTCGATTTTGCTATGGACCTAAAAATTCTCTAAATAGTAAAGTCTATTGGAAAAAATTATGACAAAATGTTTTGGAATTAACTTCAAAAGTAATCAAATCAAGAACCCAAGGTAGAGATACAAAAAGCAGGGGAGATATGTTGCAATGACAAAAGCTGCTGAAATGTAAACAGGTATAACATGAATGGCCAAGTAAGATTCATGGGAAGTTAGAGTTAGAGAGGGAGGCTGGCTGCCCAGGTCGTCACAGACGAGGTCCCTGCCTCAGCCTTCTCGTGATAGGGAGGGTCTGGAAAAACTAGGGGAGGAAGAATAATGATACTTGACTTGGGCTGATTTGCTTTTCGATTCTGGCACCCACAGTGAGAACAAGGCCAAGTCAGTCTACAGAAGATAGGAGACTTCATGGAGGAGATCTGAGGGGCTCCAGTCACCCGCCAGTCAATCATTTGACTTCTTGCCTAATCAACCCAGAACTGACCACCATGTATGACATAACTTAGCCAAGACTGTGAAACCATCCTAAATTGTTTATTTTTTATTTCATTGAAATACAATTGCTTTACAATGTTGTGGTAGTTTCTGCTATGCAGTGAAGTGAATCAGCTCTGTGTACACATATATCCGCGCACTCTTGGACCTCCCTTCCACCCCACCCTCACCCTGCCCCTCTGGGTCATCACAGAGCATTCAAATGAGCTCCGTGTGCTATATAGCAGCTTCCCACCAGCTCTCTGGTTTACACATGGTAGTGTATATATGTGAATCCTAATCTCCCAGTTCGTCCCACGCTCCCCTTTCCCTTCCGTGTCCACAGGTCTGTTCCTTATGTCTGTGACTCTGTGGTTGCTCTGCAGATAGATTCTAAATTGTTGCTGCACAGAATTTTAAGCTTGATGTGTTATTATAGTCTATGTTTCGGGGTGGTCTATTCCATAGCCATAATAACTGATTCAACTCTGCCACCGTGGACTTATCAAAACTCACATGGCTTCACTCTTTTCATCTGTAATTTGAGGATAAGATCAACTTGAAGTTGTCATCATATTAACAAATGAACATTTAAAACATATAGAACATAATAGGGTTCCAACAAAATATTTTAACTGAATGAATAAATGGTTAGTATTCAATAAATCTCCCCCACAGAACAACTCCTATAATGATGATACCTAAGAGACTTTGGGGACTGGGGAAACCCGAGGTTCAGGGAAGCCATCAGCGAAGTAAGATGGAAACTGCTCGCCTTGCCAGGAGCTTACTCACACGACTGGGATCAGCCAGGCTGTTATTGCACATGTAATGGAAGAGAAAGTGCTTCCACTGCTCATTCCACAGCCAAACCACAGACCCTGGCAACTCCTCGCCTCGGAGGCAACAAAGACACATTCACAGGGCTTGGCTCCTTTCTTCTGAATCCTACACCTCAAGCTAAAGAAGTCTGTCACGCGAGGCTGGCCTGCTGGGAGCAGCTGGGAAGTCCGTCCTTGGCTGTGCCCAGCCGCCCTTCCCTCAGTCGCCTTCTCCTGAGGGCCCTCACATGTGAGTTCTGGGAATGCCCGGGAATGGCAGGACTGGTAGCTTCTTCTGTTTTGCTTCCAGGAATCTTGTTTTTTATTTTTATTTTTTGAAGCTCTTGAACCAGGAGAGAGGGTTCCCTTTTATCACTTGAGAGACACCTTGTGGACAGACCATTGAGAATTTCATAATATCCGGTTAACAGATATTTTGAGAGCCAGCATATTGTCAGGCTTTGTACCAGGTTTTGGAGAGGCAGAGACAGAGAAGATTAGAGTTGCCTTTTCTTTTTATTATCCATCAGACATGAGGGCATGGTCTGGAGACAGGGCACAGGGCAGGAAGTGTCAGGAGACTGGGCTTTGGCTCCTGGCTCAGCCAGGGGATCACGGAACAGTCGCCTGGGCTTTCTGAGCCTCAGGTTCCTCCTCTGTAACGTTAGTGATGGGCCTCGATGACCTCGCTGCTCCATCCACCTCTAACATTAGGTGCTGGAGAGCCTGTGGGCACCAGCAAAATCATGGAAGAATCTTGTTTCCATGTGCTCAGAAAAGCCTGGCCACCTAGTTTTTCCTTTTATTATTATTATGTCATATTTGATATTGGAAGCAGAATGTGACTATCACACAGGTAATGAAGCAGAGGAACAGCAGGAGAATCTGTGTGCCTTGGAGGTCATGGTCAATACCATTGCATCAGCTGGTGGGCTTCTTTCCTATACCACACCCTGCCTACCCCAAGAAGTAACCACCATTCTGAATTTTATTGCTATGAACTCTTGGTTTTGAAAAATAAGTTAGCACATATGTATGCAACATCAAATAATATATTTAATTTTGCTTTATAAAAATTTTATTATACTATACTATACCCACTCTTTTCACTTGCTTTTTTCACTCAGTATTATGTTTCTGAGATTTATTCATGTGGCAAGAAGTTCATTATTTTCACTATGATATGTAACATTTTATTGCAGGAATATGAATATATAGTTGTTCTCATTCTCCAGCTACTTTGGGACAAGAGTTGTCCAGTTACTATTACAGTGTTACTGTGAACATTCCTATATATAAATGCTGTGCAAAACTCTATAAACTTCTAGAGTTTATACTGAGAAAGAAGTAGAATCACTTGAATCTTAGACATGCGTGCAAGAGTTTCTTCAAGGTAGAGTAATTAGGCTATAAAATACTTGAACATTCAACTAATTTTTTCCAAAGGAGTTGTACTAATTTAGACTTCTACCAGCAGAATATAAAAATTCCTGTTGACTCACACCCTCTCTAAGACTATGACAGTGTCTGACTTCTTAATTTTTGCCAATCCAGTGGGCGAAAAGTGGTATCTTGCAGCTGTCTTAATTAGTCGCAGAGGTTGAGTGCTCTTTGATGGGTTTATAGATGACTCAAGTTTACTACTCTGTCAATTGACTGTTCCTGTCCTTTGAATATTTTTCTACTGGGCTGTTGGCTTTGTATTTATTCATCTAATCACTGGACTTTGGGAAATCCTCTTTATGTATGTTTTATTGGTTATATATATTGCACATATCTTCTCCTGGTTTGTGGCTTTCTGATCACTTTCATCATGGGATCTATTGTGAAACAGAAGTTTTTAATTTGAAAGTAGTCAAATTTATTATTTTTTTCTTTCATAATTTGTTTTAAGAAGTCTTTACCACTCTGAGGTCCTAAAGATGTTCTCCAACATTTTCTTCAAAAATTTGATTTTTGCCTTTTATATCTTCAACTCTCCAGGATTTGATTTTTCTGTGTAGTGTGATCTGATTATAGTTTTTTTTTTTTTTTCTCCGTATAGGTAACCAGTTGATCTGTACTATTTATTGAAGAATTTTGTTGTTTCCTTAGTGATCTACAGTGTCTTCTTCATCATATCTCAGGCACCTACCCCTTTCTCCTTCTCTTTCTGTTTCTACAGAGTTCTCTAGTCTGTTCCATCGGGCAGTTTATCTATATCTGTGCCAGTAAATACTGTGTTCATTACATCAGCTTTGTAATAAGTCTTGATATTCCTCTTCAGGAGTGCCTTGTTTATTCTGAGATCTTGGCTTCTCCACATAAATTTGAGAATTATTGGTTAAGTTCCTCAGCAATTCTGTTTGTCTTTTTGTCGGAGTTGTATCCAATCTTTAAATCAGTTTGGAGAGAAGCACCTGTGTGTGATTTTCCAAAAGATTATATTATGGTCTTTGAGTAGCTGATGGTGTAGTGGGGAAGACAGACCCAGACACATTGGGGCAATACCATGTGGTAAATATTATATGAAAATGAAACACAGAGGAGGAGTTAGGGAAAGAGTTATAGAGAAGATAACATGTGTGAAGAGTCTCCATGAACAAACATTCTGTATTCTGGCTTCAGATGTAAAAAGTCTGTCTCTACCATTTTGTCAGACCCCTCCTCAGGAGATAACCACCAACTTACCCTCACTGAAGCCCTAGAATTATTGTGATGGTAGCACAGTGGGATCAGTTTGTCCAGGACCTAAACTTAAACCAGTGTGCCCCATGCACTCTTTTCTCTGCATCCAAACGTGGTATCTCTTTCATATTATGTTCACCCCACACCCTACTCATTTTGGTTACCTTCGTAGGTCTGACTCATCTTTCCCAGAGAGACCTACTTAGGGTCTCTGCTGTCTTTTTATGAAGCCAATTCATTTGGTGACTCAGTTTTACAAGTCCAACTTTCGATAGCTTTGCCTCCACGTTTTATTCAATTCAGGACCAAGTTTTCTAGTTGTACTTCAACAATCAATTAGTACAGGACACTGAATATCTATTCTGGGGCTATGAACTTTCAGAGGATGCAGAGTCCAGGGATATAGAGTCAGGTAGACTTGGGTTCAAATCTTGGCTCTTTCCTTATTAGCTGGGCAACACTGGACCAACTACTTAATTTTTCTAATTATATGGGTCTTCATGAATAGTTCTTCACTTAGTCACTCAGTCATGTCTGATTCTTTGTGACCCCATGGACTGTAGCCCTCCAGGCTTCTCTATACATGGGAATTTTCCAGGCAAGAATACTGGAGTGGGTTGCCATGCCCTTCTCCAGGGGATCTTTCCAACCTAGGGACCGAACCCAGGTCCCCCACATTGCAAGCAGATTCTTTACCATCTGAGCCACCAGGGAAGCCCTCATGAATAACAAGCTATGATAATTCTGGGTTCAGATAATATATATAAAGGCATCTTGGACATATAATATTTTAATCAAAAGAAGAACAGAAAATGTTAATTTCAAAAACTAGAACAGAAGATGGTAACTTGCTTCTGAAATATTTTTTCCTTTGAGGAGCATATGAGGTAGTGGGAGGTAAGACCCTCAGAGAGGATGTGTACTAAAGGAAAAGCACAGTCCATAAAGGTTCATAAATCTGTATGCAGGTCAAGAAGCAACAGTTAGAACTGGACATGGAACAACAGACTGAGGTTCCAAATCAGGAAAGGAGTACATCAAGGCTGCACATTGTCACCTTGCTTATTTAACTTCTATGCAGAGTACATCATGCAAAATGCTGGGCTGAATGAAGCACAAGCTGGAATCAAGACTGCCAGGAGAAATATCAATACCCTCAGATATGCAGATGACACCACCCTTATGGCAGAAAGCGAAGAACTGTAGAGCCTCTTGATGAAAGTGAAAGAGGAGAGTGAAAAAGTTGGCTTAAAACTCAACATTCAGAAAACTAAGATGATGGCATCTGGTCCCATCACTTCATGGCAAACAGATGGGGAAACAATGGAAATGGTGAGAGATTATTTTTGGGGGGCTCCAAAATCACTGCAGATGGTGAATGCAAACATGAAATTAAAAGACACTTGCTCCTTGGAAGGAAAGCTATGATCAACCTAGACAGCATATTAAAAAGCAGAGACGTTACTTTGCCAGCAAAGGTCTGTCTAGGTGAAGATATAGTTTTTCCAGTAGTCATGTATGGATGTGAGAGTTGGACTACAAAGAAAACTGAGAGTTGAAGAATTGATGCTTTTGAATTGTGATGTTGGAGAAGACTCTTGAGAGTTCCCTGGACTGCACGGAGATCCAAGCAGTCAGTCCCAAAGGAAATCAGTCCTGAATATTCATTGGAAGGATTGATGTTGAAGCTGAAACTCCAGTACTTGGGCCACCCGATCCGAAGAACTGACTCACTGGAAAAGACCCTGATGCTGGGAAAGATTAAGGCAGGAGGAGAAGGGGCCGACAGAAGATGAGATGGCTGGATGGCATCACCGACTCGATGGACGTGAGTTTGAGTAAACTCCGGGAGTTGGTGATGGACAGGGAGGCCTGGTGTGCTGCAGTCCATGGGGTCACCAAGAGTCAGACACGGCTGAGTGACGGAACTGAACTGAACTGAATAAGGTCCCCAAAATCATGTTGACACTCTGCTTTGATACAGAAAAGATTTAAGATATCACATAAAATAGTTAAATTAGAGCAAGGTAACAACTTAGAAGTGACGAAAAGCAAAGCAATAATCAAGGGTGACCCTCACAGTGAAGGTAGGAAGAAGGAAGTGCAGAAAATGCACACCAAGGAGCCTTTTCCATACACTTGTTTTACGGGGTACTCATATTTGATGCTAAGCTTTCCAGCGCCCCCCACCCCCCAATAGAAACAGTGACAACTTACAGACAACTACAGGGAATGCCAAATATAGGAGAAGGATCAGCACGGAGGGAGTGGGGCTGGATAGGGAAGGTGACTTGACAATAATGAGGTTTGAGCCAGATTTTGATGGACATTGGAGCTATGGATTCCAGAGGGAGGCACTCATGCAAAGTATAGAGGAGGAAAATAAAGAGTTTGTCCTGGAGTGTAGGGATCCTTTTGGCTTGTCTCAAGGTAGGACAGGCAGATGACTGAGGTCCTTAACACTGGTCTTTAGATTTCACACAATAGAGCCCTAGTTCTCCCTGACAGAAAATAACCTGATGGAAGGGGTATTTGGAGGAAATTACCCTGGCACCACACAGCTGCAATTGTCTCCTCTGCGGGTTGTGATTCATCATAGGCATTTAGGAAGACGCTGTCACGCATGTCTCTCCTGATATAGTTCACATCTGGTTCTGCCATTGGCAGTCCAGAGTATTTAGAAAATCTGCACAGCATTGGCGTCTAATAACCTTTGCTTTACACACAGTGAAGCCAACCACAAACTTAGAAATGGCACACATCCCTCTGGACTAATTTAGTCCAGGTTCTCTATGTGACTGAGGAAATCCCTTGAGTAGTCTGGACACTGGCATGAGTGTTGAAAACCAGGGAGGTTGCAACTAATCTTAGAAATAAGAGGAAAGGGAGCGACTTTCGCTTTCAGTTTGCTTGCCTTGCATGTATAAAGTTTTGAGAGTTTGAAATAGCTCTAGACCGAACAGCCTTCTGCACAAAATTGTACAATCACCAGGAATTTTTTTTTTTTTAAAGAAAGTTATATTTTTGTAACACGTGGACATCATGACCCATTTGGGCTTGAATTCTGGCTGAGCACAGTTTTTTTTTTTTCCTTTGTTATACTTTGAGGGGCTCATGAACTCCTTCACCCCCCTAGAAGAAATGAAATTAATAGTTTCTTAGTTGTTCAATGACACAGGTCCATAGAGGGTAGGGACAAGTTCCATAGGGGACAGGAAAACATCTGCGGGAACACACACTTTCTCAGCCCAAGAAGAGCTCTTGGCAAAACTATAGGCGATCTCTTCTTGACCCCAATTAGTTGTAATCCATGTGCAATCTGTCCTCTGGGACAGCTGTTATCAGACTATGTGGGGAAAGCATGTCCTTGCTAAACTTTTGAAGGAGTAGGGCAAAGGGCAAGGCTTTATTGCTCTGACAGTCACGCATTCACTTCCTATCATCCAACTGGTTGTTTGCTTTGGAGGCCATTCTCAACTGACTCTTGGGAAGCAAGCTGAATTTGTTGGAGGGGAAGTGGTAAGATTAACCACCAGCACATCTTCCTTGATTTGTTCCTGACTCTTAGCTGGGAAGAGAATTTCATTTGCAAGTGTCAGAAACCCTTGGGAGAGAGAGTCCTGTTGAAAGGATCTAGATTTTTTAATCCTTCCACACCTACATGGATTGATCAAGTGGGATGGTCTCTGTAAGGAAGTGTAAATAAAATCTGGAAGAGATACACAAGATGTAGAGCTTTGCTAAGTCAGTTTTTCTTAATGAAGTTCATTCACTCAATTAGCAAATATTTGAGAGACTTTTTTATACTAGCTGTTGTGTGTGGTGCTGGAGATACTAGGGGATAAATGAAAAAGATAAATCATGGCCCATGAATCACTGATGTGACATATGGCAGAGTAACACTTCTCAAACTGTGTATCAAATGATGACACCAATTCCATACAACTCTTTTGCTTCCACCCAAACAAAGTAGAGATGGTGATTTTTTTTTTCTCAAATACATTTGGGAAATATTGTATACTCTGTTTTGGGGGTCATGTATTATATCATAGAATAAAAAAGTTTTTGATAGGTTCTGCTATCAATAATTGTGGTATTCTTTCTTTGTTCAATGTAGCATTTATCCAAAGCATCAATAGGAAATCCACCTACCGATACTTAGTTTTCTGTGAAATACATTTGAAACACATTGGTGGAGGAAACTCAGTGGAAATGAACAAGTATTAAAAACTCTCAGGGTCACAAAGCTGGATTTGGTTAGCTGTGGTCAAGAATTGCTGCCATTGAATGAAATCCACCACGGAAGCCCCATTCCTGCCCTCTGGGACCACGAAACCTACTCCTGTGCAGTACCCGGGGCTCTTACTTATCTACTTTCCCTGCCGAAAATGACCTTACCCCACTCATTCTCTCACTCCTGTCCAATTCCTGTACTTTCACAATCCTGGCTCCAAATTCACCTTTGCCTTGGTGTATTCTGTAAAGTAGCATCTTTAGAATAAAAGAAAAAGTACTTTTATTATTTTATTTTCTTATTACAATAAAGTGTGTATATCATAGAAACACTGTGAAATGATATGAACCAGTAAAAGGAAATAAAGCCCATCCAGAGATAACTACTGTTAATGCTTGAGTGACAATCCTCTCAAAGTTTTCCTCCATCCCCGAAACATATACACACATAGGTATCAAAAGTGGGAGTTTTGACTTTGTTCACTTAGTACTGTATTGTGAGGGGACCATCTTGTTTTCTTTTTTTTTTCCATTTATTTTTATTAGTTGGAGGCTAATTACTTTACAATACTGTAGTGGTTTTTGTCATACATTGACATGAATCAGCCATGGATTTACATGTGTTCCCCATCCCGATCCCCCCTCCCACCTCCCTCTCCACCCAATTCCTCTGGGTCTTCCCAGTGCACCAGGCCCGAGCACTTGTCTCATGCATCCAGCCTGGGCTGGTGATCTGTTTCACCATAGATAATATACATGTTTCGATGCTGTTCTCTCAAAACATCCCACCCTCGCCTTCTCCCACAGAGTCCCAAAGTCTGTTCTGTACATCTGTGTCTCTTTTTCTGTTTTGCATATAGGGTTATCGTTACCATCTTTCTAAATTCCATATATATGTGTTAGTATACTGTATTGGTCTTTATCTTTCTGGCTTACTTATCTCTGTATAATGGGCTCCAGTTTAATCCATCTCATTAGAACTGATTCAAATGAATTCTTTTTAATGGCTGAGTAATATTCCATGGTGTATATGTACCACAGCTTCCTTATCCATTCGTCTGCTGATGGGCATCTGGGTTGCTTCCATGTCCTGGCTATTATAAACAGTGCTGTGATGAACATTGGGGTGCACGTGTCTCTTTCAGATCTGGTTTCCCCATCTTGTTTTCATTGTACTTGCCATGTCTCACACAGAGAGTGACACTCTGTAAGTACCCAATAATTATGTAATGAATGAATGACCAATCCTGAGGTCTTTTCTAGCTCTAAACCCATTTGATCTTTATCATGTTTTTATTCCGTGAATCTTCCATGTGTTTCCACTTTACACTGATTTTTTTTTTTTTAATTAGGAGACTTCATTTTTTTAGAGCAGTTTTATATTTACACAAAAATTGAGCAGATCATACAGAGAGTCTCCATAGGCAATCCCTCTCCACCAGCGCAGTTTCCCTGTTATTAACATCTTGCATTAATGTGGAACATTTGGTACTGTGAGTTTTTTTGTTTTGTTTTTTTAACCATTTTAGTAGGTGTGTAGTAGTAGCTCACTGTTTGTTTTAATTCACAATTCCCTAATGATAGATGATGTCATCTTTTCACGTAGTTATTTGAAGTCTGTATTTTCTATTTAGTGAGAGGTGTGTTCAGGTATTTTGCCTATTTTTTAAATTGGGTTGTTTGTTTCTTATTGTTGAGTTTTAAGCATTCTTTGTATATCCAGTGATAATTTCACCAGATACAAAAGTCTAGGTTGATGGCTTTCCCTTTAGTACTTTAAACATTTCACTCCATTCTCTTCTGGCTTGTGTGGATTCTGAAGAGTAGTCCAATGGTAATTTTTATCTTTCATCTTCTACAAATCAGATTTCTTATTTTTTTTAACTTTTTAAATCTTTATCTTTGGCTTTCTATAGTTTGGTATGTCTGGGTATAGATTTTTTGGGTATTTATCCTACTTGGTGTTCTCTGAATTTCTCTGGATCTGTGGTTTGGTGTCTGTCATTAATTTTGAGAATTTCTCAGCCATTATTACCTCAAATATATCTTCTTTTCATTTCTCTATTTCTTTCCATTTTTCTTTGCCTCCTCCTTCTAGTGTTTCTGCTTCACATTTGTTTTGCCTTTTGCAGTTGTTCCACAGTTCCTTGATATTCTGTTTCATTAAAAAAATCATTCTTTCTCTTTGCATTTCTGTTTGAGGATGGCCTATCTTCAAACTGACTAATTCTTTTTAGAGTTTCCATTGCTCTGTTTACATTACCCATCTGTTCTTGCTTGTTTTCTCCTTTTCCTTGAGAGCCCTTAACATATTAATCACAGCTATTTTAAACTCTCTATCTGGTAATTCTGAAAGCTACGTTATGCCCGAGTCTATCTCTTATGCTTACTTTGTCTCTTCAGACTGTGTTTTTCCTTGCTTTCTAGCATATCATTTACTTTTTTGTTGAAATCCAGACATGATATGTTGGGTAAAGAAACTGAGATAATTAGGCTCTTGGTGTGAGCTGTGCTATGTCTAATGTCTTTTGCAGCTGTAGTGCCGGAGGCTTCATGTTCTTCTAGTTTCCTTACTTGTTTTCCTTCTCATGTTGTTTTTATGTCTCCCTAAACTCTTCTTAAGTAGAATCTGTGTCTTATAGCTCTCGGTTGTATGCCACTGTAATTGTGGTGGAACTCTGCTGATGTAGTGGTTGGCTGTGGGTTGGGGGAGGTGATTTATAATCTTATGATTAGAACTTAGTTTTTTAGTGAGCCTGAGTCCCCAGTCTGTGACCTTCAGAAAGGTTCCTTAGCCTTTTCCCTCACCTTATGTAATACAAGAAGACTAGGGGGGATTGGAGTTGATTAATTTCCCTTTTACTAGGTCAGATAAGGCTCTGGTAAAAACAACTTCCCTTAGAGTACAGGCCTTTCTTGTTGGAAAATGCTCTGGGCCATGTCACAAAGGTACTTTTCCCCTGGCATATTTAAAAGTAGTTACTTCCCTCCTCCCTCTGCTAGAAACAGGAGGGGATTGTTCTCCAGCCCTCACTGTGAGAACCTGGTAGGGATTTTTGAGGTAAAATCCACGAAAATGTAGCCTCTTCCTCCTACTCCCAAAACCTGCCTTCTCCCACCAAAGTTTTTAAATCTCAAGGTGTCCACACTCATCCTCCATTAATTCTTCAAAATTACCATTAAAGTGTTCCAAATAGCCACTGCCTCTAGTGGCTTCTGCTTCAGGTAAGCTGATCGAAGCTTTGATTTTCCATATGTACCTGTCTCTCCAGATTTCAAGATGGTGAGTTGCCCTGTGATTTGAATTCTCTGATGTTTCCAAGAAAAGTTGCTGGTTTTCAATTTACTTGGTTTTTTTTTTTTTTTTTTCTTGTGAGTGCAATGCTTAGGGCTGCCAAGCTCTTTAAATGTCAACATTTGAACTAGAAGGTCTTCTATTGATTTTCACTTGATCCATTTAATGGTCATTTATTGAGCATGATCTGTTGCTAGGACCTTATACTTAATCTAGTTGGAACACAGGCATAGCCAGTCCAAGCCTCTGTCCTTAAGGACCATCTGAGGTCATTTTCGTGGTGTATACTTTGTCTCTCAAACTGAGCCAAGGTTCCCCATTCCTGGTCTGTGTGTTTATATTCTGACTTCCTCAGGCAACTTTTTCTCAAACAAGTCCATCGATCCACATTCTCAAGAGTTCAAGAGTTCTCCAAGAACACTTTAAAGTTTTATGTTTGCATTTTAATTATAACATAAAATTTAGGATAGCTTAAGGATATTATAGAACAGGGGTTGGCAAATTATGGCCCATGGACTAAATCCAGCCCACCACCTGTTTATTTGTATAACAAGTTTTATTGAAACACAGCTATGCTCATGTGTTTATGTAGTGTTTATGACTTTTCATGCTACAATGGTGGAGCTGAAAATGGTCGAGAAAGTGTATGGCCCACGATGCCTAAAATACTTACTATCTGGCACATGCCAGAAAGAGTTCACTATCTTTGCTTTAGAAGATCTTTAGATGATTATGATCACATGATTTCAGCATCAGTGTTTGTGTTTATGATCATGAGGCCAAATGAAGATTACAAATTAGGCTTCTTGGGAATTTAAAATTAAGAACATGGAGAGTGAATTGAGTAAATACATGAGAAATTTGAGAACGAATCATGCAATGTGCAGAAGAACTTGCCCTGAAATAGACAGAACCAGATTCATGTTGGGGGCCCACACCATGTGGGGGTATCTTATCTGTATATGTGCTGACTTGCTGCAACTCAATAACAACCGTAGTGACCATGGCAATGACCACATTCAAAACCCTTTTTAATTTCATTTCTAATTTCTGTCCCAGAAATAATAAAGTTAGATATCCATTTCATGCTGCTTCCAGTAAATATCACAATGCTAATCTGTCTTCAGTGGAAGATAATCATTTTTACTTAATTAGCAGGTAACACCTTACTAAAATTAGCATTGGAGAATTTGCCTGCTGGCAGAATTTTCCTTAAGGAAGAAATTTCAATATCCTAAACCAGCAAACAAAGCTCTGCCTTAGTCGTACCATTCTGTATGATATAGTTATGTGTATTCTGGGCAGGAATTTCAGACTCTCTCTCTCAAGAAAGAGTCCCTCTACCTATAGGCCCATGACCCTGGATGTTCCTTTTTTTTTTTTTTTACTTTTTATTTTATTCTGAATAAAAAATAACCAGCTACTGTATAGCTAGTTAACAATGTTGTGATAGTTTCGGTGCACAGCAAAGTGACTCAGCCATATATCACACATATCCATCCTTCTCCAAACTCCCCTCCCGGACTGGATGTTCAGTACTCTTTATCATTCTGCCTGTTCCTGTCTTGGAGCATGAGGGACAACCCCACCCCAACCAAGAGCCTGCTCTTGAGGCAATCTCTCTTCTAGACCAGTCTCTGTTTTAGTCTCCTTCCTTCCTTTTTAGATTCTTTTTGGTGTCCTTTCTTGCCTGAGAACCTCTGTAAGAACTCACAGGATCTAATAACATTGATCTTGAGGGAAAAGGTATAAGTCTTGGTCAATTTCCTCCTCAGAAGTGTTTTGAGCCCCATTAACATTTCCCATCTCCTTCCCCACAGAGTTCTGTACTAAGTGGCGGGTGTTAGGAACAGCAGGCTTTGTTATGCCACAAAAATACACCATTACATTTTTCACCCAGAACAACAGGGACTCCCAGGAAATCCACTGTGTATGACGGATAAACCCTGAGTAGAAGTCTGGGCATTGAAGGCAGAGATAGTGCAAACATTCTGCTCTCCCCTTTGATGGGTACAGGAACCTGGAGAAATCAGTTGTGCACGTCCATCCTGTGGAATGAAGGGTGTCTAATGTACAATTTAGCTAAATGCAATTTGAGGCCATATTTTAAAAAGAGTGTAAAGTGCTCTAAGGCAATGTTCATGTCTCGATTTTTTTGTTACAGTTTTATTGAGATATAATTCACAGACTCAAAGTATACAATTCAATGGTTTTAATATATTCAGACTTGTGCAACTATCACCATAATCAATTTTAGGGCTTTTCATCAACTCAAATGGAAATTCCATACTCACTAGCTGTCATCCTTCACTGTACCCATTCCTCTTGACACTAAGCTCATCTACTTTTGTTTCTCTATGGGTGTGCATGCTAAGCTGCTTCAGCTGTGTCCTACTCTTTTGTGACCCTATGGACTGTAGCCCACCAGGCTCCTCTGTCCATGGGATTCACCAGGCAAGAATACTGGAGTGGGTTGCCATTTCCTTCTCCATTTGCCTCTCTGTATATACTTATTCTGGACAGTTCATATAATGGAATTGTATAATATGTATATTATTATATGTGACTACTCTCTTTTATTTTAACATACTGTTTTCAAGGTTCATCTATGTTACAGTATGTATCAGTCCTCCATTCTTCTGTATGGCCAAATAAAATTCCATTCTATGGATATAACACATTTTTGCTTATCCATTCATCAATTGGTGGACATTTGGATTGCTTCCATCTTTAGGCTATTATAAATAATGCCCTGTAAACATTCATGTACAAGTTTTTGTATAGATACATGGGTTTAGATCTGGATTCTTGATTTTATTTCATTGTTCCATTTAGCTATCCTGCCAGTAACACATTTTATTGATTACTGTAGATCATGAATTTTAAAATCA
Organism: Cervus elaphus; assembly: GCF_910594005.1. Lineage (NCBI taxonomy): Eukaryota > Metazoa > Chordata > Mammalia > Artiodactyla > Cervidae > Cervus > Cervus elaphus. Next base: position 82,793,275 of record NC_057825.1, read on the forward strand.
GGATGTACAAGTCCTCCAAATTTGTTTTTCACTTTTAAGGTTTTTTTGGCATTCCTGGTTTTCTTGAGTTTCCATGTGAATTTAGTATTCAGCTGGGATTCCAATAGAGATTGCACTGAATCTGTAGATCATTTGGGGAGTTCTGCTGTCTTAACCATATTAAATCTTCCAGCCCATCAACACGGATATTTTCTCATTGATTTAAATTTTATAAATTCTTTCAACAATGTTTTGTCATTTTCAAAATATAAGTTCCCCTGCTGAGTACTTAACATGCATGAGACACATCAATGGTGTAATTCGTCAACCACATCACCTCCCCCCCCAACATGTTGTCTGGAGAACACAGACCATAACTTAATTCCAGTTTTCTTCTCTACTTTGCACAGAGGAGGTGCTCAATATGAATTTGTTGAAAAGATAACCAAGGAACAATTAAATTCCTCACTTTGCTTCCTGTGCCCTGGAAATCAGAGTGGCAGGATCCTTTTCAGTTCATTAACAATCATGTTACACAAGCAGGTGCTGGCTCACAGCAGCTGTGCTGCCAATGCATGTGCTGCGTCTGGAGTCCTTCATTTTGCCAAAAAAATTTAAAAGAGTCCTTATTCACAGCAACAGTCTTTCCCTAGGAAGAGCCACCTCTACGAGAATCTCCAGAGAAGGAAGGGAGTTTGTCCCCTGAGCCCCAGGCTTGTACAATTCCATGCAATTTTGCATGCAGAGTCCTGCCTGCTGAGCAGGGCTGGGACAGCACAGAGAAGGTCCTAGGATGCTACGGCATGCAGACCCACAAGTGTGCAGTTGTCCAGACCACAAAGCCTCTCAGGAAATGGGTGTGGGGTTTGCAGGGTCGGTTTCCTGCCAAACCTTCGCCTCCCTCTAGCCAGTCTACCCCATCTTTCACCCCTGGGCACCCATCCCTGACCCCAGCCCCTTTCTAACCCTACCTGAGCTGTCTTACCTGAGAAAGGGCCCCAGAGAGGATTTGCTCCATCTCCTTCTAAACATTCAAAATCAGTTAAACGAATGGAATAGATTTTAGTAAGTAACTGAGTGTTTTTGTAATAAAGGGTAAGGGGGAAAATGTGGTCTTTGAGCCTATAACGTGGTTCCTGTTTCCAGTAGTAACTGAAATGAGCTCTGTGGATCACTGGGAATTAGATCTTAAAGAAGACAGGGAGAATCTCTGTGGGGATAGTGCAGGGAGCACTATCAGGATGCCAATCCCAGCCTGGTACCCGTGGGACCTTAGGCAAGTTAAGGGGAGTTAATTAAGTTAATTAACCTCCCATGCCAACAGTTCCTCATCCTTAGAGCAAGGAATACCTGCCCCACATAGTCTTCTGTTGGGCATTATATGAACTGACATATGGACAGTACTGGCCCAGGGTGAACTCAATCAATATTGGCTTCTTTTCCTCCCGTGGAGATATTGAGGATGGTGAAGAGACCATAACTCAGATTCAGATGCAGGCAGGAATTGAACAAATATTTATGAAGTTCCCACTGAGAGCAGGAGCCCAGGGTCTGGTGGAGGATGCACACAAGCACACAGGCAATTGGAGGCAGGGTAACAGTGACCATAATAAGAGTAAGATTGGGTGCTTGTGAGGTCCTGGCAGGGGCACCCACTCTTGGGGGTACAGTGAAGGGAATGTTCCTGGAGGCAACTTCCTATAAACCTAGATCAGAGGAATTAATAAGAATTACTTGGACAAAGCATATGGGGCAGTATATTGGACAGAAGAAATAGTAAGTACCTGGAAGCGAAATTCCTTATGCATTAATGGACTGTTGGTAATAAAAATAACAACAATAACAACATTGTTGTGGACCTACTATGTCCTAAGCATGCTGCAAAATGCTGTAAATACATTGTTTTATTGATTCTCACAGCTCTTTGAGCAATGTATTATTAGTTGTACAGATAAGGAAACTGAGACTTGGAGTGATGAAGGAATCTGTAAGATCACAGAGCTGGTGGGTGGTGGGAGATACTTTCCTTAGGACTTGGGTACCAGAGCCAGCACTGGCTCCTGACCCCTGTACAGGGCTGCCTTTAGTAACAGACTGTGACTGAGTAGGACTTCTCAGGCGGCACTAGTGGTAAAGAACCCGCCTGCCAATGCAGCAGACCCAAGAGATGTGGGTTTGATCCCTAGGACAGGAAGATCCCCTGGAGGAGGGCATGGCAGCCCACTCCAGTATTCCTGCCTGCAGAATCCCATGGACAGAGGAGCCTAGCTGGTTACAGTCCATGGGGTCGCAAAGAGTTGGACATGACTGAAGCGACTGAGCATGCACGCATGTGGCTGAGAAAGAGCTTTCTGAAGATGCTGGGGGTGGGGGGCATTGCTTCAGGCAAGGCTGTTAAATCAACAGTTAGATGAACAGAAGAGATCTTCATGGCCACGCTCACACTGCCCTTCCCCTGACTTGGCCATCTTGCAGATGCAGAGCCTTGAGGTCAGTGCAGATCTCTCCAGGCTGACTAAACAGCAACTCTCTGGGATGCTTCCTGTTAGAAGTGTGCCGGGAAGGACTGCCTCACAAAGTAAGCTCTGCCCAGCTTCCGGGGGCTCCAGACACGTAGCTGACATTGTGAAGAGCACCTCTAGGACTCTGCAGAGTGGCAGCCTTGTCAAATTCAGATGCTCTGGCATGCTAGGATTTATTGGGAAAGTGAATTATTGGCAAGGTTTTGGCGCTCATCTGTTTTTCAGAGTTTTGTAGAAATAATCTGTCTCATAGTAGAGTTTGGCTCAATTCAGGGTAGAGTAATGGAGTTAGGTGAATTTGGTGGAGGAGGAGGTCCTGGGGGAGAGAGAGAATTCCCATAACTTAAGTAAAAATGTTTTCAAGTCTTGAAATGAGAAGCACACTTAGACATAGAAAACAATGGATGCTTACAGAGTTTTGTCTATCTTGACATCTTTCACTATTAAATTTCCTGCCAGTATCTTACTAATAAAGACCCGTTGAGAGCATGTGAAAAGTTACTCACAGCACTAGCCATCAGGAAAATGCAAGTCACAATCACAATGAGGTAGTACTTTGTATCACTAGGACTGCTGTGATGAGAAAGACAAACAATAGCAAGTGTTGGCAAAGGTGGGGAGAGGTTGGCACTACTGGTGGGAATGTGAAATGGTGTAGCTGTTTTGGAAATCTGGCAGCTCCCCAAAAGGTTAAATATAGAGTTACCATAGGTTAAACATAGAACTAATCCCAGGTCTATATCCAGGAGAAATGGAAATACATGTCCATAAAAAAAATTGTATGTTTTTAATGTTCAGTTATGTTCATAGCAGTACTATTCAAAATAGCTGAAACATGGAAACAGTCCAAGTGTCCTTCAACTGAAACATGGATAAACAAAACAGATACATCTATCTATGCAATAGAATATTATTCTGAAGTGTGATGAACCTTGAAAACATGCTGAGTGGAAAAACTAGTTGCAAAGAATTCTATATTATATGATTCTGTTTTTATGAAATGTCCAGAATAGGTAAATCTATACAGGCAGAAAGTAGATTTGTGGTTGCGTAAGGCTGCATGTGGGGTGGGGAGAGACGGGGATTGACTGCTAATAAGAACAGGGTTTCTTTTGGGGGTGATGAAAATGTTCTAATATTGACTCTATGGACATATTAAAGTCATTGGGTTGTATTCTTTCAGTGAGTGACGTCTATGGTATGTAAATTATATCTCAATAGAGTTATGTTTAGGAGAAGGAAATGGCAACCCACTCCAGTTTTCTTGCCTGGAGACTCCCAGGGACGGAGGAGCCTGGTGGGCTGCTGTCTATGGGGTCACAGAGAGTCGGACATGACTGAAGTGACTTAGCAGTAGCAGCAGAGTTATGTTTAAGAAACAACCATTAGGGGAAATTCTTGTTTGGCCTGGTAGTTAGAATGCTATGCTTCCACTGTAAGCAGCACATGTTTGAGCCCTGTGGCGAAAAAAAAGAAACAACCATTATGGGCAGTGGTGGGGTGCCGTGAGCTTATGGGCAGATTTTCCTCTCTGTTCCAAATTGATTCCAGGCCCATTGGGCCCATGGAATGAGGGGTTCATATTTACCTGATGAGAAAGCCAGACTCAGGGAGACCATGGGGCTTCCCTGGGCTCACTCACGTTTACAGGTCTATTCAGCAGAAAGTTCTCCTAGCAACCAGTCCAGGCACATTTGACAGACCTGTGGTTTTCAAGCTCTGCTGTACTGAGTCTCTTTGGGGACACCCATGGGTATGGGCGGTGGGTCGGGATACACATGAGAAGTAGGGCTGCTGATCAGGCGAGCTCTAGTCTCCTACTTCAGTTCAGTCCAGTCGCTCAGTTGTGTCTGCCTCTTTGTGACCCCAGGGACTGCAGCATGCCAGGCCTCCCTGTCCATCACCAACTCCCAGAGTTTACTCAAACTCATGTCCTTTGAGTCTGTGATGCCATCCAACCATCTCATCCTCTATCGGCCCCTTCTCCCGCCTTCAATCTTTCCAGGCATCAGGGTCTTTTCCAATGAGTTGGTTCTTTGCATCAGGTGACCAAAGTATTGGGAGCTTCAGCATCAGTCCTTCCAATGCATATTCAGGACTGATTTCCTTTAGGATTGACTGGTTGGATCTCCTTGCAGCCCAAGGGACTCTCGAGTATTTTCCAGTACCACAGTTCAAAAGCATCAATTCTTTGGCGCTCAGCTTTCTTTATAGTCCAACTCTCACATCCATACATGACTACTAGAAAAACCATAGCTTTGACAAGATGGACTTTTGTTGGTAAAGTAATGTCTCTGCTTTTTAATATGCTGTCTAGGTTGGTCATAGCTTTCCTTCCAAAGAGCAAGTGTCTTTTAATTTCATGGCTGCAATCACCATCTGCAGTGATTTTGGAGCTCAGAAAAATAAAGTCTCTCACCATTTCCATTATTTCCCCATCTATTTGCCATGAAGTGATGGGACCAGATGCCATGATCTTAGTTTTCTGAATGTTGAGCTTTAAGCCAACTTTTTCACTCTTCTCTTTCACTTTCATCAAGAGGTTCTTTAGCTCCTCTTCACATTCTGCCATAAGGGTGGTGTCATCTGCATATCTGAGGTTATTGATATTTCTCCCAGCAATCTTAATTCCAGCTTGTGCTTCATCCAGCCCAGCATTTCTCTTGATGTACTCTGCATATAAATTAAATAAGCAGGGGGATAATATACAGCCTTGACATACTCCTTTCCAGATTTGGAACCAGTCTCTTGTTCCACGTCTAGTTCTAACTGTTGCTTCTTGACCCGCACACAGATTTCTCAGGAGGCATGTCAGGTGGTCTGGTATTCCCATCTCTTTCAGAATTTCCCACAGTTTGTTGTTATCCACACTGTCAAAGACTTTGGCGTAGTCAATAAAGCAAAAGTAGATGTTTTTCTGGAACTCTCTTGCTTTTTCAATGATCCAGCAGATGTTGGCAATTTGATCTCTGCCTTTTCTAAATCCAGTTTGGACATCTGGAAGTTCATGGTTCACATACTGTTGAAGCCTGGCTTGGAAAATTTTGAACATTACTTTGCTAGTGTGTGAGATGAGTGCAATTGTGTGGTAGTTTGAACATTCTTTGGCATTGCCTTTCTTAGGGATTGGAATGAAAACTGACCTTTTCCAGTCCTGTGGCCACTGCTGAGTTTTCCAGATTTGCTGGCATATTGAGTGAGCACTTTCACAGCATCATCTTTTAGGATTTGAAATAGCTCAGCTGGAATTCCATCACCTCCATTAGCTTTGTTCGTAGTGATGCTTCCTAAGGCCCACTTGACTTCACATTCCAGAATGTCTGGCTTTAGATGAATGATCACACCATCGTGGTTTTCTGGGTCATTAAGGTCTTTTTTGTATAGTTCTTCTGTTTATTCTTGCCACCTCTTCTTAATATCTTCTGCTTCTGTTAGGTCCATACCATTTCTGTCCTTTATTGAGCCCATCTTTGCATGAAATGTTCCCTTGGTATCTCTAATTTTCTTGAAGAGATCTCTAGTCTTTCCCATTCTATAGTTTTCCTCTATTTCTTTGCACTGATCCCTAAGGAAGGCTTTCTTATCTCTCCTTGCTAGTCTTTGGAACCCTGCATTCAAATGCATATATCTTTCCTTTTCTCCTTTGCCTTTAGCCTCTCTTCTTTTCTCAGCTATTTGTAAGGCCTCCTCAGACCTTTTTGCCTTTTTCAACCATTTTGCCTTTTTCCATTTCTTTTTCTTGGGGATGGTCTTGATCACTGCCTCCTGTACAATGTCATGAATGTCCGTCTATAGTTCTTCAGGCACTCTGTCTATCAGATCTCCTACGTAGTTTGAATCAAAGCACTTAAGTTGATATACTGGGCTCACAGTAATGCCTTCTTTGAAAAAAATTTTTTTTCTCTGCTAAAATCCATTGCCCTTAATCCCAGGTTTCTCCGATTGCAAAGACAGTGTACCAAGACTTCCCTCAATCTCAGCACCCAGCGTGCTAATGTAGCTATAGAAAGATGCTCACAATTCAAGATGCTCACAATTCAAACCAAAAGCAGTAACTCAGGCTGCCAAGCTCTTGCTGCTTTGTTGTTGGCCCTCTGCTGAGGAATGCACCCGCAAGGTATCTGTTTACAATAGGAATTGCCAACGAACGAGGGAGAAATATTGCCCTTGGCCAAAAATATAGCCTGTTGCTAGAAAACAATACAGCTAAACCATTTATAAAATTATCAGAAAATATTGTCACTTAATAATAATATTGCACAAGTTGTCCTTGTCCCCAGAAATCCTCCCATCCTCATCCAAGACTGTCTTTAGAGGCAAAAGCTGCTTCCCAACAAAATCTAGGTTTGTCTCAATTTGTCTTAACAAGGAATGACATAAGTTTACCGGACAAAAGAGCCCCATTTTTTATTGCCTGTGTTTAATCTGCACGGACAGAAAGCTGTAAATATCCTAAGTGGTTGTTGCCGGCTGGCCTTGGAGGGGCCGTTCGTTAAAGACCATGGTTCGCTGGTTTCTTGTGTGCCTTCCAGGGACCCAGGGATTCCTTGCCCATCATCACCATGAGGTCTGGCAAACAAAAGCCGGAGGCCCAGGAGCCTGTGTGGAAGGATAATGTGACCTTTGACCCCCACCAGCAAGGCCCGGAGGGAAAGAGGCAAAGTCAGGCTCCAGCAACGTTTAATGACAGATCTTGTTAAGGTTAAAAAAACAGCTCTGGCGTCCAGCTGGGACTTCATCTGGGGAGGCACTCAGAGGGCCTTTAGCAACAGCCGCGGGGCCCCTTGCGCAGCTGCGCCGGGGCCGCCAAGCTGTCTTTCTGAGCCGCCACTGCCCAGACCCCCGCCCCTCAGGAGGACCCCCGCCGCTGTCGAGGACCCTCGACCCGAGTCAGTCTGAGTCAGGAGGGAGAGTCATTCATTTTTTCCCTATTGCCACCAGCAAGCCTCACCCCTCAGAGGCTATGATGAGCTTCTGACAGCAGCGATCCTGGTTTTTCTCTTAGAAAAAAATAATCAAGAAAAGCACTGAGATTAGTGCCCTTATAAATGAGATCCCGCATAGTGTCTAGCCCCTTCTGCATGTGCCGGGATGGTGAGGAGACAGCTATTTATAAGCCAGAACTCTCACCGGAATCAAACCATGCTCACACAGGGATCTCCGAATTCCAGTCTCTAGGACTGTAGAAGGAAATTTCTCTTGTGGCTAAGCCGCCTCGTCTATGTATTTTTGTTCTAGCAGCCAGAGGTGACTAAGGCAACATCTTGGAGCACGTCCATTTCCTGAAATTTGGGGATTCCTGAAGGTTTGGATGGGCTTCCCAGGTGGCACTAGTGGTAAAGAAGCCACCTGCCAATGCAGGAGATGTAAGAGATGTGGGTTCGATCTCTGGGTCAGAAAGATCCCCTAGAGGAGGGCATGGCAACTCACTCCAGTATTCTCGCATGGAGAATTCCATGGACAGGCCAGGCTGTGGCCTGGCCAGCTACAGTCCTTGGGGTGGCAAAGAGTAGGCACGACCAAAGCGACTTAGCACAAAGCACAAAGGTTTGGATACGTTATTCTCAATATCAAAGGGTTTGTTACAAAGAAAGAGTGTGACATAGGAGACATTATTTTATTTGAAGACAATGATTGATTCATATGCACTTGTAGGAAATAATACTGGAACTTTGCTGGTGGTTCAGTGGTTAACAATCCCCCTTCTAATGCAGGGGACACAGGTTTGATCCCCAGTTGGGGAACTAAGATCCCACAGGCTGCAGGGACAACTAAGCCCCTACATTGCAACTACTGAGCCTGCCTGCCATAACTAGAGAGGAGCCCATGCTCCACAACAAAGGTGCTGAGTGCCGAAGCCAAGACCCGACACAGCCGAATAAATAAATATTAAAAAGGAAAGAAAAGAAACTTGAGACGGAACTGTTGAGTTAGCCTATTTGCGGATAGTTGTCTAGGATTCCTTTTCCTGGATGGGTTTTGTTCGAGAGGCTTCTTAATGTTAGTTATGGCTGCTTTCAGACTTCTCAGACAACTGAGAAAACCAGTGGTTCTTTCAGAGCCACATGCCGGGAGGTCTCTGCCTGCTGGAGGCTCTGGCCAACCTGTGGCCTCCACCCTCCTGGCTGGAGCGTGAGTGAATAAATACTTGGAAACTGAAGAAGTTGACAGTGGTGTCACGCTAGAAAGCTGGAGGATCCACTTGTAGCATTTTGGACACTGTTTGCGCAACATTGATTCACTCTTTTTAAAATCTATTTTCTCACCATACATTGCAGTCTGGCTTTTGTCTCTCTTCCCATTACTCTCCTAACTACTAAATCTAGCAGTCTTTCCTCACACTTTTCTCATCCTCCTGGAGCTGTTTAGATTACCGCTGTTAGCCACTGTTCAGATAAATTAACATAATAAGGTGATGTCCATTTGTCACCCAATTTACAGACAAGGAAATGGAGGATTTGAATCCAGAAACTCTGACTCCAAAGCCCATGCATTTATCCACTGCACTGCGTTTGTAGTTGCTGATCACCTGCTCTTCTCCTCTCTGTGAAACATTCTTCTGGGTTGGCTTATGTGCATGCATTTTTTGATCATTTTCTCCTCTATTTTTCTTCTTCCAACACCTATGGGTAAATGTTCCCCAAGGTTCTTTCTTTAGCTTTTTCTCTTCTTTCTCTTTATCACTATCTTTGACTGTTGTAGTGAATGACAAATGTATTATCTCCAGTAACATCCTGTCATCTCCTAACATAGACTCACACATTTCTTGCTTAACATCTGTATTTCTATAAAAATCATCATTTCTAATTCTGACTGCATCATCTAACCCCCAAACTTGCTTTTTAAAGAAATACAATTTTTTATTAATGTATAACAGAAATTTATAATGTATAACACCTGATGTGAAGAACTGACTCCTTGGAAAAGACCCTGATGCTGGGAAAGATTGAAGGCAGGAGGAGAAAGGGATGGCAGAGGACGAGATGGTTGGATGGCATCACCAACTCGATGGACATGAGTTTGAGCAAGCTCTGGGAGTTGGTGATGGACAGGGAGGCCTGGTGTGCTGCAGTCCATGGGGTTGCAAACAGTTGGACATGTATGAGTGACTGAACTGAACTGAACAGAAATTTATTCATGTTCAAGAGATTTTCACAAAGGGAACACACCCTTGTAACCAAAACCAAGATCAAGAAACAGAACATTATGAGCACCCCATTTATCCCACTTTTGCTCCCTTCTGGTCATTACTGCCAAGTAACCACCCCGAAATAACCAATATTCTGATTTTAATGCAATAGTTTAGTTTTTCTGTTTTGAAATTAGATGGAATCATATTTATGTTTTGTGACTGTCTTTTTTCATTCAGCATCATGTTTATAGTATCATTCCAAGTTGTTACATGTAGAGATAGTTTATTCATTCTCATTAATATATAACAGTCCATTTTGCAAATATACCATATTTCTTAAAATTCTTTCTGTTTTTCATAGACATCTGGGTAGTTTCCAGTTTTAGGTTGTTATGAATAATGCTGCTTTAAACATTCTCATCAGTTTTTCTTGGTGGACATATGCTTTTCTCTCATGTTCATGCTTAAAAATGGAATTGCTAGGTCTCTAGATGCAAGTTCATTTTTAATAGATATTGCTGAATGCCTTTCCAAAGTGGCTCTTCCAATATCAACTAAGTTTTCTACCAGAAATATATGAAAATCCATTTGGTCCATACTTTTGCCAACGTTTAGTATTGCCTATTTTTTAAAAAAAATTTTATTTATTTCTTGTATATATGCAATGTTATCTCATTATGGTTTATAATTTACATCGCCCCAGTGACTATGAAGGTAGGCAACTTTTCATGTGTATTGTGCATTTGCAAAGCATCCTGTTAAGTACCTGTTCTTATCTTTCTGTCCAGTTTTCTTTTGAGTTATTTTCTTCATATTGATTTATACTAGTACTTTGTATATTCCAGAGGTGATTCCTTTGTTAGGTATTTCAACCACTCTGTGGTTTGCTTTCCATTCCCTTAATGGTGTTTTTTGTGTGAAAAAGAGCTGTTAATTTTAATGTAATCCAAATATTCATTTTTTCCCCTTTCTTGTTAGCACTCCTTTAATCCTGTTCAAATATCTTTTTATTCTTGACTTCTGTACTTCTAATGATGGTCTTCCCATCTTTCCAGTCAAGCAAGTTTGCCATTTTAGAGTCCCTTTGATTTGTTTCTCTCCTCTGGTCCAATTTATTTAGTCACTATATCAATTTGATGCTACTTTAGAATCAATTCTTACATACCTATCATTCTTTCAGCCACCATATCCCTGTTCAGGCTCCACTTAGCTCATCACAAACACTTCTAAGTCTCTCTTCCCACCTCTCATCTCTCCTTTGGCCATATCCCTGCTGTAGTCATCCTGCTAAAACACAACATGATATCACTTCTTGACTCCAAACACCCAAAAGTACCCGATGTATTCAGAATGAAGCCTACTCCTTGCCAACTCTCCCAGACCTTCCAGGATCTGGCCCTCCTTGCTCACACATGCTTCCACACAACCTGTGCTCCACTAAGGCTGCATTGTTTGCTGTTTTTCTCAATGTTCCTGCTTGCTTTCTCCATGCTACGATATCCAAAGTTTCTTCATCCCTAGCAGCTTTTCCTAGTGAGATGCCGCCTTCCTTCTAGGCTCAGTTTAAACACCGTATTTCTCTATGAGATTTTTCCATGACCCTCTCTCATAATACAGTGTTTGTCTCTATTTAATGCTATCATGTGGTATAGTTTATGTGTATATGTTTTGTTTCCAAGTCTAGGTTGTAAGATTCTGGAGGATGGGATTGTAAGATTCTGTCTCATTCATCTTTCTGTCTCTCTACAGGACATTCCACTAGGTCTTTCTCTTAACTAAGTCTCAACATATATTGATTCGTTTATTTGTTGGCTTCCCTGATATCTTAGTTGGTAAAGAATCCGCCTGTAATGCAGGAGACGCTGGTTTGATTCCTGGGTCGGGAAGATCCGCTGGAGAAGGGATAGGCTACCCACTCCAGTATTCTTGGGCTTCCCTCGTGGCTCAGCTGGTAAAGAATCTGCCTGCATTGTGGGAGACCTGGGTTTGATCCCTGGGTCGGGAAGATCCCCTGGAGAAGGGAAAAGCTACCCACTCCAGTATTCTGGCCTAGAGAATTATGTGGACTACAGTCCATGGGGTCACAAAGAGTCAGACATGACTGAGCAACTTTCACTTTCACTTTTCACTAAGAAATTAGTAAGAAAGTAATAACAATAACTACAATTTATTGAGCATAATGGTAAGTGCTAAACATATATTATATCAAATATAATGGGGTTTTGAGGATTACATGGGACATTGAAAGTAAAGACCTTGAAACATAGTAAAGACTCAATAAGTGGCAGCAATATTATTATTCCTATTTAACAGGTGAGACGACTAAAGCAGGTGCATAATAAGTCACTTGCTTGATGTTGCATAGCCAGGTGGAGGTGATTCTTGAGCTCACATGTCTATTTTTGCCTAGTTTCTTTCATTTAGCTCAGTGATTTTGAGATTCAGTCATGTCATTGTGTTTACTGATAATTCATGGTTTTAATTGATGAATAAATAGTACATACAGTATCCACTGCATGGATAGATGATAATTTATTAATCCATTCACCAATTGATAGATATTTGGATTGTTTCCAACTTTTGGCTTTTACAAATAAAGTTGCCAAGAGCATTCATGCACAATCTTTGTGTGAATATATAATTTCGTTTCTTTTGGTTAAATACGTAGGGGTGAAATGACTTTGTTGCATTAAGAAACTGCCAAATTGTTTGGCAGTGTTTGTACCATTTTATATTCTTATCATCAGGGTATGAGTTTCAATTCTTCCACATATTCACAAATATTTGGTGATACATTAGTCTTTTTAATCTTAGTCAAGCTAATGGGTGTGTAGTGGTATCTCATTGTGGTTTAATTTGCATTGTTATACCTATGTCACAACTGATGACTAATGATGTTGAATATGTTTTCATGTATTTGTTGGCTATTTATATATAGTCTTTAGTGAGGAGTCTGTTCATATCATTTCAAGTTTCTAAGAGCCCTTTATATTTTGGATGCAAATCTTTATCAGATAAATGTGTTGTGTGAATATTTTGTACTAGTATTTTATTTACCATTTTGTTTCCTTATTGGCACATTTCAAAGAGCAAAAGTTTTGAATTTTGATAAAGTTTAATTATTAATATCTTTTCTTTTATCGTTAGTGTTTTTGGTGTCATATCTTAGAAATCCTTGCCTGCCCTAAGGTCTCAATTTTTTTCCTTCCCTTTCCTACAAGTTTCATAGTTTCAGGTTTCACATTAAGCTGTGGGATACACTTTGAGTTGATTTTTTGTATGATAGGGAGTAAGGATTGATGTTTATTTTTTTTAACATGGATAATTAGTGCATGTATTGAAAAGACTTTCCATTCACCATAGAATTGCCTTGGCATCTTTGTCAAAAATTGGAAACAATCCAAATATTAAATGGATCAGTCTATTTCTTGACTCTATTTCGTTCCATTGATCTAAACGTCCATCCCTAAATGATAATCTAGCAGTCTGAATCGGTGTAACTTTATAGTTAGTATTGGAATCAAGTAGAATAAATCTTCCAACTATGCTCTTTGTTAAAATTGCTTTGGTTACTCTCTCTAGGTTCTTTGAATTTCCATATAACTCTTAGAATTGGCTTGTAAATTTCTGCAAAAATTTTTGTAGGAATTTTGATTGAAATTATATTCAGTGGTGGGGAGAATTGGGACAGCATTGTCATTTTAACACTATAGAGTTTTCTAATCTATTAACCTTTCATGGTGACTTGAAAGTCTCATGTCAAAGGGGTGACAGCCCACGAATGGAAGGGGCTTGGATCTCCAAGTCACATTTGAAGAATAGGAAAGCTACTCCACCAGGGGTGTTCACAGTGAACTTTGTGTGATACAAAATTAAATATTAATATGTAAATCACTGAGATTTTGGAGTTGTTTGTCCTAGAATAGTCCTAGTTTCATAAATAACCACTTTTGTTTTTTATGATAAAGCCCTTAGAGCCAAAGAAACAGTAATAGCTTAGGCTTGTTTACTTCATAACCAAAGAGAAATAGACTAAAATTAAATACGTGGCCTATGACCTTGAAGGTGACTTAATCGAGTGAGCCATACAAACTTTCTTGGATTTTATTCCAAAGAGTGGAAAAATACACACTTTGGTATTTAGTAAATCTGGGCTTAGATTCTGGCTCTTGGAAGTTCTTGCTGGGTCCTAATCTCTTTGTGCACTGGCCAGTGACTTTCATTTTAGTTTTTCTACTACCCTCCTTCCCAGTATATGATTATTTTCATGCTCAGCCCATCAACTGAGCTAGTGCTGGGTTCATATTGATACCTTCTCATTGGGCCTCTCTCTCTTTTCATATACAAGTATCTCAAGCCTAAATGACTAATACTAACCTTATTACTTTATGTAAATATGCCTTTTTCTTGACTTCTTGATTTCCATTAATTGTGCTGAGAACATTCTATTACTATTAAAACTACATCACTAATTAGATAATCTTGACTAAATATTTAAATGAAAGGAGAGATCTAATATATATTGATGGTTACTTGGATCTAGATTTTAGCTCTGTATAATATATGTGGATCTATTAAATGAGCAATTTTAATAGTATTTAAATTATTACTTGTAAATAAATAACTCTTTTATTACTTTTATTTAAAAGATATATGTTAGATAGTAGACTCTTGGTGTCTGTGAATTTAACATTTGTGACTTTAATTCTTCACTTGTGATCCTGAAGACACACAACATAGAGTCATTTTCCAGGAATTTGAGTCTTGAATTTGTGGGTGAGACCAGCTGACTACCTACCTATTAAATCTATCTTAGGGTTCTCTACTCATTAGTGTGCATTTAATAACTCTTACAAGGTAATGAAAATTCCATTTTTCTCCTTCTTTAAAAAAAAATTGTTTTACTGAAGTATAGGCTTCACCAATGGCTCAGCAGGTAAAGAATCCACCTGCAGTGTAGGAAACACAGGAGATGCGGGCTTGATCCCTGGGTTGGGAAGATCCCCTGGAGGAGGAAATGGTAACCCACTCCAATATTCTTGCCCCAAAAAATTCTCATGGATAGAGAAGCCTGGAGGGCTACAGTCCAAAGGGTTGCAAAGAGTCAGGCATGACTGAGCGGCTGAGCTCACACCATAGTTGATTTACCATATTGTATTAGTTTCTGATGTACAGCAGAGTGATTCAATTATACATATATATTTATATTCTTTTTCATATTATTTTCCATTATGATTTATTACAGGATTTTGAATATACTTCTCTGTGGTATACAGTAGAACTTTGTTGTATACCCACTCTATATATAATAGTCTGCATTTGCTAATCCCAAACTCTCAATCCATCTCTCTCCCACCCTCCTTCAGCCTTGGCAACCACAAGACTGTTCTCTATGTCTGCAAGTCTGTTTTTGTTTTGTAGGTAAGTTCATTTGTATCTTAGAAAATTCTATTTTTTTTTTTTTGATGAAACATAGCCTAGAAAAGAAAACTAGCTTCTAGTGTTGATGATAGAAGTGAAATGAAACAAAAGCAGTCTGAGAAAATTCTGATTCTTATTCAGAAAATAGGAATTAAATATAAATGAAAGAATGAAATATCTAATTTTGTGATAATACCAAATTAGGTTAAGCTGATTCATTTAAACTGGTTCATCAAGTGTTTAAGAATTTCTTTCATGAAATAAAATATTGATAAATTTTATAACTGAGTTTAGTTCTAATAAATACAGAACATATATGAACTTTGGTCACATTCATACTTACAAGGACTCACTTTTCCTAAATAAGTTTATCAAGTCCATTTCTCTAAAGAGTTGGGTCTGTCCCTAAAATGGATTCTAGAATTAGCCAGTTTAGATTTTCTCTACTACACTACTCCTGAATTCTCTGTACATGACAAATTGGTGAATGATTGTAGACTATTCCGTAGATATATACTGAAAAAAGGCAGCTCTGAAATTTTCTAGATACTTTAGGTCAAAAATCCTGCTCTTAAGATAAAAGTAAGTTGTTTTGCAAAAATCTTAAAAAAAAAAAATCTCCTAAAATCAGCTTCTCTTGAATAATCTCTTAATTCATCTCTTCATTTTGGCTTTACAGGAATAATATATAGACTTATTTAAATTAGTATGAGAAAAAAAATTTTAGTCAAATGGAGTATATTTTCTTCAGAAAATTTGCTGTGGATTTCTTTGTTTTTGTTTCTTTTGTAGAATTCTGGTTGAGTAGATCAACAGCCATATTGTTTATATCTTGTAATCAAACTGGTATACTTTTAATATTCTAAATATCAAGACAAGATATTACCCAAAGATTCTTGCTTCTGATAGTCACACTTGTAAATAATCCCCTCCCACACTGAATTGGACTGACCTGTACAACCACTTGGGTACTGGATATGATGGTGCTTGACTTCTGAGGCTATGTTATGAAAGTTCCCTGTTTCTTTCTCTTGGATTATTGCTCTGAGGGAAGCTACTGCCATGTCCCATGGACACTCAGCCAGCTCTACAGAGAAGCTGGTTGGCAAGGAACTGAGGCTTCTGAGATATACTAGGCACTAATTTGGCAGACACGTGCGTGAGGCAGCTTGGAAGTGAATATTCCAGCCCCAGACAAGCCATCACATGATATCACAGCCCTGGTCATCATCTTGACTACAACTTTGTGAAGTTGCCCACAGAGACTTTGTGAAATAGTAAAAGTGAATTGTTATTTGAGCCACTGTGTTTTGTGATAATTTGTTATGAAGCAATTGATAACTAGTACAACTAGTTAGGAAAACTTGAGAAAAATTTTCCTAAGTATTCTTATAAAAACCCTTGTATCATCTTATTTAATACAGTAATAAGCTATTTTTATGAGGTGATAAAGGAAGGAAATGGTATGGATCTAACAGAAGCAGAAGATATTAAGAAGAGGTGGTAAGAATAAACAGAAGAACTATACAAAAAAAAAAAAAAATCTTCATGACCCAGATAACCACGATGGTGTGATCACTCACCTAGAGCCAGACATCCTGGAATGTGAAGTCAAGTGTGCCTTAGGAAGCATCACTACAAACAAATCTAGTGGAGGTGATGGAGTTCCAGTTGAGCTATTTCAAATCCAAAAAAACGGTGCTGTGAAAGTGCTGCACTCAATATGCCAGCAAATCTGGAAAACTCAGCAGTGGCCACAGGACTGGAAAAGGTCAGTTTTCATTCCAGTCCCTAAGAAAGACAATGCCAGAGAATGTTCAAACTAAAACACAGTTGTACTCATCTCACACACTAGCAAAATAATGCTCAAAATTCTCCAAGCCAGGCTTCAACAGTATGTGAACGTGAAAGTCCACATGTTCAAGCTGGATTTAGAAAAGGCAGAGGAATCAGAGATCAAATTGCCAACATCTGCTGGATCATCAGAAAAGCAAGAGAGTTCCAGAAATACATCTACTTTTGCTTTATTGACTACGCCAAAGCCTTTGACAGTGTGGATCACAACAAACTGTGGAAAATTCTTAAAGAGATGGGAATACCAGACCACCTGACCTGCCTCCTCAGAAATCTGTTTGCAGGTCAAGAAGCAACAGTTAGAATTAGACATGGAACAGCAGACTGGTTCCAAATCTGGAAAGGAGTACGTCAAGGCTGTGTATTGTCACCCTGCTTATTTAACTTATACACAGAGTGCATCATGCGAAATGCCAGGCTGGATGAAGCACAGGCTGGAATCAAGATTGCCAGGAGAAATATCAATAACCTCAGATATGCAGATGACACCACCCTTATGGCAGAAAGTGAAGAGGAACTAAAGAGCCTCTTGAAAGTGAAAGAGGAGAGTGAAAAAGTTGGCTTAAAGCTCAACATTCAGAAAACTAAGATCATGGCATCTGGTTCTGTCACTTCATGGCAAATAGATGGTGAAACAATGGAAATGTTGAGACTTTATTTGGAGGGGCTCCAAAAATCACTGCAGATGGTGATTGCAGCCATGAAATTAAAAGACACTTGCTCCTTGGAAGGAAAGCTATGACCAACCCAGACAGCATATTAAAAAGCAGAGACATTACTTGGTCAACAAAGGTCAGTCTAGTCAAGGCTTTGGTTTTTCTAGTAGTCATGTATGGATGTGAGAGTTGGACTATAAAGAAAGCTGAGTGCAGAAGAATTGATGCTTTTGAACTGTGGTGTTGGAGAAGACTCTTGAGAGTCCCTTGGACAGCAAGGAGATCCAACCAGTCAATCCCAAAGGAAATCAGTCCTGAATATTCATTGGAAGGATTGATGCTGAAGCTGAAACTCCAATACTTTGGCCACCTGATGCGAAGAACTGACTCCTTGGAAAAGACCCTGATGCTGGGAAAGATTGAAGGTGGGAGGAGAAGGGCCCGATAGAGGATGAGATGATTGGATGGCATCACCAACATGATGGACATAAATTTGAATAGGCTCCGGGAGTTGGTGATAGACAGGGAAGCCTGGCATGTTGCAGTCCATGGGGTCGCAAAGAGTCAGACAAAACTGAGCGACTGAACTGAACTGAACTGATGAGGCGATATTACTATATTTGCAAGACATGGGTGATTCTTGTAATTTTAAATGAGGTGGCAAATGGACAGGTATTACTTCAGTTTTGCTGGAGAAGGAGTTGAGGTTGACTGTAAGAGTTTTGATCTTATCTTCATTTCTAGTACAAGATAGCAGGGCAGGGCATCCATAAAGGTGGTCTTTTTTCAAAGGTGGGTCTTTTCCCCAGACATTAAATGAAGACTTAGAGAACTTCAGGGTTTCTTCTGTGAAATGTCTCTGTCTCAGTAAATGTTGGACACAGCAAACAAAAATCTGGTTCCATTTCTCCATTGTTTCATGGATGCATTCTGATGTGGCAAAAATCCTTCCTTTGTGCCATGTATCAGCACTGAGAATGATTAAGGTGTAGACCCTTGTGAGGCTTTCATTTAATTGCTCATGAAGCCCCATATAATTTTGCCCACAGAACAGTAGGGTTGTTTTGTCAAGTGTTCAAGACCTAAATTTGCCGTTGGCTCACCCCCAGCGCAGTCATGCGATTAGTCACGCAAGGAGTCACAAACCCCCTTGCCATGAAGAAATCCTAGCTGACGGCCCCACCAGTGCTTTTTTCCCAAAACATGTCTCTGGAAACTAAACTCAAACATGCATGTCAGTTTGGACTTATTTTTCGTGTTTGTTTTGCCCAAAGCATGGACCATGTCAGAGAAGATGGAGACACCTTCACGGCCTGTTAGTCACATCTCACCAAAGCTTCTCAATGGGCTGTCAGACAAAAAAGGAGCCTCATGTAGCTACCTTAATCAGCATCCCCCATCTGTGAGGTCATTGGGATGTTTCAAACAATTTTCAGCTCTCATTAGTTGAGCGCGTTCCACGGGCAAGTCCTTATCTTTTGTAACTTTTGCTGCCACATCCTGAGAAAGCCTCTGCTGAATGACACTTTCCCCATGGGTCAGCCCCCAGTAATGAGTCACCAATTGATGTGGCCTTTGCACTCACTAGCAGTATATGTTGATATTAACCTTTCGTGTTGTGAGATGTCGCTTTTACCCTTGGCTTCTGCCATGTAAGTCTCATTATTTCTAATAGGCTGTGGCAATTAGGGTCTTGGGGCTGTTGGTCACAGCCATTCGGAGCGGGGAAAGGGCGCTCGGGGAGAACAGTCGCTTTTTCTTTACATGAACAATGTGATGCATAACTCAGCCCGAAGCTGCACACAGCGAGGCCGTGGTGGACCTCCGGCCATGGGTGGGAAACTCCTCAGTCAGTCCTTTCACATGTTCTTCCCTCAAACCAGCTCTTGGCTATTTTCAGCCCCCTTTTGTGCAGCATGACGTGCTTGGCAGATATTTCAGGGCATTGGATTTGGCCTAATAGGGAATTCATTAAATAGAATTATTTGGGAAAGAAATGGGTGCGTTCAAAGAGGCCCTTTTTGTTATTGTTGTTCAAAGATAGTTGGCTGGAAAAGGAGGAGGATGACACTGATGACCACCCATCTTGGGTAGTTTGTGGTGGAAGAAGAGGCAGCCATGAGCCCAAAGCACCGGAAGGCCCCTTGGACTTGTAACTGGGAAATCTTGACTTCTGTTGCAAACTATTTACTTATTTATTTTTGGCTGTGCTGTGTGTCCGTTGCCGCGCACGGGCTTTCTCTAGTTCTGGCGAGCGGAGGCTACTCTCTAGTTCTGGTGCAAGGCCTTCTCATCACGGTGGCTTCTCTTGTTGAGGATCACGTGGGCTTAGCCTAGCATGCGTGGGCTTAAGCGGTTGTGGCACAAGGCTTCGTTGCCCCCTGGCATGTGGAATCTTAGTTCCCGGACCAGGGATCAAACTCGTGTCTCCAGCATTGGCAGGCAGAGTCTTAACCACTGGACCACCAGGGAAATCCAGAAATCTTGACTCCTGATGGAACTCTATGGCTGTGAGAATCTGGTGGGCCACTCATGACTATAGGTAAGTTATAAGCTATTTCTTCAAGGTCAGAACAACATTTGAAAGTAAAGGGATGAAGGGTGCGGTGAGTCCACAAGAAAGTAAGAACAGAAGGAAACCAAAAGTGACTCAAAGTGTAATACAGTCAGCATTCACATCCTCTCTAGTTCTTTGACCTGAAGTGCTTTCTATATTTTAAGGAAAGCAAAACAAAATTAGGCCTGCTTTTTGTGCTTCAGACAAGAGGAGATTGAAGTCTTGGGAGTAACAACTCAGAAGAAAGATTTTTGCTTCTTTGTGGGCAGTGGAGCTTGAATGTACTACATCAGGACAAGATTTTTCCAAATGAATGCAAGAAAAAGCCCCTATATTAATCTGACTGTTTATGAAAATAACACTTGGGAAAGCCCCTCTGATAAATCAAGGACATGCAGTGTCCAGAGACCCTAGTGTCTGCTGCTGAAGTAATCGCTCTTGGTGGTGTAGCAGTATGGTCTGTTTCTGGGAGCCTATTGCTGATTTATTCTTTGCTCTGAAAAATGACACAGTTAACATGTAAGTTCATTTCAGTCGGATTGGTTCACAGTATAAATGTATGGCCGTTGTGAGGTGGAGAGTTCAAAATGTATGACCAATAATCACTGAAATTTAATTCTTCCTGGAATAAGTAAGAAGTCTCCAGAAGAAAGCCATATGAAGCTCTTTTCCTCTTTTTTCCTTCCCTCTTTCCTTCCATAAATGTTTAACTGGCTTGTTCTATGAGTAGGTGTTGGGCTGGGAGCTGTTGACCATCCGCTTAGCTAATGTAGCACAGTCTTATTCCCAGAGGACTTCAAATGGGAAAGAAGGAGAGGACGCTAATCCAAGGCAACACAAAAAGAATGATTAAAAGAGTGAATAGTAAGATATCAGAAGTTAAGAGAAAGTATTATTGCCAGGCTCTGAGGTCTTATACTTTATTATTATACTCCTTATCAGAGCTAGAACGTAAGAAGGAGTACCTAGAATAGTGGTGGCCCAGAGAAGCTCTCAGTATTTATTAATGAAAAAGCACTGACATCCTGGTACTGAAGCCTATGACTTTTTAAAATAAGTATTTTATTTTATTTATTAAAATTTATTATTATTTATTTGTTTATTTTTGGCTGTGCTGCACGAGGTACTGTCTCTAGTTGCAGTGAGCATGGACTATTCCTTAATTGCAGTGCTTGAGCTTCCATTGAAGTGGCTTTTCTTGTTGCAGAGCATAGGCTGTAGGGTGAGTGGGCTTCATTTGTTGTGGCGCATGGGCTTCATTGCCTCATGGCATGTGGGATCTTCACAGACCAGGATCAAACCAGTGTCCCCTGCATTGGCAGGTAGATTTCCAACCACTGGACCACCAGGGAAGCCTGCCTATGACTTCTTATTTGCATTCATAAAGTGCTTTTCCCAGGTTACTTTCTCTGTTCCCCATTCCCCCACCACAACTCCATTGCTAGGAAAGTGGAGTGTGACCCATATCCAGGGACAGGGTACTATTAGGGGAGTTTAAAGGCGCTTACATATTTATAATGTTGACTCTTTGGTTTTTCTTTCTTGCATTGTTTTCCTCCCATTTGGAATCCTACTTTCCAGGCTCTGGAGCAGGACAAAGGGCACGGAGCTGCCTCCCATTTGGGAGTGTCTGATTCTGGGAAGGCCAGACAAGAACAGGACAGGGCACATGGGGTGATGCTTTGGAGCAGTTGCTGTCAGCCTCCCGGAGAAGAGCTCTTGTTCCTGGGTTCACCCGTCCTGTTTTTTCAAGTTGTTAAGACCTTAGCACCACCTTCCCCCACCCCCCGCCCGGTGACAGTGGGGGCCATAGGGAAGAGGCCAAGGTAGCAACTGTGCTGCTCTTGGTCTGAGCCGTTAAAGCCGCCTGGGCCACTGAAGTCCTCCCTGTTTACATGTCTGGTCCACATCAGCTAGGGCTCAGGCCCCGGATCCAGTGGCAACAAGGCATTTACATCATTTTGGAGTTTCCTGTTTTCATAATTCCCTTGTGAGCCTTTGGAAACAGATGATGGACTGAAAAAAATAGGGATTTGGAGTCCTCGTGTGACTCTCCAGCTCTTTACATTTTGAAAATGCAACCCAAGCCTTTGTAATATTTAACACAGTCACATAGAGACTATGGACTCTGCCAGGACAGCATTACCAAAAGGGATGCTCCTTACCTGGGTTTGCTCACTTTGAGCACCAGCATCTTTAAAAAAAAGCAGGTCTATCTGGGCCAGGTTATCCATCTATCTATCTGTCTATCTATTTATCTATCTATCGTCAATCATCATCTATCATCTATCCTAGTTTGCTAGGGCTTCCATAGCAAATTACTGTAGACTGAGTGGCTTAAATAATAGAAATTTATCTTCTCACATTTCTGGAGGCCAGAAACCTGAGATTGAAGTTGGTTTTGTCTTAGGACTCTCTTCTTGCCTTGTGAACATCCACTTTCTCTCTGTGTGTATCTGTGTACCAACCTCTTATTCTTATAAAGACACTAGTCATGTTAGATCAGGGCCCACCAAATGACCTCCTTGTAACCTAATTAGCCAAATGCAGGCGTATTCAAAGGTACTGGGGGTTAAGATTCCAACATATGTATTTGGGCGGGGGAACACCACTCAGTTTATCATGCTTTCTCTCCCCCCATCTACCTTCCCGTCTCTTTCATCCGTTGTCTGTCTGTCTGTCTATCTATCATCTGTCTGTCTATTATCTACTCACTCAATCTATCACAATACCTAAAGGGAACTTGAATAGATGATAAAAATGATTGTGAATGACTGGACACATTGAACAATTCACAGATGAGAAAACTAAAGCTCAATGAAAGCAAACAACTTTCCAAGAGACACAAACCCAGTATCTGGTGGAAGCTGTATTCAGTCCTAAATTTTTAGTCTTTAAATCTAGCATTTGTTACCCATAATGTTGTAAGTCCTGGAATAGCTATTAAAATTTCCCCTCTTTATCTCCAATTAGGATCCCATAAGTGACACTTATTAAGAAAAGTTTTCTAAGTTCAAGAAGAGAGGACACGTGGGTGGTGGTGAATTATGGAGCTGGATCTGGAAAGAATTCAGTGGCGTGACTGTGCTGCTTATACTATTGTCAGCTATAATTTAACAACAGTTCTTACAGAGAAGTTTCTTAAATTATGAGACAGAGAATTTAAAGTTCTCTCCCAGGTACTGTGTCCATAAATGGCTGGATTATATGGGACCTTTTCTTTGGTATGTTAATAGTTAGCTTATGTCAATATGTGAAGTTGGAGTATTTTCTTTTTTTCCAGAAAATTAAGTTATGCATGTTTTGGTAAATTACTATTTGCTGCTATAGCAAATTATTATAGACTGAGTGACTTAAATAACAGACATTTATTTCCTCACAGAGCGATGGTGAATGAGCTTTTCCAGCCACAAGGGTACTACAGATGGCAGCAGGAAGGTCACCAACCCTCTGACCTTGGAAGAACTCTGAGGAAGAATGCTGGAACTTTATAGGAGGATGTCATTTTATCTGTAGCTCTTCCCACAATTAACATCTGTTCTTTAGAGACCATAAGACGTTTTTCAGTTTAATTTCAAGCTTCTGACAACTGTGAGAAAATTTCACCGTTTTACAACCTAATCAGTGGTCTGAGCTTTTGATTATTTGATGACTAGAATGTTTCATGAAGAAGGATTTTAGATAGAAGGTTCACATTCACTTGTATTTCAACTGAGTGGTTGGAAATTCAGCAAAATTCAGTGCTGTCACATCTCACAATGAATAGATTCAATTTGACAGTTGGTAAACATTTGTTCCCTGGATTTCAAGTCTTAAACTTTCAAAGTGAAAAATAAGCCTTGTGTTGAAATGACTGACTGTTATTTCATGGAATCTAAAGGACCCATGAAAATGCAGAGGTGAGAGAAAGGAGGGTGTTTGGTGTGAGGAGGGAGGGTGTTCTGGGATAAAGAAGGTAACTTCTAAGAGGCAGGCAGAGGAAGGCAGGATGCTAAGGGGTCCAGGTCAGATTTCATCCTGAGTCAGTGCTTGTTGGCCTGGTCTGAGTCCTGGGGCATAGGTGCACTCAGGGTTTCGTGGAAGTTTGTTGATTCCAGTCTTGGGACAGGAAAAGCAGTCAGGCTGACTTGAAACATTTTGTTGCTGTGGCCGAAAAACAAGGATCTTTCAAGAATGTCAAAGCAATGCTTAAAGGAGTTTCTATTAGCAAAGATGTGAACATCAAACAATAAAACCAGTTATGGAGAATTGGTATGGGGTGAGTCTGTGAAGGCTATGAGTTCATAATAATACTCTAAAGCAATCTATGTATAAAATGTAGTTATAAAAGAAAAGTGAATATATTTTTGCTGTTCAGTTGCTAAGTCATGTCCAACTCTTTGAGACCGCATAGACTGCAGCATACGAGGCTTCCCTATCTTCACTATCTCCCTGAGTTTGCTCAAACTCATGTTCACTGAGTTGGTGATGCCATCCAACCTCCTCATCCTCTGTTGCCCCCTTTCTCTCCTACTCTCAATCTTTCCCAGCATCAGGGTCTTTTCCAAGGAGTCAGCTCTTCATATCAGGTGGCCAAAGTATTGGGAGTTTCAGCTTCAGCATCAGTCCTTCCAATGAATATTTAGGACTGATTTCCTTTAGGATTGACTGGTTTGATCCCCTTGTAGTCCAAGGGACTCTCTAGAGTCTTCTCCAGCACCACAGTTTGAAAGCATCAATTCTTTGGTGCTCTGCCTTCCTTATGAAAGAAAGGTGAATATAGTAGAAGAGTATATTAGAATATGTAGGTGTTATTTTAAAAAATATTAAGCATATATTTGTTTTAAAGTATTGACTTGTATTTCTTCCTCTCTGCCCAAGCGGGAGAGAATAAACAGGGTCCTGGGAGACAGCAAGGTGTCTCTGACAAAGTAGAATTTGTTCCGAGAACAGAAAGACTCACCAGCATCTGTGATCACGTTTAATGATGAAGGAGGAAGGGGTTAGTGAACAGAAGGAGGGCTCCAGGACGTGATACACACTGATGAATTATCTAATATCCTAGAGGGGAGGCAATCTTTCATTTCTTCAGAGATGGAGTCTCAAGGTGACCCCATCAGTGAGAATAAACTACTAATAAAGAAGACATTCATTTTTTAATGAAGCTAACAGACCAGGGTGGTATACCACAATCATAGAGCAACACACTAATACAGCCAGTCATGCAAATTTAATGACCACTTTACTTCCGAAAAACAAGTCACACAAAAAATGAAGATCTATCTCAAAATCAGGGACATAACAGTGCCATGTTGTGATAAGGGAAGTATATTAGTTATCCACAGGCATACACCTTATCTGCCTCCTGAGAAGCCTGTATGCAGGTCAAGAAGCAACAGTTAGAACCAGACATGGGACAATGGACTGGTTCAAAATTGGGAAAGGAGTACATCAAGGCTGTATATTGTCACCCTGTTTATTTAACTTATGTGTGGAGTACGTCATGTGAAATGCTGAACTGAATGAAGCACAAGCTGGAATCGAGTTTGCCGGGTGAAACATCAGTAACCTCAGGTATGCAGATGATACCACCCTTATGGCAGAAAGTGAAGAGGAACTAAAGAGCTTCTTGATGAAGGTGAAAGAGGAGAGTGAAAAAGCTGGCTTAAAACTCAACATTCAAAATACTAAAATCGTGGCATCTGGTCTCATCACTTTATGGCAAATAGACGGGGAAACAATGGAAACAGTGAGAGACTTTATTTTCTTGGGCTCCAAAATCACTTCTGATGGTGACTGTGCTGTGAAATTAAAAGATGCTTCATCCTTGGAAGAAAAGCTATGACAAACCTCAACAGTATATTAAAAAACAGAGACATTACATTACCAACAAAGGTCCGTCTAGTCAAAGCTATGGTTTTCCCAGTAATCATATATGGATGTGAGAGTTGGGCCATAAAGAAGGTTGAGTGCTGAAGAATGAATGCTTTTGAACTGTGGTGCTGGAGAAGACTCTTGAGAGTCCCATGGACTGCAAGGAAATCCAACTAGTCAATCCTAAAGGAAATCAATTCTGAATATTCACTGGAAGGACTAATGCTGAAGTTGAAACTCCAATACTTTGGCTCCTTGCTGTGAAGAGTTTACTCATTAGAAAAGACCCTGATACTGGGCAAGATTGAAGGCAGGAGAAGAAGGGGATGACAGAGGAGGAGATGGTTGGATGAGCAAGCTTCAGGAGGTGGTGAAGGACAGGGAAGCCTGGTGTGCTGTAGTCCATGATGTTGCAAACAGTCAACATCTGAGCAACAACAACAGACACACATTGCTTTATTGCACTTTGCATTTCAAAGATATTGCATTTTTTAACACATCAAAAGTTTGTGGCAAGCTGGTGTCGAGCAAGTCTATGGGTGCCGTTTTCCCAACAGCATTTGTTCACGCCATGATCTCTGTGTCACATTTTGGCAATTCCCATATTATTTCAAACCCTTCACCAGCAAAACCAGTATGACTCATTGAAGGCTCAGACGGTGGTTAGCATTTTTTAGCAATAAATTAAGGCATGTCCATTGTTGTCTTAGACATAATGCTATTGTATACTTAATAGACTATAATATAGAGTAAGCAGAACTTTTCCACACACTGAGAAACCAAAACCCTCGTGAGACTCATTTTATTGTGATTGTCTGGAACCAAACCCACTGTATCTCCAAGGCATATGTCTCCTGCTGTGTAACAAATTTCCTGAAAACTTAGTGAAAAAAGAAGAATGAGAGGAGCCAGAGGGAGAAAATCACATGCTTGGTCTGGAGACAGGAATATTACTTAAGATCAAGATAAAAAATAAGGTCAACTACTTTGGATATTTAAAACTGGGAAAGGATTAGTGGTGGCCCTCAGACATGAGTACTTTTAGTTTTTTTTTTAAAACTTTTAATTTTGTGTTGGATTGTAGCCTATTAACGATGTTGTGAGTTTCAGCTGAACAGCGAAGGGACTCAGCCATACCCAAACATATCCATTCTCACCCAAACTCCCCTCCCATCCAGGCTGCCATATAACATTGAGCAGAGTTCCCTGTGCTATACACTAGGTCCTTGCTGATTATGTATTTTAATATAGCAGTGCAGACATGACTACTTTTAAACTCCCCAGGTGATGGGATTGTGCACCAGGGGTTGGGAAGCACTGTTGTGGTGTATGACTTGGCACTCTGAATCTACTTGCGTTGCAGTAAACGTGGTTAGTGGTGCTGGTAGCAGGCATTGTTAACATTTATTGAGTCCCAGTTATGAATCAGTTTCCAAGTGAGGAATTTCACATCTAATTTATCTTATCCTCACGGCAGCTCCAGGGAGCAGACAGTGAGTCATTTTTATCGCTATTTCACAGAGGAGGAAATAGAGAAAGATTGGGTAAATCAGACTGTCATAAACAAGGTTTGTCTCTTATGCCATATTGTTACCGAAAGTGGTAAAGTAGTGAGTCCAGATGCTTGGCAAAGGGGCCGGGTTGGTGGAAAGGAAAGTTTGCTTTATTTTGGATGCCGTCTACCAGCAGGGAGGGTGGATGCCTGTCCAAAGCCTGGCTCACCTCCGCTGATAATGGGTAGGCAAAAACTTTAATAGACGGAGGGACCTCCACACAGAAACAGCATAGTCAGCTCTGACAGTTATCTTGAAATTGGTCATTGGTGATCTGACCAGCATCATCTTGATTGTTTTAAATACAGTTAATGTTCAGTTCCAGAGTTGGTTTGTTTCCTTTTCTTTGAGGCCAATTCTCGGAACTGTGGCAGCTCATGTCATGGCTACAGTCTATTCATCATGTAGTTAATTGGCGGGGGTTTCCCTGTCTATAAAACAGCTCACAGGTTATGGCTCAGAATATTATCGATAGCCCTTGGGAAGGAACTAAAGGTCCCTGACTATGCTTAACGACTACATTATCTTTATGTGGTCTCTTTCAACTGTTTGCCTTTGTTTCTGCATGTTCTCATTTCTCTGATTAAACTTATTCATTGGCTAAACTTTTTTCACAGTCAAAAGGTAGGCTGAGGACATGGGGTGGGGGGGCAAGGACCATAGAGTCCTGCTGCATTTCAATACCAAACTGTATTAGCAAAGGCCCCAGTGAGAAAAGGATCCTAATGACAAAGCAGATAGAAGATAAAAGAGTTGGCTTGGTAAATTTAAACCTGAGCTTGAAGGGGGTTGAGGGCTTCTCAGGTGATGCAGTTAGTAAAGAATCCATCTGCCAATGCAGGAGATACAAGAGATGTGGGTTCAATCCCTGGGTCAGGTAAATCACCTGGAGCAGGACATGGCAACCCACTCCAGTATTCTTGCCTGGGAAATCTCAAGGACAGAGGAGCCTGGCGGGCTACAGTCTATGGGGTTGCTCAAGTCGGATACGACTGACGGACTGAGCATGCACTCGTGGGATTGAAAACATGAAACATTACTGCTGATGTTTCTAAACTGTGTAGAGTCTGTATTTGGCTACGGAAGAAAATGGCACGTGCTGGGCTGCAGAGAGCCAGGTGTGGAGAAGGGGTTCAACCAAGGCCAGCAAGGGCTGGTGCGGGTAGGGGATGGGCAAGGTTTGGCTCCCTTTCCCCTTCTTCACTCCCTGGTGGCAGTGCAGAGGGAGCCAGACAAACAAAGGGAACATGGTGGGAACAACCCCTGCTGGGCACTGAATAGCTTTGTATGACAGAGGCAGAGAGGCTGGAAAAGTCAGGCTGGTAAAGAAGGCTCAGGACATCCAGACTTCAGAGACGGGGGAGGCCAGGCCAGTGAGGGCAGGGATGAGCCCATGGGATACCTCGACCGCTGCTTCGGGGCAAACAGGCCATTTCAAGGTGGGGAGAAACAGGGGGTCTGGTTTCTTAGGATTATCTATTGTCAGCAATTACTAAAAAAGATGTTAATTTAAAAATGATTTTATACCGATTTAAATATTTATACTGATTTAAATATTTATACTGATTTAAATATTTTTAAATATTTCAAAGCAAATGACAAACTTATGGTTAATGAAGAGGAAAGTGAGGAAGGGATAAGTTAGGAGCTTGGGATTAGCAGATATCAACTACTATACACAAAATAGGTAAACAACAGGTCTTACTGTACAGCACAGGGAACTACATTGCATATCCTATAATAAACATTAATGTACATAAATATACATGTTGTTTGTTGTTTTAGTTGCTAAATCATGTGTGCCTCTTTGCAACCCCATGGACTGTAGCCTGCCAGCCTCCTCTGTCCCTGAGATTTCCCAGGCAAGAATACTGGAGTGGGTTGCCATTTCCTTCTCCAGATGATCTTCCTAACCCAGGGATGAACCCGCATCTCCTTTGTTGGCAGGCAGATTCTTTACCACTGAGCCACCAGAGAAGCCATATATGTATATGTGTGTGTGTCTTAGTCACTCAGTCGTGTCTGACCCTTTGCGACCCCACGGACTGTAGCCCGCCAGGCTCCTCCGTCCACGGGATTTTTCCAGGCAAGAATACTGGAGCGGATTGCCATTTCCTTCTCCAGGTGATCTTTCCAACCCAGGGATTGAACCTGGGTCTCCCCCATTTCAGGCAGGCTCTTTACTGTCTGAGCCACCATATATATATGGCAGCTCTCCAGGGCTTGGGGCACAGTTGGTTCCCAAGCTATATATATGGACTTCCCTGTAGTTCAAACAGTAAAGAATGTGCCTGCAACGCAGGAGACCAGGGTTTGATCCCTGGTTCAGGAAGATCCTCTGGAGAAGAGAATGGCAAGCCACTCCAGTATTCTTGCCTAGAGAATCCCATGGACAGAGGAGCCTGTCAGGCTACAGTCTGTGGGACTGCAAAGAGACGGACATGACTGAGTGACTAACACACACATATATATGCATATACGGAATCACTTTGCTGTACACCAGAAACTAACACAGCATTGTAAATAAACTGCACTTCAATAAAAAAAATAAAACAAATATGTGTGTGGCCACACATCCATGCACACATGTTCATCCTAAATACACACTGAACTTTTTTCCTGCAAAGGCAAAATACCTACAGATGGGCCTCTGCACTTTATTCACTCCGAGAATAACATGGGAGGATTCCTTCCTTGAAAGAGCTGCGTGTTTGCCTTGAAATACAAGCAGTTGATCATGCTAGATCCACACTAGCTTTCCCTTTTCTGAGCATATGGCCTCATTCAAGCTTCACTTTCAGACAATCTTGTGGCTGTGTCTCTCCTCATGGGGCTTTAAGACCATGTCCTTTGGGGGCATGTCTTCACTCTGCTAATTCATGAGGCAGTTGGAGCCACACTGGGAAACATGAGAAAGACTTCAGAAACCACTCATGCCCAAAGCATGGTTGGAGTCAGGAACCAAGACAAACATGGAATGATGACCATGGTACCTGGTACCAGATGAAATAAATGAAAGCAAACCAACCGCAGAATCAGACTCCCATCCCTGAACAGTGCCTCAGAGGCCATGGAATAGTGGCTCTGCTTCCAGAATCAGAAACCCTTCACCCCATAAGAACTGCCCATGTCAGGGGCTGCAATATGCCCTTCCCCAAGTGGGATCATTATCAGGAGTCTGAGCCTGGGCCCAGAGCACCTCCTACCTTTGTGATACTGGGCTTGGGAACCAATTGTGCCCCAAGCCCTGGAGAGCTCCACTTGGCCAGATCTTGTGGTCTCTTATTGCCCAAGCTGTTCCCAAGCACCATAGGCCCCTTGGGGAAATTAATGGAGGTTAGAGAGAAACCCAGCTCTGCAGTCAAGCTGGGGATATTCTTGGAGCCAAAGATGAGGAAACAGGGGAGGGTATGAATTAGAGACAGAAGATTGAGAACTTCCTTGGTGGTCCTGTGGTTAAGACACTGCCTGCTGAGGCAGGGGACGTGGGTTTGATCCCTAGTCCAGGCAGATCCCACATGCCATGGAACAACTAAGCCCATGTGTCAACCACTGAGTCCACGCTCTAGAGCCCCCAAGCCACAACAACTGAAGCCTTTGAGCCATAGATACGTGCTCTGCAGCAAAAGAAGCCACTGCATTGAGAAGCTGTTGCAACGCAACTGGAGGGTGGCCCTCGATCACTGCAACTAGAGAAAGCCCAACAAAGCAACGATGACCCGGCACAGTAAAAAATAAATTAAGAAAAGAGAGACTTATTGGGAGTTATTGGGGTTCTGGTGACTGGGGCAGGACTTGGCCAGATCTAAACTCTGTGGAACCATTATCTACTGAATGGAGAACCCTGTCGCAATCTGAAAGCTTTAACAGTTAGTACTGAAGGTAGCTTTGAACCAGCCATCTGGAGGTTCTCGCCTGTGTACATTTTCATAGTATCCATTTAGGAGAGAGCCCAGAGGGGTGGCATACATGTCTATCTCTTAAGATGACCATTAGTGAAAAGCCTTTCCTAAGTGTCTGCCTTTGCCTATGCTGACCTGGGCTGTGCTGTGCTGAGAACACCTACCTGTCCACTGACTTCATCTATCCCAGAATGAGATATTCCCTCCTTCCCTCAGTCCATGGTCTACCCACTGGGGAGCAAATGGCTAATCAAGCAGCAGGTAGGTTGAACCATAGGAAACTTCCATTTTGTAATAAAAAAAAACCATTGAAAATTATTGCTCTTTTGACCATCTTCAGACCTATAAAATGGCTCTTCCATTTGTTCTAATATTTTCTAGTATTGTGTCCAAGGTCTGTGCTTGGCACTGTAGGGGTACCAGAAGTATCAAAACACCTTTTTCTGTGGAGGGGTTTATGTTGCACCAGGAGTCAGCAACTGTGACCCAGGGACCAGATCCAGTCCATTACAAGCTTTTGTATGGATCTATTGGAACACGGCCACAACCATTTGTTTACTTGTTGTCTGAGATGACTTTCCTGCTACCAGAGTTGAGTAATTAAACAAAGACTATACCATCCACAGGGCTGACGCATTTACTGTCTGGCCCTTTACAGTAAAGTGTGCTGACTCCCAGGTCACACGATAGAGAGAGACTGTGATCACGCATTCACACCACCGTTTTTCTTATTGCTGTCCAACACCTCTCCCCGTTCTGCCTTACCTTTCCTATTATTATTTTTTCTTCTCTTTGAATGGCCCAAATCTCTTCTTTCTTCAGACTCCTTCACTATTCTTGCTTGTTCCTGATCTGTTATTTCACATCCCCATTATTCCCTATTTCCTTCTTTTTAAAAATAATTTTATTGATTTATTTTTGGTTGTAACTTGGTCTTGGTGGCTGCATGGGCTTTTCTCTAGTTGTGGTGAGCAGGGGCTACTCTCTGGTTGGTGGTGTGCAGGCTTCTCACTGCAGTGGCTTCTCTTGTTGAGGAGCACAGGCTCTGGGGTGTGTGGGTTTCAGTAGTCGTGGCGCGTGGCTCTAGAACCTGGGCTTAATAATTGTGATACACAGGCTTAGCTGCTCCATGGCATATGGGGTCTTCCCAGGTCAGGGATCGAACCCGTGTCTCCTGCGTTGACAGGCGGATTCTTTACCACTGAGCCATCAGGAAAGCCCCCCTATTTTCTTCTGTTCATTTTTCTTTCTTCCCTTCAGCTGCTTCTGCTCTGCTGTCCCAGTCTACTTCCTCCTACCTCTCACCTGTGCTTCTTCTTTCATGTCTTTCCGTTCTTGGCTTCATCGTGCCTCCTCCTTGGGATTGGTTGTCCCTGTTGACTTAGGATGAGTGGGCTGACTCCCCTTCTCACCATTCAGAGCTGCCTTTCTCTTGCTCCAACACCATCTTGTGTTGGTTTCCCTCTTTATTTTTAAATTTTTATTCACTTATTATTGGAGTGTAATTGCTTTACAGTGTTTTCCTAGTTTCTGCTATACAAAAACGTGAATCAGCTGTATGTGTATAGATGTCCCCTCCCTCTTCAGCCTCCCTCCCACCCTCCCCCTGATTTCCCTCTTTAGATCTCAGTCCACTGGGCTGGTATTTCACTGGTAAGGAAAGGCAGCCTGTAAAGACCCGTGTATACTTGGGTTGGTTGTCCATCTGCCCTAACTGGTCAGTGTCGAATATTTTGAAAATCATTCCTGCCACGAGATCATCTTCCTCATCTTCCAGACATCTCAAAATTTAGAAATGTGATCCAGACACCTATCTTTCTCTTAGGAACTCCATTAGTCCATGTTTGTGGGCTCAGCCTCAGAAGTTTAAATGAGGCTCTTACTATTTTTAATAGCATTGTGAGGCAGTGTCTAGAATTTAGAAATTAAGTCCATTTAACATTAGGATGGGTGTGTGTGCTGGGTGGTGCCTTTCTTCCCACATAGTAATATGTTTTGAATCTAAGACATTTGTGGTCAAATGTTTCTCAGAAGCATGTACCAGTGGTTGCTAAAGACTTCCCCAGGCAATGGTGTAGGAAAAAAAAAATAGATGGGTAGTTTAGAGTCATTCTAAAGTAATTATCAGAGCTATACTAAACCTTGCCACACCACTCACCATTGATGTCAGAGTGACAAGAGTCTTCATAATGTAGGGTCACCAGTCACCAAGCCGGCCCACAGCTGAAGTGAGGGGAAAAGGCCCCAGCACACAGCAACTTCAGACATTACGTGACTTTAGAGAACACTGCCTAAGATGTTTTTCAGGGGCAAAGACTTGGTTTTATTTGCCTACAGTCTGAGTCTACTCATGCTAATTACTTTTCTCCCCCTTTAAAACATGTTTGTTAAACCTGATTCTCTTTTCTCAATATTGTGGTGAGTATGGAGACTCTGATTTCTATATGATGTATCTTTGAAACTTCTGGGCAAACCATTTAATCATTGTACCTAACACAAAGGCTATAAACTTGATATTGAAATAAAGAGATTTAGTCAAATAACGTGTAATAGACATTTTTGGTTGGCCCTGCAGCTTCTGTTGTCTTTTTTCCTAATAGCCCTCATTTCAGTTTGGGGATCCATTTGATTCTAAGAAACCTGATTCTAGGCATGCAGCATGTGACCCAGATCAATATAGTTGACCCCCTGGTCATTGTGATTGCTTCTGGGTGGATGTGTGAGTAATTAGATCCAATTAGTAAATCTTAAGACTTTTATTTGGAATTCTATAACAAAGATTTTCTCTCCTTCCTGCTAAATATGAATGAATAAACATACAGACCAGGGACATGTTCACACTCATCTTGGAAACACTAATGATGTTGAGCAGAAACTAGACAAAAAGAAACTAGGTACTTAGTGACGTTGTTGAGTTGCTGAACCAAGCTTCACTTGAAGTCTCTGGACTTTAAAGATATATGAACCCATTAATTTCTTCATTTGTTCAAGCAAAATTGGATTGGGTTTTCTATCACCTGCAACCAAAAGGTTTCTAGTTTTTGCACAGGACAATTGAACAATGATCACAAGGCAGAAAGAACCAAGGGACCAAAGAGTGGGTAATAGTGTATGCTTCATGTTAACTAGCTGTCAGACCTTCAACCAGTCTTTCAACCAGACCTTCATCTCTAGGTCTCAGTTTTGTCTCTGAAATACATAGAGGAAGTAGAAAGTTGGGTTTTGTGTTTTCTTTAAGACCTGTTCCAGCTTTAAGATTCTCTGGGTTCGACCCTTTACTTGATTCATTGCCACCTGGCTCCTACAACTGGTTTGCTACTTCTGTCAATGGTCTCATTATACTCCCAGATCTCTGGGTAGAAACCTTGCTATCAATCCTGTATCCCATTCACCTCTCTTCTTTATCTATATCTGCTCAATTATCATGGCTTCTCAATTCTTTTTTCTAAGCATCCCTTCTTCCTTAATCTGCTCCCTACAGCTCTCTAGAGTGCCCACTCCCTTGAATCCATCGTCCTACTCTTGCTGGATTAATATCTTCAAGTAGACTTTTAGAACTTTACTGAATACACCATTAATAGAAAAAATAAAGCCTACATTGCAATTTCCCAGGCAGTGCTAGTGGTAAACAACCCACCTGCCAATGCAGGAGACATGAGTCATGGGTTTGATCCCTGGGTCAGGAAGATCCCAGGGAGGAGGAAATGGCAACCCACTCCAATATTCTTGCCTGGAGAATTCCATGGACAGAGGGGTCTGGCGGGCTACAAGTCCATGGGGCCACGAAGAGTTGGACATGACTGAGCAACTGAACATAAAGTCTACATCACTCAGCATGGCATTCTGTGTGGTCTTTTCACTGCAGCCATTCTAGTTCCGTAACATAGATTATCTACAGGTCCAACTGAAACAGAAGAATAGAAAGTCTTTTTTGAGGATGAAAACTTTATGCATGAATAGTATTGATATTCCCTTCCAAGGACTTTTTCAAGAAGGGTTAAAATAAGAGCATGAATCTGTGGCTGGACCCAAGTTATGTGGCATCTATCCTGGTGAATAAAAAACCTATGAGCCTTAGAAATAACAACTCAGGGCCTTTATAGACTCATGCACAACAGTGTGTCCTGGGAAAATGTGAATTGCTTTCAGATGTTAAAATTATTTATTAAAGCAATACACATCTTGCATGCAGTTCACTCTGAAATGGTGACCATTTTAAACACATATGACTTTAGCATAACCCAAACAGGTATTGGTTAATATCTACCAGATCTACTCCTTAAAACATAATATACAATGAACATATATTAATACAAAGTTTTATACTTCATTGGGATACTCTGTAGGAGGAAGCCATGGGAAAAGAGACTGTAGACTTATTGTAACCTTGGAATTAGTTGTGGATTGAGAGGAGAGAGTGGCTCTTTGCCTTTTTTTTTTTTTTTTCTCAAATAACAGAAACCCTGGCCCACAAAGGCCTGGGAATGTGCTGAGGCGGCCTTGTTTTTCTCCTGTTTCCCGTGACAGGGCACTCCTCCTGATGAGTTCTTGCCAAGCCCTTATACATGTTGAGTCAAAACATTTTGAATATGAGCTCATTGCATGTGAGAAGAGTTTAAACAACAGTTCAACATGTAAATGTATTATGGGCTTTCTCAGTCCATGTTTCAGTTCAAATTTCCTGCAGCTTGGAAAACTGCATGTAGTTTATGCAACATCTCAGCATTCCCCCTCTGGACTGAAGTGAGGCAGTTGGCTTTCTGTTATAGACTAAACAAATGAATAAAGATTCATTTGAAGGAGTCATGTTGATAGTGTATATACAGCTCCAGGCATTGTCTATTTAACTGACTGACTTTGGGTGGACTCAGATATACAATATCCCATGGTGCTGATTTGGTGGTCAAAATAAGAAGGAACCATTCCTTAAAACCACCTCATTTGGCCAGTTTTAATTTCAGCTAGAAATCAAGTCAATTTGAACATCTAAAAGAAGAACTAAATATGCTTACAGTCTTATCCTTTATTTTCATGGAGAGAAGGGGGAACTGGAGGTGAATTATGATTCTTCTAGGATGGCTTAGGGTTAAGGGAAAGCAGATGAGAGTGTATGAAGAAGACAAGAATGGCTTGGGAAGGCTCAGTGGGGAGCTGGGTCCTGAGTGGGTGAAAATGGAACTTAACTGCTTTGTTCATGTTGTAGACTGGATATCAACACCTGCTTGGGATTTTCTCTTACTGTTCTCCCTGAAGGGCATTTAGCCTAGAACCTAGTGACCACCCCAGTTAGGTCATCTTGTGGTCATGTAGTTGATTCTCAAATAACTGAATTTGATTTTCTTCTTTTTTATTATTTATTTTGGCTGTACTGGGTCTTTGTTGCAGCACACGGGCTTCTCTAGTTGTGGCACAAGAGCTCTAGGGCATGTGGGCTGGGTAGTTGTGGTGTATGGGCTTAACTGCCCCATGGCATGTAGGATCTTAGTTCCCCGGCCAGGGATCGAACCTGGACCCCCTGTATTGGGAGCTCAGTCTTATCCACTGGACCACCAGGGAAGTCCTTGAATTTGATTTCCTTTTGAGCGGCTCTAACTGAAATTGTGGTGATGTTGATGGTGGGATTGTGGAGTAGTATCCTTGGGGGTGGGGGCTTCCCCAGTGGCTTGGTGGTAAAGAATCTGCCTGCAATTCGGGACACCTTGGTTCCATCCTGGGTCAGGAAGATCCCCTGGAGGAGGGCTTGGCAATCCACTCCAGTATTCTTGCCTGGAGAATCCAATGGACAGAGGAGTCTGGCAAGTTATAGTTCATAGGGTTGAAAAGAGTCAGGCACAACTGAAGCTACTTAGCATGCATGCACACTTCCTTGAAAGTGACCCTTACTCCCAAGAGTCGTGAAAAGGAAAGGAAGAGGATGGCTAAGGTGATTCAATGACCAAGGACTTATAAACTGTATTAATTTTTCTCAACTAAATTCAATTTAATTTGATGACTATTTATTCAATATATGCTCTGTGATAAGGCATGTAACTGAGTACATTTACCAGCACATAGTATATATGCAAGAAATAATTGTTATTGTTAGTTTCCCAGTGCAGAAAATTAAGAGAGAGGAATAGAGATGGGGAGGAAAGAGAGATTTAGAGAGAGGAAAAAAAAATTCAAGCCTTAGAAAAACTTAAAAAGTATTGGAGGGTAAAGGAGAGCCATATGTAATAAAACAAAGCTTACTCCACAGTCTAGCATTAAAGGGGGCATTATAGTAATTGGTGATACTAAGAAAGAGGAAAGAGGGAAAGGCTTGTGGGTAAAAGTTTGTGGGGTAGATTCACGGAGGAATTGAACTTGTAGTGGGGCCTTAAATGACAAACCAAAAGTCCAGGCTAAGAAGTCAGCATGAATAAAGGCACAGGGATAGGAATGAGCATAAGATCATCTAGTAGGTTCTCACATCCTCTCCACTCTCCAGGAGCCAAGAACAGACTGACACATTCAACAGAGCCTACAGCCAGTTTATTAAACCACATTAATTTTAATAGCAGATAATACACAGAGGCCAATTTCCTCCTCTGAATCATGCATGTATATCAGTTTTACACAGATGTTGATGGCCTTTTCCATATCTAAAATTTTGTGCTTTTATAGGACTTCTCTTAAAAATGTCTCTCTGTCAAAGTTGAACAAGTTACTGAGTTGAAGTTAGGATAAAGAGTGGTAAGACTTGCAGAAGGCAGACGTGATCTCAGTGGAATGTAGATTCCCAGATGAAGAGTCTATGAAAATGTGAGACTCCTGGAATATGCTATATATCTTCCCTTTTTATCTTTGCCTTCTCTTTCAACTGTCCAGTTTTCAAAAGAAAAAAAAAAGCGTGTCTTCTTTTGATGACTCTGAAATGATGCTTAACACCAAACACAGAGGCAAGAGATCTATTTCTCCCTGATAACTTGGGGTTCTCCCCCAAACCTCAAAGCATAAGGCTCTTTGGGAGTCTGATATTGCTGGTGCCTTTCCAAATACATTGGTGGGTTGAGTTTCTCCCTGGGTCATGAGAACCTTTGCTGCTGCTAAGTCGCTTCAGTTGTGTCCAACTCTGTGCGACCCCATAGACGGCAGCCCACCAGGCTCCCCCGTCTCTGGGATTCTCCAGGCAAGAACACTGGAGTGGGTTGCCATTTCTCCTCCAATGCATGAAAGTGAAGTTGCCCAGTCATGTACGACTCTTAGCGACCCCATGGACTGCAGCCTACCAGGCTCCTCCATCCATTGGATTTTCCAGGCAAGAGTACTGGAGTGGGTTGCCATTGCCTTCTCCTTGAGAAACTTTAGGGACTTTAAATTCCCTGATGATTATGCCCAGCTTGGTAGAATGAAACGAATCCATGTTCTAACAGAAGACCCTTTTTACACTGAGCTGGGCTTTCTAACTTCTTGGATTCCGTCTCTTTTTCCAAATCACATTTGCAATCCTTACTGACCTCGGAGACACTTGTCTTTTTATCCAGCCCTAATCATCTTGCTGGACAGAATTTTGTTTTTTTGTTTTTGTTTTTTTCTCCTTTCCAGATTAAATAAAGAGAAAGAAACCCCCAATTATAGATAAACATACTTCCTGCATTGTTACACAGTTTTGTAAACTATAGTAAAACCTCATTTCCTTAGATGTAAAATGATTGAAGGGCAAACTAGATTAGTGAATGACATGAAATGCTGATAACTGCAAAAAGGGTGCATTGTTATAATTAATATGTATATGTAATGACATGAATTAGTGGCTCAGAAAGTGCCCTCAGCATTCCCAGGTTAAGGTCTTTGCTGATTTGCTTTATCGCATTGAGAAATCCCATTTGCATTTAGCATGTTTGTTTTTGGTATCAAATATTTACTGCTAAACTATTTGAAAACACCTTATCCTCTTGAGTAGTTTAGAATTCTTTTTTACATTTTTTTCTAACAGTAAAGAATATGCTATAAAATCCTTTGATGGTATAAACTTTAGACCACTTTGGTTAGCACATTATTGAGGACTGGATTAACCAGACTTTAGCATGGATTTTGTATTGGGAAGTTGCTAAGAAGACTCTGCTGAGGAATGTTTAAGAGAAGGAGAGAAGTGGAGTCAAAGCAGTCAACAATGTTTGTTGAGTCTTTCTCCTTCCTGCCCAAATAGGACTTGATGTGGTTAATTGGGGTAATATGGGTACAGTAGCTAAAAACAAAAATAAACAACATCCACATGTTCTACAAACCACAATTTAGCCACAAGCACCTCTTCACCCCTCATATCTCTTAGCTGAAAGGCCAACAATGGATAAAATATAGTGATTTGAATTTCACTTCCTCTCCCTTATTCAACCAAACTCTGGGAATCGGGAATACGCAGTAGGAGGTAGTAAGAAGCGAAACACAATCTGAACAACCACAAAAACAAATGGCTTTGGGGTGATTCTAAAGTAGACCACAGGAAAGGGAAATCATTAAAATATTTGTGTTTAGCTGTGTGTAAGGGTGAGTGTGTGTGTGTGAACCTCTATTTGAATCCTACTTTTTCAAATACCATCCAGTCTCTTTCTGCTCATAATTCCTCCACATCTTGAATGGGCCCCATGTTCTACTCTGAACATTATTTTCATTTGAAGTTCAATGCTTTTTCTTCAACTTAGTTAAATAGCAAACACTTTTGAATTTCTTTCCCTTCTCTACTCCAGTTTCAATATTTTTTGGCCAACTTTTGAGGAGTCAGTCAATAAAAATTCGAACCTCCATTTTCCTTACCCCTCCAATTTCTCTTTCTCATAGTTCAAATTTTGGTCTACTGCTCTAACTCATTCTGTGTGTATAGAGGCTTTTTTTTCCCCTTCATTTTTTGTCATGCATCATGTGGGATCTTAGTTCCCTGACCAGGGATCAAACCCACACCCCCTGCATCAGAAGCTCAGAGTCTTAACCATCTGGGCTGCCAGGGAAGTCTGAGGCTTTTTTGTTTGTTTGTTGTTTGTTTTTGTTGTGATGGATCTTCATTGCTTTGCATCTTGGGTTGGTTTTTTTTGGTTGCGGTGAGCGGGAGCTACTCTTCACTGCAGTGGTCTGGCTTCTCAGCGTGCTGGCTTCTCTTGTTGTGAACAGACTCTAGACATGCATGCTTCAGTAGTTGCAGCGTGTGGGCTCAGTAGTTGTGGTGTGCGGCTTAGTTGCTCTGTGGAATGTGGAATCTTCCTGGACGAGGGGTCAAACCCATGTCCTCTGCATTGACAGCTGGATTCTTATCCACTGTGCTACTGTGGAAGTCCCAAGGTTTTAGTTTTGATTATTCCTCCTTAATAAATCCTCTGACCCAAAGGCTACACTACACTCATCTGAAACCAAAGAAGAGAGGTGGTAGAACAAAGAAGTGTCAACATGGTGTCATTTTGGGGTGAGGACCAAAGATCCTGACTCATCCACAAAGCATCAATACTACATCTGTGGATGAAAACTTGTGACTCGCCGTCTTGCCTCCATAAGGATGAGGTAGCCAGGCATGGCCATCGCTTACCTTTCACACACCCTTATCTCAAGGTAAAGATCAGGAATGAGGCACTCTATGCTCTGGGAAAAACTGGCTGAACAGACAGGCATTTTGAGGAGAACATTTTATAAGCCCAGATTCTTGCATCTTCTCATATCTAGAAAAGCTCTAAAATCATTAACAGCAACATCTGCCCCTGGTGACAAGCAGCAAATTTCTGCCAAAATGTGTACTTGACTGCACGTATTCCCTCCATCAAAATCACATATATACTGACCTCCCCTCTCATCTCTTTGGAGCAGTTCCTTGGAGCTACCTGAGAAGCTGTCTCTCTGGCTTTAGTCCTCATAGAACTTATCACTGTAAATTTTTTACAGTCAACATTCCAAACGCAAATTCAGAGAATCCAGCTGGCATAAATAGCTTTCAGCATAAAGGATTCGAAGATAGGGAAAGTCAGGGAGGTAAGATCTTCCCATCATGCCTCCCTAGGCCTCCTCATTGGCACCCCACCTCCACTTTTCAAGGTCTCTGAGGAGTCTGAGGGGCACACCTGTTAATTTCTTTTTTTTTTCCCCCACTGTATTTATTTATTTATTTTTCCATTTATTTTTATTAGTTGGAGGCTAATTACTTTACAATACTGTAGTGGTTTTTGCCATACATTGACATAAATCAGCCATGGATTTACATGTGTTCCCCATCCCAATCCCCCCTCCCGCCTCCCTCCCCATTCCATCCTTTTGGGTCTTCCCAGTGCACCAGCCCTGAGCACTTGTCTCATGCATCCAACCTGGGCTGGTGATCTGTTTCACCCTTGATAGTATACTTGTTTCAATGCTATTCTCTCAGAATATCCCACCCTCGCCTTCTCCCACAGAGTTCAAAAGTCTGTTCTATACATCTGTGTCTCTTTTTCTGTTTTGCATATAGGGTTATTGTTACCATCTTTTTAAATTCCATATATATGTGTTAGTATACTGTATTGGTCTTTATCTTTCTGGCTTACTTCACTCTGTATAATGGGCTCCAGTTTCATCCATCTTATTAGAACTGATTCAAACGAATTCTTTTTAATGGCTGAGTAATATTCCATAGTGTATATGTACCATAGCTTCCTTATCCATTCGTCTGCTGATGGGCATCTGGGTTGCTTCCATGTCCTGGC
The DNA here is from genome assembly GCF_910594005.1 of Cervus elaphus. NCBI lineage: Eukaryota > Metazoa > Chordata > Mammalia > Artiodactyla > Cervidae > Cervus > Cervus elaphus. The sequence continues at coordinate 82,835,380 of NC_057825.1, forward strand.
AATTATAAACAGTGCTGCGATGAACATTGGGGTGCATGTGTCTCTTTCAGATCTGGTTTCCTCGGTGTGTATGCCCAGGAGTGGAATTGCTGGGTCATATGGCAGTTCTATTTCCAGTTTTTTAAGGAATCTCCACACTGTTCTCCATAGTGGCTGTACTAGTTTGCATTCCCACCAACAGTGTAAGAGGGTTCCCTTTTTTCCACACCCTCTCCAGCATTTGTTGCTTGTAGACTTTTGGATAGCAGCCATTCTGACTGGCGTGTAATGGTACCTCATTGAGGTTTTGATTTGCATTTCTCTGATAATAAGTGATGTTGAGCATCTTTTCATGTGCTTGTTAGCCATCTGTATGTCTTCTTTGGAGAAATGTCTGTTTAGATCTTTGGCCCATTTTTTGATTGGGTCATTTATTTTTCTGGCATTGAGCTGCAGGAGTTTCTTGTATATTTTTGAGATTTATCTTTGTCTGTTTCTTCATTTGCTATTATTTTCTCCCATTCTGAAGGCTGTCTTTTCACCTTGCTTATAGTTTCCTTTGTTGTGCAAAAGTTTTTAAGTTTCATTAGGTCCCATTTGTTTATTTTTGCTTTTATTTCCAATATTCTGGGAGGTGGGTCATAGAGGATCCTGCTGTGATTTATGTCGGAAAGTGTTTTGCCTATGTTCTCCTCTAGGAGTTTTATAGTTTCTGGTCTTACATTTAGATCTTTAATCCATTTTGAGTTTATTTTTGTGTATGGTGTTAGAAAGTGTTCTAGTTTCATTCTTTTACAAGTGGTTGACCAGCTTTCCCAGCACCACTTGTTAAAGAGGTTGTCTTTTTTCCATTGTATATTCTTGCCTCCTTTGTCGAAGATAAGGTGTCCGTAGGTACGTGGATTTATCTCTGGGCTCTCTATTTTGTTCCATTGATCTATATTTCTGTCTTTGTGTAATTTCTGTTGTTGAGAATGCAAACAGGCTGCAGACTTCTATATTAACTTTGGTATCAGGATCAAGAATATTGTCCTGATGAGTTCCTATTTTCTTAGGAGCTACCTCTTTGAGCTGGGAGTTCGTGCTGATACCAGTGGATGACTTGGTGGGGTGAGTATTAAGGTCCTGATCTTTAATAGCTTTTAAAACACCACTCACAATAAGTATGTAGCAAAGTATATGGTCAAAATGACCACCTGAACAAACACATAAAATAATTGGCCAAGCATGTGACTAAAATACATCTCACTTGTAATTTGTAGAAGGAGGACACTAAGGAAATGTATGTTGCTGCTGGAAAAAATGATTGTTTCAAAGGAAGAACTAGCCTAGATTTTGATTCTATCAAGTTCATTCAAGAATCCCTGTAGGTGGATTTGTAGCTGGTGGTGTTAACTGGACAGTGGGCAGGCCAGTGATCACCTCCACCAGGTAAACTCAGCTGCACCTTGATTCTCCGAGCAGTTGGCTCTATGTCCCACAACCCAGGCCCATTGCCTCCCCAGGTGTCCACCAAAAAAGTAATGCAGGAGGCTGCAAGTAAGACAAAAATTTATACGGCATCCTAAGAATGGCAGCTTTGGAGACACAGATTCCAGTAACCCAGAAAGCGTGTTCTAGGGAAGAAAAAGAGTCAGAGGCCTATCAGGACAAGAAACTGCAAGGTTTTTAAAAGTTGCCTGGTGAGAGTTATGATCAACTCTGTTGCAAGTCAGAAAATATTTGTCCTTAAGGAATCAGGAGGTTTTGTTTTTATGGTAAGGGTCTAATTAGTTGATAAACTGTCATGAGTTATTTTAGAGTAAGGGTCTGATAAGTAGATAGGCTGACATGAGTTTCTGGCAGATGTTTTGGGTAACTTTGTCAAGTTCAAAGGTCAGATTCCATCTAGGCTGAGATGTGCCTAAGCCACATTTCCTTAATGGCCTCCTGGTTCCATTTCAGAGCACTCTTAGCTTCCCTCATAGCTCTGCTGGTAAAGAATCTGTCTGCAATGTGGGAGACTTGGGTTCAATCCCTGGGTTGGGAAGATCCCCTGGAGAAGGGGAATGGCTACCCACTCTAGTATTCTGGCCTGGAGAATTCCACTATTGCATAGTCCATGGGGTTGCAAAGACTTGGACTCAACTGAGTGACTTTCACTTTCACTTTCTTAGCAATACGAACTCCATTTTGCTTTTCCACTCACACAAGCTCATCTTATTCAACAATTCTATAGCTTTACTGGCTGCAGATGAGCAGCACACATGGAACCAAGGCTGTGGGACACTGAGGGCAGAGAAGGTCTCTGTGATGGGTGGAGTATGAGAACTTGGGAGTCAGCTTTCATTTCTACTGCTGCTGCTGCTACTGACCGACATTCATTAGATATTTCCCATGTGCTAGGAACTTTACTTACTTCATCAACTTTGAATGGGAGATTTTTTTTTTTTCTTTCCATTTTCTTGAGCTGAATTCATGGAACAGACAAGTTAAAACACATAGAATATAGCATATCTAGTAAGATGTTTGACCATAAACCTGATCCTTTTATATTGTACCTGTGTCTCTCCAAGGATCATGGATTAACTTGCAGTGTATAGAAACCCTTGCAATCATGAGATGGTTTATGACAAAATTTTTCCTGAATTTATGTACAATTCTATCTAATTATTCAGAGATAAACTCTCATTTCCCTTTGTGGGCACAAAAGGCCATCTGTGCAGCCCAAGACAACATTGCAAGCTCCTTTCCAATTTCCTGTCCATATATTTTTTGGAGTAATTATGGCTCATTTCTCTAGGTTTTCCACTGATTTCTGCTGTGTTGATTATTCTCCAGATGCATTGGGGGCACATGTCCAAATTAATTATCATTTATTTCCTGCCTCTTATTTTGAAGTTCCCTTTATCCTTTACTCTCTATGGGTTTTATGTTATATTCCAATGAATATTTCACAAATTTGGACTGTGGGCTATTAACTACATATCTGTATTGCTAGCCAATAAACTGAAAGGACTCAATTCTACCTGTTACTTAATCTTGGACTTCTCCAGATTAGACCCTGACCACAGATAATGCTTGAAAGAACGTATCTAACCTTTAACTTGAGCATCCAGTTCATACCTCTCATCTTCCTCAGTCCCCCAGGCCACTAGGCAGGGCATAATTACCTACAGCTCGTAAATGAAAGTCAAGGCCAGCAAAGTTGGAAGGCTTGTCCAGGCTCACACAATGACATAACCATGAACAGGGCTGAAAGCTTTTGTGTCATGGCTATAAAAGATCAAAACCATTCATGCTTCACATGCATTTTCTATAAAAATGATTGACAATTATTTATTAAATTGCACTTTGTTGACATAAAAAAACAGATTTCAGGCTTTGATTTTAAATGAGTTATGCTCACCTTGGAGTGACTCTAAGCAACGGTCTGACATTAATGAAGCAAGTTTTCAACCTCTGCAGCTTCCACTTGAAGTTCCTTATTTCATGTTTGGTTCCTACTGCCTCACTCCTCTTCTAGGTTTTCCTCTGGCTGCCAACTCCATCTTCTAGGTCCCATCTTTGAAACTCTGGCCCCCTGATGCTCCTCAAACCCCAACCTGATAATGAGAGTCCTTTGCCCTTCAAGTCAGAGGTCCAGTTTTTTTTTTTTTTTTGTGGATCCTCTGCCTGGGCCATTTAAGCTTAAAATTCTTTCAATAGAGAATAAAGCTTTTCATTCTTAAATCCTAGCTGAGATGCAGGCATGGGCTTGATTTAGAGCTACACGAAGAGGTGACTGACTAATGATATATCTGCTCTTATGCCAGTTTTAATGAGCAAAGAGAAGGGGGGGAAAGGTCATGAGTACCTGGGGGGCTGATGCCAAAGGGATGCTCCCAGAGAATGGACAAGGGACATGGAGGGGTTGGGGAGGGGAGCTTGGGAATGTTTGTTCCAGAATGAGTGGCAACGAGTGGGTTTAAAAATGCTGCCGACTTCATCTTGATACTGAGTGGATCCCTTTGGGGGGCACCAGTTCTCTCACTGATCACTTTTCCTAAGAATTCTTGGTTGTGAACAACAACAACAAAAAATTCAAGTTCATTGTTCATCACTAAAGAGGGTGTGGCTAAATAGTAGAAATTAGTGCATCCTTTTGAAAAAAAAATTGTACAGTTGGCCAAGAGTTATAAAGATGTTCATGCCCTTTAATCAGTGCTCCTTTATTCTCTTCCTGGGAACATAGCCTAACGAAAGAGTCCCCCATGTTACCTGCAAGTCTGCTCCACAGTGAGGGGGTATACAACTACACGTTTCCTAGTTGCTGCTTGAACTGCTGATGCTCTATTAGCCGGAAGTTGAGTGCTGAATTTCTGAGGGTCCTCCTAAGTAGTAAGTAGGTGTGCTCTGTCATGTCCGACTCTTTGTGACCCCATGGACTGTAGCCTGCCAGGCTCCCCGTCCTTGGAATTCTCCAGGCAAGAATACTGAAGTGGATTGCAATGACCTCCTCCAGGGGATCTTCCCAACCCAGGGATTGAACCGTCATCTCTTTTGTCTCCTGAATTGGCAGGCAGGTTCTTTACCACTAATACCACCTGGGAAGCCCCTACCCTTTACTTTTATTGGTCAAGAAGACTGGGAGCTTGTTCACTCTCAAAAGGGACAGAGAAGAAGAAAACCAGACTAGTCCTCATCAGATCCTCCAGTGTCAGTCACCCTTGCTTTTGTCCCTACCATCTGCTTCATTGTTGGAAACAGTCTAGGACATCACTAATTTCACCCCTGAAGGACTGATGCTTGAAGCTGAAGCTCCAGTACTTTGGCTACCTGATGCAATGAGCTGACTCATTGGAAAAGACCCTGATACTGGGAAAGACTGAAGGCGAAAGGAGAATGGAGCAGCAGAGGATGAGATGGTTGGATGGCATCACTGACTCAAAGGACATGGATTTAAGCAAACTCTGGGAGATAGTGGAAGACAGAGGAGTCTGTCGTGCTACAGTCTATAGAGTTGCAAAGAGTCAGACATGACTTAGCGACTGAACAATAACAAGGACATCCACGTCCAGTATTGTACTAGAGTCCCACCTGTCCAGGCAGACTGAAGGAGTTCTCTGAAGCATGATGACCCCACACCTCAGGGCTGAGATTACTAACAGTCTCCACAGTTTGGCTCCCAAGGTTCTAGCTCGGAGGCCCTCGTTGCCAAATTCAGTCATCCTTCCCAGAACATTGCAGCAGGGCAGCTGGGTCCAGAGAAACTTCCAGCCTCAGCACCACACTGAATCAAGTCTCCACCATATTACACTGAATCAATCATCTGATTCTTTTTCTCATGAGACTTAGCTTCCAGGGCCTCATTATCTTTCCTGGTCACAGGACCTTGGCAGATCACACCAGTTCACCCTTCTAGACCTTTCCAGTTCTGACTGTGGGGAGTAGGTTTTAGATATTAGTTTCTTCTCTGTTACAAGTTCTTGCTTTTCAGACAAATTAACTGCCTCCTCTTCAAAGATCAGCTTTGTGCCATAATTGCTCTCAGAGGGTAACTTTGTGAAGAGTTCTATGATACCTGAACAACTAAGGCAACCACTCAGTAATTTTTTATTTAACAAAAAATGTCAGCTTCTCTATTTTAAAAATAAAATACCTCTATGTGCAAGCAGATATTAATTGCACAACTGTTTATAGAAGTCAAATATGAGAAGAATCTGGAGATGCAGCAACAGGTGGCTTGTAGAGTAAATTAGGATGTGTCTACTCCATGAGACAAGGTGCAGCTATAAAAATGGTTATTATAAGATTATGAGGGAAAAAAAAGATTATAAGAAAATATGGGTGTTTTTCCCCCTGATTTTCCAAACTTTCTTTTTCTCAAGTTAACAAGAATAAAAGACTCTATTAATTAGCTATTGACATGTAGATGTTGCCAATAGGATTTGCCAATAATTTGTTTGGTAAAGTGACAGCTTGCTCCTCCTGCTGTTGCTTAGTAGCTAAATTGTGTCCGACTATTTGCGACCCCATGGACTAAGCCCACCAAGCTCCTCTGTCCGTGAGATTCTCCAGGCAAGAATCCTGGAGTGGGTTACCATCTCCTTCACCAGGGGATCTACCCCACCCTGGGATCAAACCTGCAACTCCTGCACTGCCAGGCAGATTCTTTACCACTGAACCACCTGGGAAGCCCCCAAAATGAGGGACGCAGGACTTAAAGATGACTTCTAAATGTTTGTCTTCAACTATAGGGTGACTATTGGTGCTGTTTATTGAGATGGGGGAGGCAAAGTGGGAGAGTGGGAAGCCAAGAGCTTTTTTTGTCTACGCTAACTTTAAGATGGCTCTTAGATGTCCATGTGGTGATACAGAGCAGGTAGTGGACTGTGGGACTTGAGCTTGGGGGAGAGATTAGCAGTATCAAGACTAGAAATTTTAAACTCAAGAGTCATCTGAACATAGATAGTATTTAAAATATGAGATGAGGGATAGGGTATTGAAGGATGATAGTACAAGAAGATCTAAGACAGAGCCTCCAATCATTGAGACATTTAGAGAGCAGACAGGGAAGGGATAACCAGCAAAAAAGCCCTGAGACAATGCAGCCAGTTAGGCAGGAGGGAAAAAGAAAAAGATTGCCCTGTAGAGACTGGCAGAGAAGAGGATTTTAAGAAGGAGGGAGTGGTCAACTGTGCCAGATATTATCGGGAAGTTGAGTAAGATAAAGACCCTGAAGGGACCTTTGGATTGGCAAAGGAGGGTGCTCATGACCTTGAAATGAGCAGATCCAGCGGCATGGACAGGAGGAAGGCCTGCCGGGAGCCGGCTGAGCTCAGATTAGAAGGTAAGAAAGTGGGCACTGACTATAGACAACGAAATTCTCCAGAAGCTGTGCCATAAAAGAGCTAGGAAATGGGATTATGCCTGGAGGGCCATATAAGTTGAAGGGATTTTTATTTTTTAAAGGAAGCACTAAAACATGTCTAACTGCTTGTGGAAATGATTCAGGCAGGAGGGAGAAATTAATCATGGAGGGGAGAGAGAGGTTAATTGCAGGAGGAACGTCTTTGGGAATGATGAAGGGATGGTATCCAGAGCAGAAGTGGAGAGATCGGCCTTTAATGAAGTGGGCAAACACATAGAGTCCTTGGCACAACACCTGGTACACATAGGCAGAGTTCATTCAGTACTTGCCTCTGTTATTACAAGTGTCTGTCTCCTTGAGTAACCAAAGAGAACAACAATTGGCTGGTCCAACTCATAGCTCATAAGTTAGGATAATTGGATAAGCTGAATAATTGAATCAGCTGTTGATATAGCCTGGCCAAAGAGGAAAAGTATGAAATGATGGAGCAGTCCATTCTTCTTTTCCACAGCCCTGCTTTGACAGGGTAGACTCCCACTAGAGGGGTGTTCATGTATGCTTGCACAATGGAAAGATCCTACTAACTGATGAACAACTGATATGATTGTCTTAAAATTTTTTTTTTACTGTCATAAAAGTCACATAATATCAAACACTATTTTAATCAAATTTAACTGTACAGTTCAGTGGCACTAAATGCATTCACATTGTTGTGCAATTCTCACTGTCATCCACCTCCCAAATTTTTCACCTTCCTAAACCGAAACTCTGTTTCCATTAAACATTAACTCTCCACCACGCCACCCATTAACCCCTGGCATCTACCAATGTGTTTTCAGAGCATGAATTTGTCTATTCTAATTATCTCACATAAGTGGAATCAAATAGTATTTATCTGCACCTGATGTATGGTTGGCAGCATCACTGACTCAATGGACATGAGTTTGAGCAAACTCTGGGAGATGATGAAGGACAGGGAAGCCTGGTGTGCTGCAGTCCATGGGTTGCAAAGAGTTGGACATGACTGAGTGACTGAACTGAGTGTATATTGGAATACATTTTTTAAAAGATTTATTTATTTCATTTTTGGTTGAGTCTTTATTGCTATGCCCGAGCTTTCTCTAGCTATAATGAGTGGGGGCTGCTCTTCATTATGGAGCACAGGCTCTAGGTGTGTGGGCTTCAGTAGTTTTGGCATGTAGGTTCAGTAGTTGCTGCTCATGGGCTCTAGGACACAGGCTCAATAGTTTTGACACATGGGCTTAGTTGCTCCAAGGCATATGGGATCTTCTCGGACCAGGGATTGAATCCATGTCCCTGGCATTGGCAGGTGGATTGTTAATCATTAGACCACCAGGGAAGCCCTAAATGCATTTTCAAGGTTAACTCAATATATGTCCTACAAACAGATGGTACCTTCTCTTTTGAGTCTTCATTTTCTTTTTCACTGGTTGGTGTTTACCAAGGAATAATGTTCTTCTGAGTTCCTGAGTGATAACCAGGGCAATGGGGAATGTAGAAAAAAAAAAACCATAGCCTCAAAACCTCTGTTCTTGTGCAATCAAGACAAAAACCACCCTAACTGTTGAGACACATACTCAGGAGCAGTTGTTTCACTGGTTCCAGAGAAAACCTCCTAACCAACTTGCATAGCAACCCAAGAGACCCCAAGTTAAAGCTGTTATCCCAGAAAATACTGTATTTAAGCCAGCAATTCAGAGCTTTATCTACACAAAATGTTGTTTTTGACCATTTGGCTTTGCTGTTGAAACAGAGTGAGTTGATGTTCGTTGCCAAATAGCTGATAAAGAAAATGTCCATGTCTTCCAAAGCATTGTTAAAAAGGAAGAATTTCTACAGAAGAACATGACTCTCTGGTTACTTTCTCACTCAGTAAAAATGTCAAATTAAAACAAAAGAGTATTAGATAGCCAGTGGAAATTTGCTGTATGATGCTGGTGCTCTGTGACAACCTAGAGGGTGGGATTGGGTGGGAGGTGGGAAGGAGGTTCAAGAGGGAGGGATACGTGTACCTATGTCTGATTCATGTTGATGTATGGCAGAAACTAATGCAATATTGTTAATCAATTATTCTCCAATTAAAAATAAATAAATTTTAAAAAAAGAATGAGAAAAAACAGAGTATTAGGTAGGATTCATTAGAAACTAGCTTTAACAGATTTAAGCAGAAAAATAAGATATTAAAAGAGTAGTGGAAGTTACCCTGATGTCCATTTAAGCAGGAAGGACAAATTAAGGGTGATATAGTCATACAATGAAAAATGAACAGATCATCAATACATAGAACAGTATGACTGTATCTCTCAGATATAATATTGAGAAAATGAAGCCAGACATTATGTCCTGAGTATGTACATATATTTCTATTTATCTAAAGACCAGAAACAGGCAAAATAAATCTATGGTGGTAGTGTCATGATAGTGGTTAATTTTTCGTGGTCATGTAACTGAACAGAACTCTATGGGACCTTCCTGGGACAGACTCCCCGCCATGTCCTCTGCCTGCCTCTTGTTTTGTAGAAAAACTTTAGCCCCCTAGACATTCCTTGAACTCTAAAGAGCAAATTAAATCAGAGAAGATATAATGCAGAAACAAAGGAAAACATTAAAGCAAGACAGGATATTAATAGTTTAAACATTAAAGTCAAGGACTTTTATTTCCTCCTCAAAGGCTATAGATAACATTCTGAGCCATATCTTTGAGCTCTTTTTGCAGATACTGAAAACCCCATGAGGTGGAAGAACTGCATATTGACCACAAGCACATAGACCCTAGACCAGTTGGTAGAACAAGTTAGTAGAAGGTTGATGATGTTAACTCCGGATTGCCTCATCACCAACCAATCAGAAAAATGTCCATGAGCTGATCACACATCCTGCAACCCTCTCCCTCATCTTGTTTTTCCCTGAAAGCCATTGGGAAGTGTGTCTTTTGAGCATTAACTAGTGCCTATACTCCTTGGTGCCCTGCAGTAAATGCTCCACTTTCCTTCACCAAAACCCAGTGTCAGTAGATTGGCTTTATTCCTTCCGGGGTTGAGAGGTGGGCAATGGTGAGCAGACCCAAGACCCATGTTTTGTTCAGTTACAGTAGAAAGGCTGAATAGGGACACGAGGAGGGATTCAGAGTGCTGGTTACCCAGGTGTATTCTCAGTTAGGAAGTTTATTTAGCTGTATACTTTTGATGGGTACTCTTTTCTCTATGTATGTCTTCATGAAAGTTGCACAGGAGGAAGACAAAAGAAAGGCTCTTGGCAGGTTAAAGAAAGAAAGTGAAAGTCACTCAGTCGTGCGACTCTTTGCAACCCCATAGACTACACAGTCCATGGAATTCTCCAGGCAGGAATACTGAAGTGGGTAGCCTTTCCCTTCTTAAGAGAATCTTCCCAACCCAGGGATTGAACCCAGGTCTCCCACATTGCAGGTGAATTCTTTACCAGCTGAGCCATGAGGGAAGCCCAAGAATACTGGAGTGGGTAGCCTATCCCTTCTCCAGCGGATCTTCCTGACCCAGGAATTGAAGCAGGGTCTTCTTCATTGCAGGTGGATTCTTTCCCAACTGAGCTAATCAGGGAAGCTGGCAGGTTAAAATATCACTAGTGAAAGTTGGAGACGCAGGTCCAAGTCTGTAGGTCCAAGCATACTTCCTAAATCTGTCACAGAACTTGAAGAAGCACGTCTCTGCTGGTGTGGCTAGACACTCAATATTGTTGTTTGCTCTGAGGACCCTGTTTGTGTTATGTATCACTGCCTGCCATTTGATTACACATGTATTTATTTTCTGTCTCCCCAACTAGAACGTGAGCTCTCTGCTGACGCATAGTAGGTATTTACTGAGCATTTATCCAATATATAAAAATTTAAATATTTATTGAACACAGTTCTTTTATTGATAACAGAGCAGAATTCCCCTTATCATGAATGCATTTTTTTCTTTACATTAATCTCATCAGTCAAGGTCCAGTACAGCCTTGCTGTTCGAGGAACACATTTGCTCCTTAAAGTGGTTTCCTATACTTATTTTCTGATTCACTAGCGCTGAGTTGAAAGGTTTAGTCTCATCAGGCAATCTTATTTCCCGTAGTTCCAAGTTCATAGCGGGGGAGTCATGCCACTGTGACCCCTGTTTACCCCCAGCAGAAACATGCAATATCCTTCTGAGCATGCAATTTGACCCCACAATTGCTGAGGCAAGTTATGAGGAAGACAGTAAACTAAGAGATGAGACGCTGTCCACCAACAGGAGGGCAATGAGGTGACTCCTTGACCTACATGGGATTTCACAAACTCCTAGGTTTATCGTTTCACTTTGACCCTATTGACACAAGTCTTTCATTTGTCAGGCTTGCTGGGGAATTCACCAGTGGAATCTTGCCCTTCCACTGCACTTTCTGTTGTTTAGGATGTTTTGAGAAAGAACTGACTCCTTAGATGGAGAGTCTCAGGGGATGGAGCGCATATCCTACCAGCTTTAAGTCTCATCTTGCCTCTTAAACAAGGCTCCCCTGAGCTGTGTGAGCCCCTCCAAGCCTGGCCCATGTAGCAATGCACAGTGGCTCCCTGGGACACTGGCCAGGGATTCAGGCATGAAGATGGACACCCTTGTCTTATCCTGTGGGATGACAAAGTAAAGAGTGGATTGCCCCTTATAATCTTTTTTTAAAAATGTATTTATTGATTTATTTTCAGCTGTGCTGGTTCTTCATTGCTCGCAGGTTTTTCTCTAGTTGCAGTGAGTGGGGGCTACTCCTTATTGAGGTGTGTGGGCTCCTCACTGTGGTGGCTTCTCTTGTTATGGAGCATGGATTTTAGAGCGAGGATTCAGCAGTTGTGGTGCATTGGCTTCATTGCTCCATGGCATGTGGAATCTCCTCAGACCAAGGACTGAACCTGTGTTCTCTACTTTGGCAGGCAGATTCTTATCCACTCCACCACCAGGGAAGTCTACCCCTTATAATCTTACTTAGAATCCTCACACTTCAGTTAAAGCTGCCTCTATTCTTCCCAAAAATGGAAAGCCAGCGAATTATTCCATACTTTGTCCTACATTACTCTATTTCTTCCAGAATGATGGGGAGGTGGGGAGGTAGTTTGGGAGGGAATGGCTGACTAAACTCAAAAGGCATCTCTGTTTTCAATTGAGCAGGTAGAAAAAACAAAACCAAAAGCAAAACCCTGAGATGATTTCCTTCTGCTACCCTCTCTTACCTATCGACCTCTCCACAGCTTGATTGTGGTGTCTCAATTTCACTTTCTAGCACTGTCTACTCCTTTTAGCTACCAAAGGAGCTTTTAGGTACCTTTTAGGTACCACTATCTACTCCTTTTAGCTGTGTTTCCCACTGCCCCATAGGTAATTTTATTGGCATTTACTCATGGCATCTCAGATTCAAGAGAGCTAAAAGCAAGTTAATCATCTTTTATCCCATGGCAGGTTTTTCTTCTGGTTTCCTTATTTAGATTAGTGATGGAATTACCCTTCTTTTTACCCAGGCTCTGAATCAAGTACTTTCAAAGGCTATTGTTTACTAAATCTTGCCAGTCCTGCTTCTCATGAGTTTTATCCCTGTTCTCAGTTACTATCACCACCTTCTTAATTCAGATCCTCATCACCTCCCATCCATTCTAGCCTCCTTAAGAAACAGTCATGCATAGTGATTAAGAATAGGTAAGAATACTGCCTCTACTGCTTAGCAACTGCATGGCTTGGGCAAGGTGCTTAAACACTCTAAGCCTCAATCTCTGCATCTATAAAGTGGGATAATAATACCTTTTGCTATGAGTACTCAGTTGGAGTATATACGTATACAAAGTGTTACCACAGGCTTCCCAGATGGTGCAATGGGAAAGAATCTATCTGCCAAAGCAAGAGACACAGGAGGTGCAGGTTTGATCCCTGGGTCAGGAAGATCCCCTGGAGTAGGAAACGTCAACCCACTCCAGTATTCTTGCCTGGAGAATCCCACTGACAGAGGAGTCAGAGGTACTGCTGGATTTACCGGCAGTGCCTCAACAAGGCAGCTTTGACCCTTTATAAAAAGCGCTCAGTGCCCACACTCAGGACCTACCTAATACTCCCATCCTGGCATTCCGGATTTTCCATAAGGAACTTGTTCTATCATCTGGCCTCTGGCTCCCTTCTATTTTTCCTGTGTTCCTGTCGAATGGACCTCTTTGCTCTATCCCATACCAATTTCTACATCACAGCCTGAGTGCCTATGCTTGTGCTACGTATTGTTTTATTCCTTCCCTATCCTTCCAAGTCTAGCTCAAAACAACGTCTTCCTTATGTTTGAATGTCTTTTTCTCTCCTTTTAAAGTCTCAGCATATAATACACCTTTCTCCAGATGGCTCACTTTCTTCCTGATCCTGTAGTTGCCTCTATGTTCATCTTAACCTCTCCAGCTGGAGGAACCTCCATTCCCCTGACCTCAAATCTCCACATTGTGAGGGTAAAAACTTGGACATTCGAGCATTCATTCCCGCTTCTGCCAACAAGATTGAGAAATAACCAATTTGAACAAATTCTTCCCTCCATCAGTTGGCTAGATTAATGTTTGATAGACAAGGTCTTGCTCAAATAAGAGCGGAAGCTGGTAAAATAATTGTGACATTGAGAAAGGGAAAAGATTCAGTTGTTCTAGCTTAAGTAAAGTTCTGCTCAGCCCATCTCCTTCCCTGTTATTGTCCTGCTTCTAAGTGCTCTGCTTTAGTGATTAAGAATGCAACATTCCATGCAGGATGAGGGAGGTCAATTCCAATTTCGTGAATGTTTTTCAAATGAAACTTGTACTTCTAGCAACAATTAAATATAAACGTCAGTTCTCTTTGAACTCTTTTAGGACTCTCAGAAAGTTTTTTGTTTTTCAATTCCAATTTCGTGAATGTTTTTCAAATGAAACTTGTACTTCTAGCAACAATTAAATATAAACGTCAGTTCTCTTTAAACTCTTTTAGGACTCTCAGAAAGTTTTTTGTTTTTCCAGTGGCTGCTTCTTTCCGAATCCACGCTCGTTTCTTTAAATCCCTTAAATTTAAAATAAAATCCTTAAAATTGTAAGTAGCAATACTTTCTTCCAAGTACTGGCCACAGACCAGAGGGTGTGGGAGGAAAACTATGCATCCTGCCAGAAAGCAATGCTTTGAAAATATGAGGTTAAATTTCATTTTGAAAAGTTTTAACACAAATTCCCTTCCTCCGGGAGCCCTACCTCAATCACTTTATACTATTTTTTTTCTATTGTTTTATGTACCATAGTTTATCCATTCACCTATTGTAGACCGTGTTAGTTGCTTCTGAGTTTGGCAATTATGAATATAGCTGTTACAAACATCCATGTACAAGTTTTTGTGTGAATATGTTTTTCAAGGGTGTTTTTAAAAAAACTGTTTAAAATTTTAAATAAAGAAATCAAGAGGATATTGCCAGTTTTAGGAGTATTTTATGAATAAGTCTAGGCCATTCAGGCTTAACAGAATTATAAAAGCTTGACATGTTTGTGTGTATGATTGTGCATTTATAATTTTAATAGCAGCACTGAAAGATAACACACAGCACTGTTGACTCTTGGTTCCATGAATGGCATTCAAACTTGTTAGGTTTGTTTGATGGACTTAACTGTCTACAAAATATTTCTGTTAGTATTGTTTTAATATACATGTCTTGATTTATTTTTGCCTTATGCAGGAGGAGAAGGGGACGACAGAGGATGAGATAGCTGGATGGCATCACCGACTCGATGAACTTGAGTTTGAGTAAAATCCAGGAGTTGGTGATGGACAGGGAGGCCTGGCATGCTGCGATTCTTGGGGTCTCAAAGAGTCGGACACGACTGAGTGACTGAACTGAACTGAGCACATAGTCGGAAATAAAATTTCCCTTGTTGTCTTTAAAGTTTTGCGTTACAGTTGGTTTGCTCATATCAGAACCTACACAAGTTCCATGCATTTTATTGAGCGGTTTGAGGCTGGAGAAGAGTTTTAGAATTCGGTAAGGGAGGGCAGGTGAGGGATGGGAGAGTATTGTGAGCTGGAGAAAATGCTTTTGAATCATGACCTTCAGGAGGCACAAGTAAAGGTTGAAACTATTCAGTTGTTAGACAGTACTTTAAATGTAACTCCCTGCAGAGGCTGAAATTTGAGGTAATCCAGGATTTGTTCTGTTCATGGATATGACTTCTGCAAGAGTGAATCTACATCCTCCATCCCTTCTTACTCTAGTAAATATCATAGAATACCCTTCTCAGACAGAAAATATATTTAGCAACTCCCAGAGAAGGCATTGCCACAACTTTTGCTAGCCATCCATTACAAAATCTGTTGTTCGTACTCCTGAGACGCATCATGTGTAATCTCACTCAATCTCTTTACCTACTACTCAGTTCTCAGTGAAATAGACATTGTGTTTGATAGGTCTGAACTTGCTCTGTGTTGATATTAATGGTTTCTGGATCTGCTAACATACTCAGGTATATGTCAGCACCTCTAGTGTTAACAATTTAGTCTATAAAAGTCAATTTGAATGCAATCTTGGAGTATCGTGCAACCCACCTGTTCATGAATATTTCAGCATCTGTGAATCCTAGTGAAAAATGGTTCTAACTCAAAGGGTTCACTTCAAATATATTTCCTTTGGCTCTGAAGACACAAGTAATTGGCAATGAACAGTGGCAGGGGCAGCTTCTGTCAATGCACAGTGGGAGTCAGGGAAGAACTCTCAACTCCCTCCTACAGTTCTTCTCAGCAGATTTCAAACACATATTTTTCATCCAACAAGGAGCCCTCCAGGCTCCTAATCACTAACCCAGTGGGATCCCAAGTTGCTGGGAATTTCATAAAGCAAAATTCCCCAGGGAGTTTCAACAGAGGTGCTCAGGAAGCCAAAACCCCATTAGCTCTTTGGCCCAATTCAAAAGCCCAGCTGCAGAAGAGCCTCCCACACTCTAGGCTCTCAGTCACTCGTTCAGTAGCCCCATTGTTCTCAGTGTCAACCTCTGTTTATCGCAGGGTAACTCTTGAAAGTGAGAGTGGTCTAGATGGGGCAGGGCTGGGGAGAAAACACCACCACACTCATTGTCATTTTCATGCCATACATTTCTATAGTACTGTATGGTTGCAAATTACGTTCATGAACATGGTACTCTTGATCCTCATACTGACCCTGTAAGGTAGAGAATGTAAGAGGATCTTTTAGCTGTGTTTTATATGTAAGCCAACTGAGGCTCACTGAGGTCAAGGGCAATGTCCACATCCTACAAGCGGCAGAGCTAGAACCAAAGTATTGGTCTTTAGCCTCCACTCCGGTGCCTTGTTCTCCCCAGGTGGCCTCAGTCTAGGCCTGGCCCAGGCTTTGACTGAGCTAGGGTGGACCTAAGGTGGCATAGATCAGCAACCTCTACCTCAAATGACCTAATCCTTTTACCTTAGTGCCATAAAATTTTTTTATCATTTTCTGTGTGCACCATCGCAAACCATTATCTTAAAGGAAAACTTAAATCTTCCCTCTTTCTACTGAGCTTGACACCTGACAGCCAATTTGTATGCCTGGCCCTGAAGAGTCAGGTCCATCAATCAGAAGTAGAAGATAAAATTTAATTTACAATTTATCGGAGAATTTTTTAAATGAGCCTTTTGGAACATACACTGTGTATTGAAGTGCTATTTGAATGCTTCTTTTTGAGAACTTTATGGTCAGTTGACATGGGAAAACTTTTTGTTCCTTTTCTCTCTCTCCTCCAATGGAATAATTAGTCTCCATCTCCCCCACCTTTGGTATATTTAGGCCAGGTTCTCTGACCTACCCTCTACTTCATGATATTTAGTTCTGAAACAAAATGAGTCAGTCCCATTGCGTGGAATAATTTCTTTGTTTATACTTCAAATTGGATTAGCTCATGTTATTACTTTCACTTGGACTATTATGAAAAATTTTTTCTCCGTGGGTTTTGTTTTTATTAAATTTTTCAGTTCTGCTAACTCTTGATTTGGGTCTAAAAGCCAATTAATGGAAATATGGCCTCGGGCACAATTAAGATGTTCATTTTTTAAATTAAAATTTTTTTAATTTTTAAATTTTTTATACAATTTTAAAAGGTTACCCTGCCATTTACAGTTATTATAAGATATTGGCTATCTTCCCCATGTTGTGCAATATATGGGGAGCCTGTCTTACCCCAGTAGTCTGTACCTCCCATTTCCTTACCCTATATTGCTCCCACACCCACTGGTAACCACTAGTTTGTTCTCTATACCTCTGAGTCTGCCTCTTTTAAAATTTTTTATAACTTTATTTTTAATTGGAGGGTAATTGCTTTACAGTGTTGTATTTGTCCTATAAGTTACAGCAATTTGTCCTTTACGGTTACAGCAATGTGAATCAGCCATAATTATACATATATCTCCTCCTTTCTGAGCCTCCCACCCATCCCCCCATCCCACTCTGCCTGTTTTTTATTTTGTTTTTATTTGGCTGCACTGCATGGCATTCAGGATCTTTGTTCCCTGAGCAGGCATGGAACCCGTGCTTGCCACAGTAGAGTCATAGATAGATTGCATATGGACTAAAAGTGGAGTAAGAATGGTCCCCTAAAGCAGTCAAGGTGCCAGGAAGGCACAAAACAGTTGTCCACTTCAACTGGTAGTGAGAACACGTAGATGGCCAGTCTAAGGAGAGGGTGCACGGCAAGTAGCCCACCTGGAGGTGGGAGGGAGTCCAGGTGTTTGGTGGACCTATCCTTTTTTAATGGTCTCGGTACCAAAAAAGAAAGAAGTTCCTGACCCAAGCTCTAGAGAATGTGTTCTTAGTTTGTGGTTAGAGAAACAAGAACAAAGAAGTGGAGGAAGAGGAGCAAAGAGGGCGGCTCTGAGAGATCTGGAAGATGAGCTTCTACATATACATAATGTCAGAGCGTTTAGGAAAAACTAGAGCACAAAGACACTGTGTTTGGAACCTAGTTAGAGAACCACAGGATTGGTTGGCAAAGACCTCTCTTATCTCAGAGAGAGCTGAACCAAGGCTATGAGAGTGATAAGGGGGGCTTTCCCAGTGGTTAAGAAAGTGGTTAACCACGCAGTGGTTAAGAGTCCACCTTGAGATTCAGGGGGCACACGTTCCATCTCGGGTCCAGGAATATTCCACATGCCGAGGAGCAACTACACCCGTGTACCACCGCTACTGAGCCAGCTCTCTAGAGCCAGTCAGTGGCAACTACTGAAGCCCGCACACTCCAGAGCCCATGCTCTGCAACAAGAGAAGCCACTGCAGTGAGAAGCCCATGTATCACAACGAAGACCCAGTGCAGCCAAACAATAAATAAATAAAATTATATAAATAGAAAGAGTGATAAGGTGAACCGATGTGGGGGACAGAATCTGATGAAAGCACACAAAAATGCTAAGACCTGGCTCAGTGTCACAGCAGGGTCAGGCAGGACAGCAGCAGCATAAAGCACGATGCATAAAGCACAGCAGCTAACGGTAAATAGTTCTGGACCCAGACGCACCTTGACTCATATTCTCACACTTCCTGACTGTGTAAGCCTGGACACATTTCCTCCTCTGTTAAGTGGGGATAATGATATCATGCCTCCCTCATTGGGTTGTGTAAGGACTGAGTAATATCTCAAATGTAAAACAGCTTAGCAAAATGGTCAGAAGAGTAGCTGGTGGCAACTAGATGTTAAGACCTTTGAAGCTGTCATTTTAAGTTCTCAGAAGTCATTTTTGGGTGAATAATGTCAGGAATTCTGGGAAGAACTACTTGAGCGGTCCATTTAGGGTTTGCGATTTTAAGGCAATTACCTATCTCTTGGAGGACATTTTAAATTTTAATATAATTTTTTTAATTGGAGTAATTGCTTTACAATGTTATGTTGTTTTCTGCAGTACAACAACATGAATCAGCTACAGGTATACCTATATTCTTTCCTCCTGAGCCTCCCTCCTACCTCCCATTCCCACATCCCACCCCTCTAGGTCATCACAGAGCCCTGAGCTGAGCTCCTGTGCGCTACAGCAGCTTCCCACTGGCTGTCTATCTCACACACAGTAGTGTACATATGCCAATGTTAGTCTCTTAATTAGTCCCACTCTTTCCTTCTCCCACCTTGTGTCCACACGTTCATTCTCTACGTCTCTGTCTGTATCTTGGAGGACATTTTTGATTTGGGGTTTCGATGCTGTTGTCTTATGTCATCAGGCTGTGCCGTTTCCTCTCCACCCCTGAATCTGTTTGCTGACACCAGTTTAAAGGAGGAGAGGGATCCTTCAGAAGAAGAAGAATTTGCAGTTCTGAAAAAGAGAGGAGGGGAGTGTAGACTAACGACTCCTAACTAACACCAGGGTCCACCAGTCCAATACAGATGATGTGTCTTAGAGAAGTGTGTGTGTGTGTGTGTATGTGTGTACTGAAAGAATCTAGTACGTGAAGTCAGAGCACTCCAGTCTTCCACATTTTACTCAGAACACCTGGAACCTAGCCTGTCACAGAAGGAACAACCTTCCCTTCCAGCAAGATCAGCTGGAGCTGTTGGGAATGGGGGCAGCAGCAGCTCCTGCTTTGACATGGCTGTGAAACACGTCAAAGAGGAAGCGGCTCTGTCTGGAATTTCATCTTACTCTTCTGCTTTTAGCAGCTGAGGTCAGATTTAACATTGCTTTTAAAGAGGGGCTCATCTGACCTTTTAATTTGCCCAAAGACGAATCTGAGCGTCATTACCCAATGATATTGAATAGGACAAAAGTCTTTTATGAGTCTTTAACTGCAGTGATGACATACTAACAATCCTTATTGGTTATGAAATCAAACTTGAGAAGAAATGACAGTAATTAACATTCCTGATGCTGTGCTGGCACCATGACTGGTAAATAATTTCAATCACTGATATGCCTGCTAATTAGAATAGAATGACTTTCAACTTTCCATTGCTTCTTTGACCCTATATGCCACATAAACGAAAAGTCAGAAGGGAATAAAAGTTGAAATCCCTATCCTGAAATAATATTTAGAAACCTCAGGGAAGATCAAGATTTTAAAAATGAGCTTGACACTGGTCCAAGAATATTCCTCTTGGAAATATGTAACAATAGGTCTAGAAGTTTCTCCATTGCCCTTTAACTACTCCCAGAGTGCTGGATAAGTGATGGCCAGGAATTAAGTGGTAAAGAGAACCAGGTTGAATCTTGCCCTTTATCACCTATCTAGTCTCACCTTAACCCTCACACCACAAGCTCTCTTGAACTAGGAGATTAGAGGAGGAAAAAAAGTCAGGAGCACAAGTCCGTTCTCTACATCTGTGTCTCTATTCCTGCCCTGAAATAGGCTCATCAGTATCATCCTTCAAGATTCCATATGTATGCATTAATATATGATATCTGTTTCCTTTTTCTGACTTACTTCACTCTGTATACCAGGCTCTAGGTTCATCCACTTCTGTTCACCTGATTTAACTTTTGATGGCTGAGTAATATTTCATTGTACCACAACTTCTTATCCATTCATCTGTCTATGGACATCTAGGTTGCTTCCATGTTCTGGCTACTGTAAACAGTGCTGCAATGAACATTGGGGTACACGTGTCTTTTCAAATCATGGTTTTCTCAGGGTAAATGCCCAGTAGTGGAATTTCTGGGTCATATGATTGATTCGTGTTGTTGTACAGCAGAAACCAACACACACTGTAAAGCAATAATCCTCCAACTAAAAAAAATAAATAACTTAAAGAAGTCAAGAGCATAGAAATATGGGAGAAGACAGGCAAATATTCTGAATCAGTGATGCTTAAAGTTGGCTGTACCTTGGAGTCATCTGGGGAGCCTTAAGAATACTAATTGCCAGAATCCTATCCCCAAAGATTCTGATCTCAATGATATAGGATATGGCCTGGGCATCGGGACACATCCTGGGCTGATGGGCAATTTGGCACGGGTGTGAGGGCACGGGTGGGGAGCAGTGCACGTTCCTAGAGCCCCTGACATCTTCCCTGGTGGTAACAAAACTGCCATGAGTTACTTTCAAGTTCCTTTAAGTCAGAGATTAAGCTGGGCAAACAGCAGGGACATAAATACATGTGAAATCGAATCAACGAGACAGCAAAAACTTTTCCTCAGCTTGAATAAAGCTCTTAAGAGGGAAGCAGGGGTGACAACTGGAACCCTGGTGTCCAGGTGCAGACAGGACAAGCCTTTGGAACCCGGAAGACAGGGGGCATTTTCACATGCAGGGTTGATCCGAGCAAACCCAAGAATTAGACAAACTCTGTTTTTCTAGGGGCTTCCCTGGTAGCTCAGCTGGTAAAGAGTTGTAATGCAGGAGACCCTGGTTCGATTCCTGGGTCAGGAAGATCCCCTGGAGAAGGGAATGGCTATCCACTCCAATGTTCTTGGGCTTCCCTGGTGGCTCAGCTGGTAAAGAATTTGCCCACAGTGCGGCAGACCTGGGTTTGATCCCTGGCTTGGGAAGATCCACTGGAGAAGGGAATGGCTACCCACTCCGGTTTTCTGGCCTGGAGAATTCCATGGACTACATAGTCCATGGGGCCACAAGGAGTTGGACACAACTGCACTGCTTTCACTTTCTGTTTTTCTACCTTTGTTTTCACTCCATCCCCTGGCTTTCCAGGGCTCCTCACTTAGGCTGCTAGGTAGGACTGTGCCAGGGGGCACTCTGGTTCTAGGTTTTTCCTTCCATCAGTCAGTTAAGTTCAGTCACTCAGTCGTGTCTGACTCTTTGCGACCCCATGAATCGAAGCACGCCAGGCCTCACTGTCCATCACCAACTCCTGGAGTCTACTCAAATTCATGTCCATCGAGTCGGTGATGCCATCTAGCCATCTCATCCTCTGTCGTCCCCTTCTCCTCCTGCCCCCAATCCCTGCCAGCGTCAGGGTCTTTTCCAATGAGTCAACTCTTCACATGAGGTGGCCAAAGTATTGGAGTTTCAGCTTCAGTGGCAGTCTTCCATCCCAAGCAAACTCAGCTTCCCTGTGACCTGTGCTAATGAGCTCTGTTCTTCGATCTTGGGGAAGTCATTCATGAGATGTTAAATAACATCAAAGGTCCTCCATAGTTTATGAGTGAAAAGTTTTTTCTGCTTGGTAAGGGTATAGATTTCCACTTGAAAATTTGGATAGGTGAGGAGAGGCTAGATGGAGTTTGAATGGATGACAATTATCCCACCCAGTGATGGGCAAGAAGTCAGTTAGCAGGGAACCCTGGAAGTCTCTTCCTCAAAAAACAAACAAACAAACAAAAAAAACTTCCTTCCAGGGGAGGGGCAAGAGGTATTAATATGTGGGAAATTAACGTCCTTTCTGCTTGGTTTTGCTATGAATCTTAAATTGCTCTAGAAAATAAAGCCTGATTTAAAAAAAAAAGTTCTTCCTTCTTGGTAGACTATTTAGGGATTTCTTTTCATTGAGTTCTGCATTTAAAATGAATTGCTTTACACTGGAGCGTAATATGCTCCACTGATTGAGATAAAAATTCTAGGAATAGAGATTTCACCTGGGCCTAAGAGGAGAAAGGGGGAATGTTGTTTTTTGCAGTAGATTTAAGAATCTAGGTGAGGTGGGGGGTCTTCCGAAAGCAAGGGGAGAAAGGCAGGGGAGAGTTGGTAAGGAGTTCTGAAATGGAGGTAGCAACTGACAAGAGATTTGCCTTAGTTGTGGTGTTTCTCTGGGTTCTGAGGCCAAATGGTTTATCCAGGGCTTTGGCTGAATTCCAAAGTTCACACAAACCCTTTTGTTTCAGAATCCTGAATCAAGGAGAGTCTGTCTCTACAGATCAACACCTTTGTCATCCTCACCCCTGATCTAAGGCAAGGTAGAGAAAGCAGAAACTAACAATAAGTAGAGAGACAAATATTTCCTGAAATTCCTTAATGATATGCTTAGAATTATAGGAAGTTAAATCTGTGAGGGAACTGAGCAGCCCCTCATTTTATGCTTCTATTTTATAGCTAATGCCCAGAAGGGTTAACAGCCAGCTCTCGAACCCAGGCACAGTAGTTCAGAGACTAGGATCTGTCTAGCATTTAATGGGATGGTGCTTAGCATAGGAGAAAAATGGTTTTTCTTATGAAACAACAATACCTCAGCAGAAGGGATGTTACACAGTGGCTGTGTGGCTTTAGTTAAACCTTTTGCAATTACTCATCCTGTAGTTGAAATCTGGCATTTTTGCTTCTTGATGATGCTTCCCATTAGGCATATTACAGAATTTATTCATGTCACTTAGGAAGGTTTTCTTATCTCTCCTTGCTATTCTTTGGAACTTCACATTCAGATGGGTATGTCTCTGCTTTTCTCCTTTGCCTGTTGCTTCTCTTCTTTTCTCAGCTATTTGTAAGGCCTCCTCCAACAACTATTTTGCCTTTTTTACATTTCTTTCTAGGGGATGGTTTTGATCACCGCCTCCTGTACAATGTTATGAACCTCTGTCAATAGTTCTTCAGGCATTCTGTCTATCAGATCTAATCCCTTGAATCTATTTGTCACCTCCACTGTATAATGAAAAGGGATTTGATTTAAGTTAGGTTATGCCTGAATGGCTTAGTGGCTCAGAGGTTAAAGTGTCTGCCTGCAATGCAGGAGACCTGGGTTCGATCCCTGGGTCAGGAAGATCCCCTGGAGAAGGAAATGGCAACCCACTCCAGTATTCTTGCCTGGAGAATCCCATGGACGGACGAGCCTGGTGGGCTACAGTCCACGGGGTTGCAAAGAGTCAGACACGACTGAGCAACTTCACTTTCACTTTCACTTTATACCTGAATGGCCTAGTGGTTTTCCCTACTTTCTTCAGTTTAAGCCTCAATTTTGCAATAAAGAGTTCATGAACTGAGCCACAGTCAGCTCCTGTCTTGTTTTTGCTGACTATATAGAGCTTCTCCATCTTCGGCTTCAAAGAATATAATCAATCTGATTTCAGTATTGACCATCTGGTGATGTCCACACGTAGAATAGTCTCTTGTGTTGTTGGAAGAGGGTGTTTGCTATGACCAGTGAGTTCTCTTGGCAAAATACTGTTAGCCTTTTCCCTGCTTCATTTTGTACTCCAAGGCCAAATTTGCCTGTTACTCCAGGTATCTCTTGACTTCCTACTTTTGCATTAGAGTCTCCTATGATGATAAGGACATTTTTTTTTTTTTTTTTGGTGTTTGTTCTAGAAGATCTTGTAGGTTTTCATAGAACTTGTCAACTTCAGCCTTTTCAGCATTAGTGGTTGGGGCATAGACTTGGATTACTGTGATATTGAATGGTTTGTCTTGGAAGTGAACAGAGATCATTCTGTTGTTTTTGAGATTGTACCCAAGTACTGCATTTTGGACTCTTTTGTTGACTATGAGGGCTACTGCATTTCTTCTAAGGGATTCTTGCCCATAGTAGTAGATATAACGGTCATCTGAATTAAATTCACCCATTCTCATCCATTTTAGTTCACTGTCTTAAAATGTTGATGTTCACTCTAGCCATCTCCTGTTTGACCACTTCCAATTTACCTTGATTCATGCACCTAACATTCCAGGTTCCTGTGCAATATTGTTCTTTACAGCATTAGACTTTACTTTCACCACCAGACACATCCACAACTGGACGTTGTTTTGACTTTGGCTCAGTCTCTTCATTCCTTCTGGAGCTGTTTCTCTGCTCTTCTCCAGTAGCACATTGGGCACCTACTGACCTGGGGAGTTCATCTTTCAGTGTCCTATCTTTTTGCCTTTTCATACTGTTCATGGGATTCTTAAGGCAAGAATACTGAAGTGGTTTGCCATTCCCTTCTCCAGTAGACCATGGTTTGTGAGAACTCTCCACCATGACCTGTCCATCTTGGGTGGCCCTACAAAGCATGGCTCATAGTTTCATTGAGTTAGACAAGGTTGTGATCCATGTGATCATTTTGGTTAGTTTTCTGTGATTGTGGTTGTCATTCTGTCTGCCTTCTGATGGATGAGGATAAGAGGCTTGTGGAAGCTTCCTGATGGGAGGGACTGGATATGGGGAAAACTGGGTCTTGCTCCAGTGGGCAAGGCCATTCTCAGTAAACCTTTCATCAAATTTTCTGCTGATGGGTGGGGATGTGTTCCCTCCCTGTAGTTTGGCCTTAGGGAAAACTGAGGGTAATGGCAAACTACTCCAAGGGACTGAGGCCAGCACGCCACGCCTCCTAGGACGCTGCAGTCAGTGTGCCTGACCCCGAGGCAGGCCACTGTCAACCCACGCCTCTGCCAGAGACTCCCGACCACTCACAGACAAGTCTGGCTCAGGTCTCCTGTGGGTCACTGCTCCTTTCTCTGGGTCCTGGCACACACAAAGTTTTGTTTGAGCCCTGTGAGAATCCCTGGTGGGTATGAAGTTTGATTTTACACGTGATTGCACCCCTCCTGCCATCTTGTTGTGGCTTCTCCCTTTGCCCTTAGACATGGGATATCTTTTTTTTGGTGGGATCTAGCATTCTCCTGTCGATGGTCGTTCAGCAGTTAGTTGCGATTTTGGTGTTCTTGCAGGAGAAGATGAGCACACATAGAGGAAAACAGTAGAATGGGAAATACTAGAGATTTCTTCAAGAAAACTAGAGATACCAAGGGAACATTTCATGCAAAGATGAACCCAATAAGGACAGAAATGGTACGGACCTAACAGAAGCAGAAGATATTAAGAAGAGGTGGCAAGAATACACAGAAGAACTATAATAATGACCAAGATAACCACAATGGTGTGATCCCTCACCTAGAGCCAGACATCCTGGAATGCAAAGTCAAGTGGGCCTTAGGAAGCATAACTATGAGCAAAGCTAGTGGAGGTGATGGAATTCCAACTGAGCTATTTCAAATCCTGAAAGATGATGCTGCTAAAGTGCTGCGCTCAATATGCCAACAAATTGGGAAAGCTCAGTAGTCGCCACAGGACTGGAAAAGGTCAGTTTTCATTCCAATCCCAAAGAAAGGCAATGCCAAGGAATGTTCAAACTACTGCACAGTTATACTTACTTCACATGCTAGCAAAGCCATACTCAAAATCCTCCAAGCTAGGCTTCAACAGTATGTGAACCAAGAACTTCCAGATGTACAAGCTGGATTTAGAAAAGGCAGAGGAACCAGAGATCAAACTGCCAACATCCACTGGATCATGGTAAAAGCAAGAGA
Source organism: Cervus elaphus (assembly GCF_910594005.1). NCBI lineage: Eukaryota > Metazoa > Chordata > Mammalia > Artiodactyla > Cervidae > Cervus > Cervus elaphus. The sequence continues at coordinate 82,861,352 of NC_057825.1, forward strand.
ATTCCAGAAAAACATCTACTTCTGCTTCATTGACTATGCTAAAGCCTTTGACTGTGTGGATCACAACAAATTGTGGAAAATTCTTAAAGAGATGGGAATACCACACCACCTTACCTGCCTGCTGAGAAACCTGTATGCAGGCCAAGAAGCAACAGTTGGAACTGGATGTGGAACAATGGACTGGTTCAAGATTGGGAAAGGTGTACGTCAAGGCTGTATATTGTTACCCTGCTTATTTAATTTATATGCAGAGTACATTACGTGAAATGCTGGGCTAGATGAAGCACAAGCTGGAATCAAGATTGCTGGGAAAAATATCAACAACCTCAGATATGCAGATGACACCACCCTTATGGCAGAAAGCAAAGAGGAACTAAAAAGCCTCTTGATGAAAGTGAAAGAGGAGAGTGAAAAAGCTGGCTTAAAACTCAACATTCGAAAAACGAAGATCATGGCATCTGGTCCCACCACTTCATGGCAAATAGATGGGGAAACAATGTAAACAATGAGAGACTTTATTTTCCTAGGCTCCAGAATCACTAAGGATGGTGACTGCAGCCATGAAATTAAAAGACACTTGCTCCTTGGAAGAGAAGCTATGACAAACCTAGATAGCACATTAAAAAGCAGAAACATTACTTTGCCAACAAAGCTCTGCATAGTAAAAGCTATGGTTTTCCCAGTAGTAATGTATGAATGTGAGACCATAAAGAAGACTGAGTGCCAAAGAACTGATGCTCTTGAACTGTGATGTTGGAGAAGACTCTTGAGGGTCCCTTGGACATTAAGGAGATCAAACCAGCAAATCCTAAAGGAAATCAACCCTGAATATTCATTGGAAGGACTGATGTTGAATCTGGAGCGCCAATACTTTGGCCACCTGATGCAAAGAGCTAACTCATTGGAAAAGACCCTGATGCTGGGAAAGATTGAAGGCAGGAGGAGAAGGGGTTGACAGAGGATGAGATGGTTGGATGGCATCACCTACTCAACAGACATGAGTTTGAGCAAGCTCCAGGAGATAGTGAAGAACAGGGAAACCTGGCATGCTGCAGCCCATGGGGTAGCAAAGAGTCAGACATGACTGAGTGAGTGACTGAAGAACAGCAATCTCATGTCAGGGTAACAATGGCTTCAAAATCAGGGGAGGCAGAAACAGCTCAAAGTGCCTGAAGAAAACAGTGTCAGAAGAGAGCAGTTTTGCCAAATGCTCGTGAGGCCATCACCAGGGGAAGCTGTATGTTCATATCTGCACTTGTTTTATTATAGAAAGATGCACTGGGTTTGTCCTGTAGCCTTGCATTCCCTCTGGCTGCAAACTTCCCAGAGAAACTGTATCTCAGCCCAAGCTGTGAGACCTTAGAGTAAGTAAAAGCGTGTTCCTCTAAAAATACCTTAACACTGATTCTCATAGAAACAAAGAAGATGAATTATTTTTTGAACTACCGCCACCTTTCCTTCAGAAGTAAAGATGGGCTGCAATGTTCTTGCATAGAACTTTGAAAGAATAGACTTCAGTGGATTGTGAGATATGATGTAGCAAATCATAAAGATTAAAACAAAATAACTGAGGCATGAAAGACTTGTGACTTACAGGTACAAGGACAGGAAATGTGAAAAATATACTCAGTTTTCCATGTTCTGAATGCCATGAATGAAAACTGAAATGACTTAAATCCTGTTTCCAAGCAAAAGTTTTATGAGCATAGTAGCTCAAGTTCCCGGCGAGCTCTCCAGCACTTCCTTGGCAGTTCAGTGGTTAAGATTCTGTGCTTTCACTGAAAGGGGTGTAGGTTCGATCCCTGGTCAGAGAACTAAGATCCCATATGCCACGTGGTGCAACACCACTGCTCCCTAAAAAAGGTGTGTCTGTTAGAATTGCTGAGAGGAGACAATCTCAAGCTTGGGCAGAGCAGAGGGAACAATACAGACATGTACAGGAAGGAGCATTACACAATGTCATGCTTTACCAACAAGTCCACTACCCCTATTTTCTAACTTCAAGGTGTCTTTCTCAATAGCATTTTCCTAATATGAGCCCTCCTGGCATTTCCAGATTATATAGCTGGATGGCTCATGGGGCAAGCTAAATCTTAGGGCAATCATATTAAATCACAACACGAAAATTTCAGCAGTATTCCACCTAGCTGTTATTTTTCTTATAGGGCACAGATGAGAAATTGCCCCCAGACTTGAGTCATTCTCCACCTTGGTTTTTCAATTTATTAACTTTACCGATGGCGGGGCATTTCAGCCCCCATCCCTAACTTCTATGTCTCTCCTCTAAGTGTTATTCAAGACCACCTCAACTGTCCCAGATGAGCCCCCAGGAGCCCTATTGCCTCCTTTGTCAAATGAGTCTTCACATAGGTTGCTCTGGCACATGTGGTCTACTTAAAAATCTGTGCCTTCCATCCTGAACCCCCCTCCCACCTCCCTCCTCACCCCACCCCACACCCATGGCTGATTCATGTTGATGTATGGCAAAAACCACCTCAATATTATAAAGTAATTAGCCTCCAATTAAAATAAATTAATTAATTTTTAAAAATCTTTGCCTTGATTTAAAACAAAAAGGGAAGTAAATCAATGAATGCTTTCAACTCCATCATACCACCTTTGTGTTCACAAGAGAATACTCTGGGTTTGAAACCAGAGACAAACAGAGGATTCAATTTACTTTACACTTCACCTCCACAGCCAACTCGGTTTTAGTATAAATAGTCTAGAGCTGATGGTCTAGTCTGGGTCAGGTTTAGAGCATGAGGATCTCTTCCTGGAGATCATCTCCCACAAAAATAGTGCATTAAACTCCATACTTTCTCCTCTCGTCTATTTTATTTTCTGCTTCACTCTGAATGCTTAGGATTCACCCCCCTTATGAGTCGTGGGACCACCTGCCTTGGCCAAAGTCACAGCTAGTTTCTTTTTTAGAGTTTTCTTCAGAGATAGACCACTTAGCAAAACACAGGATGTTTTTTCAGCAAGGGTCACTTCTAAGAAAGGGCTAGTCTTCACAGCCGGTATTTGGCTTGCTTCATTGCCAATAAAATGGGGTTGGAGTGAGCAGTGTTTGGCAGTCTCATCTAGGTCCTACTAACTTATATATATATATAAAAAGACTTCTTTATTTTCAGCCCTACTGAATCGTTGTTTGGTTTTTCCCACCCCCCAACATCTCCCCGCCTCTGAATGATTTTTCGGGTCTGCCCACCATCCTGTGAGAGGTTGGTCAAAAGCAAAGTTGGAATGACTGTCCCCTCACATCCCAATTCCTATTTTTAGCTTTCGCTCCACACTCTAGGCTCTCCACCTCCCAGGGTTCGGTCGGGCCTTCAAACAATGAGTCTCCAGTATCGTGATGGGCATGTTTGTGTTGGGGCCTTCTAACCCCTTGCTGGAGTTAATACAATATAAAAGCATCTCTGGATTTATAGCTGCATTTGGCTTGGTCAGTGAAATCATTCTCAGCCAAGGGAAATATCAGCAGGGGAGAGAGACTAGGGAGAGAATCAAACAAACAGGAGTTTACTCCTTACCAAACAAGAAAGCAAACCTACCATCTGTGTCCATATAGCCTTCTGCAGGAGGCCTGGAAGCAAGTTCTCTTGACTTCAAGTTGGCAACTCCATACACTTGGCAGAGGTTCCTGTAGCCTCCTTTGAGTAAGAAGCTCTCTGAAACCTTGCAGAATTAGAAGTTACCCTCTGAATAACCTATGCATTCTCTCCAACTCTCAGTGCTTTAGGAGGAATTCATTATAATTAATTCCCCATTCCCTCTTCTTTCTTCCTGCAAAAGTTCACTGTGTGACTGGCTTGGCTCCACTCACTAACATCCTCTTCATCTCAGGCTCTTTTGCCCAAAGTTCTCTTTATTGGGCGCTGCTTCCCGGGCCAGCTGTGGTTGCTGAAGCTTTTATGTCAGCTTTTCTCCCACTCCTGAACTTTGCTTCACTTGGCTTCACTTTCTTAATACATTTTTGTCTGAGATGGAACGAGAGGGGGCTTGGAGGGGAAAAGCTGCTCTCCCAAAGCTGTGCCCACTCCTGAAAAATTGACTGGTGAGCTGAGTTCCTTAGGCCTAAAAGCAGCTTTTATCTCCAAATAATGAAAAACTGAGCAAAATATATGATTACAAGGGGATTGTGTCCATTTGCCTTTTTCCTTCTCATCTGGAATAACAAGGAAATATTCCTCCAAACCGTTCTCCATCTGAACTCCTTTAAAAAAATGTTTTTTTTCCTAATTTGGCTGCATTGGGTCCTCATTGTATCATGCAGAATCTTCTGCTGCGGCTCACAGACTCTCTAGTTGTGGTGTATGGGCTTAGCTGCTCCATGGCATGTGGGATCTTAGTTCCCCAATCAGGGGTCAAGCTCACATCCTCTGCATTGCAAGTGCAACACTGCATTGCATTGCTAAGTCCAGTGGTTTTAACTGCTGGACCACCAGGGAAGTCCCTGAACTCCTTTATACACAACTTTTGTTCAGTATTTGGGGAATTTCAAGGGGAGGCTGTGGCACCCCCACAGTGAAACCCATGAGGCTTCAGGAAGACACCGTGCTTTTCTTCCTGATAAAGATCCTATAATATCTTGCCACATATACCAAAAGATTCCACCAATCCTCTGCTCACGAAGCTTACACCATTTCCCTGAGAGACAGAAGCTTCCTTCCCCAGGAAGTGGCAAAAGCCTATGCAGGTGGGTCCTGGTCTGTGTAAAGGTGACACAGTTTTCCCCCTTTGGCAAATCCCTGACCTGTGTTTGAATCTCCAAGCAGCCAGATTCCTGTGAATCTTCTTTAGTGTGTTATTGGTATCCATGGCTTCCTTCTGGTAGAACTTCTTAGAGGTCTCCATGTTCAAAACTGCTGCATTCCTCACTGTTTACAATGGCCAAGACATGGCAGCAACCTAAATGTCCATGGACAGAGGAGTGAATGAAGAAGTGGCACATACATACAGTGGAATTTTACTCAGCCATTAAAAAGAACAAAATAAGGCCACTTGCAGCAACGTGGATGGACCTAGAGAGCGTCATACTGAGTGAAGTAAGTCAGACAGAGAAGGGGAAAGGTTGTATGACTTTCCTTACATGTGGAATCTAAAAAGAAATGATACAAATGAACTTACTTGCAAAACAGAAACAGACTCTCAGACTTGAACAAACTATGGTTTCCAGGGGAAGGGATGGGGGCAGGGGAGGGATAATTAGGGAGTTTGGGATGGATGTGTACACACTGCAATGTCTGAAATGGATAACCAACAAAAGACGTACTGTATAGCACAGGGAACTCTGCTCAATGTTATGTGGCAGCCTGGATGGGAGCGGAGTTTGGAGGAGAATGGATACATCTGTATGTATGACTGAGTCCCTCCCATGTTCACCTGAAACTATCACAACATTGTTTGTTAATTGGCTATATCCCAATACAAAAGAAAAAGCTTAAACTGAAAAAAAAAGAATAGAGTTTAACCTGTTTTTTTTTTAATTACTTCTTTATCTTTGGAAAAATAATTTATAGAGAAAAAGAATAAATTTTAAAAAATAGAATGCCCCCCGCCGCCAAAAAAGAAAAAAAAAAAACCCCAAAACTCTGCTGCACTCCTGGGAACATGCCCACAGAAGCCGAGGGATCGGGTCTCATATTTCTTCCCTCTACTGTCACTCACAACAATATTATACCTTCCCCTGCCAAGAGACAGCCTTCTTCCCTGGTGGGCAGATGGAGCCATTCATCCCTGTAGCTTTGGTACCCACTTTATAGGGTATATTGCCCTTGGTAAGTGGCTCTGTGGAATTCAGTAAATGGCCCTTGAATAGCCAACACAAAAAGAACTAGACACGAGCATGATTTACTCTCATTCCTCCTCAGCTCTTTTTTAGTTTTCTTCTGAATTCCTTGCAAGAGCCAGGACTCTCAGTTTCTTATTGGTACTTATGTAGGCTCTAGAACTTTCTCTCCTTTCTCATGCCACAATTCATCACCAGAGAGATGCTTCCCCCAGAGCTGACATGATCATGTCTGATGATGGTTTAATTCTAGTGAAGCAGTTGCCTTATATGCAGGCATTGCATCGCATGCCTGCCTGTGAAAACAGAAATAATGGGGAAAGTTTAGGTACCCCTAGGAGCCACTGAGGAAGTTCCTTTTGACCCATAGTGTGTGTTAGTTGCTCAGTTGTCTCCGACTGTCTGCAACCCCATGGACTGTAGCCCATTGGGCTCCTCTGTCCATGAAATTCTCTAGGCAAGAATGCTGGAGTGGGTTGCCATTTCCTTCTCCAGGTGACCAAAGGTAGTCATCACCAAAAATGTCAGTATCATCCCTTGGAATAATATTATCTCCTCAGCTTGCACACAGCTGGATGACTCAGTACTCTCCGATGTTTGCACATCAGTATTCTAGGAGCTCTGTCTATATGGATCAGATTTACCCAAAGAGTTGTCCCCATGTACAAAAGCCAGTCAAACCAGAAAGCTGACCAAACCGACCAGATGTTAGCAGCTCTGAGGCAAACTGTGTTGTTGATGATGAGCCAGTCAGCGTCAGACCAAAATCCAGGACTTGCTAAGAGGGAGTCACCCCCTCTTCCTGGGAATGCCATCTTCACTCAGCCTCAGGAACCATACTTCTCAGCCTTCTTTTTTTTCACCCCTTTCCCTTCATGTGCCTGTGAAAACTGCTCTTTTCTGAACAGTCTATACTCATCTCCAAGGACTGCCATAACAAATCACCAAAACTCAGTGGCTTAAATCAGCAAAATTAATTTTCTTACAGTTCTGGAGGCTGGAAGTTCAAAATCCAGGTGCCAGCAAGGTTGGATCCTTATGGAGGCTCTGAGGAGGAATCCATTTCTTACCTCTCTCCTAGCTTCTGGAGGCTGTTGGCAATTCTTGGCGTTTCTGAGCTTAGAACTGTGTTAATTCCAGTCTGCACTCTTGTGTGTACAGGGTATGTGCCTTTTGCGTTTTTGTTGTGGCACTGCACTCTCTCTAAAAGAGCCCATAAGTCTGGGCTATGCACTGGCTTCCTCAATGGCTCATCGGGTAAAGAAGCCACCTACAATGCACGAGACATGGGAGATGTGGGTTCGATCCCTGGGTCGGGAAGATCCTCTGGAGGAGGAAATGGCTACCCACTCCAGTATTCTTGCCTGGGGAACCCCATGGACAGAGAAGCCTGGCAGGCTATAGTCCATAGGATTGCACTAGACATGACAGAAGTGACTGAACATGCATGCACGGGTTATGGAGACCATGGCATCATCCTATGGTCCCAGGTGTCTCCCGCAAACTGCTTGGGCTGCCCTCAATAAAGAATCTTGGCTGATTAGATAAATGTTGGTTGGCTTTGTCCACGTCATGCAGATTTAGTCATGTCAGGTTTACACTGCACCGGCATCTTTCTCTTGGTCCCCAAATTCTGGTGAGGCAATGGACACCATTCATATTCATGGGTATGTTCCAGCCAGCTTGCATTATCTGTTGAGAGCCAACTGTGCATATCTCTTCTAAACTCTGCATTCAGTGACGCCACATTAATAGCTTGAAATCAGCTATGTCAGGAGTATTTTCAACATGGAAATTGGCAAACTACAGATCAGGGTTCCCCCCCCCCCCACCCCCACCCCCCATGCCACCAGAGAGCCAGTTGGTAAACATTTACCAGCACATCACTGTTGTGTTGTTAAATTCTAGTCAATTCTCAGTCCTTATCCTCCCCGACATCTGTGCATGATGACACAGTTGCTCACTCTCCCTTTTGGGGAGCTCTGTCTTCACTCAGCTTCCAGGAGACCATACTTCTGTTCTGCCTGGTTCCCTCCTTCTCTTTTCTCTGATCTCTTAACATTGAATGACCCAGGTATTTCGATCTTGGACCGCTTCTCTTCTCTTCCCTACCTTCACTCATTCTTTGGTGATCTCATGCAGTTTCTAAATTTCATCTGTATGTTGAGGACTTCAGGATGTTATTATTACTAATTTGGACTTCTCTGAATTATAGACCTGCATACCTAGTTGCCTACACTGTATCTCTACTTGGATATCTAATAGATACCTCAATCTGAAATGGGTAGAATTTAATCCCTCCAAAACAGGTTCTATCTATAGTTTTTTCTCCTCTTAATCAATGGCAACTTCATCCTTGCAGCTGCTCAGGCCAAAACCCTTGAAGTCCCATTTGACTTCACTGTGTCTTTCACAACCTCACATCTAGCTCACTAGCAAATCCAGATGGCTCTGCTTTCAGAATCCATATATCTGGAATCTGACTACTCAATCTCAAACCTGACCACTCTTTAAGTCTAAATTTCTGCAAATTTCTTCTAATTGCTCTCTTCTTTCCCCCTTGGCTGCTCACAGTCTCTTGGGCAGAATGAAAGTTCCATTCATTACAATGGGCTTCAAGGCTTACTGACCTGGCCCTTCTAACCTCTCTGACTTCATCTCCTCCTGACCCTACTGCAGTCACATGGGCCCCCTCCTGGTTTCTATCACCCGTCAGGGATATTTCCACCATAAGCCTATGCACTGTGGTCCTTTTTGTTCTCCTTACAAAGTTGGTAAGCTTGCTCCCTCATCTCTTTCATGAACATTCTCAAGCATCATTTCATTCTTAGTTAGGTTTACATTGATCATTGCATTTTGCAGATAAACAACCCCCACTCCCAAAACAAACAAACAAACCCAGAAAACAACAATAACAACAAAAACACAGTTCTACCCTGGACACTCCATCTCCCATTGCCTGTTTTATTTTTTCCATTGTGCTTATCATCTTCTAACATACTGTATCATTGACATTTATTTAATTTATGTCCTCTTCTCGCTTCTAGAATGTAAGCTCCACAAAGGCAGGGATTTTTGTTCATTCAGTTCACATAGACAAATGTGTTTAGTTGCATTTCGAGGGCTTACCACAGGGCTGTACTGCCATAGTACAATTCATTGTCCAAAAAAACCCCTACAAAAAAACAAATAAAAAGAACTTATGATAGTTCAGTTCAGTTCAATCGTTCAGTCGTGTCTGACTCTTTGTGACCCCATGGACTGCAGCACGCCAGGCCTCCCTGTCCATCACCAACTCCCGGAGTTTACTCAAACTCATGTCCATCGAGTTGGTGATGCCATCCAGCCATCTCATCCTCTGTTGGCCCCTTCTCCTCCTGCCTTCAATCTTTCCCAGCATCAGGGTCTTTTCCAGTGAGTCACTTCTTTGCATCAGGTGGCCAAAGTATTGGAGTTTCAGCTTCAGCATCAGTCCTTCCAATGAATATTCAGGACTGATCTCCTTCAGGATGGACTGGTTGGATCTCCTTGCAGTCCAAGGGACTCTCAAGAGTCTTCTCCAACACCACAGTTCAAAACCATCAATTCTTTGGCGCTCAGCTTTCTTTATAGTCCAACTCTCACATCAATACATGACTACTGGAAAAACCATAGCCTTGACTAGATGGACCTTTGTTGGCAAAGTGATGTCTCTGCTTTTTAATATGCTGTCTAGGTTGGTCCTAACTTTCCTTCAAAAGAGTAAGTGTCTTTTTATTTCATGGCTGCAGTCACCATCTGCAGTGATTTTGGAGACCAAAAATATAAAGTCTGCCACTATTTCCACTGTTTCTCCATCTATTTACCATGAAGTGATGGGACCAGAAGCCATGATCTTTGTTTTCTGAATGTTGAGCTTTAAGTCAACTTTTTCACTCTCCTCTTTGACTTTCATCAAGAGGCTCTTTAGTTCTTCTTCATTTTCTGCCATAAGGGTGGTGTCATCTGCATATCTGAGGTTATTGATATTTCTCCTGGCAATCTTGATTCCAGCTTGTGCTTCATTTAGCCCAGTGTTTCTCATGATGTACTCTGCATATAAGTTAAATAAGCAGGGTGACAATATACAGCCTTGAAGTACTCCTTTTCCTATTTGGAACCAGTCTGTTGCTCCATGTCCAGTTCTAACTGTTGCTTCCTGACCTGCATACAGATTTCTCAAGAGGCAGGTCAGGTGGTCTGCTATCCCATCTCTTTTAGAATTTTCACAGTCAAAGGCTTTGGCATAGTCAATAAAGCAGAAATAGATGTTTTTCTGGAACTCTCTTGCTTTTTCAATGATCCAGCGGATGTTGGCAACTTGATCTCTGGTTCCTCTGCCTTTTCTAAATCCAGCTTGAACATCTGGAAGTTCACGATTCACATATTGTTGAAGCCTGGCTTGGAGAATTTTGAGTATTACTTTGCTAGCGTGTGAGATGAGTTCAATTGTGTGGTAGTTTGAGCATTCTTTGGCATTGCCTTTCTTAGGGATTGGAATGAAAACTGATCTTTTCCAGTCCTGTGGCCACTGCTGAGTTTTTCAAATTTGCTGGCATATTGAGTGCAACACTTTCACAGAATCATCTTTCAGGATTTGAAATAGCTCACCTGGAATTCTATCACCTCCACTAGTTTTGTTCATAGCGATGCTTCCTAAGGCACACTTGACTTCATATTCCAGGATGTCTGGCTCTAGGTGAGTGATCACACCATCATCATTATCTGGGTCTTGAAGATTTTTTTTGTACAGTTCTTCTGTGTATCTTGCCACCTCTTCTTAATATCTTCTGCTTCTGTTAGGTCCATACCATTTCTGTCCTTTATTGAGCCCATCTTGGCATGAAAGTTACATCATGATAGTTGTATTCTATAAAGCTGCTGCAAACTCTGAATTAGCAAGTCCTAAATGATTGTTTCTAAAAGAAATACAGAGTCAGGATTCTGTGAGCCTCTGGTCACAACTTTTGCCAGCTGATAATATATAACCTAGTCTTGTGCGTCTGTTAAAAGGCGCCTTATTGAACATACACCATTGATTCATGAGCTTCGCAGAGACACCAACAGCACTCTAACTCATGCTCAAACAAGGCTTAAGTAACACAAGTATTTTCTCTGTACTAAGAGACATCACAGCCCGATCATTCTTAGGAACACTAGACAGTGCTTCAGCACCACACTTTTGGGGCCATTTTAAAGAGTGAAACCGTCAACAAAAAGTAAAAAAATGTGAAAACATCTCACCCTGAAAGGACACTTGTTTACAGTAGGAGTGGATGCAAAAAATGAGGAAAGCAAAGTATTGCCTTTTTCAACCTCAGCTGTTAATGTGCAAATCAAATGACTCAAAATATTCACTGCTCTGTGTATGTCTATAAATGACTGAGAAAGCAATGTGAGTATGGATTTGGGGGTTACAAACACAGTTTAGTGAGTAGGCAGGTTTGCAAATATAGAATTCATGAATTATGAGGTTGGCTGTACATGCTTGACATGTATTTTTTGAGAGTATAAACTTGACCTTCTGACATCATCATACACGTGGCCTCTAGAAATCCTAGGGTTAAAGATCTGTCAGGCCTCTACTGGTTGTATTTTGGGTAGTTCCTTAGAGTCGTATATCTTTCTCCACCTATTTGTTTTAGCCCAATTTGAAAAGTCCACCAGAGGATCACTCCCTGGGGATTCAAAACATCCTCGTCTTATTGAACATGTGTTATAAATGATTAGGACCAGGAACACAGGGAGGCAGGGAGAGCTAAGGAGAAAGAAGAGCAAAGAGCACTTTCTCATTTGTACATTAGCATGTGTTGGGAGGCAGACTGTATTTCCCAAAGATGGCTCATGGTTCCTTTCCATGTGTGTGACCTTGCCTCTCTCTCGTCAAGACAGAGTCTATTTTCCTTTCCCTTGAATCTGATTATTTAAACAGTAGAGTAGGCAAAAATGATGCTGCTTGAATTCTGGATCATAAATTCTGGATCTAATATTTGTTAGAATATTAGTTACTGAGTCTGACTACCCTGAAGCTACCATACAGTGAGCCAGCCACCCCATGTGGAGAGGACATGGGAAAGGGCTTGGTCACCAGTCCTAGTCTTTGAGTGATATTAGTTTAGAACCAGACACGTGAGGGAGGGAGCCAAGAGATGATTTTAACTCCCAGCCATTGAGTAATCCTCAGCCTTTGAATCTTTTCAGCAGAAGTCTGAGGCATTATAGAGCAGAGACAAACCATTGGCTACTGTGTCCTGGTTGAATATACCTAACCCACAGGATATCTGATCATGATAAAATAGTTGTTTTAAAGCCACTGTATGTTTTGGGAGTAGTTTGTTTTATAGTAAATGACCAGAGCATATAGCTATTAAATTCACTCATATTGCTAAGCCAGATCTTGAGAGAAGGGAATACAGGACATGCATATTTTGATTGAGGGCATAGTTTGGCATACTAGAATCAACTATACAGTTTTGCATACTAAGTCAGCTACTAGAACCATTCAAGTTGCTACAAGATTGCTGCTTCTCTGTAGTTTACACCTTTCATCAATACTTGTTTGGTAAGTTTTTATTGAGCACCTACTGTAGGACAATTTTAAGAACAGAACTTACAGTATTAAACAAGAAAGTCTAGTGGGCAAGAAAGGTGATAAAGGCTATACAAAACAAACAAACAAATCTTGTCATGTTTAAGGCCATAGAATCTGAATATGGTGGAAGGGAATGTGGTGATGAGATGAGGCTGAAGAAATGACCAGAAGCAAGATTGTGAAGGCTCTTTAGGCTGTGAGAAGAAGATTGGACTTTCCTTAATTCAGTGGGAATCCATTGAAAAGATGATGCAATCATCCACCTTTTGATAAAGTACTCTGGGTGAGCTGGATGGGACAGCCTGCCAAGGGCCCTATTCAGGACAGCCTTGCTAAAACTTGTCCACCCAGCAGAGTGTATAGAGTCATCATAGAAGGAGTCAACCCCCAGCCTTGGACCAGAGTCCATTGTGTGTGCACACTTAGTTGCTTAGTCGTGTCCGATTCTTTGTGACCCCATGGACAGTAGCCTGTCAGACTCATCTGTCCATGGGGATTCTTCAGGCAAAGAATACTGGAGTGGGTAGCCACCCCCTCCTCCAGGGGATCTCCCCAACCCAGGGATTGAACCAAGGTCTCCTGCATTGCAGACAGATTCTTTACCAGCTGAGCTACCAGGGAAGCCCCTCAAAGTTTACCGTACCACCAGTTCAAACCAGTCAATGTGCACAAGGATGTCATTCATGCCTCTGGTCTGACAGCCACTGCCCATCTGTTCTGAAATCAACCCCAATCTATTTGTTTAGAATTTCCTGACAGCCTGTTACCTCCAGTTTTGCCTGATTCTTTGGATCCCAACTGTTAAGAAGACATTCTTCCTGCCAGGCCATACATCTGTTTCCAGAGTAATATTTTTTAAACTCCATCCTTTAGCCTGTACTCTGCTTTGAGAACTGTTGAACCCCTTGACTGGTTCAACTCCTGAGCCTCTGCTAAGTGGGTTTTGGAAAGGAAATTGAGAAATTGAGGGAAATTATTTGCTCACCAGAAGCCTTTCTTGGAAGTGGGATTCGTTATCTAATCTGTAACAAAATAGATGGTGTTCTATCATGTTTGATAATGACTCAGCAAACTACTAAAATATGGCCACCCCTCCTCAATCTGCTTGTACAGTTTTTAATGATTAGATGGCTTGTTTCCTCTTGCTCTGCATACTGAATGTTAGAAAAGCCCAGATCAAGAGCAAGAATGGAAGATAAACTGAAATTCACTTAACATCTGTTTATTGTTCTATTGTCTACTTTGCATCTGAAAAGTCAGTTTTTGTTGTTGCTGTTGTTCTTGAACAAGGAGAATTGATTCAGGGACTTTTGGATGACTAGACATTTCATTCATCAAGTCCATTAGTAACAAGGATGCCAAACTGTTTCCCACTTTCTTCCCTGAATTTCAGTCTGCCTGATTAGAGTTCCGAGTGATTAGCCTTCAAGAGAAACAGCCTGAATGTAGCTTGTGACATCACCCTTCATCGATCAACTTTTCTCCATAAACAGTCTCACTGGGCTGGGGGAGGTCTGGGGAAGGACAAAGAGTTTCTCAGGCAAAGACTTTCTGGGAAATTCCCAGAGCAGTCAGTCTAGCTGAGAAAAACTCCAGGCCAAAGCCACCTGGCGCTGGTTCTAGGTCAGTATTGGGAGTCTGTGTCTGGGCCAGGGATCTGCACAGACCAGGGTGGCTTTGCTGGTCACAGCAGGCCTCTAAAGAGGCTGAAGCAGACCACAGCTTACCCAGAGGTATGAGTCCAGGGGACCTCTAGTCTTTTCCTGGCATCTCAGAGGGAACCACCTCTTGTTGGCTCAACTTAGAGCTACACATGGGTCCACTGGATCAGTTCTGGATCTGACAGGCTCGGAAGTGGGGGGGTCTTTGGGAACTGGAAGTGATCAGGACCCTGGCCAGGCCAGCCAAGTCCTCTTTAGTAAGCTAAGTGGAAAAAAATTTTTTTCTTTTGTTTATTTTTGCCTTGATGTGATACATAATTAGGCCAAAGGTCTTCAGAGGTATATATTGCCAAGTCATTTAAAAATTCTCTTTTTTATAAATTTTGATCATGATTTGGATGCAAGAGGAGATAGTCTACTCTACAGTAGCAAAGAAAAACAAGGGAAGAGATTGGAATCCAGTATGAGATTGAGTTGCTGTAGGGACTGACTCCAGAGGGGCAGCTGGGATGGCTCTTAAGGGAAAGACCATTCAGTTTAAGGAGCGACAGGAGTCCACGGGTTCCCACCAGCTGATACTGGGAGAGGGTTTCAGAGGCAACACGGCCTGCAGCTTCACTGGGCTAGGGAAAAAGGGATGAGGTCCCAATCGGCAAGGCAGAAGGCTTCTCTGGACGACAGACTGAAGGTCAGGGCAGGGCTACCATCCTGAAGCAGATGGGGAGTAGTTTGGGTTCATAGTTCAGGCTAATGGGTCAGAACAGAAGGATAAATGCCCAGGCAGAAGTTAACATGGGTTTGGGTAATGGGAGAGAAAATATCACCAATTGTTCCTTTAACATGGATTTAGAAACTTCCTTGGTGGTCCAGTGGTTAAGAATCTGTCTCTCAGTGCAGGTGAAGTGGGTTCAATCCCTGGTCTTGGAACTAAGATCCCATGTACCATGTGGCAACCAAGCCCACGTGCTGCAAAGAAGATCCAGCAAAGACAAAAAAAAAAAAAAAAGAAACTCAAAAATGGATTTAATGAAAAATCAAGATATTTCTTTGCCATCCCAGGTACAGGGAGCAGATGAACAGGAATATTTCTCTTGGTGCCTCCTGTGTCTACCTTTATAGACTACATTCAGCTCCCCATCCACACCAGTCTCACTCCCTCTTCTTTCTCCCTCTCTCCTACACTTCCCTCTCCTTCCTTCCCTTCCTTCCTTAAATGTCTATTGAACTCCCACCATGCACCGAGGGTACAGCAAAGTCTCCCGTGGATCTTTTATTCCAGTCAGGTGAGCTGTATTACACACAGATACGTAACCATTAAGCATGTGTAATCAGTCACTTAGTCATGCCCAACTCTTTGTGACCCCATGGACTGTAGCCCACCAGGCTCCTCTGTTCATGGGATTATCCAGGCAAGAATACTGGAGTGGGTAGCCATTCCCTTCTCCAGGGGATCTTCCCAACCCAGGGATCGAACCCAGGTCTCTTGTGCCTCCTGCATTGGCAGGCAAGATCTCTACCACTGAGCCACCTGGGAAGCCCAACCATTAAGCATATCGAGGTAAAAAAAAAAGTGCTATGAAGAAAAATAAAGTAGGATAAAAATTGAGGGCAGGAGGAGAAGGGGGCGACAGAGGATGAGATGGTTGAATGGCAGCATCCACTCAATGGACATGAGTTTGAGCAAACTCTGGGAGATGGTGAACTCAGGGAAGCCTGGCGTGCTGCAGTCCATGGACTCTCAAAGTCGGACGGAACTGAGTGACCGAAGAACAACAACAAAGGGTATGAGCACGGCAGCCAGGAAAGACGTGTCTGCCAAGCTGACGTTTGAGCAGAGCCTCAGATGAAGCAAGGGAAGAAGCCAGTAGATATGTAGGCAAGACCAGGATGGGTGCAGGCTATGAGGCAGGCCCATGTTTGACTGTTTGACCATCAGTTAGAAGGCCTGCGCAGAGGCAGTCGAGTCAGGCAGAGACAAGTGTAAGAAGTGGAATCAGGTAACCCAAAGCCAGAGCGTGTGGTAATAGCAAGTTGCATGCTTTCAGCTTCAGGAATTTGTCTTTCCAGGGTAAATTCTCTTAGTCCCTTCTCACATACTGAAGAAATAGCAAAGCTAAAATGAATGCGTCTAGAGTATCCTTTCAAGGTCCAGGGAGAAGTGCTGTAAACCACATCATGGATATTGAGCTGGCACAGCCTTGCTCCCCTTCTACTCCTTAAAAGTTGTTTCCAGGCTGAGGATGTGGGGGTGGTGGGGAAGGGGGACTTCCTGCAGCAGGAACAGAAAACATCAGACTGTGTTCTCTGGCAAGGGGCCTCCTCCCACCCAGCAGCGGATGTCTCCGCGCAGCAGGGGAGGGCCCCAGGGCAGGCAGGAGGTGGGGGACCAGCCAAATAAGGCCTGGGCGCAGCAGCTGCCCCTGCCTTCCTCATGGTGGGCCTTCCTCATCTTCTAGTGGCTCAAATTGTCTTAGGTGTCAACTGGCTATTGTTCCCAAAAAAGGCCAAGCAATTCTGCAAGCTTTGAAGAAAGTCATAGACTTGGTAAACTCAGGGCTCCCACATGCTCTCTGGAACTCTTTCACCTTACATCTGTGGAGCTGAATCACCAAGAGTTTTTCAGCTAAATTTGAATGTTGAAATGAATTATTGACCATTTTGCTTTTCTTATGAGAACAGGGGAATCAAGGGGCCAAATGGCATTTAAAAAATATGCTTTGACATGTGGGAAGAGAGGAAGTTTCCAGTTCTAAATAGTGTCAGTTGGCAGTATTTAGTCAAAAAAGGGATAGAGTTCATGCTTGCTTTTCTGGTTTTGTTTTGTTTTTTTGTTTTGCTAAAGGGCCAAATCCTTGACTACGAGTTCCATTTTAGTGAAGAGTGAAGGTCGTGAAAAGAAAGATCAATTTTTTTCTAGTTCTTTACTAATAAGTTATCTTAGAACTTACTTCTATGTCTTTCTACTTAAATGTGTCTAAGATGACAAAAGTCACAGAAGAATCAGGAAAAGAACATCACATAAGGAGCAGGCATAGATTTAAGTTGGCCATCAATCAAGTTCAAATCTATCTAGTTTAATACTCAACAAAACCAACTTACCACTGTCTCGTGTTTCAGACTAGCACATGCTGGCCTTACTTGCCCCATGATACCTTTCTGCTAATATCCATCCATCAGGTCGACGTCATCTAATTGTGGATCATCCCTTGCATCTTCCCTCACCTGCAGTTTTATATCTGAACCATGTACTGAGTTTCCACCTTTAGAAGCTACCACCATCTCTATGGTAATCGTTGATGTCAACTCATTTCTGGCCATCAATCATTGTTTCATACTTGACTTAATAATCACCTTCACTTCCCCAGGATTACTCTCTTCAATATAATTCCAAACCACATCCTGCTGTTACAACCACTGACCCTGTTCCACCAAGACAACTATAGCTCAGCCCAGTCAGAGGCTTGACAATATAGTAAGGAATCCCTTGGAGAGGAAACTTCTCATGCTTTAAGTAAGACATTAAAGAACAGGTGAAGATCTGGGGCTTGTGATCCCCTTAATGATAGAGCCTTTTTGAAGACTTTTCATGACTTGGAGGTAGGAATGTCAAAGTGAGTCACCAGTCCCAACAATAGACTTTTTTTTGGTCTATGTCATATAGCTTATGGGGTCTTAGTTCCCTGACCAGAAATTGAAGCTAGGGCAAGGAAAGTATTGAGTCCTAATCACCGGACTACCAGGGAACTTCCAGCAATAGACACTTTTAAAAAATACTTATTTATATTGATTTTTTTGTTTTGTTTTGCTACACCATGCATCATGCAGATCTTAACTCCCTGACCAGGGGTCAAACCCTCACCCCCGCTGCAGTGGAAGCTCAGGATCTTAACCATTGGACTGCCAGGGAAGTCCCACGATAGATAGTTTTGATGATGATTTGTAGCTTATCTTCCTGGGGCCAAAATATCAATTTTAATTTTCCAGTTTCATCTTCCAGGAAGAAGCAAAGAATTCTTCTTAGAAGAAGCCTAATTGCAATGAATCAATTTACTTTGTGTCTGTGTGACTTGATTTCTTGCTGCCTTACCATTCCCTTCTGCATCCACCTCTGCCTAGACAATTTGTTAGAAAAGTAGAGATAGGTTTAAGCATGATTATAAAAGAGAAGCATGGAAGGGTAATTTTTACTGATTTATTCACTTTAATAATATGTATTAAACATCTACAATATGCTTGATGCTGGAGATGTAAGAGTGAGAAAAAACAGACATAATTTTTTATTTCTGGAGCTTAAAATTTGGCAGAGGTATCATGTGTGTGTGTGTGTGTGTGTGTGTGTGTGTGTGTGTGTGTGTATTAAGTCACTCAGTTGTGTCTGACTCTTTGTGACCCTAAAACTTTGGCCGCCTGATACAAAGAGCTGACTCATTAGAAAAGGCCCTGATGCTGGGAAAGATTGAAGGCAGGACGAGAAGGGGATGACAGAGGATGAGATGGCTGGATGGCATCACTGACTCAATGGACATGAGATTGAGCAAGCTTCAGGAGATAGTGAAGGACAGGGAAGCCTGGCGTGCTGCAGTCCTTGGGGTTGCAAAGAGTCGGACACAACTGAGTGACTGAACAGCAATGGATTGTAGCCTGCCAGGCTTCTCAGTCCATGGAATTCTCCAGGCAAGAATACTGGAGTTGGCAGCCTTTCCCTTCTCCAGGGGATCTTCCCAACCCAGGGATTGAACACAGGTCTCCCACATTGCAGGTGGATTCTTTACCATTTGAGCCACAAGGGAAGCCCAAGAATGCTGGAGTGGGTAGCATATCCCTTCTCCAGAGGATCTTCCCCACCCAGGAATCGAACCAATGATGAAGTACCTATATTTTAGATATGCAGAATTGAATTGATGGTGGTATCAGTCATTAAAATTTATATGAGGTTTGTTCTGGGCATATTAAGTTTGATGTGCCATAGAAAGAGGCAATAACTACTCTGGTGCTCAGAGGATCTGGGTTAGATCTCTGGATTGGGAAGATCCCCTGGAAGAGAAAATGGCAACTCACTCCAGTATTCTTGCCTGGGAAATCCCATGGATAGAGGAGCCTACAGTCCAAAGGGTCACCAAGAGTTGGACAGGACTGAGCATGCACACATAGGGAATAATGTGTTAAAGAAGATGGATAGGGTATCCAAGAAATACAAGAAAACACCAGAGATGATTGTGCCACAGAGGGCAAGAGAAGAAAGCTTTTTTCTTCCACTCTCATTGAGATATAATTGACATGTAGCACTGTGCATGCTTAAGGTGTACAGCATAATGATTTGATTTACATACATCATGAAATGATTATCACAGAAAGTTTAGTGAACATCCAACATCTCATATAGATACAAAATTAAGAAAATAGGAAAAAATTTTTTTTTGTGATGAAACTATGCTTTTAACAACTTTCATATGTAACATACAACAGTGTTAATTATATTTACCATGTTTTCATTACATTCCTAGTACTTACTTTTTAATTGGATATAATTGCTTTACAATGTTGTGTTCGATTCTGCTGAACAATGAAGTGAATCAGCTATACGTATACATATAGCCGCTCCCCCTTGGACCTCCATCCCACCCCTTGCCCATACCCTTATTTAGGTCATCACAGAGCACTGAGCTGAGGTTTGTGCCTTTGACTAAAAAAAAAAAAAAAAAAAAGGAAACTGTTAGTTGCTGAGTCATGTCCGACTCTTTGTGACCTCATGGACTGTAGCCTGCCAGGCTCCTCTGTCCATGGAATTCTCCAGGCAAGAACACTGGAGTGGGCAGCTATTCCCTTTTCTAGAAGATCTACCTGACTGAGGGATCGAACCTGGGTGCAGGCAGATTCTTTACCATCTGAGCCACCGGGGAGCCCCCCACCTTGGAATACCTTTATTCAATTACCTCCCGGCAACCTGCCTCTGGTAACCACAAATTTGGTCTCTTTTTCTATGAGTCTGTTTGTTTGTTTTTGAAGGATAATTGACCTACAACACTATGTTGGTTCCTGGTGCACAACCATGATTTGGTATTTCTATACATTTCAAAATGATCATCACGAGTCTAGTTACCATCTGTCACCAAAGATGTTAAACAGTTATTGACTATATTCCCCACACTGTACATTTCATACCTGTGACTTATCTATTTTGTAACTGAAAATTTGTACCTCTTGATCTCCCTCACCTATTTCTCTCCTCCCCTCTCCCCTCTCCTTTGGCAACCACCTATGACTGTTTCTATTTTTTCATGTTTGGACATTTGTCTTATTTTTTAGACTATACATATAAGTAAAATCATACAACATTTGTCTTTCTCTATCTGACTTACTTTTTTTTTAGCATAATATCCTTTAGGTCCATCAATGTTGTCAAAAGTGGCAAGATTTCATTCTTTTTTATGGATGAGTAATATATATATACTCTCTATCCATTCATCTACTGATAGGTACTCAGGTTGTTTCCATATCTTGGCTATTGTAAATAATTCTACAATGACTATAGGGATATATATAGCCTTGGGGGGTTTTCATTATTGTTGTTTTGTAACTTGAAGTTTTCCTTTTTTTGCTTGATAATGGCTTGAGAATGAACATCAAAAAAAAAAAAAAAAAAGGAAGCCCCCTGTATATGGCTTTTTGAATTACTGTTTTCATATTTTTTGGATTAAATGCCCAGAAGTGAAATTGCTGGATTGAATGGCAGTTCTATTTTTGATTTTTGAGGCACCTCCATACCGTTTTCCATAGTGACCACCAATTTACATTCCCACCAGTAGCTCATAAGGGTTTCTTTTTCTTCATATCTTTATCAACACTTGTTATTTGCTGTCTTTTTATAAAAGCCATTCTGACAGGTTTTACACTATAGTTATCTCATTGTGGTTTTAATTTGCATTTTCTTGCTGATCAGTGATACTGAGCATCATTTCACGTTCCTATTAGCTATCTGTAAATCTTGGGAAAATGTATATTCAGGCCCTCTGCCCATGTTTTAATTGGGTTGTTTGCTTTTTTTATGTTGAGTTATATGAGTTCTTTGTATATTTTGGATATTAACCCCTTTTCAGATACATCACTTGCAAATGTCTTTTCCCATTTAATAGGTGGCCTTTTTGTTCTGATGATGGTTTCCTTCACTATGCAAAATCTTTTTACTTTGATATAGTCCCAGTTATTTATTTTTGTTTTTCTTTCACTTGCCTGAGGACACATATCCAAAAAAATATTGCTAAGACCAAGGTCAAAGAGCACATTGCTTAGACAGTCTTCTAAAGTTTCAGGTCTTAGATTTAATTTTTAAATCCATTTTGAGTTTTTTTTTTAATCGCTTATGTATTTATTTTTGGCTTCACTGGGTCTTCATTGCTGTTGGGAAGGTTTCTCTAATTGCTGTGAGTGGGGGTTACTCTGTAGTGGTGGAGCAGGGGCTTCTCACTGTAGTGGCTTCTTTTGTCGCAGAGCACAGGCTCTACAGGCTTAGTTGTTGTGCTACATGGGTTTAGCTGCTCTGTGGCACGTGGAATCTTTCTGGACCAAGGATTGAAACCATGTCTCCTGCATTGGCAGGGGGGATTCTTAACCACTGGACTGCCAGAGAAGTTCTGATTTTATTTTCTTCTATGGTGTGAGAAAATAGCCCAACTCGATTCTTTTGCATGTAGCTGTCCAGTTTTCCCAACACTATTATTAACGAAGTATATTCTAGACTCTGTCATAGATTAGCTAACCACACAAATGTAGGTTCATTTCTTCTCTCTGTTCCCTTGATCTATGTGTGCCTGTTTGTGTACCAATATCACACTGTCTCAATTACTGTCTTTGTAGTACAGTTTGAAATCCAGAAGTACGATACCTCTGGCTTTGCTCTTTCTCAAGATTTCTTTGACTATTCAGGGTCTTTTGTGTTTCCATACAAATTTTAGAACTATTTGTTCTAGTTCTTTGAAACATGCCACTGGTGTTTGGATACAGATTGCCTTGAAACTGTAGATTACCTTGGGTGGTACAGTCATTTTAAACAATATTAATTCTGATAGCAGGTACTTTTCACCAATCACCTATTATGTCTGGCTGCCCGCTCGTTATTTTATGTAAGACTTCATGGCAGCTCAGAAGCAGGCACTATTTTATATATTTGTTTATTAAAAATGTACTTATTTATTTTTGGCTGCACTGGGTCTTTGTTACTGCGTGCAGGCTTTCTCTAGTTGTGGTGTGAGGGCTCCTCATTGCGGTGGTTTCTCCTGTTGTGGAGCATGGGCTCTGGGGCATGTGGGCTCAGTAGCATGGCACACAGTCTTAGTTGCCCCTCAGCACGTCAGATCTTCCTAGACCAGGGATTGAACCCATGTCCCCAGCGCTGTTAACAGTTCGTACAAGGTCACTTCAATATAAGAGGCAGAACCAAGCTTTAAGTCTAAGTGGGTTTGACAGACACCAACACAGTGTATCTTTGCTACTCTGTTCAGTTCAGTGCAGTTCAGTCGCTCAGTCGTGTCCGACTCTTTGTGACCCCACGGACTGCAGCACGCCAGGCCTCCCTGTCCATCACCAACTCCCGGAGCCTACTCAAGCTCATGTCCATTGAGTTGGTGATGCCATCCAGCCATCTCATCCTCTGTTGTCCCCTTCTCTGTGGTGTATTACTCTGTGGTGATCCACAATTTTCCTTCATCCTCTCTTTCTTGCATTAGCCTATAATATAGCCCAGAATAGTGGCCATTTTTGAGCGACTCAACTCCAGAGATATTCATTGCATTGAGTGAGATTGTGAATTTGCCTGTATAGAACTTTCTGGAAGAGTTTAGTCAATTAATGCTGAGGAAATAAAGATTGCCAGAAGAGCTAAAGCTCTCTTGCTTCCCACTTCCTCAGATACTCATGAGATAAGACTCTCACTGGAGAATCAGGAAGGGCAGAGGTATAACTCTCTGAAATCCCTGTCAGTAACTCCAGGCTTCAATATCTGTACCTAACGAGGGACAGCAAAGGACACCCTAGACCTCTGACTGCCCCCCACTGCATCTTCACACTGTGGTTAATCAGATCCAATTAATACAGGGTGGGGCCAATCTGAAAGGGGCTCTTCTGCCACAGCTTGGGGAGTGGAGGTAAGAAAGAGCATTGGACTCCCTGGTGGGAAGACCACACAGCCTGAGTCACAGAATCCAGCCCCATTCTGCCTTCCAAATGTCTCTAGGGTGTCAGATCTACGGCAGAATCAAAGGCATATTTTTGAAGCCATTTTCCCTCCCAGTAATCTCTGATTTCTTCCAGGTTCTTGCTGATATTATACTTAGAGAATATAAGCATTCCCTTAAAGTCAATGCTGCAGTTCTAAAAAAGTTCACCTATAAAACCCTGTTGCCTTGAAAACCAAGTGTAGGGAACAGGAGAAGGCATTAAAAGGCAGGTTTCCAAAGAGGTTTGCCAATCACACCATTAAAAGGACTTTAGGGAAGTCTTATGTTGATTCTCAAACAAGGTGCCTGAACACATGCTATTAGTGAACTGCATTATTTTTGGAGCCCCTTGCCTAAAATCTTGAGAGCCTCAGCCTAGGACAACCTGCAAAAACATGTAGGAAGAATGGCCTTCTTGAACCCTCTTTGCTTACATCACCACGATTTTGGGGAACTCTAGACCCTCAGCCACACCACTCCAGTACTCTTGCCTGGAAAATCCCATGGACGGAGGAGCCTGGTGGGCTGCGGTCCATGGGGTCGCTAAAAGTTGGACACGACTGAGTGACTTCACTTTCACTTTTCACTTTCACGCATTGGAGGAGGAAATGGCAGCCCACTCCAGTGTTCTTGCCTGGAGAATCCCAGGGACGGGGGAGCCTGGTAGGCTGCCGTCTATGGGGTCGCACAGAGTCAGACACGACTGAAGTGACTTAGCAGCAGCAGCAGACCCTCAGCTGGAGGACTCTCAACCCCGACACGGTGCTGCCCTGTATGCAATGTTCTGCTGAATGAACTCCGAACCCCTGTGGAGTTCTGTCTTGTTCCCCCAAATCCCCGGCCATTGGTCCTGCCCCGGCCTCCACCCAGCCTTATGGGGGCCCCAACATATGTGCCACAGACCAGACGGGCCCCCAGAGTTTGGCGGAGCGTCCATACACACGATCTTGTGCGTCAGTGGCGCCCGCCCACGCCCCCCACGCTCAGCATCTGCAGAGTCTGGGAACTCACTAACGAACTAATGTATCTTACATATTCATGATCCTGGCACACTCACGGTCTCACGGAAGCTTATTTTTCTGTCTTTTCCAATTCGTGCTTCCACCAGGCGGTTTACCAGTACCCCGGGCGTTTACATTTACCGTCAGCAGGAGGGCAGCCAGCCAGAGGAAGGATGGGTCAGTATGTTCCTGTCCTTGGGTTCCACACAAACAGTACTTTAAAAGTAAATAATGAGCTTTAACAAATGAACATAGAGGGTAATTTCCACCCTCTCTCATCTCTGCTCTGATGCTGCAGAGGTTTGCTGTGTGTTTTGCATCTCTGGACATGTTCATATACTATCTGCCTGGACTCTTGTGTTTTCAACTTGTTTGGAAAAGGAGACACATGAAAGAAAGCCTCTGTCTGAGTTCCTTTGTACCCCCAGATTTACTTTCAGGACCCTCTCTGCTGCAACATATAAAACGATTTAATGAAAACTTCCTGAAAATGTTTTTTTTTTTTTTTTTTTTTAACATGACTTCTCCTAAGTGTGGGGGTGGGGTGGGGGCAAGTTTTCCCATGTACTGGGATGAGTTAAGTGAGAACTCAAAGTCTTCTCCACAGAGTTTTGTAAGAAAGTGCATTTAATATATAAAAAATGATATAAAATACTTCAGAAACCATAGGTAGTAGTATGCTGCTGCTGCTGCTAAGTTGCTTCAGTCATGTCTGACTCTGTGCGACCATAGATGGCAGGCCACCAGGCTCCCCTGTCCCTGGGATTCTCCAGGCAAGAACACTGGAGTGGGTTGCCATTTTCTTCTCCAATGCATGAAAGTGAAAAGTGAAAGTGAAGTTACTCAGTCGGTCAGACTCTTCAAGACCCCATGGACTGCAGCCTACCAGGCTCCTACATCCATGGGAGTTTCCAGGCGAGAGTACTGGAGTGGGTTGCCATTGCCTTCTCCACCTGAAAATGTTTTAAAACATGGAAGCTTCAAGGACATTCTTTAAAAGGATATCTGCCAAACTGGCCTATATACTGGCTTTTGTTGCTTTTCTGAACTGAGTGGGAATGTGAGTCCCTAAAGAGAGGTCCCTAAGAGGGGGTGCTCCCCCAGCCCATGGAGGAAGAGGGAAGGGGCAGCCTGAGTGCAGGTCCCGGGCAGAGACGGGTGGACAGGTCATGGATCTCCTGGAGGTAAGTGATCAGGGGAGCAGCTGGGCAGGGCCAGGGTTAAGAAGGTTGAAGGAAAGATACCAAAAAAGACAGCTGCTAGGATGCCACAGTGCCAAGGGTGTGCGCCTGAAAGCTTCTGTCTTCTGCGTCAGGAAGAGGCTCAGTCTGTTTCTTTTTAAGAGAGGACAATAATATGCATCTGATACACAGAGGAGACACGATATTTGAAAGTTTCTGATTGAGTGCTACCTTGCACTCCTTCCCCTGTCCTAGACCCAGTTTGCATCCACAGGGCATACACACCACTCGCTGCTACTGCAGCCCCACGCCACAGCTGGGGCCCCAGCCTGGCAGAAAATCTGCGGTTGCCATGCTTCAAGTCAGAGAAGTTAGGGGACTGTGATCTCTTGTGCCTGTCTGAAGGATGAGGGCTCTGGAGTGCTCGGAACCCATCCTCTGTCACTCCAAAGCCCTTTGATTCTTGGTCAAATATGTAGCTTATGTCCAAGACCTTCCTGGGGACCAGCAGTGACATCCAAGTCTCCAGTTGATTCTGATGAGAAAACCAGGGTGGTCCAACTAGGATGTTGTAGCCTTTACTTTTCGGGGCAAGTGTCTCCATCTTCCCCCACCTAATCATTCCATGGAGCTAGAATAGACAGTCCTCACAGTAAGAAATCTTTACTTGGGGATCACACTAAAACAAAAATAAAAAGAACAAGGGATTCGTGTCTGTTTCATGTGAAATGAATCACTGCTCAGTGATAACCAGTCACTTGGAGGTGGATGCAGCTATGATTACATTTGGGCAAATGTGATTTAGAACTTCCCTAATGGGGACTTCCCTGATGGTCCTGTGGTTAAGAATCTGCCTTCCAGGGCAGAGGACTTGGGTTCTGTCCCTGGTCAGGGAACTAAGATCCCACAAGCCATGTAGCAACTAAGCCCAAGCGCCACAACTAGAGAGAGGTCCAATCACCGCAATGAGGAGCCCATGCACCGTATCAAAGACCCGACAGAGCCAAAAATAATGAATAAATAAAAGAACTTCTCTGAAACAGACCTGTGCCTTCCATCAGAGGTGGTCCAAACGACAGTGTTGCAAACCCTTTCCATCTACAGTAGCTCAGGACGTGGCGTGCGTGATGTTAAGTCGCTCAGTTGTGTCTGACTCTTTGTGACCCCATGGACTAGAGCCCACCAGGTTCCTCTGTCCATGGGATTCTCCAGGCAAGAATACTGAAGTGGGTTGCCATGCCCTCCTTCAGGGGCTCTTCCCTACTCAGGGATTGAACCCACATCTCCTGTGTCTCCTGCGTTGGCAGGCAGGATCTTTATGACTAGTGCCACCTGGGACATAGCAAACAACCTTAAATTCTGTTAAGCTTCTCTTTATTTACCATGCCTACACCTTGAGGCAAAAATCGAAATCCAAACTGTTACAGTGACTGGCATTGCTGTGTCGTACTTTTCCAAAGGAGGATGATCGATTTCTCAAAAGCCATCCGTTCTGATTCTATTGTTAGCAACAGCAGTCTGGGTCAATACTTAAAACTGGCGTGGGAATGATGCTTTCAAACCCAGCTCTGTGCTTTGTGGTGGTTCTTTAACAGCTCCCACGTAGAGAATCATTACAAATGTATGCATTTCTCTCATGCTGAAGCAGCATTTTATACTCCAGGGGACTATTCTGGAGGAAGGTGGTTGGTTAAAGACAGGCAAAGTAGAGAGGAGAGACACTTTAACAACATTTTTATATTGATTTGGTCTCAACATGTAGCCTTAATATTTTTTTTTTTTGTCCACAGAGCATTTTAGCAATGCATATCTTTTGGTGTGCTAAAAAGTGGTATACTGATTAAATTATGCATACATTATAAATCACACTAATGTAACAACATGATTTTGGAGTTTAGTGAGATCTCAAAAGATCCTCCATCACCAGGCAGATTATTTTCTCACTTACAGATAAGGAAATAGAGCATCACAAAGGCTGTGAAGTCAATCAAGTCCCCTCCATATCGTCTTCTAGGTAGCCCCAATCTTTAGTCTGATTGCAGAAAATGAAAAAGATTTCTTTTCTCAGGAGTCAACTTCTTTAGACTATACTGACTCTCTGAAGAGAATTCCAGAAGCACCTCCTAGATTCAACTTTTTCTGTGTATTGCCATCATCACATCCACTAGCCACATGATAAGAGTAATGAGCAGTAGGCAGAAAACCGGGACATGGACAACAACAGCCTTTCCATACCTTCCTCCCCTCGCCTGCTGTGTTGGTCTGAGTAGTGGTGTGTGACCACATAGAACAATCTCCCTGTGGCCAAGGCGGCTGGCGTTACTGATGCCACTCCATCTGCAGCCCAGGCTTTTTCCCTTTCCTTAGCATCCATGAGAATGCAACTGTAGATGAGAACTTCCTCTATGAACAGAAACACAGTCTGTTCCCAAAAGGTCCTGGATCTGGTGTCAGTCCTGCCATAGGCAAGACTAGAATCCACTGAGAGATGATCAGGGGCATGGCTGATCAGAGACAATCAGACGATCAGCCATAACTACTTAGTGAGGAGGGACAGAAGTCTCAGAGCAACATGGAGATGGAAACTGGACTAGTTAACACCAGTCACTTTCTCCCTGCCACATTCCCTTCTTAAAGGACCTTTCCTTGCCTGCTGTCTCTGAGGGACAACCACATGACAGATGCCCCAGCCATTAGTAATTGAACTCGGAGCAGACATCTGGCCCACTTGGAACCAATCAGACTGTCTTCTATAGTTCTTGGAGTTGGGACACTGAGAGTCTGGGGTTGTTAGTTTTCTGTGGGTGCTGGATCCATACGATCCTGTCGCAGGATCCTGTGAAGCACGTAGCTCTCTTAGGTCACGTGTAAATAAAGAAAGCTGGATTAGAGGGAGGAGATGGAGGAGATGCTCAGAGACAAAGAAAACTAAGAGAAGGGGAGGAGGAAGAGTAGCTGCCTAGGACTCTTCAGTGCTCCAAGAGTAATTCTCAAAATTGGGTTTCATAATAGTGCCTTATACATGTACAAGAAATCCCTATTTCCTTAAGTTAGTCTGAGTGGGTTTCTGATTCTAGCAACTGAATGCTCCCCCATGCAAAGAAGAGATGGCTGTAGTGTAGGTGGGAGGCGGGGGATGTAGTGAAAGAAGGATCTAGGAGGAAAGATAAGTCTGGCATTTTTCTGGAGAGAATAAATCTCAGAGTCCAAGTTCATGCACAATATCCAGACATTCCAAGTTTTATGAGACAGCCCTATTTCCAGTGTGTCAGCTTCCCCAAATTTCTGTTGAGAGAAATATGATGTATCTATTTAAATAAATAATCTTAGCGTTGGGCAGGTCTTCCTACATAAGACACAAACCTGAAAACCATTAAAAAGAAGATTGACAGATGAGACTACCCATTCCTCAAATTCTAAATGGCCTTTGACAAGAGACATCGGTGACAAAATTCAAAGTGAAGTGTCTACATGAGATCTGAGGACCCCATCGTCATTCCAGACTCCCTCCCACTGAAGACCAGACACTCCCTCAAGGCTGCTAGACAGGGTCCAACCCTGGCTTCCTGGCAGCCATGACTATGGAGGGTGTTGCAACCATTGTCAGCAAGACTGTGACCTCTCACTGTTCTAAAATGAGGAAATGAAAGGGAAAAAAGAGGAAATGGGATGGAATGAAAAATGGATGACCACAACAGAGAGGGAGCAAGAAACAGTAAGAAGGATAAAAGAAATGAGCTGTTTATCTTGCCTCTGTTTCTGGACCTTCTCCTTGCTGATACCCCAGTGATGCATCAGCTTGTTGAACTGTTGTTACTCAGTCATGGATTCCTGCAGAAAGGGAGGTGTGGGACCCAAATTTGACCGTGTGGCCACAGTCATGGCTTAGGAATTCAACCCACTCCATCTAACCACCAACCCGTGGTCAGACAAATTAAATCCATGGATTAGCCAAAAGGCTTCTGAATAAAAGTTTTAGGTTGACCATTTCCTCTCCATTCTTATTATTTCCTCTTCTCCTAAACTAAATTCCCTTTATTCTTACCACCCACCAGAATGGAGAATTGAAATTAGGTTCTTTTACTTAACAGCTTGCCAAAATATAAACAACTCTCTCAAACTAAGCCACATCTCGTCTAGGGAGAGGGCAATAAAAATAATGATCTATGTGGTCGAGAGTCCAGTGAGACATTTTTATAGCATCACAGATGGTTTTCCAAATTGTGGAGTGGCTTTGTTTCTATCTGTGTATCTCAGTTTCTCAGTCCATAATTTGAAGATAATACTAGCTGTCCACCGCTGACTTTTTCGGTGAGTTGGTTGGATCATGAGAGTCTCTATGTAAAAGCACTTTGAATCTTAGAGAGAAGGTGGAAAGACCATATGGGAACTGCACATAATGAGAAGGTTAGGCGTATTGCAGTGTTTGGGGGGAAATGATTTGGGCCAGGAACACTTGACCCCATGCAATATCAAGCTGTTTAAGAGGACTCAAATCTAAACAGTGCACCATTATTCCAGATATGTCTCGGTAGTTCTAGAGCTATGGAAGCTACTGAAAGTGCCTAAGAGGTGGCATGGCAAGAGAAACAAGGTTTGCATTGACACCTTACCTCTCCTATCAATTTTAAAGACAAAATTACCCAAGTTTGGCTTTTGTCATGGTCTCTATTCAGCTTTGGCCTCAACCCTGACTCTGCACAAAGACTCTGTTCCAATTTCAGTCGTTGTTGTTCAGTTGCTAAATCATGTCCGACTCTTTGCAACCCCATGGACTGCAGCACACCAGGCTTCCCTGTCCTTCATCATCTCCCAGAGTTTGTTCAAACTCATGTCCACTGAGCCAGTGATGCCATCCAACCATCTCATCCTCTGTTGTCCCTTTTTCCTCCAGCCTTTAGTCTTTCTCAGCATCAAGGTCTTTTCCAATGAGTTAGCACTTCACATTAGGTGGCCAAAGTATTGGAGCTGCAGCTTCAGCATCAATCCCTTGAATGAATATTCAGAGTTGATTTCTTTTAGGATTGACTGGTTTAATCTCCTTGCTGTCTAAGGGACTCTCAAGAATCTTTTCCAACACCACAATTTGAAAGCATCAATTCAGCCAAAGGTGTGCATTAGATTTTTTTCAGCACATCACCTTTCCCTTCTACTCAAACCAGGGGCACTAGGTCCCTGAGATTTGACAACCTAGATCAGAGGCAGCACCTGCAGTGATGAGAAACTGGTCTTGGGACAAGACTGATATGGCAGGAATCTTACTGACTTTCTCTGACCTGGACAATCTCATCTGTTAAATGGACACAACACTAATATACCTACTTGTAGGTAGGTATACTTATATTTATATTATACATATATATATATACACACATATAATATACTTATATTATATGAAACTGGGCTCAAAAAGCATTTAGCACACTGCTTGATGTGTAAATGGAGACTCAACTTTTCATAGTGAGTGAGTGAAAGTCGCTCAGTCGTGTCCGACTCTTTGTGACCCCATGGACTATACAGTTCATAGAATTCTCCAGGGCAGAATACTGGAGTGGGTAGCCTTTCCCTTCTCCAGGGGATCTTCCCAACCCAGGGAATGAACGCGGTCTCCCGTGTTGCAGGCAGATTCTTTACCAGCTGAGCCACAGGGGAGCCCATTTTTGTGAAAAACATAATGGCAATGAACAGGATAAAAACAATTGGATTGGCCACTTTAGAAAACAGTGTGGTTGTTCCTCAAAAATTTAAAAGTAGAGTTGTAAAATGATCCAGTGATTCCTCTTCTGTGTATATACTCAGAAGAATTGAAAGAAGAGTCTTGATTAGATATTTGTACTTATGTGTTCAGGGCAGCGTGACTCATGATAGCTTAGAAGCAACACAGAAGAATGAATAAGCAAAATGTGGTATGTGAATACTATGGGACATTATCCAGCATTGGAAGGAAATTCTGACACATAACATGAATGAACCTTAGGATATTATATTAAGTGAAGTAAACCAGTCACAAAAACAGAAACACTGTTTGATTTCACTTATGTGGGATCCTTAGAGTAGTCAAAATCACAGAGAGAAAGCAAAATGCTGATTGCCCAGGGACTGATAGTGGGTGGTGGGGAGCAGATAGGTAGTTATTGTTTAAAGGGTACAAAATTTCTTTGTCAGTTTTGAGAGATGAAAAGAGTTCTAAAGTTGGATGGTGGTGATGGTTGCATAACAATATGAACGTATTTAATGCCACTGAACTGTACACACAAAAAAGGGTTAACATGGTAAATTTTAGGTTATGTGTATTTTACCACAATAAGAACATTTTGAAAAAAAATACTGAATTAGTGGTTCTTCCACAGATGGCATTCAGTGTTTTTCTTTGCTTTTATTATTTTTTTTCTTTCAGGACATTTTAAAAAAATTGAGGCCAAATAAATAGAACTATTACTCATGTTTTTATAATTTGTGTGGCTCGGTAAAAATAATTTTGATGTTTCTATCATGTTCCTGTAATAAAAAATTCTTTCCTTTGTCTTCTGCAGTCCAGTGTGTTACACTGGAAAATAGGTACTAAGTTGATATGGTGCAGGACATGGTATAGATCCTCTAAAACTCATCTCCTTCATACTCTTATATTCCATTAACCCATATCCTTGAACTTGGGACCAATCTAAGGTCATATATCCCGTGGCTCCATCGTATATATTCATATATTCATTATTAATAAATATGTATTGACCATTGCCCATGGGCATGCTGTGCCCTGCTAAGTCGCTTCATCGTGTCCAACTCTTTGCAACCCTGTGGACTGTAGCCCACCAGGCTCCTCTGTCTGTGGGATTCTCCAGGCAAGAATAGTAGAGTGGGTTGCTCTACCCTCCTCCAGGGGATCTTCCTGACCCAGGGGATCAAACCAACATCTCTTACATCTCCTGCATGGGCAGGTGGATTCTTCACCACTAGTGCCATCTGGCAAGCCCATGGGCTAAATGCTTTCCATGAACTATCTCATTCAATCCTCCACCCTTTAAGGCAGAAGTAGAAACGGAGCCTTTGAGAAGTCACTGCCATAGGTCACACATCCAGGGAATGACAGAGTCAAACTCTGAACCCAGGGCATCTGGAGCCAGAGCTCATGTTTTAGCAACTTGTTGTGGCTTTAATGCTTCAGAATGTGGCAGCCGCAAGCCTGTGCGGACTAGCCTGGTACTTGGAGCCGCTCTGCCCTCCCACGGTGGTGAACAGGTTCATGTGAGGCCACTGGCAGCTGGTGCCAAACTACCAGGTGCAGTATCTACGCTGAGTCTGAAGCTGGTAAGAAAATCAATGACACATGGAAGAGATGAAGAAATATCAGATGGAATGTGCATGTCAAAATATATCTATATATTTTAAAGCATGAAATACTTAATTTTTAAATAGACTAGACATGCAGGGAATGCACATGCATTTCTTGATGTGGAAATATGTTAGTTAATACATTCCTACTGCTTGATAAAAATGGTCCAAATTTGCTTAGAAATGCCTTTTAGTTTTTAAATCTTTTATTTACTTTTGGCTGCACTGGATCTTCACTGCTGTGTGTGGGCTTCCTCTACTTGCAGTGAGCAGGGGCTAGTCTCTACTTGTGCAAGGGCTTCTTATTGTGATGGCTTCTCTTGTTGCAGAGCACAGGCTCTAGAGGGTGCAGGCTTTAGTAGCTGTGACATGCGGGCCACTTAGAAATGCCTTTTATCATAAAATAGAAATTATCAGCACCAACCCTCTCATTCGCTACCTACTATTTCTTCTCTTGTTCCTTACATTCTCCCCCATCCCCTACCTCTCTTTGTCTCTTCTTTCATTCTACCCCTTCATAAGAATTTAAGCCACTCATTTCAATCGTGTTGAGTCAGATGTTCTTCCTCTTGAATAAATCACTTTCCTTGTTTCCATGGCTGACTGGGTGAGCCTGTAACCTTTGGGTAACAATTTTGCCAGAGGTGTTGGAGAAAAGGAAGATGCATTTCTTCTCAGACATTTACCATTTTGTGATGGTTTTATAAGGCCATGCTGGACCTCCAGTATAGAGGCCAACGCAGGTAACCTTTATTGAGGGCTCACTGAGGACTGAGGATGGTGAGCTTGCTTGCCCAGAGTCACTGGTAGGGGGCAGACTCAGGGTTCCACCCGGGTCTGTCTATCTCTGGAGCCTATGCTTTTAACCACTATACTGTACCGCCTTTCCTGCCAAGGTCAAGTGTAATAGGTCCATCCAAGGTAACTTTCCCTAGCAGTGTAGACATTCATGGTAGGTGTCACCTGTTATAGGTAGCTCTTGGAGGTAACATTAGACTATGGTTAGGCTTTCTATTCTAGACAAAGAGAAATGAGGGTGACATGGAAGGTTCCATTTGAATAGGCTGGAATAGACAGAAATAACCAAGATTCAGGGAGAAGATTCAGGGTGAAGTATATGACATCTGGTCACAGTATCTTAGAGCTGAGCTGGACTTTAAAGATGGTCTCCTCTAACTCCTTATTTGTAGTGAGGAAGTTGAAGATCTGAGAGGTTAAGTGAATTGTCTAAGGACACACAGTCAATTAGGTAGATGCAGTGCCAAGACTTAATTTTTCTTGATTCAGGATAAATTGATTTTCCACTCCACCTTCACTCTGCTTGGGGTTTACTTGTTATTAAGACATCTCAAAGATCAGAAAATTAAATTGTTTTTAACAATATAATTTCATGTTATCCAGTTCTGCTGAAAGTAATTATAATAAAATGCAAACAGATCTCCTAAATCCAGGGATTCCAAAATGTTCCTGCCTTTTGTTAAACTAATATATAGAATTTCAAGGCCATATTTCATACCACATGAAGTTTCCAAAGAACTGGGCAATTTCCTATAAAAACTCACTTGTGTACAAATTGCCAAGTTGGAAAACTTGGGGTTTCCTGGCAACTCCTACTTTTCTTGTGCTCCAGGGAATTCAAACTCCTTGGCAGACAAGCTCTCCTGACCTCCTCCTCCACAATGGCCATGACCCAGCTCTGACTGACCGGCCCTTTCTGGTGTTCCCGCCTCCAGTGCTTACCTTTTGCAAGAACCTACAATCTTGCCTCCAACCATCATCAGCTGAATAAACTTAAATGGTAAATTCTTGGCACGGAGGGTCCACATTTTTTTAACATTAGAAAGAAAACTGGATTAGAACTCAGGCGAACTGACTTCTGGTTCAGGTTCAAATGCTAAGAAGTTCTTTAAATTAGTTCTTGATTTCTTCTTTCTAGTCCTTAGTTTCTTCGTGGGTAACATAGGGAGAGTAATCCCCATCTACTTACTTTTCAGGGATGTTTTGGAGATTTTGAAAGTTAGACATCCACAGAATCGTGGAGATGAACTGTCTACTGAGTCCACCCCCCATGTTAGACTTGAGAAAACAGAGACCCAAAGGTTCTCCATCTCCGTCCCTTTTGCCTTTGAGGTTACAGAGGTTCTTGTTAATTTCAAAATTGAGACCAAGCTTCAGGTCTTCCTCAAACGCTCTTTCCCCACTCAGTGCTGCCTATGATGATAAATGTGAAAGCATGCTGAACATTATAAATCATGAAACCGGCAACAGGGAATTATTTAAGTATTAATTGACTGTTTATAGAGTCAGCACTAATCACGTTTTTTTCATGCCTTTGCAGGGCTGTCAGTTCTCAGGAATGTCTAAAGATGGCAAAGATACTCTGTCTAAAGACAAATCCTTTCCCTTCCAGTAAATACAGGGAAAGCAGGAAGTTTAACCACAGATATTTAAGCTCAGTTTGCCTCCAGCGGCCATCTCTTGTTGCTCGAAAAAAAATATTATTGAGATACAAATCACATACCATAGAATTCACCATTTTATTCATTTATATATTTGGCTGCACCTCATGCATGTGGGATCTTACTTTTCTGACCGGGGATCAAACCTCTGCTCCCTGCAGTGGAAGCACAGGTCTTAACCACTGGACTGTCAGGGAAGTCCTGAACTCACCATTTTAAGGTGTACATGTTACCGTGTGACAAGCCTGTGACTATCACCACTATCTACTTCCAGAACATTTTCATCATCCTGCTGTTTTCAAGTGACGTTTTGGTCAGGCTGTATGTCATGTCAGGGAGACTTGGCTGTTGATTCAGGCACAGGGCTTCTGGCCCATGTGTAGTGCTCATGTTGGCAGAAATGACCAGGTGTCCTGAGTTTGCCCTCTATTTGGAGATCTCCATGTCTACTAAAGGCTTAACTTCCTCAGAGATGGGCTGGGAGGAGGAATGAGATAAACACCAAGCCTCATAATAAATCCTAACAATGAAAATCAGAAACTAAAAAGCAAAACTCAACCACCAAGGCTAAAATAGGAGGAAATGCCCCAGGCCAAGAGTGAATAGAACTACAAGTGGGCAGTATGATTGGTTTAAAGATGCAAGGTTGGAAACCATCTGAGGGTTACAAGTTTCTGAGCAGGAGCCGCTGGTCCTGCAATAAACCTTTCTCTGCTCAAAAAAAAAAAAAAAAAAAAAGATGCAGGGTTCAGGTGAGCTGCAGACCCTCCTGAGGCCATTCTCCTGTGCCCTGGACCTTTATGCATGCTGAATCACACCCTCATCCCCTCACTACCACTCAGATCTAAACTTCCTGGGTCCCTGGGCACCTCCTGCTGTAGGTGCCTGAACCTACGGTCATATTTCTCACCCTGTGGTTCTGTGACGACCTGCTTACTTGTCTGCACTCCTGAATAGACTATAAGCTTCTAAAGGGAAGAAGTCCTGCATTTTTAACCTACCCACCCTGGCACCACACACAATAAAGATTCATGATCAAGTTATTAAGTTGGTCATAAGCCCAAGTTTCTCTTTCTATATCCCTAAAATGCTCAAATTAAAATTGAGTATCAGGACTGTACCCAAACATCTTCAAAGTAGATAGACATATCAATAATGATGCTGGGTCAAAGCTGCCTTCCTGCAGTTTTCACAAAGTCACTCTAGTTCTGGTGCAAAGAAGAAGAGAGAACAAATCTCTGCCCACTTCTCTATAAGAACACTTCAGGTATTTGAAATGAGCCATCAAGTCTTCATGGCTTTTAATCTCCAGGCTAAACATATGTACTTTCTTCAAAAATTAAGCATAAAACATGGCTTCATTCACTCTTTCATTCATTCAGCACATATTTTTGAGCATGTTCTCTGTATAAGACACTGTGCCAAGGGACAGTGGGTAGAAGAGAGGGTATGAACCAGACTCTGCTCTAAAGAAGCCTAAAGACCAGGCTGGTCATGCTAATCTCACTCTTCAGAGTTTCTCTAATTTGTCAGTTGTTGTTGTTAGTCACCCACTCGTGTCCAGATTCTTTTGCAATCCCATGGATTGAGGTTTTCCAGGCAAGAATACCAGAGTGGGTTGCCACTTCCTTTCTCCAGGGTATCTTCCCAACCCAGGGATTGAACTTGTGTCTCCTGTCTGCATTTCCTGCATTGCAGGCAGATTCTTTACTGCTGAGCTACTGGGGAAGCCTTCCTTTCCAAATATGGTTTCCAGAGCTTAACTTTCTATTCCCTAGTGATCTGACCAGTACAGAGTTCAGAACTATTACTTCATCATATGGACCCTGTGCTTCCCAGAACTTCTGATTGTTCATATTTTTCTTAGGAAGTGCTCAGGATATATAATGTAGTATGTGTTTGTGTATGCACATGGATGCACATGCTCGTGTATGTGATATAAGAAGATATTTGGCTAAAATTTTTGTAAGACTGTCTGTCCTTTGTGATTAAACCAAATATGTGGTTTTGGTATTTCTGGTGATATTAATAAAAGATCAAGTCAAAAAGATTCTTATCCTGCCAAACAAACAAACAAAAAAGCCTAACCCTTAGGAATAAACAGATTGTAATCTTCATATCAGACTGAACTCATAAGGTTGGACAGCTTTTTTTTTTTTTTTAAAGGACATTTCACACTGTCACTAATGGTTCTTTATGGTGTTTCTGAAAATAATTGGAAGAGAAGCACGGCCATCTGCCATGTGACTAAAGCTGTTTCTAATTATGAGGGGCTGTTGTCTTTAAAGCAGAGTAGACAGTGGGCTACACTTGATGGCTCCTCTGTAATGATGCTTGCCCAGGAGCCGGCAACCTCCAGCCTTCACCTACTTAAAGAATGTGGGCTGGGCCACCTCATTTTAGCTTCTGACCTGAATAACTTCGGTCCTTAAAATCCGTCAGGCTTTGGGCTTTTTTTTTTTTCTTTTTTTCCCTTTGGGGCTTTACTTTGAGACTGAAAATGTGAATTTTTTGGTCATGCTGTTTCCTGGGTACTTTCCGTATGTGCGGGAGACAGACTCAGCAGAGCCTGGAAGGTCAACAGAAAAGAAAGTGCTTCTCCTCTGTGACAACAGGGATAAATGTGGGAGAGCTCCGTGAGACTTGGGTGGTCAGCAGAGCCAGGAATGGTTCCAGAAAAAGCAGAGTGTGTGAGACTCATTCTG
Organism: Cervus elaphus; assembly: GCF_910594005.1. Classification (NCBI taxonomy): domain Eukaryota; kingdom Metazoa; phylum Chordata; class Mammalia; order Artiodactyla; family Cervidae; genus Cervus; species Cervus elaphus. Next base: position 82,899,307 of record NC_057825.1, read on the forward strand.
TCCTCTACCAAACATAATTTGTAGAAGGCGTTGTGCTGAGCATTCATAAATTGCTAATTTCACTGTTTAATATTTTCCAATCATTTTTCATGGCCTAACCATTCTTTACTTGCCCAGTATTTATTAGGCACTGACTGTGCCAGGAACTTCAAACTTCAGAAATAACTAATATCCTAAGTGCTGTGTTAAGAAAGATCTGCAGCTTTTTGTTCTCCCCCATAAGCCCCAACGCACAAACGGTGCTTCACTCTTTGCCTGTGGGTACGGTGACCATAGTGACCACCAGTGCTCTGGTGAAAGACAATTGAATGAAAATATTTTTAAAGCTAACAAACATTTTTTTTCTGACTATAATGTTCACACCAAAGAAATCCTTTGTTATATATTCTCACTAAATAAATTTAGCAAATAAAGATAAGTTCAAAGTAGGAAATGAAAATCATCCTTTCTCCACTATGCAAAGATAAGCACTGATGAAAATGTGGGTGTCTACACCTCTGCATTTATCTAGATCTGGTTTTCTTTTACTACAGTTTTCTAGCCGGCTTTTAAAATTACTTAATTATTTTATTTTTTAAATTTTTGATGAAAATGTGGGTGTCTACACCTCTGCATTTATCTAGATCTGATTTTCTTTTACAACAGTTTTCTAGCCTGCTTTTAAAATTACTTATTTTATTTTTTAAATTTTTGAGTGCTGCGCTTAGGCTTTCTCTAGTTACAGCAAGTGGGGTCTACTCTCTAGTCGTGATGCTTCTCTTGTTGCGAGAGCATAGGCTCTAGTCGCATGGGCTTCAGTAGTTGCCATCATGGGTTCTAGAGTGCCAGAATAGCCTGCTTTTTAATGTAACAGTATATTGTGAACATTACTGTGAGCCACTGATTTTTTTCCCCACAATGAAACTGTAATAGCTGCATGATATTCCATTGTATCTATGTACCAAAATTGATCTAACTAGCTGTATATTATTGGGTTCTTGGAATGTTTGTCTTTTTTACACACAAACACACATGATAAATATTGTTATCTCTAACTCTTTATTCCTTTTTTTCCCATTCATAAATTCCCCATTTAATCCCCAGAGAAGACTGTCTGGATAAAAGAATAAGCCCCAAATTTAAACCTTTTGGAACATACTTGCTTTCGTGCTAAGTAGCATGTAACTCTTTGTGACCCCATGGACTGTAGCCTGCCAAGCTCCTCTGTCCATGAGTTTTTCCAGGCAAGAACACTGAAGTGGGTTGCCATGCCCTCCTCCAGGGATCTTCCTGACCCAGGGATTGAACCAGCATCTCCCATGTCTCCTGCACTGGCAGGCAGGTTCTTTACCACCAGCACCACCTGGGAAGGCTGGAACATACATAGAGAAATTTTGGATTCTAACGAGTAAGGTCTTTGTTCCCAGCTCTAACCCAATTGTGTGACCTCGAGCTTAATTACCGTGTCTATAAAATAGGGAACATGATCCTACACCCCATTGTTTGCTAGGGCTTCTGGAAGATTCCCCATCCTTAGGAGAGCCAGAAGAAGGGACAGTCTCTCTCCCTGGACATAGTCATGGGCAAATGTCAGGCTTGACCATGTTGCTGCAATAGTCATATGACGCCCCTGCCCTAGCCTGAGAATTAAACTGAACACAGACGAGGCCACGCTGTGCATAATGGGGAAGCGGGGCTACAGTCCCTGAAGGGTCAGCCTTGAAGACCATCTGCCCTACCCGCTGAGACCCAGTTCTAGTCGTGTGCACTCTTGTAATCAGTCAACTTGAACTATAACCCCAATCCTGATTGTCATCTTTTTATTTTCTTCCTTAATTATAGAAAATGTTTTTTAATAATCTCTTATAGGTTTCCTTCCAGTTTCGTGTATCCTCCCTTTCCCAACTTTCCAAAATAATTATGGCTCAAGGGAATATGTGACTGAAGAAGATAGTGGCTAGGCCAGCAATTCAGAAATGACTCATTTAAATCTGCTGAGCTGAAACAGCCCAAGTCTGGCTTTCCAACTGGTTACAGAGTCAGGTTTTTTTTGCATTGGAAAGAAACATAGTGCTCAATAGGACCTGATCCCGTGATCCCATTTTGTAGATGAGACAACTGAGGTTTCGGCAGATTTATGGTGATCTGCTCTAAAGTCCATGGGTGCTCCCCAGGCAGCAGCTGCGAGAGTCTTAACTGGAGTGTCCGTTTGATTCCTGCCACGTTTCAGTGGGGAATTTAAGCAAAAACGGACCATAATTGATTCTTCACATCCTTTGTGTCCTGCCAAATCAAACCATCCTATTGATAGTAAGAACCCAAAGAACAAAGCTCCTATCCACCACACTGGAAATCCAGTCTTCTTTTAGTCCCTTACTAGTGATGTTTTCTAGAAGTTCCCAGGGAGGGAGCTCACAAATAATCCAGACTTCTTTCTGAAGCTCTACAACGCCTCGTTCTTGGTCTACACCTATCGTTGACCATCTGCTACTTTGACTATTATTTCTCTGTACTCCTGGGTACGTGCTACTGCCAACTGCCCCCAACATCATCTCCATTCAGCCCATGGGTCACGGCCACGCTCTTCTGACTGTCCCTGGATGGCCAGCTACTCATGTTCTTCCTCCTCAGTCTTGTTTCTCATGGCTTCTCATCCTGACTGGGTTCCCCCAACAGAGCTGGAGCTCCACTGGGTGGCTGTTCCTGTCTCACTCAGCCTGGTCCTCCAGAGAGAACATGTGCAGTCGGGCATGGGTTTTACCAGGGCTGGTTCTGACGCAGTATCAAGCTGCATGGGATTTCATCTCTCTCCAGCATCCAGCTCGGCTAGGCTGCTTCTTCACATGTGGTGTTTCTCAGAAACCTCATTTCCAAATTACAGGGTGGGACTAGAGCAGGAATTCTCAATGTATGAAGAAAAGTTAGGGGTGGAGATTGGGCATCCATGAACTCTTGAAAATTATAAGAACTCTTGTAAATTGTAAGTCAAAGTTTTGTGTAAAATAACATAGGATCAAAATCCTCTAATTTTTGTCAGAGTGTCAAAGAGGTCTGTGACCCTATAATGGTTGAGAAGCACTGGTTTCTAAACCAGCTGGTCTTTAAAGCTGTTTAGGTTTTAGTGTTCTCTGACCCCATGATTTACCAAAAACAAAATCATTCAGTGACTCTCACAAACTGCTCTATTACATTCCTAAGTGGGTACATGAGTTTATGCAAGAATTTTTAGCCTTAATTGCACTGTTGATGTTATATATTTTAAGAGAATAACAAAGGATTAGGAGTTGAAGCTTTTATTAGCAAGACATTAGTGCTCTATCTCATAAAAAGATTATTTATTCTAACCTCAAGTATTGTAAATATTGGGAGATCTTTCTTTTCATTAAAAAAAAAGGTCTCTGAAACTATACTGACTAGAAGAATGGTAGGAAAAGGATGGTACCTAGAATTGCCTCCCTTTCCAACTGCTCTACCAAGAAGTAGAAGGCCTCAGGGAGAGGGTCTTCCTTCTTCCTCTAGGTATAACTGGTTGTTCCCCAAGCATTTTCACATTAGTGAGGGGCACAGTCACCAGTTTTATGGGAAGTTGTGGTGACCTGTGGCTGACATTGTCAATTGGTCAAATGATAAGAGGTGAAATATAGATGATTGTTTAACTACAACTGGAAGACAGAAGTAGAAAAGTGACACAGAAATCTTCGTATACTACTTATAGTAAAAACTAGAAACATTAGCATTAGCCCGGCCATTGAAAACACGATTAGAAAGATGGTAATGATAACCCTATATGCAAAACAGAAAAAGAGACACAGATGTACAGAACAGACTTTTGGACTCTGTGGGAGAAGGCGAGGGTGGGATGTTTCGAGAGAACAGCATGTATATTATCTATAGTGAAACAGATCACCAGCCCAGGTGGGATGCATGAGACAAGTGCTCGGGCCTGGTGCACTGGGAAGACCCAGAGGAATCGGGTGGAGAGGGAGGTGGGAGCGGGGATCAGGATGGGGAATATACGTAACTCCATGGCTGATTCATGTCAATGTATGACAAAACCCACTACAATATTGTAAAGTAATTAGCCTCCAACTAATAAAAAAAAAAGAAAAGAAAACACGATTTAAGTGTGACATTTAGAGGAACCTGTCAATTTTTCTTCAGTTGTGGTAAAATACACATAACATCTATCATCTTAACCATTTCCAAGTGTTCAGGAGTTTTAAGTCCATTCACGTTGTTGTGCAACCAATCTCCAGAAATCTTTGCATCTTGCAAAACTGAAACTATACATGACATCCCCATGACTTATTTATTTTATAACTGGAAATTTGTACCTTTTGACCCACTTCATTCATATGACTGGACTATTGACTCATTCAGACAGCTTCACAGGCAAATGCTCTTGTCCACTGCAAGTCAAAACCCCACCTGCAGAGCCCACCAGGAGGTCTTCTTCTAAGGCTCTACTAGACACGCCAACTCACAAGACTGTCATGTCACATGGGGCACCATCTGACTCAGAAGGTAGCATGGGCCAGGATGCAGAGTGAGCCAGGTGGACACATCCAGCATTTCTCTCCTGCAGGACCTAGCAGCTGACCACAAAACCATCCCTCTATATCCTCAAGCTATTCTCCTGGGCCCCAGGTGAGACTCAGATGTAAAGCAGTGAGACTCACATCAGGAGGGTATGGAAGCCACTCTGAATTGGAAGACTTGTGCTCCATAGCTAGCACTTAATATCTTTTGGAAGAACCCCATGGCCATAGCTTCTATGGTCCCCAGAGTGTCGTGCCAGTGGTAAAAGTCACTGCCCTTAGGGAAACCCAGGAATAGGGCTTCCAACCTGGTACTTACATTGTCCCAGTCCAGATACAGTTTACCAACCAGGGCTATTTCTTTACTTTTTTTTATCAGGTCTCCAGGGAAATGGTGCTAGGAAGTTTACCAAAAATTGAATGTTCAGGCTGAAGGGGAAACAATTTTATCATGCTTTTAGTCATAGTCCTTCAAATGGTTAAATGATAATTTCTGGCAAAACATCTGGTTAAATTGAAAGGAGTCAGAATGACGCACTGATATGAAGAACTAAATCACACGATGAAATCTGTCATCTCTCACTGGCTACAGCTCTGTTCCCCAACTCACAGACTGACAACGAAAGAGCTATAATTAGAGGCGCAGATGCCTGACAACATGCCCATCAAACATCACAGTCTTTCCTAAGAGAAAGAAGAGGTAGCACGTGGAATGGGAAGAAAAGGGATGTTGATCTAGGAAGGAGGTAATAGAGAAAGGGGAAGGCACCAGGCATATTTTCCTGGCAGTAGCTGCTCCCAGCAGCAAAGAGAAGCTCTTTGAGATGCTGGATGAGATTCCACATGGGTAGGGAGGGGAATTAGGGCAGTAATTTGTGAATTCTCCACTCTTGCTAGAGAAGAATCTCTTGTCTTCAAAAGAGGAAAGTAATTAACCGTACCGTCATTCTGCAGGGGCTTTGAATTGCAAATAGACAAACTGTGGACCTCCTACGAGGGAGCGGTTCTGGGCTAGAACCTTACCCTGTTTCTACCCCCTGTTTGTAAGGTCAGCATTTGTGGGCAAAGTGGACTAGATACATGTCTCTATACCTCTTGCTCTTTTGCTGAAGACAGGAATTCCTCTTTCTGCATATTAATACAGAAAGCTTTTCTGGATCTTTAATTATGACAAGGAGGTCATGACAAGAAAAACCTGAAAGATGGTTACAAAGTCACTGTCATGCTGGGAACAATTAGAAGATGAAGAAGAGGTTCTTGAGAAGCAGCTGATCCATGAGTGAGGGAAGAGCTGGTTTGACGGATGGAAGTGGGAGGTTTGGCCTGACTTGAGGAAGGTCCTCTATGAACACTGAAGCCAGGAGAGGTTTCCCATTGAGCTGAACTCAAGAGTAGGGTCTGGAGAAAGTAAGCAAAGGGCCTCCTTCTCTGGCAGAAGGAACTCAGAGCAAGACTGCCAGTCTCTACTGAGATAAGGAGAAAGAAATAAGAAGGGACTTCCCTGGTGGTCCAGTGGTTAAATATCTGCCTGCCAATGCAGAGGACATGGGTTTGATCCTTGGTCTGGGAAAACTCCACATGCCTCGGGGCAACTAAGCCTGTGCACCACAACTGCTGAAGCTTGTGATCTAGAGTCTGTGCTCTGCAACAAAAGAAGCCAGTACAATGAGAAACCCACGCACCACAACTAGAGAGTAGACCCCACTCGCTGCAACTAGAGAAAGTGTGCTCACAGCAACGAAGACCCAGCACAGCCAAAAATGAATAAATAAATAAAGACTTTAAAAAAAAACATTAAAAAAGAAGAAATAAGAAGTGATGTCTGTGTTGGGGAGGGATTGAATGGGGGAGGGGTGGGCATCAGCTGTGACAGTAGCCGAGCAAGATCAAACATTTGCTTGGAACTTGAATAAGCCAGAATAGAGCTCCCATCCAAAGTGTCTTCATAAAGAAGCAAAGCTTCAGGAGGACAGTTTTCTTCTCTGTAACTCCAGGCTCTGGAAGCACTTAGCATTGAGTAAGCTTTTCAATACCACTGAACAATTATGGCCAGTAAGGAAGGCTGCTGGATGCCTCACTATTGAGAAACCTATTTTCCCCAACTTTTCCAGACCATTCTGAGTTTCTGACTCATGGCCAACCAATGAACACTGATTTTTAGATCAGAAAATGTGCTCACTCTAGGGATGGGAAGAGTCATAATGCATGAGATGGGGCCACAGGATCTTGGGAGGCAACAACAGATATGACATTGAAAAGAGCAGGAATCTCCTTCCATGTGTGTGTGGGGGAGGGGGGAGAAGGCATGCACGCATGTGCATGTGTGCAAATCCTCCAGGGTTCTCTCTGGACCCATATATGTTTATTTTATTTTATGTTTAGTTTGGTGACATCTGGCAGCATTCAGTCTCTCCTCCAAGCTAATGCTCCAAAAAACTAAGGTGACCCTGTGTCACTAAATCGTCACCAGCTGTGTCGTGCTTGAGGTCTGTTATTAATATCAGACCTGAATGTTATTTATTAACCAAACATTGCTTATTAATCATTTACAGGTATGTGGTGAGGCTCAGAGTTAAGCCCCCAAAGACAACGCCCTGGCAGCACAGAATTTATGGGCTGTAACAAAGGGAATAACAATAGAATGGGAGCAGTGCCACCAGGACACAGATGGAATGGGCACAGGAGAACGTAAACACCCAAGCCCTGGCCTAGTGCACTGCTCCATTTAAGCCCTTTAAGATGTTGAGACAAAACGGCTGGCAGGAACCTTTAAGGAAAGGAAGCAGTTAATGTCAGAAGAAATCCAGATCTCTGAAAGTGAGGATGAAGCCTAAGTCTGCAGAATCAGGCAGTTAGTCCCTGTTTCTACCCTCAGCTAACAGCCAGAGGGAACTTGGCTGGCAGACCTCACCTCTCTCCTGTCCCTGGAGCTCATCAGGGGCTGGGTCAAGTTCACTGGAGGTGTTCTCTCTAAATGCTACAGAATGTCACACCACCTGTGAGCCTTCTGCCAGAGGGCATTTGAGAAGAGCTGTAGGTCAGCAAACCATCATGTTCCTTCCCTTCACTCCTTTCTTCGCATTCCGAGAGTGATGGTGGAGACCAAAGGAAGGGTCCCTGGTGGCCTTATTCGAGGGAGGGGAGCTGGGAGGGTCCACTTTCCAGAAACCTTGGTGGAAGGTACTAGCTACTTTGGTAGCAGTACTAGGAGGCTGTCTCCCCGGAAATGTGGACTGAAGTTACACTGGGTTTGAGAACTCACCAGTGACAAAAGCGATCCTGGTTGAAATAGAAGGAGGAGCCTAGAGCTTTGGAACACACACAAGTATTCATTCATACTGTGTATGTGTGTGCATGTACATTTGTGAACAGGTGCTCACAATCATGAAACCAGCTCATCTCACCAAACTATTCTTGCTTTTTATTTCTCAAATTGCAGTAGAAACATTTGATCAGGGTAGGTAGGGAAAGAAAACAGAAAGCACAGAAAAGCATAAAGAAAAAAATAATCCCATCACAGAGAGAAACATTTAGTATTTTGTATCTGGCACTCCGGTCTTGGCAGATTGAAAGTTCTTTATGCTGTTTTTCAACATTGGGGACCCTCCTTAATGTGCTGTTTTCTTTATCTTAACAATGTACTGCGGACTATTTTAAGTTAAGGATGTATTGTGAATGGGCCCCCACGTTCCCAAGGTTTTCAGTGCTGGTCTAGTGTTCTCTGTCTGCATGGACCCAGTCAGACATTCAGGATAAATGCATTTACTCATAACCTTGGCTCAAGATATAAGTAGAACTGATTAGATCTTGACTTGCACCCTACGACCCCCAAAATCCCAAGACACCAGTATTTTACTGAGCACTGGGGGGCGCAGTGCAGGGCTGCCTGTGTGCTGTCTTTCTTGTGAGTGTTTCTGGGAGGAGTGACCATTCTCTCTCTCTCTGCTCATTTGTAGCCTATTATTTGCCAGACCCCCCCCCCCCCCGCCCCCCGCCATGTGTGTTTTAGCATTTCTGAGTGGTTCAGAACCATAATGGGGAGGCGGGGAAAGATGGGGTTTCTTTACCCTTTAGGAAAATTGCAAGTGTCTCCTTCTTGGTGTCAGCCTGCAGGCATTCCCTGGGTTTGAACAGCCACCATCACATTTCCAGAACCAGTGACAGAAAAAGCTTGGCTGTGGGGTTGAGGGCGGGGAGGCTGTGGGGCGGTGAGCCCTCCTCTTATCTGCTACCATTTAAAACCATCTGGGGGCAGGGAGGCAATTTGCTCAACCCTTCAATTCTGTGACCACACACATTCTCTAGAGATGTTGATTAGCTGCACAGGGGGGATAAATCTTCTTAGAAGAGTTAAAAATGTTTGCAGTTTTCTTTGCTTTCCCTCCACTGATTCTCTACAAGAAGGTGTTGTGGTCTCTGTAAACCATGTCTCAAAATTTCCCCTGGGCTTCAACTTTTTCCTCACAATCTCCCCTTGCTACTAGGAAATGCAGTTGCCTGAGGTGGCTTTTCTTTTCTTCCCTGGTCTAATTCCCCAGATAATCTGTGGGCCCATGTCTCACGGGGGAGGAAGGGAGGAAGAGAGGAAGAGATGGCTCAAGTCCTTCATGGGGTCATTCTTCTGATCCAGACAGTCCAGCCTACTCAGCCCTGGTGCCGGGGGCGGTGGATGAGGGGCGGCCCAACTCCTGACAAGACCTTCTGAGAGTTGTACATATACAGGACAGAAAACCAGAGGACCTTTTCTTTTTCAGAATATTTCCCTGTTTTTTCTTTTTATTTTTTCCTCTGGTCAATAAACAGAAGAAAGAGAAAATGAGATTGTTTAAAACTAGGGAAAGTGAGGAAAAGCAGGATGGGAACCCATAACAGATAATAATGACCAACAACAGGTTACAGTTGATGGTGCTTTACGGCTTACAAAGCAATTTCATATCCTTTACCTCAGCTTCTCACAGCCTGAAGATAACAGTGAACAGGCAGTCTGGTGATCTTGGTAGCCACAGACCAGAAACTGCAGGCCTGTAGTGGATGCTGTGGTCTGTCACTCAGATGTACCTGCAGGAGAGAGGAACTCTTTCCCCGGGCTGTGGGGAGTGCTGGCCTCTGATGGCCACAACTGAGTCCCTCAGTGGGAATTGTCCTCTGTGGCTGCGATCTGCCTCACCCAAGATTTCATTCCCTTCCAGGGCTCTTGCTTTGATTCTGAACAACTTTAAAGGGCCATTCCAGCTCCAGGATACCCTATAGGATCAGCTGCATTTGAGTTCAACAAATGGGATTTTATTCTTGTACTGCTTTATTGACCACACCAAAGCCTTTGACTGTGTGGATCACAACAAACTGTGGAAAATTCTGAAAGAGATGGGAATACCAGACCACCTGACCTGCATCTTGAGAAATCGGTATGCAGGTCAAGAAGCAACAGTTAGAACTGGACATGGAACAACAGACTAGTTCCAAATCAGGAAAGAAGTACGGCAAGGCTGTATATTGTCACCCTGCTTATTTAACTTATATGCAGAGTACATCATGCAAAATGCCAGGCTAGATGAAGCACAAGCTGTAATCAAGATTGCCAGGAGAAATATCAATAACCTCAGATGTGCAGATGACACCACCCTTATGGCAGAAAGTGAAGAGGAGCTAAAGAGCCTCCTGATGAAAGTGAAAAGAGGAGAGTAAAAAAGTTGGCTTAAAGCTCAGCCTTCAGAAAACTAAGATCATGGCATCTGGTCCAATCACTTCATGGCAAATAGATGGGGAAACAATAGAAACAGTGATACACTTTATTTTTTTTGGGCTCCAAAATCACTGCAGATGGTGACTGCCACCATGAAATTAAAAGATACTTGCTCCTGGGAAGAAAAGCTATGACCAAACTAGATAGCATATTAAAAAGCAGAGACATTATTTTACCAACAAAGGTCCATCTAGTCAAAGCTATGGTTTTTCTAGTGGTCATGTATGGATGTGAGAGTTGGACTATAAAGAAAGCTAAGTGCCGAAGAATAGATGCTTTTGAACTGTGGTGTTGGAGAAGACTCTTGAGAGTCCCTTGGACTGCAAGGACATCCAGTCCATCCTAAGGGAAATCAGTCCTGAATATTCATTGGAAGGACTGATGCTGAAGCTGAAACTCCAATACTTTGGTCACCTGATGTGAAGAAATGACTCATTTGGAAAGACCCTGATGCTGGGAAAGATTGAAGGCGGGAGGAGAAGGGGATGACAGAGGATGAGATGGTTGGATGGCATCACCAATGCAATGGACAGTTTGAATAGGCTCCGGGAGTTGGTGATGGACAGGGAAGCCTGGTGTGCTGCGGTACATGGGGTCGCAGAGTCGGACATGACTGAGCAAATAAACTGAAAACTGCATTTTCTTCACTCAATAACTCATCATGGTTATCTCCCCATATCGTTGAATGTAGACATACAGTCTTTAATGGTTGCAAAATATCCCGTTGTACAGATATCTCTATTTATTTATCCAACCTCCTATTGCTGAACATTTAGATATTTCCCAGTTATTTGCTATCAATTATAAAGTTTTTGTTGAACATCTTTGTATAAACCTCTAAATGGCAACCCATTCCAGTACCCTTGCCTGGAAAATCCCATGGGAGGAGCCTGGTAGGCTACAGTCCATGGGGTCTCAAAGAGTTGGACATGACTGAGTGACTTCACTTCACTTCACTTCTCAAAAGATGTCTGGCTATCTTTAGGATGAATTCATAGAATGACTCAGTCAAAGGACACTGCCCTCCAGAAAAGTGGTAACAATTTACATTCCCACTTCAAGTATTGAGAAAATCCCCAAATCCAGCTGTCTCAGTTCAAACTCATGATGATTAAACTCAAATGGACCGGCAGCACTACAATCCTTCTACACATCCCTACATAGTTTGCTTTTCTGCTTTCTTAAGATAATTTTTAAAATCTCACATCTGCTTAACCCCTCCACATCCCTTTCCTCTCTCACATGCCCAGCTGTTGTCCTGTTTTAGGTATGTCCAGTTTCATACCTAAAAAATTCGAAGCTATCTAGGGCAATGGGCTTTCCTGGTGGCTCAGATAGTAAAGTATCTGCCTGCAATGCAGGAGACCTGGGTTCGATCCCTGGGTTGGGAAGATGCCCTGGAGAAGGAAATGGCTACCCACTCCAATATTCTTGCCTGGAGAATTCCATGGATAGAGGAGCTGGGCAGGCTACAGTCCATGGGATCACAAGTGTCAGACATGACTGAGCAACTAACATACACTAGGGCAACACTCCCCCATCTCCTTTTTTTGAGCCACCCTGTGCAGCTTGAAGGATCTTAGTTATTGATCCAGATATTGAACTCAGGCCCATAGCAGCAGAAGTAGAGTCCTAGCCACTGGACTGCCAGGGATTTCCTGAGGGCAGCAAGGTTATCTGTCCACCCCAAATCAATACAAACACACACACACACACACACACACACACACACACCATGCACTGTAATCTGGAATTTGTTTTCTCTGTCTTCCTCTTTCACTGTGGCAAAGGGTCTACGTGCCTAGCAATGGTTAACACTTTCCTTGAACCACATCAGCATAACTACTCAAGGACTTCTTTCCTGCAGTATTTTCTTTCTCTCCTACATCCTCATTATCATCTCTTTCTTTCTGTCTCCTGGATCATTCTCAAAAGCATAAAAAAAATCTCCTCATCTCCCATCTTAAAATACAAACAAATCAAAAATAATAAAATGAAGGGAAAGCTCTCTGTTGAGCCCATGTTTCCTCCAGCCTTCACTCCATTCTCTCAGGTTCCCTTCACAACAACCAAGAAAGAAAAATACATACAGATCAATGTCTTATCATTCATCCACTCATTCAATAAGTATTTACTGAACATCTACTATTTGCCGGGCACTGACAGAAGAGAATGGTGCAAGAGATAGACAAGGTCTCTATTCTCAAGAAACTTGAAATCCAATGGCAGAAACAGATATAACCAGGCAGATTGCAATGGAAGCCAGTTAGAACAGAGAGACAGTGATGGGCTTGAGAGCAAGGGAGCTCAGGTGGACCCCTGCTCTAGAGAGGAGGGTCAAAGAATGGTGCTCTGAAACAACATATCTGATGCAGCCAACCATGCAAAGATCAAGGAGGAACTTTCCAGGCAGAAAAGAACAGTAAGCCCTGAAACTGTGAGGCAAGAAAGAACTCTGACATTTGAGGCACTGCAAGGGGATCACAGAGCAACAGCAGTGCATGAAGAAAGGTGAGAAGGGTCCAGATGAGGTAAGTGGCAGTTTGGAGGTGGAAATGTATTATAAATTCTTTGGGAAAACATTAAAGAGTTTCAAGCAACACGCTTAGAACTTAGTTTTATTTTTTTAATTTTTCTTGAGCTAACCTGTGGAAATTGAGTTTTATGGGAATTCAAACAACTGGCTGGAAAATCATCTTTTTTTAAATTGAGTCAATTGAAAACTCCAAGAATACAATGGTATATTCATTAAAACAAAGAACCGTCTCAAAAATGCAAATATTCCATACTCATGGCAGAGGTGAGTCTATCATCAAGGCCTTGAATGGGTTATTACATGTGAAGCCCACTTTTTTTTAAAAAACGCTTTAACTTTACGAGAGGTTTTTGGTTTTGTTTTTTAAGGAAAAGGGAAAATCAGGTTTGTGCCTCTGGAAAAAAAATTTGGCCTGGGTTCTAAACAAACACACGTAAGATTCTCTAATCTTCTTAGATTCGTAAATGAGCTATTTCCTTAAGCACAATTAGGAATGGCTTATTTTCTCAATTTTAAGTGAGTTTCTGAAATATATCACGTGACACAAAGGATAATGGAAACTAGAAGCTGCTCTTTCTAGGTCACGAATCATACCATCTTGCTTTTCTTCTATAATTTGCTGCTACTAATGTCCGAAATCTAAGACCACTGCCACGAATTAACTTACAATTCCTTACACGTGGAGAGGACACACAGCAACTCAGCACTTTAGGTGACTGTTTACATCATTCACATAGTGATCAGTTGGGAAATGCTTTGTGTATTTAAGATCCTCCTTTCAGAACTTTTGGATATCCATGTAATATGCCTTTAGGATAAAAAAAGCTGGGGGTCGGAGCTCATCTGGATTTGTTTTCAGATAGCTTAGTCAGTAAAGAATCTGCCTGCAATGCAGGAGACCTGGATTCGATTCCTGGGTTGGGAAGATCCCCTAGAGAAGGAAATGGCAATCCACTCCAGTATTCTTGCCTGGAAAATCCCATGGACAGAGGAGCCTGGTGGGCTATATAGTCCATGGGGTCGCAAGAGTCAGACATGACTTATTGACTAAACCACCACCACCACAGCTTAATACACATTTGTACTAAATATGTAAAAATATGTCACATAGACGCATGCATAGATGATTGCACCCCCAAACAACGACAGGTGAGGAATGTTTTTCATGTATACGCACACATTCTACTGGCCTTCTGGCTTCATCTTTCCCTTCCCTTCAGATTTTGTAAAGCAGTTTTGACTCCTGCATTTTCTGGGCTAATTATTCCAGAGGATTTAAAACTTTCGCCATTGAGGTTGTGGTTGGTGCTATTACGACTCTAAGATAAACATTTTCTCTCATTTCACAATGCTCAAGAGTTTCAAGGAAAAGTTTTAAATCCAAAGAAGTGTCACCAGGGCCCTCGGAGCTCAGGGAAGACACTGCTTCTTCCTGTGTCACAAACACCTTGCAAGTCATGGAATTCTGCCACCAACATCTCCTCGTGCTGATAAACAGACATCTACAGAGCAGAGGTGAAGGGGTACCTATGTACTTGGTGTCACAATCATTACAGAAATTGTTGGGGGAGTTTGGGGGAGAATGGATACATGTATCCATATGGCAGAGTCCCTTTGCTATCCACCTGAAACTATCACAACATTGTTAATCGGTTATACTCCAATATAAAATAAAAAGTTTTTTTTTGTTGTTTTTAAATTGTTTGGGAGAGATTATGAGGTCAGATATCATATAACTTCCCCACATTCCTGGCTCTTTCCTCTCCTTCACCCCTACCCTTCCTGGACTCGAAATGTTCCTTCTCAATTCAGAAGGGAAAACGACTGACTGGCTTTTCCCCAAAGATGTTCTTATTGCACTTCCATTTCTCTGCTCTGATCTATTGACCTAAACGCTGGAGACACTTTTCTCTATCACCCACCAGCTTCTAACCACCACTGCCTTCCTCGGTCCCCGGCTTATCTGTGAGAATCAGCTTTGCCTTGTTCATGGTCATTTCTGAGATGTAATAAAACATAAAAGTAAAAACCCCTCAACCCTTCCTTTTTCTCTAAGCCAGCATTCCAACTGGGCTGGGAGGGGAAAGGTCAGCGTTTAGCCACCTCTCCCCTCTGAGACTTGAGATTTCATTCATTTCCCCTCCGGTTCAGGAATGCTGCTCCCCCATGGCACTTGTGGCAGCAAACAGGTTTTATCTGCTTTGTGTCTCAAGTGTTTATTTAACTTGTCTCAGCCTTCTCTCTCTTCTCACTCCGTGAGATGTTTTGTAAATTTGCATGTGTCATGCTTATCCCGATGTTAAAGACAAAGGACACTAACTACCCTCCAGTGAATTCCCAACCTCCTGCCTCTTGGTCACCAGAAATGACCTCTCCTCCTCTTCTGGCTTGTAGTGAGCTGGGGCCCACTAAAAGTGAATGTGTGCACCAACCACGCAGATTTTTCAAATATCTTTGGTGAGATAATTCACATATTTTAAGAAAAAGGTACCTCTGAGAACACAGTTATCTTGACCTTTGGTTCTTTCAATAGTTATATATCTTTAGCAAGATGGTGAGCCTTTTCAAATGAACTTGATCCTTTTCTGAAGGAATTGCTCAAAATGTGCAGAATCCTTGGTGCCACCTTCTCCGGAAGCACTAAAATCAAAGGTGGATCTCAGAACCTGTTTCTTTGTTATGTCACTCTTCATGACAAAATTTCTCTGTGTGTTTTGATTGTGAAACCTCTGTTGAATTTAAAATCACCTTTTCAACAGCATGGCTTTTCCATTTCTCTACCACTATGCTTAGGGCTTCTCTGGTGGCTCAGTGATAAAGAACCTGCCTGCCAATGCAGGAGATGCAGATTTGATCCCTGATCCAGAAAGATCCTCTGGATTCGATTCCTGGGTTGGGAAGATCCCCTAGAGAAGGAAATGGCAACCCACTCCAGTATTCTTGCCTGGGAAATCCCAAGAACAGAAGAGCCTGGAGGGCTACAGTCCATGGAGTCGCAAAGAGTTGGACATAACTTAGCAAATTAACAACAACCGCCACTGTGTGTAAAGGCTCTGAACCTAAACTTTTTTTCATTAGGCTAACTTTTTGAATTCTCATTCATTTAAATATGAGAATCTGGTTTTCTGCAAAATCTCTGCCTAGTAAAGAGTAAGGAATTTGTTTTAAATTAGAATTCACATTTAGTGAGAAAAGCCAAATCACACAGAATTTGATGTCTTCTAACAAGACTTTACACCAAAGGCAGCAAAGACCTAGAAGCATTCCAGGGTAGGGCAAGTGGAAATGTTCAAAGGCAGTTACGGGGACCTCCCTGGTGGTCCAGTGGTTAAGATTCTGTGCTTCCAATTCAGGGGCACGGGTATTGAGCCCTGGTCAGGGAACTAAGATCCCACATGCTGTGCAGCACGGCCACAAAATTAAGTAAGTAAGTAAACTGGGGGGGAAAGTAAATTAAAAAAAATAGGAAGTTATCATATACTGGAAGAAGGAGGAGTATAAGCAAATATAGCTAAATAGCAATTTTTGTTTTTTAGAGTTTCAGAAAAGCTCCCAAGCAACCTGAGTTGAGTCTGATTTACAAAACATACAGACAGGAGGGTCATTTGGCTGGTTCTAAGCCTGGCGAAGGATAAGGGCATATGTGGCCCCTTTAACTAAGTGAGTCTAGATCAACTTTGCCTACCACTCAAAAGCCAGCTTTCTCCTGGGACCTCCAAGCATCACCCTCAGTCCACAGCCTCCCTTTTATCACCAGCCTACGTGAACTTTCATGGGGGGGTGGGTGGGGATCTGCACTGCTCAACCCTGGCTGGCTGTGAACTTCTAACCCAAGGAGCATTCTTATCCCATTAGGATGAAATCCACAGGGTTCAACAACTTAATTCCTCTACGAACACTGAATGTATACCAGGTGCTGGGGGAAGGGAGAGGACAGCGGGGAGGCTGGGCTATACACATGATCAAGTCCCTGATGATTTCCAGGTCCTAAGAGTCTAGCTGAGCAGAGATATGCTGGATAGGAAACCAAAAATAACACCAGATAGAATAAAATCAATGCAATCACAGTGCAAATTGCTCAAGGGATCCAGAGGGGAAAACAATTCATTCCATGATGGGGAGGGGAGGAAAAGGAAAGAGAATTTTCACAGCAGCAAATGGGAAGGGGCACTTTTGGCTGAGAGAACAGCAGTGAAATGGAGCCTGTGTTTATAGACCACTTTTTAATAGTCTGGCATGGCTGTGGGGGAAATTCGATAATTCGATGGAGAATGAGACAGATGTAGAGCCTCCACATGAAACTCTATAGTCGGGAGAGAGGGCAGTAAGTATCCTTTATATAAGTTGGGCAAATAAAAGTATTAAAAAAAAAAGTAAAAAAAAGATTTTCCTGGCTAGTGAAATCTTCAGGATTATAGAAGGGAATCAGATAATAATAACAATTATAATAACAATGGTGATTATTTTGTCAAGCTTGAAGTGGTAAACCACTTACATAGTCTTTTAGAGCTGAAGGAACTTTAAAGACCATCTCTGCCAACTCTCTTATTTTAAAAACAGATGAGGAAATTGATGACCAGAGAAAAGTGCATGCATGCTCAGTTGTGTCTGACTCTTTGCGACACCATGGACTGCTGTCCACCAGGCTTCTCTGTCCATGTTATTCCAGGCAAGAATACTGGAGTGGATTGACATTTCTTACTCCATGGGGTCGAACCTGCATCTCTTGTGTCTCCTGCATTGCCAGGCAGATTCTTTAACCACTGCACCACCTGAGAAGCCTACAGAAAAGTCCCTTGTCTCAAATCCACAGCTAATTAGGGGCAAAGCAGGGTTGGAACACAGATCTCTTTCTTTCTAGACCTGGTCACTTTCCACTAAAATGTGTCAACCTGCACCCTCCTGGCTATTTTTCAGAGAAGAGGAAACAGTGAAACAGCAGTTGGCATTTAAGAGGTTTGCCTGATTCAAATGTATTCTTTTTAATGGCTGAGTAATATTCCATTGTGTATATGTACCATAGCTTTCTTATCCATTCGTCTGCTGATGGATCTGAGAGAATAGCATTGAAACAAGTATATTATCAAGTGTGAAACAGACCTCCAGCCCAGGTTGGATGCATGAGACAAATGCTCAGGGCTGGTGCACTGGGAAGACCTAGAGGGATGGGATGGGGAGGGAGGTGGGTGGGGGGATCAGGATGGGGAACACATGTAAATCCATGGCTGATTCATGTCAATGTATGGCAAAAACCACTACAATATTGTAAAGTAATTAGCCTCCAACTGATAAAAATAAATGGAAAAAAAAAAAAAAAAAAGAGGTTTGCCTGAAGTCCCATAGCCAGTGGTGGCTCAGAGAGAACTCAGACCGAGGACATCAGAGACATCAAGCCAACACTCTCCTGTAAACATTCTTACTAAAATTAAACCCATTCACGAGGGGTGAAGCACGAGACAGAAGAGTGAGTGTGGTGATTAAAGCCCAAGAATGCATGTTTCTCCAGTCATGAGTTGGGTAAGAAACACGGGGGCTGCAGGAGTCTGCTTCGCCTCAGCTGCCATCCGGCCCCTCCACGCACAAGCCAAGCTGCAGGGAGCTCTCGTTCTCCACTGAGGGCTTAGCTGCAATATGGTTTAAATTAGACATTTCTTGCCTGAGTAGAACAAATCACTTAGGTTATACGCTGACAAAAAAGGAACAGTCTGCATGCTTGGAAAGCTTAGGGGGAATTAAATTATGTGCTGTCACTTCAGAGTTGTTCCTCTGTGCTCTCCACCAGCACCTCTCAATTGCCTGCAGGAGTCCTGGAGCCTTGCGTGCAAGCCGAGCCCTAACCCAGGGCTTAACATAAACTTCGGGCTCTCAGGTCATTGGGAAATAACAGGTATATCCGGTTGGGTCTTTTGTGCTTGTCTGCACGCAAATTAAAAGCTCGTGCAAAGCTGAACTCCTTGGAGCCTCTGGTTAGGGAGAAGGTATGATGCCTTGGAAGAGAATTCTCACACGATCTCTATTTGCTTTTTCAGGGAATGGGAGTGGAGGGTTGAGCTTGCTTATGGGAAATTCACACCTCTGGGCAGCTGAGCTCAGAAGGGGCGGGATGCGGAGGTGGCCTTGTGCCAGCTGGTCTGCTGGAAGCAAGAGTCTGAAGAACCCTATGTTGGAGCTTTGAAAGGGGGTAGATCTTGTAGATTTCAGGGAGGGGAGTAGAGGTGGGTGGGCCAATGCCTGTGCTTCCTGGCTGGGTCAACAGTGGCAGGACTCTTGGAAGGCCAGAGGGACCTTGTGTGGGGAGGGGAGGGGCCTGTAACTAAGGGAAGGACCCATGCACCAAAAGCTGTCACCTCAGCACCCCACCTCCCTCACTCTTAAAGACCCCATTACAATTCAGCTTTTTTAAAAAGAAAAAAAAAGATTTTTAAAACATGGGCCATTTTTCAAGTCTTTATTGAATTTGTTATAACATTGCTTCTGTTCTATTTTTTGTTTTGTTGTTGTTGTTGTTTTTGACTGACAGGAATCTGGGATCCCACCTCCCTGACCAGGGAACGAACCCCTGAGTTGGAAGGTAAAGTCTTAATCACGGACCACCAGGAAATCCCTACAATTCAGCTCTGAAGCCTCCAAAAGGCTGGTTGGAGTGGGAGAAGGTGTCCATTCTGTCCCTGTGCTTCATCTAATAGGAACCAGTGATGTTCATGTCTCCTGCTCTCAGGGTTTTGCTTATCTGGCCTGTCGGGGAGGTTGCAGGTGCCTCTGGGATCTGGTAGACTGGAATTCACATTTCAGTTCAGCTGCCACAGGAGCTGCATGGCCTTGGTTGATAATGCCAACTCCTCCTGTCTTGCTTTGTCTGTAGGAAAGGGATTATGGTTAACAGTTACCTTAGAGGGTTGGTTGTGAAGGATTAATAAAATGATTCATGTCAAGTGCTTGGCACTCTGCCTGGCTCAGAGTACTCCATAAATGGTAGTTCTTCTATTACTAGTAGTACATGATTACTATTACCATTGTTATTACTGGCAGAGCCGCTAATGAAAGAGCCACTGTGATCTCAGGATGTGGCTCAGATGCCCTTCGGCCCCACACCTGAGCAAGAGCTCCCCACCCCCTTCCTCTGAGCCACGCTCTCTGGGTTGCTGACTCAGACATCACCTGGGCTCCAGGCAGCAGAGATGTGGGTACCACTCTGCCTCTTCCTTCTGGCCCTGCTTGGGGGTTAAGGTGCACCATCCCCACTAGACCCATTGTCTGGGGGTGGTACCTCTGTGATAGCCCAGCTGTTTAGAAGTGCCCACATGTGTCTGAGGGGCTTTCCTCCGAAAATCAGTCACTGGGACACGTTTGCTCTGAAATCTACCCTCACTGCCACCAAATTCCTACATCAAGACCATAGTTCTTTAGATATTAATACTTCTGGATGGATTTTTCTCACAAGAAAAATCATACATTTGAACTGAGATGGTGATTCTCAAAGTGTGGCCCGGGGACTTCTTGGGAGGGTGGGTGGTTCCTGAGATGCTTTCAGGAAATCCACAAGGTTAAAACTATGGTCTTAAGGTAGTCTTTGCCCTTCTCCCCATTCTTCTCTCGCAAGATCACCAGGGGTCTTTCAGGGGCTACCTGACATTCGATATCACTACAGATTGGTTACAGCATCAGATATGAGTATTCTTCTGTCTTCTATTAAATCAGAAATTAAATAGATTTGTAAAATATGTAAAACAATGCCACTCCTACTAAATATTTTTTGTTTTGGAAAACAGATATTTTCTAATATGGTATTTCTGTAAACATGTTTTAGGTTTATTATTTTTTAATGAATAAATTTCATTTCTAAAATTGTAAATGCATGCATGTGTGCTCAGATGCTCAGACATGTCCAACTCTTTGCAACCCCATGGACTATAGCCCGCCAGGCTCCACTGTCCATGGAATTTAGATAAAACTTAGATGAAGCAATAGCTTTTTGGTTTCTGTAACATTTTTTAAGAGTAGAAAGAGGTCCTGAACACGAAACATTTGAGAAACACTGAGCTAAGATTTTGGCATTGGGACCAATGAAGTCATCACTTTGCTCACTTACTTCTAAATAAAACTGTCATTTCTGGGAGTCTGGAATAGTGTGAATTTTATAGTAAGTTCAATATAATGCATTTGAATGTAGCAGATCTAGTCATGAAGCCCATGTGGAGGCTGCATTCCAGCCACTGTTTTAAAGGAAATTTTTTCAAAACCCTCCCAAGACTGCATTGTAAATTACAGAGACAGATTGCTATCTGCAGGACAGATAGCAATTTTCTCCACTAGGAGAGGAGAGGGCAGGCCTGAATTGCATTTCACACGGGAACCAAGATGGCTTTTCCTGGTGGGGTCCTGGCCTCCCGGGGGATGTCAGCTCTCCTGGGGGAGTAGGGGGAGGTTTGGGATCACCCAGGTAGTTAACAGGCATGTGGGTGCCAGGGAAGTGTATACACACAGTGGAGAATCAGAAGGGAGGGGCTGTGGTACAGTTCATGACATTGGCATCAGTTAACAAGTGTGGACCGCTGTGGTCTGGATGGGCTTTGGAGCCTGCAGACCCGAGTACAGATCTTGACCCCTTAGAGATTGTCATATTGACTGAGTGAGACAGAGAAAGAGAAATATCATATGATATCCCTCATATGTGGAATCTAAAAAAAAAAAAAATGATACAAATGAACTTATTTACAAAATAGACTCATAGACTTAGAGAATGAATTTACAGTTACCAGAGAGGAAGAATAGGGGGAAGGGATACTTAGGGAATTTCAGACAGATGGGTACACACTGCTATATTTAAAGTGGATAACTAACAAGGACTTACTGTATAGCACAGGGAACTCTGCTCAATGTTATGTGGCAGCCTGGATAGGAGGGGAGTTTGGGGGAGAATGGATACATGCATATGTGTGGTTGAGGCCCTTTCCTGCTCACATGAAACTATCACAGCATTGTTAACCGGCTATACTCCAATACAAAAGAAAAAATTAAAAAACAACTTGCAACCTGAAAGACTTTTGGCAAATAGTCCATCGTGTCTGAACCTTAATCCTCTTATATGTAAAGCAGGCTAATGGTGGCTATACATTTAGGATGATCGGGAGAAGCAAATGAAGTTGTCAAGCACTGAATACAGTGCCCAGCACTTGGAGGGAAAATTAACTCCTTTCCTCTCTCTGTCCCAACTTGCTTTGTGGTGTTCTGCACTCCAACGGACTAGAGGAGAGTGAGCCCTGGGCTGACCTTACGGCTACGACATCGGAGAGGAGGATCGTCTTCTCGTTTCACTGGGCACAGAGTTCTGCATGCGGCATGCAAAATTGTTGGGGTGGTTATTCCGTTAAATGAAATGACACTTGTAATCTGATTTTCACCTCTCTGAGCTGCCTCCGGGAGCTGCAGGTATGATACCCAGAGTCCAGCAGGAGAAGGGCACAAGGATTCCCACTGGTTCAGAGCCTGTCATGAGTTCTAAAATGGGATGGAGCTTTCCATTTTACCCCAGAGCCCCGGATATTCCATGAGGTAACCCGGCAACCTGGGACCGCGGACAGAGCCCTGGGGGCCTGGTAAGAGGCACCAGCTGCACCTGAAAACAGGTGATGGTGCGTGCTGCCAAGGCTCAGAATCTAAGAAGTCCTGACTTCCTTCTGCAATCCAACCCGTAAAACAAATAAGCCACAGGCTGACTCAGCACAATAGTTCAAGGAAAGAAGGTTAGTCACCACCACAGTACAGACGACTGAATTCAACTTTCCACTGTGGCCAGGGGAGCGTTTCCTCTCTGGCAGTTAACAAGGAAGGGTGGAGAGACTTCTTGCCCAGCCTTCTGGTCCAGGCTCCCTAGATGGCCTGAGCTTCCTCAGTGCAGCTGTTCGATGTTCTGGGTGCCTCAGGTCTGAGCCACAGTCCACTTTCACCCAGACCTGTACTGGGAGGAATGTAGGTGGTCCCTTCTGGGGAGCCAGGGAGCATGGCTTCATTGATGCCAACCCCCGGAGGTCCCACGACAGCACCCCCGGGGTCCTCTCCTGTTTGCACCGCGTGGACTGTCGTTTTCTTAACTCTCCCTGGCAGCAATGGCCCGAGTGCTGTCCCAGAGCCTCCGCTCTGTGGGAGGGACTGGCCCAGAGCCTGGCTTGGAGGAAGGCACCCGGCTCGGCCTCCTCCGGGATCTTTTGGGAGCATGGCATCCTCCTGCCTAAAGAACTGCCTCTGCTCTGAGGGTCCTGAAGTGGAGTGTGTCCATCCGGGTGAGGTGAAACAAGGTGACGAAGGAGTGCTGCATGGCTCCATCTGGGAGCTGGAGGAAAACGCAAATTGGCTGTTGATGCTGAGCCCTTCTGCCAAGAGCAGATGGCTCTGAGGTTGACCTTTTCAGGCAGCGGCAAATGGCTTCCCTCAGAGTAATGATCATAACTGATGTGTCTGAGCCCCTCCCCGGTACCAGACACTGTTCTTCTAAAAGCTGTACACGCATTAGCTCATTTAGTCCTGAAGTAGGTACTGGCGTGGTCTTTGTTTTACCCAAATGTGAACTGGACCCAGAAAGCGATTTGCAGCAGCTAGAGTCACTCGGTTATGAGTGGTAGAGGCAGACTCGGACCCTGGCTGGCTCTGGAGTGGGGGACTACTTACCACCATGTGCTGCCTCAGAAAGAAAAGCAGGCCATGGTTGCTGTCTTCTTAGGCTTCCAGGAGGTTGCAGGCGGTTGGGTGAGGGTGTGTCACCCCAGAGCGTCACACTGAACCAAGCAGGCTATGTTTATCTCTGTGAGGTCCAAGTCCTTGCGTGACTCTGATTTTATTGGACAGGAATAAGGGCATAGTACTAGTAGTAACAATAATAAATAACGGCTAGCTTTTACTGAGAACTCACTCTTTGCCATCAGCTGTGCTAATTTGTATCCTCACAATATCTCATTTAATCCTCACAGTCCCTGTGGTTGGGATATTATGATCCCTCTTGTACAAATGAGGATACTTGGGCTAAGAAGAGTTAACTACCATGGCCAAGGTCACTGCTTATAAGTCAGAGAGCTGGGCCTCACACCCAAGAGTGCCTGGCTCCAGAAGCCAAACTCCTAATGATGTGTTATGCTGGCTTTACTGCTTTTAATCTCCTCTGGTGGATTAGACAAGCCCAGAAGGCTTTTTGGGCCTGTGCCCAGAGGCCTGTAAAGAACTGTCATCATCTTGGAGGGGACATCGAGGCACGCTAAGGTCACTCTCCCACCCTGGCTTCTATGATGTCTTCCACAGAGATACGGAAATCTGGAATGCTCCCCCCTAATGTCTTATCAGCTTTAATCTGGGGATTTCCCTCATCTGTCAAGAAGAGGAGATGATATGAGCACAAGCATACCAATTCTTTAAAGTAAAGAACAGATCTGAAAGACAAGTAATCCTTTTGTTTTGTTTTCATTCTACATTTGCAAAGCTAAATTAAAGCAATCATTCTTTCTAGAAGGAAAAGTTTTTTGGCACATGCTACTGCGTACAAAACCCCAGGTCCCAGATGCAAACTGGCCATCTTTGTGGAAGGCAAGGAGGTGGTAGCAAGACCCTTTAACATGCATACCCCTTTGGTTCAAGATTCTCCACTGGAAAACATTTGCGAATGTATAGAGAATTGCACAGAAAAGTGAAGTCACTGCAATGGAGTCTCAAATAAGTTGGAAAGAACACAAACGGTCTTTGAAGAGAAATGGCTAAATAAATTATGTTACAGTCATATTATGCAGTAGTTTAAAAGCATGTGGTAGGTAGATCTATACCTTCTGTTGAAGTCGCCAAGACAATTGTTAAGTTGAAAAAAGATCACTGAACAGTAATTTTAGTATGATCTCATTTGTATTAAAAATACATACATATGTACAAGCATATGCTGTACATAAATGGAAGACACATGGTTCTTGTGGCTGCATCTGAGAAGGGGTAGGAGTATGGGCTTCCCTATTTCTCTGCATGCTTTTATATACTGATTGAATCTTTTGCAACAAGAGCCTGTTTATATACTATGTGTGTGTGTGTTTTAAGAATCTATATCTGGTCAAAACTGAAAAATAATATATACAAATTGTATAATATTATAACATGCATGAGTGCTAAGTTGCTTCAGTCGTGTTTGACTCTGTGTGACCCTATGGACTGCAGAGGACCAGGCTCCTCTGTATATGGAAAATTCCAGGCAAGAATACTGGAATGGGTTGCCATCTCCTACTCCAGGAGACCTCCCCAACCCAGAGATTGAACCCGCGTCTCTTAAGTCTCCTGCATTGGCAGGTGGGTTCTTTACCAATAGCGCCACTTGGGAAGCCTTAATATTATAATATGATATATTAAATATTTAGATATATATAATATTGTGTATGCATAATAATGTAGATATATAATATAAACCAAAGTCCAAAGATTTTTGTTATAGAAGTAGTTCAGAGTGGGCCAGTGGTCACCTGGCCACTAGACTTGTTTTCTCCATATTACTTTCCAGCTTTTGTTCTTATCTCTGGGCCTCAGAGGCCATAGGACCTGGACTCCATCAACGTGGACTCTGAGTGGTATTAAGTCTTAAGATAAAAGATAAAGACCTTAATTTATCGCAAGCTTAGATACTTTAAAATAGCCCTAAAACTTAGTTTGCATTAAAAGAAACACTGCATGGTTGGTGGGAAGTAACCACAGCTCTCAGGGTTGGACAAGATCCCATCTTTGGGGTATTGTGTTTAGTTTTAGGTACATACCTAGCCATATTGAAGAGCTGCTAAAGCAAAATCCCATGAAGAAAACCAACTTCTATATTGATGATAGAAGGGCTGAGCTTTCTTGGCTATGGGTACCAGGCAAAAAGCATCTATCTTGGGTCTTCCCTGGTGGCTCAGTGGTAAAGAATCTGCCTGCCAGCGCAGGAGACACAGGTTTGATCCCTGATCCAGAAAGATCCCACATGCCTTGGAGCAATTAAGCCTGTGAGCCAGCCACAACTACTGAGCCTGTGCTCTGGAGCCTGGGAGCCACCACTTCTGAGCCCACATGCTGTAACTACTGAAGCCTAGAGCCAGTGCTCTGCAATAAGCCTAGAACCAGTGCTCTGTAATAAGAGAAGCCACAGCAATGAGAAGCCTGAGCATTGCAAGTAGAGAGTAGCCCCTACTTGTTGCAACTAGAGAAAGCGCATGTAGCAATGAAGACCCAGCACTGCAAAAAATGATTTTTTTAAAAAAGCATCTATCTCACTTGCTTATTTATTATTATTATTATTATTTTGGGTTATCCTTCACCCAAAATGAAGTGAAGGACAGAAGCAGGATACCTCAGGACAGAGGGGCCTCTTACCTTTTGTTTCCTAGCACATTCTCCCTAACCCCATCTCTCTTTCTGAAAAGAAACTTAGCCCTTTGGCCACAGGGATGGCCTGATGCCAAGCTGGCACAATGGAGTCCTTCCAGGGGCCTGAATAATGACCTTGAAAAGGACATGTTTTCTTTTTGGGGAGGTGGTTAATTTGAGGCTGCCCATGGCCAGCTTTCCTGCTAAGTGGAGAGTATATGGGATGAAGCCCAAGCAGAGACCAACATGCTAGACGGTGGGAGAGCAGCCCCAGGTCCTTCCATCCTGTGAGGTACCACCTTTATCCTTTCCTTCCTGTGAGCCAGTGCATTCCTGTCCTGCTTAAACAAGCTTAAGCTGGATTTCTACTCTATGGACTCAATACAAGTTACTTTAAATTTCTTCTTTGAACTCTCTCTCTAGCTCTGCTGTTCTTTTGAAAGTTATCTGTACCAAACAATTCAAATGTGAGTTTTGGGGTGGGCAAAATCCACATATTGTGTGTCATTGACTGAAAGGAGATCCCTGGGCTTTAGACACTGGCTTTGAGAATCTGTAACTTAAGAGTCTGGTATGGATATTCACTAGAGTGAGTGCTCCACCATGAGCTGCGTCAAGGGGACCCGCAGGTCTCTCTGGATTTACCCTGAGTCTTCATCAGGTACTGGGTGGACCTTCCAACAGAGGTCTACGCCAAAAAGCCTGGGAGAAACCAAAGCCCAGGGTTACCATAGCCAGTCTTTTTGGCTTGTCCTAACTGATAAGGCCTATCTTTCTGACAGCATTTACCCAACTGGTTCCTCTGCCTTTTAAAGTCTTGTCCTGCAACAAGAGCTGAGTCCAGGGCATCATGGCTTGGAGGGCTGCACAATTTGCTGCGGCAGGCAGGTATGTATCTAGTTTATCTAAAAGCTATATAGGAGGTCTTAGAAACAGCTCTGTTTTGTAGTTTTTAAGATAGGTATTTACTTGGCTTAAAAGCACCTCCATTCCTCTGATTCTGGTAGAAATACTGTGATAAAAGCTTTCGGGAACGTTGCCAGCTCAAAATTGGTAGCAGCCCATACACAACCCTTGTCTACTAAATTCAAGTCTGATACCTGTGGCAGTCTTCAATTATTAGACAAGGGTCTTGCTAAACCTAGATATTATAAGGTTGCCACGAAATTCATTTCAAATGATGCATATGCCAGCAGAGCCCTGGGAAACCAATTCCTATTTACTCAGTTGCTCAAAAACTAACTTTATTACAGAACTGAGTACCCCATAATAAAGTATGAATCATTTCCAGAGAACCTCTCAAAAGCTACTGAATGGAGAATTTTACAAAAAGGCATTTTCTTATCAGGTAAGATGTTTTAATGTTGGTTTCAACCTTTCAAAAAGTCAAACTAAGAAGTCTGTTTATTTTTCTTTAGAATTTAACCAGTTATTTCAAAGTCAGCTATGAAGCACAGTCCACAGGCCTCCTTCATTCAAAACCAATTTACCTGCAAAAGATGAGCATACTATTTCTTTAGAATCCTCAAGATTCAATTCTCTAAAACAAATCTCCCTGCCCTACCCCCGCCAAAAACCCCAGAAATTATTTTAAAAAATTCTTCCAGCTGATTATTTTTTTAAGTCAGGCAGGAAAGAATGCATTTGTGCCTTTTATCTGAGGCTTTTCAGCATAAACGAGTACGACGGAGCTGGAGTGCAACTTCGTAAGTTCAAATCCTGGGTCCACCTCTTACTAGCTAATAAGAGGGAGAGTGGGGGAGTAGAGAACCACCTCACTTTGCCCAGGGAAGCACTTTAATCATTTACTTGGAAAAATAAATCATTTAAGATTATATCGTATGATTGTAAATGTATGCGTGTGAACTTGGGTAAATCATATAACCTTTCCGAACCCGTTTCCTCATCTGTAGACTGGCACACAGTAGAGATTCGCAGCGCCGGTAAACCTCAAAGCCCACGGCTGTTACTTGGTAAGCGCCCAACTTCTTTACTTACTCTTGATAACCCCCGAGGCTCGGAAGCACACTTCCTACCTGAATAACTACCATTCATCCCCCGGGCTCGCCCTTTCCCCAACCTTTGGGAAAAGATCTTTTCTCTCCAGGGTCTTTAAAATACTTTGTACCAGCCGGCTGGAAAGGGTGCTGCGCCGTGGGGCTTCCCCTTGGGCAGGCGCGTCCGTTCAGACCGCGCGCGCGCGCGCCCAGACCCGGCCTTAGAGTGGTGGCCCGGAAGGGTGCGGCTGTGCGTGCGCCGCGGAGGGTGGTGGCGGTCGGCATCCCGCCCTCGGCCACCGCCCCCGCCGCCGCCTCCGCGTGTCAGGTGCCGTGAGAAGCGCCGAGGGATATGACTAGAGCCGACTTTCCAGAAGCAGCGCACGCAAGGCACAGCTCCGCACGCAAGGGGGAGGCGACAGCAGAAGAAACTTTTCAACCCAATAAAGTTCGCAGGCGCTCGGAGATTGGCCTCCTCCTCCTCCCAACCCCCAGCTCCAGGAATCTTCGGAGCGCCCTCCCTCCCCTGCTCTCCGCAGGGTTCGTCCCAGCTTGGCTCTCCGCCGGGCGCCCCGGGTCTCCGACGCGGCCAGCTTTGCCCCGCGCCCTCCAGTGGGCGGCGCCACCTGGAGGAGTTTCTACGCGGGAAACCTCCAGGCAGCTGCGGCGCGCCAGCTCTGGCCTTTGTATGCCAAGGAAGTCGGGGTCCTGGGGCGGGGGAGCTGTGTCCTTCAGGGTTTCTTGATCTCGCCGCCCAAGGTGGAAGGAGAACTTTGCGCGCCAAAGGGCCTGACCTGATGGGTCGATATGCTTGCGAGAACGTTAAAATAAAATACAAATAAAGCAACTCGGGATGCAGTAAGGCAAAACCTTCACCACAACCGAGTTTCTTTTCCAAGCTGACAGGTTTCCTTTCCTGGTTAGGGCGCCCGAGGATCTCGAGCGATTTTCTCTCGGGGAAGGAAGCCCAGGCCAAGGAGAGGGTAGAGAGGTTGTGCGCTCGGGGCGTGGAGCGCGCTCCCATCGAGAGCGCAGGAGTGGCGCTCAGGTGGTGTCCCGAGCGCGCGTCCAGAGAAACTGCGGCCTCGATCGGGAGTGGCTGTGAGGAAGAGTGATTTGGGGGAAACGAAAAGTTCTCGCCGCCGCTTCCAGGAAAGCCACCAGCTACTGCTCCAAGGCCGTCGGGGTGCGCCGGGACTGCCTCGCGTGACCACCAGCGCGCGGCGACCCCAGTCGTAGTCCGAGAGGCCTGTTCCAGGGCGCCCCGCCTCCCCCTGCAAGCCCCGCCCTCTCCAGGTCAGGCTGCCTCCTCCCCACTCACAGACCTTAAAAAAGAGAGAGGCGGGATGGCGCGTTTTACTCTCCAGAGTGACTGTGCAAGCCGACCACGCCTCTGCGACGCCAGCTGTCAGAGCCTTGCGGGGGGCGTGAGGGCTGGCAGTTGACTCCATTCATCGACCCTCAATCGCAACTCGCACGCGTTGAGAAAACCCTGATTTTGCCGAGGCTCAGGTGCAGCGAGGCTCGGCAAAGAAAACTCCTTTCTGCACCCCTATCCCAGTCCGAGCGCCCCGGGCTCTGACGACCCCTAGAGACTCCAGAGTGGGCGCTGAAGTTCCCAGAGCTGGCAACAGGTGTCCAGGGCCGGCCTCCGATTTTCTGGAGACACTGAGAGTGCGGTCTTGAACCCCACAAGGGCCCCAGTCCGCTCTCCGAGCCGGCCGTCTGGCGCTGCTGGAAACCGCGCCTCCTGGCAGGTCAGTGTCAGCTGAGCCGCCTTCCTGCGGCCTCTTGTGATGCGTGGGTTCTCGCAGATCAGAAGTGGCGGGGGTCGCAGGGGCCGGGGTGGTAGGCACTTAGAGGGAACTGAGCGCCACACCTTGATGCCCGCTGTGTTGTACTTGAATTGCAGGAACCGTTATGCGGCTGGGGCGGGGTCTGGGGAATCCGGTCATAGAGAGGCGGAAACACGACCCTTCCCCTCGCTTTGGGGGAATGGGTTTGGGATGGCAAGAGGCGTGTTTAACTGCTTCTTCAGTGAGCTAGCCCTGAACTGACCTACGTGCTACCTCCTGCCTACCCAACAGCGCGCGGTAGCCCGAGGCAGGTGGGCAGGAGCTTGGGGCGCCCTCTTCTTTCTCTGCCTACCTGAGTGTCACGCCTTCGCCCTTCTCTCCCCAGCATGGCCACCGGCCTCAGCCCGGACGATCATCTGTCGCCGACCCTTCTGTCGGCCCAGCAGACCATGCTCCTTCTGCTGCTCTCGGTACTGGCCGCAGTGCACGTGGGCCAGTGGCTGTTAAGGCAGCGGCGGCGGCGGCAGCCGGGCTCCGAGCCCCCGGGTCCCTTCGCTTGGCCGCTGATCGGAAATGCGGCATCAATGGGCTCGGCGCCGCACCTCTTGTTCGCACGCCTGGCGCGGCGCTACGGCGACGTCTTCCAGATCCGTCTCGGCAGCTGCCGGGTGGTGGTGCTGAACGGCGAGCGCGCCATCCGCCAAGCGCTAGTGCACCAGAGCGCGGCCTTCGCCGACCGGCCGCCCTTCCCCTCTTTCCGCGTGGTGTCGGGTGGCCGCAGCCTGGCTTTCGGCCAGTACTCGGAGAGCTGGAAGGCGCAGCGGCGCGCGGCGCACAGCACGATGCGAGCCTTCTCCACGCGCCAGCCGCGCGGCCGCCGGGTCCTCGAGGGCCACGTGGTAGGCGAGGCGCGGGAGTTGGTAGAGCTGCTGGTGCGCCGCAGCGCGGGCGGCGCCTTCCTAGACCCGCGGCCGCTGACCCTGGTGGCCGTGGCCAACGTCATGAGCGCCGTGTGCTTCGGCTGCCGCTACAGCCACGACGACGCCGAGTTCCGCGAATTGCTCAGCCACAACGAGGAGTTTGGGCGCACTGTGGGCGCGGGCAGCCTGGTGGACGTGCTGCCCTGGCTGCAGCGCTTCCCTAACCCGGTGCGCACTGCCTTCCGTGAATTCGAGCAGCTCAATCGCAACTTCAGCAACTTCGTCCTAGACAAGTTCCTGAGGCACCGCGAAAGCCTCCGGCCCGGGGCCGCCCCCCGCGACATGATGGACGCTTTCATCCACTCTGCGGGGGCTGACTCTGGCGATGGTGGCCCGCGCCTGGACGTAGACTACGTGCCCGCCACGGTCACAGACATCTTCGGCGCCAGCCAGGATACTCTCTCCACCGCGCTGCAGTGGCTGCTCGTTCTCTTCACCAGGTAAAGCCTCCACGAGGCTTGGGTCAGCCTTCCTCCTTCCTTCTGTAAAAGGTGGAGTGGAATTAGAATGTGCTGAGGTCGCGACTAGCGCTCAAGGAGGGTTTGGGGTTTCGCTGCAGGTTCCCCCCTCTCAAAGCTGAGACCAAGTCCAGAAAGCGCGACTCTGGAAGGCAGTGTGCTGGCCGGGATGCGTTGTGCACGCTCCACCCAACCGTGCCGGGACGGCTGGCGTCGCTGATCTTGTAGCTCACCGCTTCGAGGGGGAATAAATTTATGTGAAACCACTTGGAATAGCAAGATTAAGTGCCCAAGATCATCCCCCGATCTCCCACATTGGCACGGAGAAGCAAAATTGGAAACGTTCCGAAGGAAAGGGCAGCGTAGTAAAAAAAAATATGTTAAGTAAGCACGCCTAATCGGCTCGGCTGGTCTTCAGCGCTGACTGGAGGCCGCCTGGCCCCGCAGCCAAAAGCCAACCGCCCTTTAAAGGCTTTGTATCGCGACATAGCTAGTGTTCGGCGGCGGAGCCTCAAGGACCGATAATCCAAAGCTTTAGGAAAGCGACCAGAAACCAGCGGATTGTGCTGGGCGCATAAAACCGCCGCTCTAGGCGTAGAGGTGTAAAGAATAGGAGAAGCCGTAACTTTAGCGAACGCTGAGCTGCATCTGTTATAGAAAGGGAAGCTGAGTATCTGGGAGGCACCTGCTAACCTCTCGGATCCCTGGGCTCGGCTGGGTTAGTTGGTCCCCAGCCGCGGGCCTCTGCTAAATTTGTACACGCACGAATTAAACATGTCTCCGGTATCCCCAGATCAAGCAAATATAACATAAATTTTACATAGATCATAGTTATATTAAAAGATGAGCCGTTGATTTACATGGGCGGCCGGTATTTTATCTGGCATCCTTACACCAGGGGCAAATGTCTCATTCAAGCCAAGTCTTGATTGCTTTGAGAGACCAGAAATCCTGGTTATGTAATCTGGCGCACAGGTAGGGGAAGCTGGAAAATAAAAACAACTTCTTTTGTTAGAATCCACTGCATCAGAATCCCGTATTTCCTTAGACACTGCTTTCACAATTGGGGGGGGGGGGGAGTGCATATTTAAAATCACTTTTCAGTATTAATATCATGGAAACACATATGGAGGAGGGGCAGAAATCGTATCATGAGAGTCAGTAATAGATCAGGAAGAAGACAATTCCAAAATGGGATCAATAAATCCTTTGCTTCCCTAGATGAGCATGTTATCTTTTGAAACTGCCTTTCTTTCTTTTTTTTTAACCAGAAACCAAATTGTAAATCGTTTTCCGTGTACTCCAATTGGGCAGCAAAAGGGAATAAAACAATTTGGGGGTCACTTTCAATTCACTTTAGCTGATGAAAAGTTCCTCTTTCTAGTGAAAAGACAATATGATGGGGTTGGCAGATTGCATTTCTTATTTTTTATGTAACTTATAGAAATACAACTACGCCCATTCATTTATGTATTGTCTATAGCTGCTTCCACCTCATAGCACAAGCTGGGAGGTAAGAGGGTTTGATCCACAAAGCCTAAAATATTTACTATCTGGCCCTTTATGAAAAAAGTTTGCAAACCTTGGAAAAATCACCCATAATGTCATCACAGGCACACTTAAATTTTTTTTCAAAGTCACAATAATTACACATTTTTTTTACTTCTTACATTTCTACTTATATAGTGGCCATTTCCCTGTCTTTTAAACTTTTAGTCATTTTTACTACATAATTTTAGTAATTTTTATGGCTATATAATATTTTGCCATAGTAACAGATCATTATATACAATCATTTCTCATGTTTGTTTAAACATTTCTTTAAAGAGTGAGCTATTTTAAATGTTTCTGCTATATTTTAATGTTTCAGCTATATTTAAAATTTTAGCTAGTATGGTTACTTTTTTTTGTACCTGCTAAGTTATTTCCTGAAAATAAATTTCCAGACATGGATCACTGGCTTTTAAAAGAGGGGAGGAGTTACCCTTATAGATCTTGCTTTGTAATAAGATTTTGTTTTCCAAAAGGATTGTACTAGTTTTATCGGCAACAGTGAATAAATATTACAGTCTGTACCGTAATCTCATGAACATTAGGGATTTGCTTTTAAAGTTAGAAGATATGTACCTTTATCTATCAGGATACCAATGATCTTTGTATAAAATGAGAATATTGTGTTCTTTGGAATTGTCTCAGGAGATGAAGAAAAAAAGAATTCACTTTCAGGGTTACATTTTAATTTTTGTGGGACCCAAGTGCTTTTGCCTTTGTAGATGCATTACTCTACAAAATTTTTTAAATTAAATTTTATGACTACATTGGTATAAAGATTAGCATGTTAAAGTTATAAAACATTTTCATTGGCCTAAAAGCTTTTATTCTTCTGATTTTAAAAGAAATGAGTTTTCATGAGTTCCTAAAAAGTATTGTATGTCTCCGGCACTTGCTGCTGTATCCAGTGGAGAGAAGTCGTTCTTATCCTTGTCATGCTTTTTCAGGCTGAGAAAACTTAGACCCTTTTTTGACTTACGATGGGAAAGAGAGTTTGAGCTGTGTGAGACTTATTACAGAAAATATAACAGTTATACTCCATCTTGTAATGTAGTGATAAATTAGGAAACTGTTTTAGATTTTTTTTTTCTGGAAATGTTAATTCAATTACTGATTCAGATAGCCAGTTTAAAGAACGGTGGTATAAAAATAAATTGTAATGGGCTTTCTAGATGAAAGAAGGATCAGTGTTCCTCATTGATTTTCTCTCTCTGCCATTAACACCAAACAGGTATTCGGAAGTGCAGGCGCGGATACAGGCAGAACTGGATCAAGTGGTGGGCAGGCACCGGCTGCCCACCCTGGAGGACCAGCCCCACTTGCCCTATGTCATGGCCTTTCTCTATGAAGCCATGCGCTTCTCCAGCTTTGTGCCCGTCACCATTCCGCACGCCACCACAGCTAGTGCTTCCGTCTTGGGCTACCACATCCCCAAGGACACGGTAGTGTTTGTTAACCAGTGGTCTGTGAATCATGACCCGGTGAAGTGGTCGAACCCAGAGGACTTTGACCCAACCCGATTCTTGGACAAGGATGGCCTCATCAACAAGGACTTGGCGGGCAGCGTGATGATTTTTTCTGTGGGCAAACGGCGGTGCATTGGGGAAGAGATTTCTAAGATGCAGCTGTTTCTCTTCATCTCCATCCTGGCTCACCAGTGCAATTTCAGGGCCAATCCAGACGAGCCTTCGAAAGTGGGTTTTAATTACGGCCTGACCATTAAACCCAAGTCATTTAAAATCAATGTGACTCTCAGAGAGTCTATGGAGCTCCTTGATAGTGCTGTCCAAAAGTTACAAGCGGAGAAAGAGTGCCAGTGAGAAGCCAGAGGCAAGCAGAAATTTTATAAGTATGCAGGTTGGGGGATGGGAGTAAAATTACAGGGATTTTTTTTTTCCCCTTAGCTCCTCCGTGCCACTTTCTCAATGAGTCTCTAAAATGAGCGTAAACCAACAGACCCACAGATGATGTGCTTTGCACACGTGTCTTCAGAATAGTACCTCACGAGCCCTGGGCTGTGTAGGGGCTCCAGGAGATGTTTTGAGTGAAAGAGCTTGAGGGCCCAAAGAATTTTTTTAGGTATATTGAATGTTGCTAATAATAATTTCTTGAGGGAGCTTTCTTTGGAGTTAAAACACACATATACATATACACAGAACTACCTAATAAAAAGGCATTTCAGTAACCATGCCTTGCAGGGTGAGATCCAAGATTATGTTCTGCATGCTCTATAGAAAATTGTGTTAAGCAGTTTTAGGAAATATTGTTGAATATGCAAAGATGAATAATTTCAGTGTAAGATGTGATTTGGGGTAATAAGGGAAAAAATAAAGACCAGAAATTCCCTTCTCACTTTTTCAATAAAATAGCTTAGTTAGGCTCTAATATCTATGGGTGGATTTATCTTTTTTGCCCACTGATGTGCTTCCTCTTACTTTATGGGATGAGTCATAAAGTTATTTGCTCAGAAGGAGATCAGCTGTAGTGGGGTTCAGTGATTTCATGAATTTTAAACTATAAATTGTTAAATTGTAAAAAATTCCAAGCTGAAGACATACCTTGTTTGGTTACTAAAGTACAGAATTTCAATTATGAGGAAAAAAAATTTACCAGCTCAGCTAAACTTTTAAAATTTGTGATTATAACATACTGACTTCAATAAATCTCATAGGTTTAAAAAAAAATCACCAAATAGTGTTCAAGGTGTATATATATATATATATATTACATAATTATTCAGTACCAATATGTATTAGTTATTTTATCATTAAATGGTATTAGTTATTTTGGTCAAAGAAAAGTTGAACAATGTCTTTTATAATGTCACAGCAGCTAGAAAAGTACAACCAATTTAAGCAGTTTTGATTCAAATACATAGTATGAGCTTGATTAAATCAACTATCTGTTTTGGACATCATGGAAACCAAGTTGAAGCACAGTCTCTTCTCTCATTGGAAATTTGAATTGAAAAATCTCAAAATTGGATCTGAAAGTTGTGTTCCTTATCACTTTACAGCATGTTTATTAAACTTATATTCACAATACAGAATATCTTTCCCAAGCTGATTTAGTTCATATGTTATACTTCTAAACTCTTGTCATGCTTAAAATTTTAATTTAATTTTAAAGCCATTCTGATTATTGGGTTCCAGGAAGTTACTGGAAATCTGGCCATTAGCCTGTGGAAGGCAGGGAGACTGAATCTGTGTCTGCCTGGTGAACAGTGAAAAATCACATGAAATATCTTGATGTTCTTTATTAAATAACATGGTGGAGAAGTCCCATTATAATGGACCTAGTTTTCCTTTTAAATAATTTTTTTAGATAGCAGCGGTGTTTGTGTTTTGGAAAGTCAGAAATAGTCTTGGGAGGTTGTTTCGAGGATTGCATTGGATTTCAGTGGTGCCAGTCAGGTCGGCTGTGCTATTTAAGACGACCTAGTGATCTTAAGCAGGAGGTCACTTTGGTAACTGTGAAGACCTAAAGCTTGAACAAAATATATATGTTCAGTTTATGTAAATAACCTGAAAACCTTTTTTCAAAAAGTGATGGAAGGTCGCAAAAGTACAAAGTGAAGTTTGGAGTTTTAACTTTCATTGCTCATAAATGTACAAAGGAAGTTGTGAAGTGTCCTAAAAGCTTACTGCTTGTTATATTTCACTAAGCTTTTTGGAATCTTTTTAATCAAAATTACAAAAGAAAGAGTGTATGATCATTTTGTGTGCAGGGGGCGGTGCGGGGGTAAGAGAAAGGAGTGAAAAACACGAAAAGGAAGAAAGATGGCTAAACATTCTCCCACTCATTCAGAAATTAATTAATTTGTAATATGAATATTTAGAAAAAAAAAGTGTTTCATGGGCTAGTGTTGAATCCCACATAGATTTTTTAAAATCCACAGTATAGCAGCACTATTAAAATTTGGAATTCTTATGAATAAACATTTTATATAATTTTAATTAATAAAATCTCACAGATGTATCTCTTGAATATGAAAAAATCTGTGCCAGTGTTTTTAAAGGCCCCAAAGTCAACAGTAGAAATCAGGCTTACCCAATACGTTTCAATTTTTTTGGCATTGGCTATTCCAAAACATTGATATCTACCCTTCCCTGTGCCCTGAGCAGGGCTGAGACTGTAATTTGGGGCTGCCCTAGCCCACTTACTATGAGAGACTTGTGGCAGCAAAAGTAATCGTGTACCAATCTGGATGCCTCGTTAAGTCAACCAGACCCAGATGCGCTGTGATCTGTTTTTATGTATGTAGGCTCAATTCATCTGGCACTTTCAGTGATGAGAGAGCCGGGTTTACAAAGAAGACAGTGAGGTGAGTGCTGGGAGATTTCCTGGTTTATTTAATATGTTTGTAACCCAGTTCAAGGAAGGAAAGCAAAACCAAAAACAGACAAATAAAAATAACCAAATTTGAGGGCTGCTGTAATCAGGTTACAGGCTCAATCAGAAAAATCTAATTTTATTTCAGAGAAAGAATGTATTTGCTGGTCACCATTTTAGTCAGAACGTCTACTCCAGGTTATTGCAGTAGTTAAATATATTGTTTATTAAATGCTTCATTTATATATTAAAGCTTTGACTCAGTAACAAAATTGCTTTTCTTTTTTTTTCAAAACAAGAGGAAGATGTCTCAGGTTTGTTTTGTGGATTATGTAAAAGCTTTCATGTCTCAGAACTTAGCCTTTACCTGTGAAATGCTATTACTGCCTTAACACTTTCATGTTAGATCTATATTAGATCAAATAGTTGCATAGCATTATGTATGGATTTGTATGCTTTTTAGCTATGACACAACTGTATAATCAAAGGTATACTTTAGTAGATGTTTATAATTCAAGGATAACCTCTTATTTAACCTTTTCTTGCTTTTGTATTTTATCATGTATGCTTTCCATCTGTACACAGCAACTAAAATACTTGGTTGTAATGAAATAGATTTGTGGGGACACAGCATTTGTTTGACATACCACATTTTAAAAATTCTATATCTGTAATTACCTATAATAGGACACCACTGCCAAAATAATAAAAATCACTTTCATAATCTTGTCAGGACGTTTTACTTTATGTTGTAGCAAATACAGCCTAATGTGTTTATTCATTTTAACTACTATTTATAAGTGCTTGACTTAAAATATTGCATTGTAAAAATTTTCTTTGGCCATTTTACATTTTTCTTTTTAATAGGCTTTCCACATCCAGTTCCCTACCAAATTTTTGTTCTGTCTCTATTTTTTAATTGAAATACAGTAGATTACAATATTATATAAGTTTCAGGAATATAGCATAGTTCATAGATTCAATATTTTTATAGATTCTGCTCCATTTTAAGTTATTACAAAATAATAGCTATATTTCCTATGTAGTACAATATACCCTTGTAGCTTATTTATTTTATACATAGTAATTTGCACCTCTTAATCCCCAACCCCTATTTTGGACCCTTTTCCCACTTCCCACTGGTAACCACTAGTTTGTTCTCTATATCCATCAGTCTGTTTCTATTTTGTTACAATATTCACTTTATTTTTTAAAATCCTACATATATGATAAGAATTTTGAATTTATAAGAACCAACTCAGCAGTTAAATTTTAATGGCAAACACCTGGCAAAGTAGGAATTAATTTCTGATTTTGAGAGGTTGAATAGATTGAGATTTTAAGACTCTGACCTTGTATTTCTGCTTCATGTAAAAAATATAGTACGTTTTTTCCCCTTCAGCAGCACACCAGTCCTTTTCCTTGAGTATTTCATTCATTTTGTTTTCTTTTGACATGAAAGCTTTTGTTTTTAATTTAGGTGGTAAACATCCATTCATTCATTTTATAAGGGACATGTGCCTTATTTAATACATGCAATTAATGTCCAATAAAATAGAATAGATGAGAGTTTTCTGTAATATACTATGTGGAAATATTTTTCTGCCGACTTTTTTACCTGGTAAAGACTTGACTTCCCAGGGCCCTGCTGGGGTTCTCCAGGCTTTCCCTGCCCCACCCTCACAGATGTCAGGGTCATGCAGTGTCAAGGCCCCTTATTTCTTTCAGACTTTAACTCCCATTATTGTGAAGTCAGGAAAAGTAATTATGAAGTATAATTGCACACAATGTCATTGATTCTTTCACTTTAGCAGCCCAAAGATATGGTTAGAAATTGGTTTAAGAGAATACTTGCTTGCTTTCCAGATATATTCATCTAGAATCATGGAAATTGTCCTGAAGTTTCAGGACAAGTGAGATAAATATTTTCATAGGAAAAAAAATGTCTTTAACAAAGTTGTGATTGGGGTCAGGTGTTTGCAACAATGTCAAGCAGAGTTGTATTCCACCTAATCAATCTGGTAGAGTATAAGACTAGAATGCAGGGTGGGAAATGAATACAGTTTTGGACATAAAATAGGCATGGCTCTTGCAAACTCATAGAGACTGTTTCTGTGACTTCAAAGTCAGTTTTTCTGCACAAGTGCTACAGAAGTTTTGGCTGTTAACTCGCCCTTATTTTGGTTTAGTGAGTCACATACTCTGCTCTCAAGTTTTGATCTATTATAATTCTCACAGAAGGGAAGAGAAAGAAAAGAAATTAATATATTCAAAAATATTTGGAAGCAATTATTTTTAACGTGTTTTTTCCTTTGGCTGCTCTGGATCTCCATAGTGGTGCACGGGCTCTCTCTAGTTGAGGTGCGCTGGCTTCTTTTGTCATGGCGCACCGGCTTAGTTGCCCTGCAGCACGTAGAGTCTTAGTTCCCCAACCAGGGATTGAACCAGTATCCCTTGCATTGGAAGGTGGGTTCGTAACCACTGGTCCACTAGGGAAGCCCCTGGAAGCAGTTATTTTTAATGGGGATGATCAGAGGAAAATAATCTAGCTTAAACAGGTAGACACAGCTGTAGGTAAATAGCAAGTTTGTTTGTTGAGCCTTGATTTACTCACACACAGGCTATGTGGTCTTCAGTGACACTTTTCAACGAGAGCCAAGTATAAGGAGAAAAAATGAAACTAAAATGTGGTGTGAGGGAGACAGTAACGTCATGGGCCAAACTTCTATGTTGAAAACTGTCAGTGTGCAGAGGTTCCCTGGAGACGAACTGACCCAAGAGCTCACTATCTTTCAACAGGAGAGCTTGCCACTTCCCATCTCGCCCGTGTTTGGGTGTACAAGCCAATCTGTTCATTTTTCTGTCCCTGTGATCCTGGATTTTCACCAGCACTGCTCCTCCTTTTTCTCAGCCACATGCCACACTGACAGTATCTTGTGCCAAGAAGACTCACAACAATCCTCCCTTCTAAAAGAAGCTTCCTCAAGCAAGAAAATTTTAAAAAGGGGAAGGGGGCGGTCATATTTTGTTTACTAATATTAAAACTTCTTTCCTGTAATCTGTGGTCAGGATTTTTTGCCTGAAGTTGATCCATAGGTTGGATTGTGAAGTGGCCTGATTTGAGAACTCTCCCTGATAGGAGTGGAGGAGTGCACCACACTCCATGTTGGCTCTTATGACCAACCAGAACCTTTCCTGCTCTCAGAGACATTGAATAGGATTCAATAGCATAGCGAGACTCTCCAGCCAGAGAAAGTGTGCAAAACCGAGGCATGAATGAGAGGCATGTTAACAGGAAGCCTGCTTTTGAAGAGTGTGGATGGAGCGACTGGAATTGGTTTTGGACTGCTTGAGATCCCTTTAAGTGATAGAAAGACTAAATAAACTAATTAAATATATTATGCTAAATAAACAACACCATATTATACAAATTATGCAATATTCCCGCACATACTCAACAGCCCCTGAGAAGCCTGCTGGTCAGGGCTCAGAATCTCTATACCAGACTGAAAAATCTTCCAGCTTCTTTAAAAAATGTTTAATTCTGCTTTTATTCCTAGGCACCTACTTTTGTTTCTTTTCCTTTCCATCTCAGTACTGTTTAATATGAATTTTTTTTGTTTGTATGTGTCCCAACAAAATGTGTGTGATTGTTTTGTATACGTGTGTGCATGCTAAGTCGCTTCAGTAGTGCCCAACTCTGTGCGATCCTGTGGACTGTAGCCCGCCAGGCTCCTCTGCCCATGGAATTTCCAAGGCAAGAATACTGGGGTGGGTTGCCATGCCCTTCTCCAGGGAATCTTCCTGATCCAGGGATTGACCTCGAGTCTTTTAAGTGTCCTGCATTGGCAGGCAGGTTCTTTACCACTAGTGCCACCTGGAAAGTATACATGTGTTTTTAAGGTAGACATGTGTTTGTGTGAATGCTGTTCCTATCTTATCCTGTTGCTCAATCTTCTCTTAGCACATCATTTAAAGACCCATTTCTGTCTGATCTCATGGTTTAACTGCTACCTAAGATTCCGTGGTATTCATCCATCACGTTTTCTGTAGCCACTTTCTTGAGAATGGACACCTAGATGGCCCCCAAACCCATGT
Source organism: Cervus elaphus (assembly GCF_910594005.1). Taxonomy (NCBI): domain Eukaryota; kingdom Metazoa; phylum Chordata; class Mammalia; order Artiodactyla; family Cervidae; genus Cervus; species Cervus elaphus. Next base: position 82,940,671 of record NC_057825.1, read on the forward strand.
ATCCCCAACTTCAAGGAACATCCTTGTATGTGTTCCCTTGCCAACTTATAAAAAATTTGCCGTGCATACCATACCCATGATTAGAGATGCTGGACAAGCAGATTTCTGTCTACATAATGTAAGTGCTGTAAGCATGTTCTGTAGAATGCCAGCCCACGCTCCCATTAGTTGTGTACAAGTGTTCCCTTATGCATGCATCCACAATGACATATGGCATGATCTCATTATTTCTATTTTTTTAAAAATAGAATATGTTTATTTCTTTAGGTAGGAGAAGATTTCCTAAATAAGACATGAAAAACATAAACAATAAAATCAAGGATTAATAATTCAACTGTATTAAAAATATCTTTTCATCAAAAAACACTTTAAGGTGAGTGAAAACACAAGCCATTGACTTTTTTTTTTCCCCTTTCTGTCCAGTGATTAAGATTTCATGCTCCCAGTGCAGGGGTTCAAGTTCACCATTTGGTCATATGACCAAAAAAAAAAAAAAAGACATCTAAGCATCTCATTATTATTTTTTATTTATTTATTTATTTTTCATTTATTTTTATTAGTTGGAGGCTAATTACTTCACAACATTGCAGTGGGGTTTGTCATACATTGACATGAATCAGCCATGGAGTTACATATATTCCCCATCCTGATCCCCCCTCCCACCTCCCTCTCCACCCGATTCCTCTGGGTCTTCCCAGTGCACCAGGCCCGAGCACTTGTCTCATGCATCCCACCTGGGCTGGTGATCTGTTTCACTATAGATAATATACATGCTGTTCTCTCGAAACATCCCACCCTCACCTTCTCCCACAGAGTCCAAAAGTCTGTTCTGTACATCTGTGTCTCTTTTTCTGTTTTGCATATAGGGTTATCATTACCATCTTTCTAAGTTCGATATATATGTGTTAGTATGCTGTAATGGTCTTTATCTTTCTGGCTTACTTCACTCTGTATAAGGGGCTCCAGTTTTATCCATCTCATTAGAACTGATTCAAATGAATTCTTTTTAATGGCTGAGTAATATTCCATGGTGTATATGTACCACAGCTTCCTTATCCATTCATCTGCTGATGGGCATCTAGGTTGCTTCCATGTCCTGGCAATTATAAACAGTGCTGCGATGAACATTGGGGTGCACGTGTCTCTTTCAGATCTGGTTTCCTCGGTGTGTATGCCCAGAAGTGGTATTGCTGGGTCATATGGCAGTTCTATTTCCAGTTTTTTAAGGAATCTCCACACTGTTCTCCATAGTGGCTGTACTAGTTTGCATTCCCACCAACAGTGTAAGAGGGTTCTCTTTTCTCCACACCTTCTCCAGCATTTATTGTTTGTAGACTTTTGGATAGCAGCCATCCTGACTGGCATGTAATGGTACCTCACTGTGGTTTTGATTTGCATTTCTCTAATAATGGCATCTCATTATTTTTGAATGAAATATATACCCTTTAGGAAGGGGTAATGCAGTAAATAGATTTTTTTAAAAGAAAAAAAAAACACCTACACTCATTTTCCCTATAGATATATTTGTGTTCATATCACATCTCCTCTCTGAGATGCCACATTTGTTGAAGGCGGGGACAGGGTCCCCAGTCCTTGTTACTGAAAGATCTTATGCATATGGAAGTAAGTGTGAGCAGAGGGTGAATTCTGTTATCCCCGTTTCTCTTTGGGAATGAGGTCTTCTCCTTCCCCTGACTCAGTTTTCATTTGGTGACCTTGAAGTCCATCCAAGTTTCTTCTCCTTGCTGTAGTGTTGAGCTAATTTAACATTTCTAAGTTTCCTATAACTTACTTTGAAACAAGTAAAATGTCATCCCTGGGGTTTCTACCCTTAGGTATGAATAGTGGCTTTCAAACTTTTTTTTTTCTTACCATAGCCCACAGTATGAAATGTATTGTGCATTTAGTACATACATGTGTGAGAGAGTGTATATTTACATACATATATACTTATATAGGGGCTCCCCTGGTGGCTCAAATGGTAAAGAATCTGCCTGCACTGTGGGAGACCTGGGTTTGATCCCTTTGTTGGGAAGATCCCCTGGAGGAAAGCATGGCAACTCATTCCAGTATTCTAGCCTGCAGAATCCCCATGGATAGAGGAGCCTGGTGGGCTACAGTCCATGGGGTTGCAAAGAGTCGGACACAACTGGGTAAATAAGCACAGCATATAGGGCTTCCCAGGTGGTACTAGTGATAGAGAACCAACCTGCCAGTGCACGTAGATGTAAGAGATGCAAGTTCAACCCCTGGGTTGGGAAGATCTCCTGGAGATCGGGCACGACAACCCATTCCACTATTCTTGCCTGAGAATCCCATGGACAGAGGAGCCTGGCAGGTTGTAGTCCATAGGGTTGCACAGAGTCGGACATGACTGAAGCAACTTGCCATGCATGCATACTTGTATAAGATCAGTTTCTAACACTGCTTTCTGTGATGCAATCTATTTTCAAATCTATTTTATTATTTTTCCTTAAAAAATGCACCACAATGAGATACCACTATAAACCTATTAGACTGGCTAAATTAAAAAAAAAAAAATAAAAAACACCCGATAATAGCAAGTGCTGGAGAAAATGTGTAGCTACTGGAACTTTCAAACACTGCTGGGGATTGCTAAGGGTGGGGAATACAAAACGGTACAGAATGACCCAGCAATACCAGTCTTAGATAATCGTCTCAGGGGAATGAAAACTTGTTCACATAAAAGTTTTACATAAATATTTGTAGCAGTTCTATTCATAATCACCGAAAACTGGAAACAACCTAAATGTTCTTCAACAAGTGATTGGCTAAACATATCACAAATATCTTGCATGATTGGCTAAAAACATGCATATCCATGCAATGGAATGCAATAAAAGGAATGATATGTTGATCCATGTAGCAATTTAGATCAATCTCAGGAGAGTAATTCTGAGTGAAAAAAAACAAAAACGAACCTCGAACAGTTATATGCTATATGAATTCAGTTATATGACAATTTCAAAAAGTCAAGATTAAAGCAGTTAGAGCAAAAAGTCAAGATTGAAGGCAGATCACTGGTTGCCAAAGGTTAGGGGTGGGAGGAAGGAAGCATGATGGAATTTCGGGGGGTTTTCTGATTGTGATAGTGGTTAGAGGGATGTATACCGAGTTAATATTTATAAAACTTTTTGTTAAAATAGATTGAAAAAATACTTTTAAAGGATAGTTGGTTCACAAGTGAGCTTAAATGAAGTTGAATCGAGGTTGACAAATAGCACCGAAACAGCTAGTAGACAAAAGTACTGAACCAGTAAGCTCAAGACCAGATGTGTGAACCAGGATGATGGCTGATGTTGAGTTCTTGTAGCCTGGGAGAGGAGGATGGTACCAGGTTCTCAGGGCAGAACAGGAAAGTATAATACCAGCCTACGGGATAACAACAGCAACAAAAGCTGTGGACTGAAAGCTGTCCCTCAGGGGAATTTTAATTCAATGCCACAAGTGTTAACTGAGCACCTACTAGATGGAAGGCATTGTTATTAGCACTGGGGATATGACAATAAAGACACCCAGTCCCTGAGCTCTTGGAGCTGATATTCTAGTAAGGTGTTGTTTTATTTCAGTTGCTAAGTCATGTCCTCTTCTGTTCATGGGATTATCAAGGTAAAAATATTGGAGTGGGTTGCCATTTCCTTCTTTGGGGGATCTTCCTGACCCAGGGATTGAAACTGAGCCTTCTTCATTGGCAGGTGGATTCTTTACCACTGAGTCACCAGCGAAGCCCCTAGAAGGGTGAGTGGAGGGGAAATAAAGATATAAGATTGAGTTAATTGTAAGTGCTGTAAACAATAGAAGAGTGTGTGTGTGTGTGTGTGTGTGTTGGGGAAACTCTTTAGAATGAGTAGTTAGGGAAGCCTTTTTGAAAGAGGTACCATGAAGGGGTAGGCATTAAGGTCAAACACCCTATACACCAATTAAAAAAACAAAACAAAACCCTGAGTGTGGTCTAGACTATTTCCTGTCTTGGACTCTCAAGCTCACTCTCAATCATGTTCCCCTGGGAGCACTAAAACAATTCCTGAAGAATTTACCAGAGAGCAGGCTCTCTGTGTATGTAAGTATGTTAGAACTCACAGACTTGACAGTGATGCTTTGAACAATACAAGTTATAATGGCCTGCTGATTCTTCAACTTAATGGTCACCAAAGGACTTCCAATTGATTTTTCTGGAGCACTTAATGAATCTTCTTCTGGGATATTTCTTTTTTTTTTTTTCATTTATTTTTATTAGCTGGAGGCTAATTACTTCACAACATTGCAGTGGGTTTTGTCATACATTGACATGAATCAGCCATGGAGTTACATGTGTTCCCCATCCCGACCCCCCCTGGGATATTTCTACCTCTGACCTTTGAGTGAAATTTCTATTATATCTGATCGAGGAGGATTTCCACTCTAATCTCAGTGGACTCGCTGAGAAAAGTGAGAAGTCTCAGGTTGCAGTCTTCAGGATCTCACAATCTGATGTTCGGCACATCCGCTGGTGCTTTCTCTGCTGTGCCTGGCTTCACGGTTTAACAACTCTGGCTCATGTCTAAGGCCCAGGAACACCAGGGCTCAGGTCACACCCCACTCTGAGAATTCCGTACGGTTCCCTGCCCACACTTGGAGAAAGCGGCCAGTGTTCCCTGGGTCTGGCAGGCTCTGTATTGGCCCTGCCAGCCTCCGCTGGTGCTCACCTCGCTGTTCACATTTCACTGCTCCTCCCTTCTGCAGGCACCTCGGGGCTCCCGCTGCCCTTCCCCGCAATCACTACTTCAATCTTAAGCCTCTGCCGTTTCCACAGCCCCCAAGCAGATCCAGTTGGCACTCTGGTTTCCTAGCACTTGGTCTTGACATTGAGGGTAAAAGTGGCAAAACACAGGCTGGACAAAGAGGTGAAAGAACAAGGCTGAATTTTTACTGCTTCATTTTCCAACATGGTTTCCAGAAACTTATTGCAAGGAAGAGCAGAATGAGCCTGCCTACCACTTAGTTTTAATTCCTTTGGTTCTGGAAACTTTTAGGGAGGCTTCGTTAATACAAACCAACAACAAAAAAACTTGTTTTCCTTCCTCCTTGCCCCACTAGGCTCATTTTCTTTGTGACAGTGTGTTCAGTTCATAGTATAGATCTGCTGTTTGCTCTGCAGAGTTTAGTACCTTCTTCACTTTTCTTTTTTTGGCTCAGACCTCCCATCATCTCCCTGTAGTCAGAGCTCAGATTTCATCTTAATGAAGCCTGTCTGGACCTCTCTGTTTAATACTCAGTCTGGCCCAGGCACTCAATTCCCTGACTTTGCTCTGCTTCTTTCTGCTTTTCTTTTTCATAGGACTTATTTCCTGTTAACAGAACATAAAATTAGTCTTTTAATTTCTTTCCTGGTTCATGGTTTATTGTCTCTCTTCACCAGACTCCACTTTCCAGGACGTAAATGCCACAGAGCTGGGCATCTTTATGTTGTTTGAAAAGTGGAATATTCAATCATTCTGCTGCATTTCCTACACAATAGTCCCAACAAATGATTTGCATTATATTTCAAATTCAGATGGTGTGATCACTGCCTAAATAATCCACTCACAAAAAGAAATTACTTTTTGTTGTTTAGACCTGTGCTACTCAATGAGGTAGCCATTAGTCACATCTGGCTATTTAAATTAAGAGTAAATAAAATTCAAAGTTCAGTTCCACAGCAGCCATATTTCTGGAGCTCAGCAGTCACATGTAGTTAGTGGCTACTTGTTGGCAGCACAGATGAAAAACACTTCCAGCAGCAGAAAGTTCTACTGGACTTTCTATTCCTCTATAGCAGTGCTATGGAGGAATCAATTTGCCAGCTTATTTGATTTTTACTTTCACGTAGTTTGTAACTATATATTTAATATCTCCATTGAGTAAGGCACCATGATAACTGCATAGGAAGGATTCAGAGACCTTGCTTCTTTCAGCAAGTGGGTCTGAAGATAAATATGAAGTTACATATCAAGAGCCTTGAGAAGACACAGATGAAGTGCTGCAGAAATTCAAAGGAGGGAGAGATCTGTGTTTTCCAGCTTAGGGTAGAAATCAAGGAAAGCTTCCTGGAGGAAGTGGGTCTGAAACAGAAAAGTGCCTATTACCTCAGTTCTGAAGCACAGCACACTCAAAACCTCAAGATTGCTAGAGGAAAGAACTTGTACCAAGTAAGATTCTGGCGGAAAAGTTAACACCAAACAAGGAGATATTTTTAAAGTTTTATTTATTAATTTTATTTATTACCTGCACTGGCTTTTTGTTGCTGGGCATAGGCTTTCTCTGATAGTGGTGTATGGTCTTCTCATTGTGGTGACTTCTCTTGAGGCGGTGCAGAGGCTCTGGGCTTCCATAGTTGCAGCACACGGGGTCAGTAGTTGCAGCTCTCAGGCTCTGCAGCATGGCTCAGTAGCTGTGACACATGGACTCAGTTGCCCCAAAGCATGTGGAATCTTCCCAAACCAGGGATTGAACCCGTGTCCCCTGCAGTGGCAGGCAGAGTCTTAACTGCTGGACCACCAGGAAGTCCCAAACAAGGAGATTAATGCTATGGCTCCAAGACTTTGGAATTCCATTTTTACTTCTCCCTCACCTTCACCTTGGAACAACAAGCCGGCACATTTACAGAAACCTCGATTTCTGGTCCTAATGTCCTCTGCTTGGGCAGAGCTGAGACTAGCTGGTGAGAACTAAAACAATTTGGATGGTTGCTTCTCTAATTTTCCCTTCTGTCTGGTCATTCCAATCCGAAGACAATCTCCTAAAGCTGCTTCTTGTAGGACAAAGCTTGACGTCTTGATCTAAAGAGCTATATTAAGAGGTGATGAATGGTTGATGCGATTTTCACATACCTGAGATTCTCCACTTGGGCTCATGTATCGCTCTCTCTGAACCCATAGGAGCTGACTTGTATTAACCTGACCTTCACCCATAGTTGGGGAACCCAATACTCCCAGTGGAAAATAAGCTCAGGTCAAGGAAACAAGGCATGTGAGAAGCACAATTATTTCTGTAGAAAGTCACTGCGTTGCTGAGATCTGTGAGGCTCTCCAGTGCCATTAATAAAAGTTCAGTAACTCTTGAGTGTTTGTTCTGACTGCTCAGATAGCCCCAGGAGGCTCCACTGGCCACTGGTCATCCTGGTAATGACTCTTCCATGGTTCACAGCAGAGGCTGCAAACTATGGCCCATAAGCCAAATCTGGCCCCTTGCCTGTTTTTGTGCAGCTATGTGAGCTATGAATGGTTTCTACATTTTTTAAATTGCTGGCAAAAATCAGAAGACTGATATTTTGTGATATATGAACATTTTATGGTATTCAAGGTTCAGGATCCAGAAATAAAGTTGTGTAGGAGCTCAACCGTGTTTATTTACTGATTGTCTAAGGGGTTTCCTGCTGCAATGGCAAAGCTGAGCAGTTGTGACAGAGACTACAGGGCTTGCAAAGTGAAAAATATTTACACTCTGGCCTTTTACAAGAAGTTTGCCAACTTTGGTCTATACCCTCAGCTTCTCAAGGCATCAACTAATAGTGATAATAAACTCCTGGCAGGCTGATCCTGCCTCACAGAGAGACATGAACTCACAAAACTGAAACCCCAAGTGAAGTCATTAGGAGGCAGAAACAGGTCAGAGGCATCTTTCACGAAGGCAATATTCCAGATTGTTTGGAAATGGAGGCATTTTCTCATAGACTAGAGACACTAAAACAAAATTGAAAAACAGGCTGTGGCTTCAAGCGTTGAAGTCTTGACTCAGTGATTTTCTTCTTCCTGAACTATTGGGTCTCTGTAATTTTATATGGTTTGAGAGTGTGCCATAGGGTCACAATTCTTCTGCACAGCCTAAGATAATGCAACAATCAAATAAACAAATTCATCCTCTCAGATAGTCACAGGGAACACTCTGAAATATGTTTTTGAAGAGTTCCTATATGTTGTTAAATGCAGGACACTGTAAATCAAGTATAATTTTATATCATTCAGATCAGCCAGATCATCATTTATTCAGCATCTGATTTATGTTTCTTAAACACTGTTAAGTACTGTTAGGTTGTTATAAAATAAAACTGTTATAAAAACACACACATTTCCTGATTCAGAGGTGTTCATTTTCTGTTTGAGGAAACACAGTTAACTCTCCTGACACAGTGTGACAGGCGTTGTAACAGAGATACCTGTCAAGTGCTATGGGAATAAAGATTAGGAGACCCCTGATTCTTATAGGGAATGAGAGGAGATGAGGATCAGGAAAGGCTCTGCAGAGAAGATGCCACGTGAGCTGGGCCTAGGCAGGTGATTAGGAGTTGACCAGAGAGACACAGACCTGTGAGAGGGGATGAGAAGATCCCAGACAAGGCCCTGAGGTACAGAAAGGTGTGGCCATCTGCTTTGGTCCTGCTGGAAACCCATGCATGGTCCAGCGCTGCCATCTTATGCCTGTTCCATAGATTTCAGCTGAATGAATGTGATGTGTTTGGTGATAATTGAGGTAGAGTGGGGGAGTATGTGTATCTGTATACTCACTAACATGCTATTGGGGAACCATTTCAGGGACCAGACAAGACTGACTTTTAATATTTCATGTATCTCTGGGTATATAAATGGCATTTCTTGGAGTCCTTGGAAATAGCTTGTAGTCTTTCTTAGCAGCATTTCTGAAGCTCTCTCCTGCTCTGGTAGACAATGTGCACATGTTTGACATTCCCGTGAAACCTCTGAAAACTTACCAGGACGTTTAAACTCACAGTACTGAAGTGCCCAACTGTTAATGATGTGTCATGGTAGCCATTTGCTGTTGAATGTTTGGTCTTAGGTAAGACAGGCTGTGGGCCTTTGGCAATTGGAACGCATAACTTTCTCACACTCAAAAAAAGTATATATCAATTCATGGGATTACCTTAAATCAGTTGCTCTCATTTATTTTTAAGGTACATTATTTGTACTTGTTGGCTCTTTATTTTTGGAAGCAAATGACTTTCAGTCTTACAATGAATTAAAATATAAGAACTGGGGTTTAAAAGCACTGCTTTGATTCTGTTTTATAGATAAGTCCATTTGTATCATTTTTTTAAAAAAGATTCCACATATAAGTGATATTATACAATATTTCCCTTTCTCTGTCAGATTGACCTTACTCAGTATGGCAATTTCTAGGTCCATCCATGTTGCTGCAAGTGGCATTATTTAATTCATTTTAATGGCTGAGTAGTATTCCATTATACATATCTACCACATCTTCTTTATCCATTCCTCTGTCGATGGATGGATAACTAACAAGTACCTATTGTATAGCACAGGGAAGTCTGCTCAATATTATGTAACAACCTAAAAGGGAAAAGAATTTGAAAAAGAATAGATACATGTATGTGTATCACTGAATTACTATGCTGTATACTTGAAACTAATGTCATATTGTTAATCAACTATATTCCAATATAAAATAAAGTTCAAAATAAAATAAAAAGTTCAATAAAAGAAGCACTGCTTTGAACTACAACACCTTGACATTTGCAGATTTGGCAACCATGGGGTTAGTGACTTGGGATCCACCCACACAGTAAATCACTGAGCCACAAGTTTGAATCCTGTGGATAACAAAGCCCAGAGCATGGGAAGGCATCCAAAGTAGAGTTAAAGTTTTCTACTTGACTTCAGAGACCCGGTAATTCTTAAGCACTAGTTTTTAAAAAGTTTGTAGAAAATGGTCACAGAAAAAAAAAAAAAGCAACTGCTGGCCATGACAGTAAAAAGAAAGAAGTCGTTTGAGAAAGAAGATCCTTAGGCAGGTTTGGAAATGCCTATGGAGGATCGTTAGGAATATGAAGATCATGGAAATCTTTCATTTCCACTTGACTGCCTTGAAAAGGGGGAATTCAGAGTCTCATCAGCATTCAGAAGCCCCCGCGGACATATCCCTGTTGTCAATGAAGGGTTGACTGTATCTTAAGCACTCTCCTACAATTTGGATTTCTCCTGTGAATTTGCATGACCCAGAAAAAAGGACTGGCAAATCCAAGATAAACATCAAACCAGACTCAGTCTCATGGCATAAATTCCAGGTTAATGAAGCCTGAGCTAATGAGGTTTCATGCCCTAAAGTAACTCTTAATCCTTGTCACTGGTGTTGGTGATGTCTTCCCTGAGGAGACTTGTTCCTGGGGCCAAGCCAGCCGCACGTTATAATAGCTTTTCCCCTCTCCACAACTCTGATCCTGGCACTTAGAAATCATGTGCCCTTTATGATAATTTCCAGGTAATTTTTTCAGGTGAAAGGTTCTTGAAAGCAAAGAATTACTCATGAGCCTTCTCTGTATGCCACTTCACTTTCTCATTTCCTTCTGGTTCTCAGGCATCAACCACATGGGAGGAGGAGATGGAGAGGGAGCCCAACTTGAGTTCCCAGATTCAGTGAATCTCTCTTGTAGCCAGGAAACTAGATGCATATTAAGAATTACTAATCAATTTCATTGAGTCCGTTGTAGTGAGGTGGATGAACCTAGAGTCTGTCATCATACAGACTGAAGTAAGTCAGAAAGAGAAAAACAGCTACTGGAAGAATAAGACTGAAATCCAGAGGCAGGAGGCTTAAGCCCAGAACCTGAGAACACCAGAGAACTCCTGACTACAGGGAACACTAATTAATAAGAGATCATCCAAAAGCCTCCATACCAACACTGAAACCAACCACCACCGAAGAGCCAATAAGTTACAGAGCAAGACATACCATGCAAATTCTCCAGCAATGCAGGAACATAGCCCTGAGTGTCAATATACAGGCTGCCCAAACCCACACCAAACCCATAGACCCATCTCAAAACTCACTACTGGATACTCCATTGCACTCCAGAGAGAAGAAATCCAGCTCCACCCACCAGGACACCGACACAAGCTTCCCTAACCAGGAAACTTTGACAAGCCAATCGTACAACCCCACCCACTGGGAGAAACCTCCACAATAAAAAGGAAACACAGACTGCCAGAATACAGAAAGGCCACCCCAAACACAGCAATCTAAATAAGATGAAAAGGCAGAGAAATACCCAGCAGGCAAAGGAACATGAAAAATGCCCACCAAACCAAACAAAAGAGGAGATAGGGATCTACCTGAAAAAGAATTTAGAATAATGATAATAAAAATGATCCAAAATCTTGAAAACAAAATAGAGTTACAGATAAATAGCCTGGAGACCAAGATTGAGAAGATGCAAGAAATGTTTAACAAGGACCTAGAAGAAATAAAAAAGAGTCAATTAAAAATGAATAATGCAATAAATGAGATCAAAAACACTCTGGAGGGAACCAACAGTACAATAACAGAGGCAGAAGATTGGATAAGTGTGGTAGAAGATAAAATGGTGGAAATAAATGAAGCAGAGAGGGAAAAAGAAAAAAGAATCAAAAGAAATGAGGACAACCTCAGGGACCTCTGGGACAATGTGAAATGCCCTAACATTCAAATCATAGGAGTCCCAGAAGAAGAAAATAAAAAGAAAGGCCATGAGAAAATACTCAAGGAGATAATAGCTGAAAACTTCCTCCAAATGGGGAAGGAAATAGTTACACATGTCCAAGAAACCCAGAGAGTCCCAAGCAGGATAAACCCAAGGCAAAACACCCCAAGACACATAATCAGATTAACAAAGATCAAACACAAAGAACAAATGTTAAAAGCAGCAAGGGAGAAACAACAAATAACACACAAGGGGATTCCCATAAGGATAACAGCTGATCTTTCAATAGAAACTCTTCAGGCCAGAAGGGAATGGCAGGACATACTTAAAGTAATGAAAGAGAATAACCTACAGCCCAGATTACTGTACCCAGCAAGGATCTCATTCAGATATGAAGGAGAATTCAAAATATTTACAGACAAGCAAAAGCTGAGAGAATTCAGCACCACCAAACCAGCTCTTCAACAAATGCTAAAGGATCTTCTCTGGACAGGAAACACAGAAAGGTTGTATAAACTTGAACCCAAAACAACAAAGTAAATGACAACGGGATCATACTGATCAATAATTACCTTAAATGTAAATGGGTTGAATGCCCCAACCAAAAGACAAAGACTGGCTGAATGGATACAAAAGCAAGACCCCTATGTATGTTGTCTACAAGAGACCCACCTCAAACCTAGGGACACATACAGACTGAAAGTGAAGGGCTGGAAAAAAATATTTCATGCAAACGGAGACCAAAAGAAAGCAGGAGTCGCAACACTCATATCAGATAAAATAGACTTTAAAATAAAGGCTGTGAAAATAGGCAAAGAAGGACACTACATAATGATCAAAGGATCAATCCAAGAGGAAGATATAACAATTATAAATATATATGCACCCAACATAGGAGCACTGCAATATGTAAGGCAAATGCTAACGAGTATGAAAGGGGAAATTAACAATAACACAGTAATAGTGGAAGGCTTTAATACCCCACTCACACCCATGGATAGATCAACTAAACAGAAAATTAACAAGGAAACACAAACTTTAAATGACACAATGGACCAGCTAGACCTAAATGATATCTATAGGACATTTCACCCCAAAACAATCAATTTCACCTTTTTCTCAAGTGCACATGGAACCTTCTCCAGAATAGATCACATCCTGGGCCATAAATCTAGCCTTGGTAATTTAAAGTTGAAATCATTCCAGTCATCTTTTCTGACCACAATGCAGTAAGATTAGATCTCAATTACGGGGAAAAAACTATTAGAAATTCAAACATATGGAGGCTAAATAGCACACTTCTGAATAACCAACAAATCATAGAAGAAATCAAAAAAGAAATCAAAATATGCATAGAAATGAATGAAAGTGAAAACACAACAACCCAAAACCTATGGGACACTGTAAAAGCAGTGCTAAGGGGAAGGATCATAGCAATACAGGCTTACCGCAAGAAACAAAAAAGTCAAATAAATAATCTAACTCTACACCTAAAGCAACTAGAGAAGGAAGAAATGAAGAACCCCAGGGTTAGTAGAAGGAAAGAAATCTTAAAAATTAGGGCAGAAATAAATGCAAAAGAAACAAAAGAGACCATAGCAAAAATCAACAAAGCTAAAAGCTGGTTTTTTGAAAAGATAAATAAAATTGACAAACCGTTAGCCACACTCATCAAGAAACAAAAGAAGAACAAAATCAACAAAATTAGAAATGAAAATGGAGAGATCACAACAGACAACACTGAAATACAAAGGATCGTAAGAGACTACTACAAGCAGCTATATGCCAATAAAATAGACAACTTTGAAGAAATGGACAAATTCTTAGAAAAATATAACTTTCCAAAACTGAACCAGGAAGAGATAGAAGATCTTAACAGACCCATCACAAGCACAGAAATTGAAACTGTAATCATAAATCTTCCAGCAAACAAAAGCCCAGGAACAGATGGCTTCACAGCTGAATTCTACCAAAAATTGAGAGACGAGCTAACACCTATCTCACTCAAACTCTTCCAGAAAATTGCAGAAGAAATTAAACTTCCGAACTCATTCTATGAGGCCACCATCATCCTAATACCAAAACCAGACAAAGATGTCACAAAACAAGAAAACTACAGGCCAATCTCACTGATGAGCATAGATGCAAAAATCCTCAACAAAATTCTAGCAAACAGAATCCAACAACATATTAAAAAGATCATACATCATGACCAAGTGGGCTTTATCCCGGGAAAGCAAGGATTCTTTAATATCTGCAAATCAATGTAATGCACCACATTAACAGATTGAAAGATAAAAACCATATGATTATCTCAATAGATGCAGAAAGTGCCTTTGACAAAATACAACATCCATTTATGATAAAAACTCTCCAGAAAGCAGGCATAAAAGGAACATACCTCAACATAATAAAAGCTATATATGGCAAACCCACAGCAAACATTATCCTCAATGGTGAAAAATTGAAAGCATTTCCCCTAAAGTCAGGAACAAGACAAGGGTGCCCACTCTCACCACTACTACTCAACATAGTTTTGGAAGTCTTGGCCACAGCAATCAGAGCAGAAAAAGAAGTAAAAGGAATCCAGATAGGAAAAGAAGAAGTAAAACTCTCACTGTTTGCAGATGACATGATCCTCTACATAGAAAACCCTAAAGATTCCACCAGAAAGTTACTAGAGCTAATCAACGAATATAGTAAAGTTGCAGGATATAAAATTAACACACAGAAATCCCTTGCATTCCTATACACTAACAATGAGAAAACAGAAAGAGAAATTAAGGAAACAATACCATTCACCATTGCAATAAAAAGAATTAAATACCTAGGAGTATATCTACCTAAAGAAATAAAAGACCTATACATAGAAAACTATAAAACACTAATGAAAGAAATCAAAGAGGACACAAATAGATGGAGAAATATATCATGTTCATGGATTGGAAGAATCAATATTGTGAAAATGAGTATACTACCAAAAGCAATCTATAGATTCAATGCAATCCCTATCAAGCCACCAACGGTATTTTTCACAGAACTAGAACAAATTACTTCACAATTTGTATGGAAATACAAAAAACCTCGAATAGCCAAAGCAATCTTGAGAAAGAAGAATGGAACTGGAGGAATCAACCTGCCTGATTTCAGTCTCTACTACAAAGCCACAGTCATCAAGACAGTATGGTACTGGCACAAAGACAGAAATATAGATCAATGGAACAGAATAGAAAGCCCAGAGATAAATCCACATACCTATGGACACCTTATCTTCGACAAAGGAGGCAAGAATATACAATGGAAAAAAGACAACCTCTTTAGCAAGTGGTGCTGGGAAACTGGTCAACCACTTGTAAAAGAATGAAACTAGAACATTTTCTAACACCATACACAAAAATAAACTCAAAATGGATCAAAGATCTAAATGTAAGACCAGAAACTATAAAACTCCTAGAGGAGAACATAGGCAAAACACTCTCCGACATAAATCACAGCAAGATCCTCTATGACCCTTCTCCCAGAATATTGGAAATAAAAGCAAAAATAAACAAATGGGACCTAATGAAACTTAAAAGCTTCTGCATAACAAAGGAAACGATAAGTAAGGTGAAAAGACAGCCTTCAGAATGGGAGAAAATAATAGCAAATGAAGAAACAGACAAAGGATTAATCTCAAAAATACAAGCAGCTCCTGCAGCTCAATTCCAGAAAAATAAATGACCCAATCAAAAAATGGGCCAAAGATCTAAACAGACATTTCTCCAAAGAAGACATACAGATGGCTAACAAACACATGAAAAGATGCTCAACATCACTCAGTATCAGAGAAATGCAAATCAAAACCACAATGATGTGCCATTACACGCCAGTCAGAATGGCTGTTATCCAAAAGTCTACAAGCAATAAATGCTGGAGAGGGTGTGGAGAAAAGGGAACCCTCTTACACTGTTGGTGGGAATGCAAACTAGTACAGCCACTATGGAGAACAGTGTGGAGATTTCTTAAAAAACTGGAAATAGAACTGCCATATGACCCAGCAAACCCACTCCTGGGCATACACACTGAGGAAACCAGAACGGAAAGAGACACATGTACCCCAGTGTTCACTGCAGCACTGTTTATAATAACCAGGACAAGGAAGCAACCTAGATGCCCATCAGCAGACGAATGGATAAGAAAGCCATGGTACATATACACAATGGAATATTACTCAGCCATTAAAAAGAATACATTTGAATCAGTACTAATGAGATGGATGAAACTGGAGCAAAGTGTGAAGTAAGCCAGAGTGATAAACACCAATACAGTATATTAACACATATATATGGAATTTAGAAAGATGGTAATGATAACCTTATATGCAAGACAGAAAAAGAGACCAGATGTATAGAACAGATTTTGGACTGTATTGTAGAAGGCAAGGGTGGGATGATCTGAGAGAATAGCATTGAAACATGTATATTATCAAGTATGAAACAGATCGCCAGCCCAGGTTGGATGCATGAGACAAGTGCTCAGGGCTGGTGCACTGGGATGACCCAGAGGGATGGGATGGGGAGGGAAGTGGGAGGGGGGTTCAGGATGGGGAACACATGTAAATCCATGGCTGATTCATGTCAGTATATGGCAAAAACCACTACAATATTGTAAAGTAATTAGCCTCCAACTAATAAAAATAAAGGAAAAAAAATTAAAAAAGAAAGAAAGAGAAAAACAAATGCCATACATTAACACATATATATGGAATCTAGAAAAATAGTACTGATGAAGCTTTTGCAGGGAAGAAATCTCTATTCCCACAGATGTAGAGAATGGACTTGTGGACACAACGGGGGAAGGAGAGGGTGGGACAATTGAGAGAATAGTATTGATATATATACACTACCATGTGTAAAATAGTTAATGGGAAGCTGCTGTATAACACAAGAAGCTCAGCTCAGTGTTCTGTGATGACCTAGAGGGGTAAGTTGGGTTGCCTTTATCTTGAGCACTTCCCTACAATTTGGATTTGTGGTGGGGGTGTGGGAGACTCAAGATGGAGGGGATATGTGTATACATATGGGTAATTCACGTTGCTGTACAGCAGAAGCCAATATATCATTGTAAAGCAGTTATCCTCCAATTTTAAAAAATGGGAAAAAAAAAGAATTACTAATCAATTTCAAATTGCAATGCTTCTCTTAAAGCACATGAGGAGCAAGTCATAAATAAAAATCATAGGAATAATCATCCTACATGAAATAAGAACTTATTTCAGTTTCTTAAGCTCATGTCTTTTAAGCAGTATCTTGCCTTCAGAGAGTGCACCCAGCTTTTTAAGGTCTTTTTACTTTTATTACCTGGCTTTCTATTTATGTAGATCCTACAGATAATAACATGTATGCCTGCATGCTAAGCTGCTTCAGTCGTGTCCGACTCTTTGCGACCCTATGGACTATAGCCCACCATGCTCTTCTGTCCATTGGAGTCTCTAGGCAAGAGTATTGGAGTGGATTTCCATGCCCTCCTCCAGACAGATAATAACATAAATCATCATAATCCAACAAAATAACACGTTATTACAGCAATTCGATAGATGTGGAGGTTGAAGCAATCATTCAGAGCTGTACAGTGAAATGATTCTTTGTTCTAACATTAAGAAATAAATGTGGATTTCATACAGAATCATGTTTTCTTTTGATCCCAAGTTCTTAATGAGAAGATCAGGAGGCTTGTTAGAAATTGATCCATGGTAGGATATCCTGGCCAACTTTTTGCCCAACTAAAAACTAGCTTGCATTCCAGGCAGGCAGGGCATAAGCACTCTGGACTTTTTAAGATTCCACAAAAACATCTGAGATCTGAAAATAATGTGCTGGGTGGGTTACATTGCTGGCTTTTTCAGGAACATTCGAGGGGAATCACAGAGATTTGGGCTATGTGAGTGGATACAAGTTAGGAGGTGTACAGTCGAGGGAGACGTTTTTTCAAAGCAGGTGATTCTTAGGGATGTGTGTTTGCAGGACACAGGGGTCCAAAAGGGAGTGAGGAGAGGGTGAAGCAGGACAGAAAGGAACTGGTTGTAGGAGTCACTCCCTGAGAAGGCATGGGGGGTTAGGGTGCACGGGACCAGGGATGCTGTGCTAAGTACACAAAGTGTATGTGATGTGAGGTGAAGAGGTTTCTTCAAATCTTTTATCTATCAGTTTGTAGAAATGTGTGGAATCAATGCAAGTTAACCTTTGTCAGTGGCTGTTCCCACATGTGTAAGATGGAGGGAATAAGCTTTCAAATTCAATGATTATGAATAGTCAAGTAAATAATGCATGCAACAAGTTTAGCACAGCTTTTGGAATAAAGTACCATGTGTAGATATTAGCTCCAATAGGAAGAGTAGCTATTATTATTGCTAATATGAGGCTGGGGAAGCAAGATGACAAGATGTATAAATCATGGTGTCTGCCGACAAGGAATTAAAAAGTTCTGAGAATTATGAGAAAAATATATAAACCATGGTAATACAGAGCAGAATTAAGTCATTGTTGCCACAGCCTTCACATTTTGCTCTCATCAGGGATGTAGAGGCCAGTGAGGACTGGCCGGGGTAGGGGGGCGGTCATTCCTGAGGACCCAGGACCGAGTCCTTAGGTGCCCACTTGTTATTCCTCTTTTTTCCTTTGCAGCAGGAGGGATTGGTCTACTGTTACGGCTTCATGACTCTCGCCAGCCTCTAGCCTATGATCCTACCTTGCCCTCCCCCAACCCCTCTTTCCACTACTCTCCTCTTCCTTCCCCACAGAGGGAGAGGGCAGCTGCTCCTAAGAGGCTGACTTTCCAGGTCTGATTTTCCCAGGGCACCAAGTCACAAGCAACAACCCCTCCTGCTGTGAAGGAACTGGCTCCATTTGATAAGCAGGTTTCTGGGTAAGAAGATGAGTCCGTGTTCTCTATATTCCACAGTCTAGGGGAAAAATACAAAACACCTGCACGGTACTTAAAGTCAACGAGCAAGCTACTCAAGGTTATCAGCTAAATTTTATTTATTTTATATCCTTCTCACCTAACATCAGACTTTCCTGATAGCTCAGTTGGTAAAGAATCTGCCTGTAATGTGGGAGACCCCTGTTCGATTCCTGGGTCAGGAAGATCCGCTGGAGAAGGGGTAGGCTACTCACCTTGTGGCTCATCTGGTAAAGAATCTGCTTGCAATGCAGGAGGCCTGGATTTGCTCCCTGGGTTAGGAAGATCCCCTGGAGAAGGGAATGGCTACCCACTCCGGTATTCTGGCCTGGAGAATTCCATGGACTACATAGTCCATGGGGTTGCATAGAGTTGGACATAACTGAGCAACTTTCACTTTAACATCATGCCTGAGAGGAAGCAGGTCCTCACTACCTGTTTGTTTAATCAGAATGAGTTAATTAATCTTTGTGTTCGGTCGCTCAGTCATGTCCGACTCTTTGCGACTCCACGGACTGCAGCACTCCAAATTTCCCTGTCCTTCACTATCTCTTGGAGCTTGCTCAAACTCATGTCCACTGAGTCAGTGATGCCATTCAGTCATCTCATCTTCTGTCATCCCCTTCTCCTCTTGCCCTCAATCTTTCCCAGCATCAGGGCCTTTTCTGATGAGCCAGCTCTTTGCATCAAGTGGCCAAAGTATTGGAGCTTCAGCTTCAGCATCAGTCCTTCCAATGAATATTCAGGACTGATTTCCTTTAGGATTGACTGGTTGGATCTCCTTGCTGTCCAAGGGACTCTCAAGAGTCTTCTCCACAGTTCAAAAAGCATCAATTCTTTGGCATTCAGCCTTCTTTATGGTCCAACTCTCACATCCATACATGACTCTGGAAAAACCATAGCTTTGACTAGATGCACCTTTGTTGGCAAAGTAATGTCTCTGCTTTTTAATACAATGTCCAGGTTTAAGGCCATATATTAAAATCTACCATTGCACTGCAAATTGATCTCAGGCTCCCAACTCATAGCTTTGTACTTGCCCTTGAATCTTAAGTTGCAATGGATTTGGTGCTAATAAGTTAATACATAACACTTTCTTACATTTTTGTGAAAATTAAGTAGTGTAGTACATAAAACATGCTCATTACGAAGCTTTTGACGTAGTATGCAATCATAGTGGTTATACCAACTGTGTGACTTCAGCCAATCTGTTCATTAACAAAATGAGAATAATAATACCTCTCTCACAACTGTAAAGCATAAGATCATACAGGCCTAGTGAGTTTAAATGAATGGTTCAAGTTCACACAGATGGTTATTAACAGGCCAGAACTCAAGCCCAGACTTAGATTATAAGTGTTCAAAACATGATGACTATTAATTATAGCTATTATTTCTCTCTCTGTCTCTTCCCACTCACCCACCTGAATCACAGACACACACACACACACACACACACACACACACACACACAGAGTTATTCACAGCAGTGGAAAAATTAGATCCTCACTCTTCCTACAAGCTTGCCTTCCCATCCCTGGGCTTTAGGGCTGACATTCTTTGTCTTCCCAGCCCATATTGCCTTTCCCCCAACTTGAAACGGCTTCTTGCTGTTTGTCCACTGGGTGCCAGAACATAATTCTTCAGTGAAGAGAAGGGAGCCTGTGGGGAGAATGGCAGGAAGGTCCAGCAGAGAGAGACAGAGATAGTAAGAAGCTGAAAGAGGGGACCCATAGGGATTGCAGTCTGTGTGATCAGGCACTGTGCTGGGCACCCTGCTGTTCCATTTAATACTCATAACAAGGCCTGACCTTTGACATCCTGGGGCACACGGTGACACTGGAGATGTTAGGGCCGTGGGAGAACAGGACCAGTCCAGCATCCTTTCTTGCTGTCCTTCCTAACCCCTCAGGTAACCCACATGTCTGCCTCAGACACAGGATGAATTTCTGGCGGTGGAGGAAGAGGAAGTCTTCCCTAATCTGTCCTCAAACTTCATTCCTCTGTGCGTGGAGGCCAGGCCTTCTAGTTAACAAGAGTAAAAGGGAAGGTGGATGCTTCCATTAAAACAGAAATAGTAATAATACATCAGAGGAGCAGAGCAAGTAGATAGGAGGGACAGTGTCTCTTAGTAAAGGAAGATGTCAGGGCTTCCAGTAAAGAAGTGAGAACATGCAGTGCCCCCAGGGGTGCTCAAGAACAACTTAAAAGACCTCATGCCAGCCTCCATATATGGCCAGTCAATGGACTTTGGAACCAGACAGGTCTGAATAAGAATCACATTTCTGTGATTCTCTTGCTGTGTGACATTAGGTCAGTTAACTATCCACTCTGGGCAATAGTTTTCTCATTTGTATGATGAGGACAATCTCAAATGACTAAAATTCTAAAAGGCAGCTCTAAAATGAACACTGTCCTTTGCAGGATTAAAGTGATATATATAAAACATTGAATAGTACCTGGCTTTTAACCATTGCTGGGACAATATAATTATTTCGTCATCACTTACAAAGGAAAGTTACACGGCTCAAAATAGCCTGAAGTTAAAACTCCCCTCCAGGCCCTCCCCACCATTATATGCAAAACAAAGAACTCTCTCACCCGAAGGAAAAAAATGGACCTTAAGGTTGATTATGCTCCCAGCCAGTCCCAACCTCTGGCTGATCTCCAGAATTCCTTACCCCAGCCATTTAAGAGATAACTACTCCAAACAACCCTGGAGAAGAACAGGCCCCCTTAAGACAGTAGATTGCCACAATAATGCCTGTATATACTTACTCTTCTCCTGGGTTAATGCAGCAGTGCACTAATCCGACTGCTGCCCCTTCTCACCTCATTAAAGGTGATCTGTTCATGTAAAGTGCCGGTCTCGTTCTTTTTCCAAACCTCACCTTCTCTAACTCCCTTACCCTACAACTTATGAAATTGAAGTCAAGCTGAGCTCAGAGGAACTCCATGCTCTGTTTGGCATCCAGGGGGCTTACCTCAATGGGACCCACGGGCCTGGCCCTCCTAGTGCTGGGAAGGGCAGGGCGGGTACGCAAGATGCCAAGGCATGTCCGCAGATATGGACTCCAGAGTAGGATCAGGTGAGACCAAGGTGTGTCTGCTCCTACCTGTTGATATATACCTATTGGTCCCAACCCTGTGGGCTTATGAGAATTCCAAGTGTAACGAACTGCCCCTCCATACCGATTCCAGAGGACTTGAGGCACCTGCTATATGGCCGGTTTTATTCTAGAGGCTGTGGGTACAAAGATGTGCGGCTTCTGCTTGGCGGCACCACAGCTCAGGAAGATGAAAAGTGGACACAGATCCTGCACCCAAACGCTGAGGCTCTGACACTAACGGCGCAGGCGGCCCTGCAGCACAGACAGTTGTGAGCAGCCCTGAACCACGCAGGAGACAGTCCCGAATTTTCCAGAAAACAGTGTACACAATGCGGGCATCAGTTTTCTTCTTGGCTCTTTACCCTAGGTATCGAGACCACTGAACCAGTAACACGGAACTGGGCTTACTTGATTGTTGGGAGAAACCAAAAACACCCTGAAGGGGAGAGGGGCAGAGAGCCTTGTGCAAAGAAAGATTGAAATTGGCAGCCGCCCTGCCTTGCCTGATGCTCCTGTGGCTGCTGAAGGGCGCCCACCACTAAGGCAGACCCAGCTGAGGCAAGTCCTAAGGTCCTCCTCTGGGCTTGGGGGAAGGGGTCGAGGGAGAGCAGAGATGGGAAGAGGGCAAGGAGGCAAAAAGAGTCCTGGGCTATACGTTACTTGAACACGCAAGTAAAGGCAACAATTGCTGGTTTTCAGAGGCTTCTGAAGCTTACAAACGCCTGAAGGTATTATATTTTTAACTTTTCTTAAAATTCTCCTTCTCTCATCATTGCCTGAAAGTGCCGGATGTGACTCTCAGTTTGGGCAGTCCCTATAGCCCTGTCAGACTGCATGGGTTATTCACCCTCGGGGCACTTGTGTCTCATCACCTATAAAATGGGCATAGGGACCCTGTGAGAGGAGGATACAAGCCAAGGGCTATAAAGCATTTCACACAGCATCTTCTACCAGCAGTTTGTAGGACCAGCAGTTTGTAGGATTCCTTCCTTGGGTTTCTGCCAAGCTCTCCGGACCCAACAGGAAATGGAAAACACCATCAGATAAAATAATGTGAATTCAGGAACATCTCACTTGGGTTTGGAACTATCTTTTAAGATCCAGTGAAACCAAGAAAACTGGCATTCACTCTCTGGTGTGTGTGCAGCACAGTGCTGGGGCAATAGAACATGTGAAGGATTGGAAAAACAGCTCCTCTCCCAGGACTCACAAAAAGTCCTCTGCGTGCTGCCATGCACTTCTTTGGGGGATTCTGGGCAGTGAGCTCAGGGCTGGGCCTGTTTCTAGAGACAGTCATTAGACAACCAGGATCGTCAGCCAGCACTTAACCAAATTTTTATCTGTGAGCAGTATCAGTGGTGCCACAGGGATGCAGGGATAAAAAGCAATGTGGAAACATCTAGTGAAAATACAGAGAGCTGGAAGATTCTCTGTCCCTCCAGGAGGGAAGCTGAGAAATATTCTCCATTTCTGCACGTTTGTTATTTTATGCACGTTTATTTAATCTTCCTAACAAAATCCTGCAGAGTAGGAATTTTTATCACCATTTTACAACAAAGAAACTAAGGCTCAAAGAGCTTAAGTCACTTGCCAAAGTCTGGATTTGAATCTGAGTCTGAACACAGAACTTTTTTCTCTCTCCTGCTACCTTTCCCAAGAAGCCTGTATTTCTGGGAAATAAATGAACTCCAGGGATAAGGCAGCACTTTCCCCATGTTTTGTTTCGTTTTGTTTTTTGTGCATGACCTCTTCCTACTTTTTCTCTAGAAATAGATAACAAGGCCACAAGAATCCTAGAGGCAGCCCTGGTCATCCTTGCACTTGGGTAAGTACGGTGGATTTTTGGCTCAGTTGCTTTCCCATCAGGCTTTTCCAGAAAGAGCCCTGCATCTAACAGCTCAGTACAACACATCTCTCAGGCTCTGATTTCTCCCCACAGGAACCTGAGATTCTATCTCTCTGTGTGTTATCAGACCGCTAAAGAGTTACATGTGTCAGCAGAGAAGAAGAGCGTTCTGCTTCCAGGAAAGCCCTCGCTGCTGCCCTGTTCTGGCTTGAGCCTTGTGTCTTTCATCAAGTTCCACAGGATACCTCGCTGCCTGCCAAGATCAAGGCAAATGAAGCAGAAGGCTCTCTGGGTAAATGCTCCTTTCCAGGACCTGAATTTGGACAGCAGCAAAAGATGCTGATTATTCCATGGCTCTTACCTTTCATTTCCTTTGGGAGAGGGTATCTGAATTCTTGCTGGGTCTGATAGTCTGTGGCTCCATTGGAAATAAAAGGTGATAACAGCAAATTGAGTGCACGTCACAAGTACCAAAGTGAATGATTACCTCCTATCAAAGTTTGCAAACTGTACCACACTTGTCATTTTACCTCCTTCTTATGTGAACTCTATGAACTGGGGACAGCAGGCAGAAGTGTCCCCAGCAACAGATACTTGGCTTAATCAAAATTAGGTGGGAGTCACACTGGGCTCCTGGCATGGATGTCCTAAAGGAGATGAATGTCGCCGGATGACATAGCAGATCTCTCCGTGATGAGATCTCCATGGTTCTCTAGCATAGGCAGCTCTTTATCTTCAAGTTGGGTGTCCATCAACAAGGGTCCCCTGGGTGTGTGCCCTGCTAGGCTATTCTTTCCCTCCCTTTTCCTCTCTTTTTCTACCTGTCCTTTTCAATTCAGAGCCTCGGTTTCCTTCCTGGTTGGTGTCTTTCCCAGCTGTGGTATTCAGAGCTAAAGAGCGTGTGGACTCTTCAGGAAGAGTTACAGTGTGTAGCTGCAGACGCATCCGTGCACACTCGGAAGGTACGCCTCTGTGTAACACGGCTGGGACCCTGAAGAGGCTCTGAGCATCACGCCGCTGTGCGAGGGCAGATCTCGAGATGCTGCTGCCTCCTGCTGCTTAAACTAGATCTAAACCAGCTGCTTAATTTTACAGTCTATCTTCACATCCTCCTTTTTCTTCCAGGGACTCTTTTTTTTTTTTTAAATTGAGGTAACATTGATTAATAACATAATATTTCTACTTCTGTATACCCTACCACGTGCTTACCACCCAATGTTTATTTTCCATCCATCACCATGCAGTTGACCCTTTTTACTCGATTTGCTCTCCTTTCCCCTGTCCCTTCCCCTCTGGTCACCATTGCTCTGTTCTCTGTGTCTACATGTTTTTGTTCAGCTTGTTCATTTATTTTGTTTTTATTTGTTTATTAGTTTTGAAATATTCAACGTATTAGTGAGATCATGTGGTATTTGTCTTTCTCCATCTGACTGGTTTCACTTAGCATAATAACTTTAAGGTCCATCTGTGCTGTCACGAATGCAAGACTGCATCGTTTTTATGGCTGAGTAGTATTCCAGTTTCTTAATCCATTCATCTGTTGATGGCCCGGCGGTCATTTTTGAATGATCCATTTTACACACCACTTTTATCACATATTAAATTTGAATGTGTATTTGGATGTATTTATGACCTTTCACTTCTGTTTCACTGATCTGTTTACCTACTCATTCACAATACTGCATTAATTATCATAGATTTATAGTACATTTTTCACATCTGCATGGTATGATTGCTTTTCCTTGACTGTTTCAGAATTTGCACAAAAATGCTTGCTGTTTGTTTTTCCATTTGAATTTTAGAACACAAAAAGAGTCTTGTTAGTGCTTTAATTGGAATTACACTAAATTTGTAGATTTACTGAGGAACCTTTGTTGACTCTTAGGATGCTACCTCCTTAATCAAAATACACTATATCTTTCTATTTATTCAAACCTTTGGAATGCTTAGACTTTTGCTTATGTGAAAGTGAAAGTCACTCAGTCATGTACGACTCTTTGTGACCCCATGAACTACACAGTCCATAGAATTCTCCAGGACATTATACTGCAGTGGGGGGATAGGTAGCCCCTTCTCCAGGAGATCTTCCCAACCCAGGGATTGAATCCAGGTCTCCCACACTGCAGGCGGACTCTTTGCTTATGTATCAGGTATGAAACTTATTTATTCCTAGATATTTGATTTACTGTGGTACTGGTAAATGAGATATTACCTTTTATTACATCTTCTATCTGCTTGTTATTTGTATTGGTAATGGCTATTGCTTCCTACACATTAATGTTTTACCGCACTAGCTCAGTAAATTCTCTTATTACTGAAAATAGTTTTGAACTTAATTTTCTCACATTTCTCATGCACAGAAGTTTATTCACCTACATAAAGGATGATATTTATTATTCTTGTTAATATATTAATTTCAAGTGTTGTATTGTAATTAAAGTATCTTTTCTAATTAGAAATAGTACTTCCAAAAGAATATTAAATAATAGTAGTGATAATGTCATCCTTATTTTGGTTGTACAATTTGTACAGAAGCATTCTGTACAAATGCTTCTAAATTCTGTGTTCAAAAGCACGATGTGCTGAGATAAATATCTTTCATCCTGTTAAGAAAGTATCCCTTTATTTATGCTTTGCTAAGAATTTCTCTTTTAATCAAGAAAGGTGGTACTCTTACCCTTTAAAATGTCCTGTATGCTCTGTGCTTTAACATTTCAGTAGAGTATATATTACATAATTAATTAATTACATAATTCAGTTCAGTTCAGTTCAGTTCAGTCTCTTAGTCATGTCCGACCCTGTGACTCCATGGACTGCAGCACGCTAAGCTTCCCTATCCATCACCAACTCCCGGAGCTTGCTCAAACTCATGTCCATTGAGTCAGTGATGTCATTCAGCCATCTCATCCTCTGTCGTCCCCCTCTCCTCCCACCTTCTATCTTTCCCAGCATCAGGGTCTTTTCCAAGGAGTCAGTTTTTCACATCAGATGGCGAAAGTATTGACGTTTCAGCTTCAGCATTAGTCCTTCCAGTGCATATTTAGGACTGATTTCCTTTAGGATGGACTGGTTGGATCTCCTTGCAGTCCAAGAGATGCTCAAGAGTCTTCTCCAGTACCACGGTTCAAAAGCATCAATTCTTTGGCACTCAGCTTTCTTTATAGTCCAACTCTCACATCCACACATGACTACTGGAAAAACTATAGCTTTGATTAGATGGGTCTTTGTTCAAAGTAATGTCTCTGCTTTTTAGTATGCTGGCTAGGTTGGTCATAGTTTTTCTTCCAAGGAGCAAGTGTCTTTTAATTTCATGGCTGCAGTCACCATTTGCAGTGATTTTGGAGCCCCAAAACCTGTCACTGTTTCCAACACTGTCACTATTTCCATTGTTTCCCCATCTATTTGCCATGAAGTGATGGGACCAGATGCCATGATCTTAGTTTTCTGAATGTCAAGTTTTAAGTCAATTTTTTCACTCTCCTCTTTTATTTTCATCAAGAGGCTCTTTAGTTCTTCTTCAATTTCTGCCATAAGGGTAGTGTCATCTACATATCTGAGGTTATTGATATTTCTCCCAGCAATCTTGATTCCAGCTTGTGCTTCATCCAGCCTGGTATTTTGCATGATGTACTCTGCATATAAGTTAAATAACCAGGGTGACACTATACAGCCTTAACATAACTCCTTTCCCAATTTGGAACCAGTCTGTTGTTCCATGTCCAGTTCTAACTATTGCTTCTTGACCTGCATACCGATTTCTGAGGAGGCAGGTCAGGTGGTCTGGTATTCCCATCTCTTGAAGAATTTTCCACAGTTTGTTGTGATCCACACAGTCAAAGGCTTTGGTAGTCAATAAAGCAGAAGCAGATGTTTTTCTGGAACTCCCTTGCTTTTTCGATGATCCAGCGATGTAGGCAATTTGATCTCTGGTCTCTTTGCCTTTTCTAAATCCAGCTTGAACATCTGGAAGTTCACAATTCATGTACTGTTGAAGCCTGGCTTGGAGAATTAATGTAATTCTTGGAGAATTAATGTAATTTTAAATTAAATTTATATTATATAAGTATACATTAGAAATTATATTTATGTATTTTATATATGTTAAAAATAAATGTAAGTATATTGGGAGATGTCAATTTTTAAAAATGTTTCAAACGTGATTTTCATTATTCAAGCATTTATATTAAAATATTAACATTTAACTCTTATGATTTATTCTTTTATTTACTCTTTCCCTTTTTTTTTGGTCTCAGCACACAATTTGTGGGATCTTAGTTCCCTGACCAGGGATTGAACTTGGACCCTCAGCAGTGAAAGCTCAGAGTCCTAATCACTGGACTGCCAGGGAATTCCCTACTTTTTCCTTTTTAATGCAGAAGGCACTTCAAGATCTTGAAGGCTTTATGGATCATTATGGATATTGATTGTTTTATTGGTTGATGGAAGATCAGTTAACTGAGGCTTAGTCTTTGAAAAGCCTTAGTTCTCCTGTGAAAAAGTCTAATTTTTGTGGCCCTCTCAATGTCATCCTCTATGTCAGACAGTAACACTATGCTCAAAATCCTTCAAGCTAGGCTTCAGTGGTATGTGAACCAAGAACTTCCAGATGTACAAGCTGGGTTTAGAAAAGGCAGAGGAACCAGAGATCAAATTGCCAGCATTTATTGGATCATAGAGAAAGCAAAGGAATTCCAGAAAAATATCTACTTCTGCTTCATTGACTATGCTAAAGCTTTTGACTGTGTGGATCACAACAAACTGGAAAATTCTTAAAGAGACGGGAATACCAGACCACCTTACCTGTCTCCTGAGAAACCTATATCCAGGTCAAGAAGTAACAGTTAGAACCGGACATATAACAACAGACTTGTTCAAAATTGGGAAAGGAGTACAAAAAAGCTGTATATTTTCACTCTGCTCATTTAACTTCTATGCAGAGTACATCATGAGAAACGCTGAGCTAGATGAATCATGAGCTGGAATCGATATTGCCAGGGGAAATAGCAACAATCTTCGATATGTAGATGATATCAATCTAATGGTAGAAAGTGAAGAGGAACTAAAGAGCCTCTTGATGAAGGTGAAAGAGGAGAGTGAAAAAGCTGGCTTAAAATTCAACATTCAAAAAACGAAGATTATGGCATCCAGTCCCATCACTTCATGGCAAATAGAAGGGGAAAAAGTGGAAACAGTGACAGATTTGATTTCTCTTGGGCTTTGAAATCACTGCGGACCATAACTGCAGCCATGGAATTGAAAAACACTTGCTCCTTGGAAGGAAAGCTGACAAACCTAGACAGTGTATTAAAAAGCAGAGACATCACTCTGCTGGCAAAAGGTCCATATAGTCAAAGCTACGGTTTTTCCAGTAGTCACATATGGTTGTTGAAAGTTGGACCATAAAGCAGGCTGAGGGCCAAAGAATTGATGTTTTTGAACTGTAGTGCTGGAGAAGACTCTTGAGAGTCCCTGTACAGCAAGGAGATCAACCCAGTCAATCCTGAAAGAAATCAGTCCTGAATATTCACTGGAAGGACTGATGCTGAAGCTGAAACTCCAATACTTTGGCTACCTGATGCACAGAGCCAGCTCATTGGAAAAGACCCTGATGTTGGGAAAGATTGAGGGCAAGAGGAGAAGGGGGCGACAGAGGACAAGATGGTTAAACTGCCTTACCAACTCAAGGGACATGAATGTGAGCAAACTCTAGGAGATAGTGGAGGACAGAGGAGCCTGGGGTGCTGCAGTCCATAGGGTCATAAAGAGTCAGACATGACTTAGTGACTAAACAAAGACAACAAAATGTCAGATGATGGTAGTGAAGCAGCAGGACACTGGGCCCCCCGGTACCCACAGCTCCCCATCATGTAGGCACCACAGAACGACAGAGGCCAGTTTAGAGGGCGAGCTGTGTGTCTAGGCCCAGCCCGTCTGGCTCACGTGAGACACAAGTAGTGTTCCAACTGAAAGATGCTCTTCCCGGCAGTGTCTGGGTGGGAGCTGATACACCTATGTGCAGACTGAAGAGTGGGAAGCAACCAGGTCTCATAACGACCCACAGCTTTAGCACAGCGGGACTTCCTGTTGGAGCCACTGCCAAAACTCTTCCTGAGCAGATGATTCTGAAAAATAAAGAAACACTAATATTCTCTGTGGTCATAAAAAGGAAAAAGATAGCTGGAGGGATAAACATCTCAACCAACAAATTCTTTTTTATGGGATGTCTGGCTTTCTGCAAATTGTTACTGAACCAAGACATATGTTCTTTTTGAATTAATACATGTGGGGCAAAAACTCAAAACAATATGCTGATTTATTTCATTAAGATAATTTCCAGGCTAACTGGTTTGTTTTACACTGTCAACAAGAGAAGGGAGTGGGTGGGGAGGAATCTCGTAAAGTGCTGGGGATAAAAAGTTTGGGTTCACATGAAATCTAGAGTAAGTTCAATCTCTGTCTCTCTGTCTCACTCTCTCTAATGAAAATCTCCAGGGGATCTTCCTGACCCAGGGATTGAACCTGAGTCTCTCGCACTGTAGGTAGATTCTTTACCATCTAAGCCACCAGGGAGCCCCATGAAAATCTAGTTTATTTTTGAAAGTATTTACTGAACACCATGGAAACACAAGAGCTTCCCTTGTAACTCAGTCGGTAAAGAATCTGCCAGCAATGCAGGAGACCTGGGATTGATTCCTAGGTTGGGAAGAGTCCTAGGAGAAGGAAATGGCAACCCATTCCAGTATTCTTGCCTGGAGAATCCCATGGACAGAGGACCCTGGCAGGCTACAGTCCATGGGGTTGCAAGAGTCTGACATGCCTTAGCGACTAAACCACTACCATGGAAACACAGAAGCAAGATAAGATGTTCAATTCAGTTCAGTCCTTCAGTTGTGTCTGAATCTTTGCGACCCCATGGACTGCAGCACGCTAAGCCTCCTTGTCCATCACCAACTCCCGATGTTTGCTCAAACTCATGTCCATTCAGTCAGTGATGCCATCCAACCACCTCATCCTCTGTTGTCCCATTCTCCTTCCGCTTTCAATCTTGCCCAGCGTCAGGGACTTTTCCAAGCAGTCAGTTCTTTGTATTAGGTGGCCAAAGTATTGGAGTTTCAGCTTCAACATTAGTCCTTCCAATGAATATTCAGGACTGATTTTCTTTAGGATTGAATGGTTGGATCTCCTTGCAGTTCAAGAGACTCTCAAGAGTCTTCTCCAACACCACAGTTCAAAACCATCAATTCTTCGGTGCTCAGCTTTCTTTACAGTCCAACTCTCACATCCATACATGACTACTGGAAAAACCATAATTTTGGCTATACAGACCTTTGTTGGCAAAGTAATGTCTCTGCTTTTTAGTATGCTGTCTAGGTTGATCATAGCTTTTCTTCCAAGGAGCAAGCATCTTTAAATTTCATGGCTGCAGTCACCATCTGCAGTGATTTTGGATCCCAAGAAAATAAAGTTTCTCACTGTTTCCATTGTTTCCCCATTTATTTGCCGTTAAGTGATGGGACCAGATGCCCTGATCTTAGTTTTTTAAATGTTGAGTTTTAAGCCAACTTTTTCACTTTCATCAAGAGGCTCTTTAGTTCTTCACTTTCTGCCATAAGGGTGGTGTCATCTGCATGTCTGAGGTTATTGATATTTCTCCCAGCAATCTTGATTCCAGCTTGCGCTTCATCCAGCCTGGCATTTTGCATGATGTACTCTGCATATAAATTAAATAAGCAGGGTGACACTATACAGCCTTAACATACTCCGTTCCCAATTTGGAACCAGTCTGTTGTTCCATGTCTGGTTCTAACTGTTGGTTCTTGACCTGCATACAGATTTTGGAGAAGGCAGGTCAGGTGGTTTGGTATTCCCATCTCTTTCAGAATTTTCCACAGTTTGTTGTGATCCACACAGTCAAAGGCTTTGGCATAGTTAATAAACAGAAGTAGATGTTTTTCTGGAACTCTCTTGCTTTTTTAATGACCCAACAGATGTTGACAATTTGATCTCTGGTTCCTCTGCCTTTTCTAAATCCGATCCAGCTTGAACATCTGGAAGTTCATGGTTCATGTACTGTTGAAGCCTGGCTTAGGGAATTTTGAGCATTACTTTGCTAGTGTGTGAGATGAGTGCAACTGTGCGGGAGTTTGAACATTCTTTGGCATTGCCTTTCTTTGTTATTGGAATGAAAACTGACCTTTTCCAGTCCTGTGGCCACTGCTGGGTTTTCCAAATTTGCTGGCATATTGAGTGCAGCACTTTCACAGCATCATCTTTTAGGATTTGAAATAGCTCAACAGGAATTCCATTACCTCCACTAGCTTTGTTTGTAGTGATACTCCCTAAGGCCCACTTGACTTCACATTCTAGGATGTCTGGCCAAACTCCTTATTGTCAAATTCAGACTTAAATTTAAGAAAGTAGGGAAAACTACTAGACCATTCAGGTATGACCTAAATCAAATCCCTTATGATTATACAAAGTGGAAGTGACAAATAGATTCAATGGATTAGATCTGGTAGAGAGAGTGTCCGAAGAACTATGGATGGAGGTTCGTGACATTGTACAAGAGGCAGTGATCAAGACCATCACCAAGAAAAAGAAATGCAAAAAGGCAAAATGGTTGTCTGAGGAGGCCTTACAAATAGCTGAGAAAAGAAGAGAAGCTAAAGGCAGAGGAGAAAAGGAAAGATATACCCATTTGAGTGCAGAGTTCCAAAGAATAGCAAGGAGAGATAAGAAAGCCTTTCTCAGTGATCAGTGCAAAGAAATAGAGAAAATGATAGAATGGGAAAGACTAGCGATCTCTTCAAGAAAATTAAGAGATACCAAGGGAACATTTCATGCAGAGATGGGCACAATAATGGACAGAAATGGTATGGACCTAATAGAAGCAGAAGATATTAAGTGGTTGCAAGAACGCATAAAAGATAAGATGAGGCATATTTTAATTTATTTAGGGAATGAATACATGTGCATATGGAGTAGGTAACAATTCAAAAAAATTTAAAATTGAATAACATTATAAGTGGCATTGGGCTTCCCTGGTGGCTCAGAGGTTAAAGCATCTGCCTGCAGTGCAGGAGACCCGGGTTCAATCCCTGAGTCGGGAAGATCCCCTGTAGAAGGAAATGGCAACCCACTCCAGTATTCTTGCCTGGAGAATCCCATGGAGGGAGGAGTCTGGTAGGCTACAGTCCATGGGGTCGCAAAGAGTCGGACACGACTGAGCGACTTCACTATAAGTGGCATAGACTGTATTGTGAGAGGTCACAGAAATCAGGAGTAGTCATGAGCTTGTATCAACAGTGGTTCTTATAAGCAGAGAATAGCAATGGAGGAAGAGGGATGGGCACATGGTTTATATTTCCCTTTTCCCAGCAATGTGTCAATGCCATAGGCTCAATCTACCTGCTCAATGTTCAATGCAGGGGATTTCTGAAAGTCTGCTTGGATGGTCTCACCCTGGGACAAGAGGGAAATCACAGCTTCTGTCAGATTTATTATGTATTGCCAGCATTAAGGCAAGAAAGAAAAAGTAACAACCTGCTAGCAACTTACAAGGATACTTTTGGCTATGGTATTATTGAATTTAGTATCATGGAGCTAGTCAGAGTGATTGAGTCACAGAAGGAGATACCCAATGAGCACAGAATTGCTGCTCAAATCACTAGTCATAACTAAAACCACAATGAGATGCTGCCACACATCCATTAGAACAGCTAAAATGCCAAGTATTGGTGAGGATGTAGATAACTGGAACTTTCAGACATTTCAGTGGGAATGCAAAATGGTGCAAGTGTCTGAAAAACAGCACGGCAGTTTCCTTTAAAGCTAACAGACACTTACCAAGTGACACAATAATTCCTATTCTAGGTTTTTACCCCCACCCTCCAATAAAACTTCTCTGGTGGCTCAGACAGTAAACCGTCTGCCTACAACTCGGGAGGCCCAGGTTCCATCCCTGGGTCAGGAAGATTCCCTGGGGAAGGAAATGGCAACTCACTCCAGTACTCTTGCCTGGAAAATCCCATGGACAGAGGAGCCTGGCAGTCCATGGGGTCACAAAGAGTCAGACACGACTGAGCGACTTCACTTTCCAAATAAAAACACATCCTTAGAAGGACTTCTACATGAATATTCAGATCAGGTTCATTCATAATAACCCCAAATTACAAACAACGCCAGACAGGCTACCCACTCCAGTACTCTTGGGCTTCCCTTGTGGCTCAGCTGGTAAAGAATCTGCTTGCAATGCAGGAGACCTGGGTTCCATCCCTGGGTTGGGAAGATCCCCTGGAGAAGGGAAAGGCAACCCATTCTAGTATTCAGGCCTAGAGAATTCCATGGAGCGACTTTCACTTTCAGACAGGTGAATTGATAAACAATTTCCTGCATATTCAAGCTATGCAATATTACAGCAACAAAATGGAATGAACTATTGATATACCCATCCCCCCAAAATATTATAGATGAATCTGAAAAATGTCCTCGATGAAAGAATGAGTTCATTTATTCATTCATTGTTAAGAATAAGTAACCTATAGTGACAGGAAGCAGATTTGAGGTTCCCTAGCCCTGGGCCAGGTGAGATTGAGTGGGATGGGACACAAGGGAAGTTTCCGGAGCGATGCACATATTTTATACCTTGCTTGTGGTAGGAATGACACTGGCATAAACATTTGTCTAAACTCAGCAAACTGCACTTGAAATGATTGCATCTGGTTGTATGTAACTTATACCTCAATAAAGGACCGAGGCTGAGTCAGAAGCTGGCAGCAGTACGTCACTGTGTGCTTGGTTAGATGATTCTTTTGAGACCTGACTCAATCCACTGGCTCTTCCCTTGATCTAGAAACTTCAGCTGGGGTCTAGCTAATTAAGTTCAGAAGAGCATTCTCTCCCAGGGCCTGTATGTCCCCAAGAGGGTCCCTGCTCTGAGAGTACACCCAGCCTGAGAAGGAGGAAGAAGGTCAGAAGGGGATGTGCCGCTGTCTCTTCCACATCCCAGCGAGCTGGTCTCTTTATAAAGGAACCCAGTGTTAATGGTATCTAGCTGAGTTTGGGAAAAATTCAAATAAACTTACCCCTCACACTGAGATTACTTGGCCAACTCAGTGAGCCAAATAAAGCAGTCCATGTTTGGGGGGGGGGTTTGCAACTGTGAGATAGGTCATAATCTCCATTAAGTAAGCTATGAAATGTAAATTATAGTTATGGAACAGTGAAAATTCACATAGTTGCATAAAAATTAAAAGGGAAACAAACTATGACTATGAGCATCATCTTTTGGAGAAATGACCACAACCAGATGTAAGTAAATTATACCCTAAGGAGAAGAAGGCATCTTTCCAGGCCACTGCCATGAATTTATCTTAGACAGACCCTAAACTCCCTATCCAAAGCCCATCTTAAATAACTGTTTTCCCATCCAATGAACCATCTCCTTCACTGTGGGAAATTCGTGTACATTTTTGGCAAGTTAGCAATTATACAAATTTTAAGAAGTCTATCTTTGTAGACATCTATCTTTTTAGCTGCTTTAATCACTTGGTTGGTAAATGAAAACAAAAGGAAATAGAGTTAGTTCCTAAAGGATGTTAAATCTTACGTGGTTTAAGATGGATTGTATGGCTCCAATTATGATGTCTTTCATCACTGCACAGGCCCAGGCTGAGTGTCAGGACACAGGGGTCTGGTCACTGCTCACTCTTGAACTCAGTGACCTCCAGCAAATCTAACCTTTGTTCCAGTTTCTTCCATGGTCAGAGGAGGATGGCAGCATTTTCTCAATCTATCTCAGCAAGTATAAAGCTTTCATTGAAATATTAGGCATGAGAACACTTTGAAAAATTAGAAGTTTAATATGACTATAAAGCATGGCTTGTTTTGCATTTAAAAGAAAACTTTTAAAATGTTATAAACATGATACGTGTGCTATCACTATACATATATGTTGTAAGACCACGTCTCTCAAGCAATAAAAATAATAGGTCATCTTTTTATTTTTCCAATCCATTAGCAATGAGCCCAGGGGCCAAATATTCTCCAAAACAATAGGTACTTCTGCCATGCTGTCAGGGATGGTACTTTAAATCATTTTAAGCTCCAGTTCCTAGTCCCATCACCCACCCCAGCCATGAGGAGGTCCCAGGAAGCCTTGAAACCCAGATCATGGTGGGCCCTAAGCAAGAGACCAAGCAGCTGAGGAGTTACTTTATTGCTAAAACAACAGACCAGAAACTAAAGTCTAGAAATAAGATTAAAATTAAAAAAATAATAATAATTGGGTCATAGAAATGCCACAATGCCTAATCCTAGTATGTGGTCTGTATTTCATTGAATGAAGGTTATGGCAACCAAAAAAAAAAAAAAAGAAACTAAAATTTAAAAAAATTCTGTATTGTCTTTAGGGAAGTAAGAGAGCACCTTAAATTTGCAGTAGAAAGGTTGGTCTTGGCATTGCCTGAGGCTTGCTGCCTCTTGTCTGGTCCTTGACCTGCCTCCTCTCTTTGCTGGTTTCTCCTCTTTCTCTGCTCTCTCCCTGTCACTTCATATCTGAAGGCAGAAATTTTTTCCCTTTTGGGAGCACTTTGTCAACCCATCTCAGCAAGTAAAAAGCTTTCATCGAAATGTTAGGCATGAGAACACTGTGATGGATGTGGTGGGTGGGAGGGTCAATGGGCGACTTCTAGCCTGCACATCAGTGGCCCCAGTGACAGCTCGCTCCTGGGACCTGCACTGAGGTTTAGACCCTGACTTGGACTCCAAGGAGAGGATATGAACAAGGTGCTGCTTGGTCTCCTGCTTAGGGCCTACCGTGATCTGGGTTTCAAGGCTTCCTGGGACTTCCTCACGGCTGGGGGGTGATGGGACTGGGAGCTGGAGGCATCGAGGCTGGGCAGAGATGGACCATCCGCTGCCACAGGGCCCCCCAGGCCAGCTCACAGTGCTCCAGGGGTGGGAGTCCTCCCAAGGCTCACTCACCCTGGGGAAGCTGTGCCGCCGAGGAAGCCATCGCAGGCCATTTGTAACAAGAAAGGAGGCTGAGAGGGGCATTTCTAAACCATCCAAAAGGAAAAATATTAATACATGTCAATCACTCATGCTAGGCGAGAGACCAGTGTAACTATCCTATATCCTTTCTATAGACAATGACATTAAAAATTAACATCTTATGACAAAAAGAACAGAGTATGTGACAAAATACAGGAAACAATATCCCAGAGACGTGCCTCAGAGTTCATAAATAATAATGACATGTTATTTTTCTCAAATTTTTTTATATTTGTGGCATTTGTCAGCTTTTAAAACTTCATAATTTGTTGTGATGTCTCTTTCACTCTAAATAAAGTTACTTTCATACCTAATTTTGTATTTTTCTATCCTTTTTCTTGGGCTTTCCAGGTAGCGCTAGAGGTTGACTCCACATTGTGTAAACTTGAGGCACACAAACTTGGATCAGCCCTTGGATAATTCCATGTTAGCTCAATGTACATTCGATTAATTATGATTATTGGGTACCTTGAGCTCCTAGGGCTGAAAAACATTAAGGAAATAAATGCATTTCAAAGAGACAAAGTAAACAACTAAATGGTAGGTTGGCTGGAAAATCACTATCTTCATGACTGGTACCTTTTAAAAATGAGAACAGACTGTGTTAGGCAACAGATGATTTCCACACTACACCATAGCCTGCCAGATTGGAAGGGGCTGGCTGTCCAATGAGGGCTCTGCCAGAGGCAGAGTTATGTGGCATTAATAATTTCTAATGCCGTTTCTACCTGCCATTTCAACAGACTATTTTCCCAATCAGGTTTCCCAATTTAAATTAGGAAATGTAAATATAAAGTATTTAAGAAGGAGGAAAGATACAATTTAATTATTCATATGCAAACTTTATGACCAAAATTTAAGAATGTTATATAAAAACAAAAAAATTATCTCAGCGTTCTAACCAAAGTCCAATTAATTAATTTCATAGTGCAATTGCTCAATTTGCTTTATTTTATGGAATAGACATATTTGAATGTTATAGAAACTTCTTTAAAAAAATAAAGTCAATATATTAGAGTGCCACAGTTACAACTTGCCAAATTAACAATTTTTGTCTTTCAAAATCCAAAACATGGACAATGGATATGAATGAATCAGTTGTTTTCAAGATATTAGTCAGCAGGAAAAAAAGGACAGTGGTTCCCGAGACACAGGTAATAAAGTTAAGCCCTACAGTTGCCCCAGGTCACTATCTGGGGAGAGTTTCCAGGCAATGGTGCATAGTAGGTGCATCTCCTTGAGTTGAGGAGACAAATTAATCAACACAATGCCAATCAAAATACTGGGTAGATTTTTTGTAGAAACTAAAAAAAAAAAAAAATCTAAAATTCATATGCAAATGTAAAGAACTTAGAGTAGTCAAAAAGAGGTAGCAAAGGAACAAGCTTGGAGGAATATCTGATTTCAAGACAATAGAAAACTAAAGTAACTAACCGAGGGTGGTATTGGCATTTATTACTGATAACAGATCAGTGGAACAAAATGGAAAGTACATAAATAGACCCACATATATATGAAAGACTGATTTTTGACAAAGGAGCAAAAGCAATTCAGTGGAGAAACAATAATCTTCTTAGCAGATGGTGATGGATCAATTGCAAATCCATTCACACAACAAATGAACTTCAATCCATAACTCAGATCAGATACAAAAATTAACCTAGAATAGGCCACAGATTTAAATGTAAAACCAAATATTAAAAAACTTTCAGAAGAAAATGTAGGAGAAAATCTTTATGACCTTGGATTAGGCAAAATATTTAGATACAGCACCAAGAACAAGATATATGAACATATAAATTGTCTTATCAAAATAAAAAACATTTGTCTTGTGAAAGACACTATTAGGGAAGACAAGCTACAGGGAGAGAAAACATTGGCAAAATCTGTATCTAATAAAAGACCTCTATTCAGAATACCTAAGAACTCTCAAAATTCAACAAAAAAGAACATCAGCAACTCAGTTAAAATAATGGGCAAAAAAAATTGAATGACACTTCACCAAAGAAGATATACGAATGGCAAATAAGCACATGAAAAAAAGCTCACTATAATTTGTCATTAGGGAAATGCAAATTAAAATCCCAAGTAGATGTTACTATGTACCCAGAGTAGCAGCTAAAATGCAAAAGACTGACTCTATTGTACAACACAGGGAACTGTATTCAATATCCTATAATAATCTATAATGGAAAATATGTAACTGAATCACTGTTGAATACCTTAAACTAATATAATATTGTAAATCAACTATACTTTAGTAAAAAAAAAAAAAAGACTGACCATACCAAGTGTTATCAAGAAGCTAGAAAAAGTGGAACTCTCATACACTGCTGATGAGACTATAAAATGATACTTTGGAAAACAGTTTGACAGTTTTTAAAAATGCTAGATATAAATCTACCATATAATTCAGCCACTCTCTGCCTAAATATTTATCCAAGAGAAACAAAAGCATATGTCCATTTTAATAATTTATATGAAGATTCATAGATGTATTTTTAATAATCAAATACTGGCAACTGCCCAAATGTTCATTAATAGGTGAATGGAGAAAAACAACAACAACAAAACTGTGGCATATGTAACAAAATACCAGTCAGGAACAAAAAGGAATAAACTATTGTTACACACACCTAGACAGCATATTGAAAAGAAGAGACATTACTTTGCCAACAAAGGTCTGTCTAGTCAAGGCTATGGTTTTTCCAGTGGTCATGTATGGATGTGAGAGTTGGACTGTAAAGAAAGCTGAGCACCGAAGAATCGATGCTTTTGAACTGTGGTGTTGGAGAAGACTTTTGAGAGTCCCTTGACCTGTAAGGAGATCCAACCAGTCCATCCTAAAGGAGATCAGTCCTGGGTGATCATTGGAAGGACTGATGTTCAAGCTGACACTCCAATACTTTGGCCACATGATGTGTAGTGCTGACTCATTTGAAAAGACCCTGGTGCTGGGAAAGATTGAAGGCAGGAGGAGAAGGGGACGAAAGAGGATGAGATGGTTGGATGGCATCACTGACTCAATGGACATGAATTTAGGTAAACTCCAGGAGTTGGTGATGGATAGGGAGGCCTGGTGTGCTGTGGTCCATGAGGTCGCAAGGAGTCAGACATGAGTGAGCGACTGAACTGAACTGAATGACATCAGTGAATCTCAAAGTAATTATGTTGAGTAAAAGAAATCAGACAAAAATGAGAGTACATAATATACAGTCCAGTTATATAAAAGCCTAGAAAATGCAATTACTAGTGACAGAAAACAGATACGTGGTTGGGGATGGGGGGGCGGTGTAGGGAGAGTCAGGAGAGAGGGGTTGCATTATCTTGCAGTGATGATTTCATAGTGGTATATGCATATATCTCAAAACATATCAAATTACACACTTTGTGCATTTTTTTGTATCTCAATTATACTTCAACAAAGCTATGTTTAAAACATGATTTGACTTTAGGCGTGTAGAGCAAAATATAGGTTTGGGAACTGTAAAAAAATCATAGAATATCAAGATATTAACCATATTTGGTTCTACAATGTGACCTTATCTTTAACTGTGAAGTGAAATATTCTTGTTAACTGCCCAATCAGAAGTTCGTGCAGTCCATAAGGAGGCTCTCCCCCTATACACAGAGCAAGTGGAATGAGTCATTTAAAATGTTTCACCATTCCCCCCTGTTTCTCTTTCCTTATCTTGTGGGGAGAAGGTGGAAATATAAAAAACAGATTTAACATAAGTCAGGATGCACAATGGGCTTCCCAGGTGGCTCAGTAGTAAGGAATCCACCTGTCCATGCAGGAGATGTGGGTTTAATACTTTGGTTGGGAAGATCCCCTGGAGAAGGAAATGGCAACCCACTCCAGTATTCTTGCCTGGGAAATCCCATGGACAGAGGAGCCTGGCAGACTACAGTCCATGGGGTTGCAAAAGAGTCAGACATAACTAAGCAATTAAACAACATGCATAATAGGTTGTTGGTTACTTAACGATGATACCAGAAAATGGGTATCAATACCCAAAAAGTAAGTGCAAGGAAAGATTTTTCCTTGCTCTCTTCTTTTCCTTCTTTTTTTAAATTTTTACCGTCCCTCTCTACCATCCTTTTTTAAATACCCGCTTTTTCCTTTCCCTTTCTTTTTGTTTTCTTCTGTTCTCCTTCCACCTTCTTTTATTCCCACATGCGCACGTTTGTTGGCAGGATTGTACAGTGGTTCAGACCACTGCTCGGACCCTGGAGCTGGCTGCCCAGTTCATATCTAGTACTGTGTCAGGCATGGTATCTAGAAAAATGGCACTGATGAACCTATCTGTAGGGCAGGAATAGAGACACAGACTTGTGGACACAGTGGGGGAAGGAGAGGCTGGGACGAACTGACAGAGTAGCATTAACATATATACAGTACCACGTGTAAAACGGATCGCTAACAGGAAGCTGTATAGTGCAGGGAGCTCGGCTCAGGGCTCTGTGATGACCTAGAGAGTGGGAGAGAGGCCCAAGAGGGAGGCGATATATGTAAACTTACAGCTGATTCATGTTGTTGTATAGCAGAAACAAACACGACACTGTAAGGCTATTATCCTCCAATAAAAATAAAAATAATATCCCATGCTTCAGAACCCCCATCTGTAAATGGGCTGTTTTTAAAACTAACTGTTTTTAGTAGGGCTGCTGTGAGGATGAAATGAACTAACACAGGGAAAACACTCAGAACCGGTAAAACCAGGCAAGTGTTACCATTTTCAGAACTCTTTCCCTCCCTCCCACTTCCCTCTTCCCCGCCATCAACACCAGACACATTGGACTCCACTCAGTTCAATGGAAAAGGCCCTGAGCTCAAAGAAGTGTGCAGAAGGCATGAGATTCCCAGACCTGGAACCTGGTCCTGACTCAGCCACTCACCAATTTTCTGGCCCTGTCTGTGTTGCTTATGCATCAGAGCTAAAACTGTTTCCTGGTAAAATGAAAAGGCAGGCCTAGAAGATCTATGGTCCCATCCACCTAACACATCTTTCTATAATTTAAAAGTATGCAAAGATTAAGTGAAAACCTTTTTGACAACTTTCAGGCACAACAGAGATTTTCATTTACAATGCAGGATATCCAGTACTTAGTAAGAAAGATAACATGGCAGATTACCCAGACATGACAATTGTTAAAATTTTAGCAGAACACTGAGTTACATTAATGTTTTACAAGAAATTACAACATGCCCCTTAATATCTGCAGAAATTGAAAACATTCAAATGTTCTGGATTGGAACTCCCCCTTTCCAAAGCTGTGCATGAAGTCTCTTGAAAGTATAGGAGTTCGTGCACTTCGTGGTGGAGGGTACACCATGGCCTTGGCCTTAGTGACCTACCAGGAGAAATCATTTCAGAAACTCTCTACAGCTATTCTGTCTACTCCAAGGTCAGTGGAATGAGGGGTGAGTGAGCAACTACAGAAAGGAGAGTTCATAATGGTTCACTTTGTGTGAAATTCATTGGAGTTTAAGTGTAATAATCTACATATAATGCCGCCATCCAAAAATACCACTCAGCTTTTAAAAGTGGGGGGAGGGTGGATTTAATGTGGAAATTGTCCTTAGCTGGCTTCACACATACATGCTTTGATTATAAACCTGATGAAGACTAGCTATGATCAGGCAGCAGGGCTCTGATATTAATTGGAAGAGGATATGGTATTACCACGATGAGGAGAGAAATGTTCTCCATTAACATCTTACTGAGAAATCTGTCAAATGTGGTAGAAATTCACAATATTTTTAAGATTCAAATAACTTTCAGAAAAGTTACACTCCTGTTGGGTCAAGTCCTGATTCAGAAACTTATCACTCAATTGAGAGACATCAATTTGTCCAATGAAGGCATTATGGACTACAGGGACCAAGTAGGACTTTTGTTAAAACAAGTGAGATTGATTAGGCCTTATGTTTCAATTATGATCCCAAGTCCAACGATTACCAAAGAGTGTTCTTGTAGTTTCTCGTAATTCTTAGCCGAAGTGTCTGTACCACTTTCTGCTGGCTTCCCAGGTGGCGCTAGGGGTAAAGATCCTGCCTGCCAATGCAGGGGACATGAGACACGGGTTTGATCCTTGGTCAGGAAGAGCCCCTGGAGGAGGGCATGGCAACCCACTCCAGTATTCTTGCCTGGGAAATCCCATGGACAGAGGAGCCTGGCAGGCTACAGTCCGTACGGTCGCAGAGTCGGACACAACTAAAGTAACTTAGCACGCACACACTGCTTGAATGAGCTGCTCCAGCAAAGCTTACAACGTGACTAATTCTACATTATGTTCTGCTGCTAGAATCACCTGTCTCAACTTGCACATTCTCTCTAGCTGTTTAGAGATAGCCAGAGGTAGATTTTGTGGACATAAGTGTACCTGCAAAACTCTTTTGTCTCTTCAGCTAGTAGTTTCAGTGTTAAACTAGTTGTCGGAGTTTGGGCACGAATCAGTTGGGCTGATTTAGGTATCTTGATGGGCTGTTATAGATGATGAAAGGGAGAAACTAGCTCAGTTTAATGAACTGGTATTACTAGAACAAGGCTTGAAATTTAGTGTACAAGTGTGTCCATGCATTTGGGATAGCAAACAAGCAATTTTTTACCTGATTTCCAGGATAAGGCTGGTTAAAGGGTAGTGGGGAATCTATAGATCACTGCTAGTTAAGTTCAATTGAAAAATCCTTTTAACTATTAAAAATTGGGGAATATTAGAAATAAAACACAACTCCACAGAAATATGAACATTTTCAATAGATGAATTTCTATGCACATTTTCATAGAGTTGAGATCATGTGCATATATTATTTTGTCTTGAACTTAAGATGCTCTGCGCATTTCCCTGTC
Organism: Cervus elaphus; assembly: GCF_910594005.1. NCBI lineage: Eukaryota > Metazoa > Chordata > Mammalia > Artiodactyla > Cervidae > Cervus > Cervus elaphus. The sequence continues at coordinate 82,983,943 of NC_057825.1, forward strand.
ATTTTTGAAATTATTGTTAATGTCAAAAATATTCTATTGTAGTTATATTCTAATATGGTTAATTGCTTTATTACTGTTCTGTTCAGTTCGGTTGCTCAGTTGTGTCTGACTCTTTGTGACTCCATGGACTGTAGCATACCAGGCTTCCTTGTCCATCACTAGCCCCAGGAGCTTGCTCAAACTCATGTTCATCGAGTCGGTGATGCCATCCAACCATCTCATTCTCTGTCATCCCCTTCTCCTCCTGCCTTCAATCCTTCCCAGCATCAGAATCTTTTCCAATGAGTCAGTTCTTTGCATCAGGTGGCCAAAGTATTGGAGTTTCAACTTCAGCATCAGTCCTTCAGTGAATATTCAGGACTGATTTCCTTTAGGATTGACTGGATTATTACCATTATACATAGGGTTTTGCTGTAAAAAATAATGCTGTTATGAACATTTTTGCATAAGTTTACTTTTTCACTTTAAGATTTTTTCTGTAAAATAAAATTATGAGATAAAGAGTTTATATATTTTTAAGGCTTTGGTTAAATTTTACCAAATGTTTGGTCAAAATGCTCTCCCAGCAGCAGCGTGTGAGACCGGTCCAACTTGTGGCATCATTGTCAGTACTGAATGTTTCTTTAAAGGAAAAAAAGTCCTTGCTATTTTGATGGTAAAACAGTATCCTATTATAATTTTCTTCACATTTTAAAAATTACTAGTTATAGTTCCCCTTTTGTTTTCTCTTATCAACAACTTGTTTATGTCCTTTGCCTTTCCCCCCTTTTTCTACCACATTAATAAAATTGTTTTGTAAAGTCTCCATTGAAGCAGCAATAAAACACTCACTAGAGTTCATTTTATTGAATTGATTTAAATATTTTATTTAAGGAAATATTCTGAAGACTATAGTTCATTATTTATAGGAAAACTATAAAGCATACATGTTTAAGTAGTGACATTATAGGAAACAGATTTCTCCAAATAACATAATTAGTTTTATAGTGCTACCAGTGGAATGCACCCTGCAGAAACATGGTTTTACCTTCAGATCTGAGCACACTGCCCTTACATCAAAAAAGAAAAAAGGATAATAAAAAAAACACACAACTTTGATTAAATTTTTAGTAGACCACATCTGATTTGTTGAAGAGCAAGTTCTTTTATTTACCTCTTCAAGGAAGTGCTTATTTTTTTCACCTCTTTCTGAGCATCTTTATCCTATAAAGAAAATACAAATACACAATAAAATTTCATACTTCACCCTGATACTCTAGGTACTTTGAAACAGACTTGTTGAACAAGGGGGTATTTTTTGAAAGACCACCACAAAGAAACTGTGCATGTCTTAGGACCAGGTATGATTTGCATCTCTGAGAATGTGAGTGATACAGAGAGCTATTTCCAGGCTCTTTCTCCAGCTGGTCTGGGGTGGTGGATACAGGAAGCAGAGCCCCTTCTGCGTAAGCTGTCACACTGCATCCATCACCATGTTAATGATAACACTGTTTTCTTCTTCAACTATAACGTGTGGAAAAGGTCTGAGTCTTAGCAGCAGAATTTGAACAACTCTGAGATTCCTCTGTAAGATCCAGACAAGATTCCATGGTAAGATCCAAACTACCTATTCTTTATCAGGTAATTTAAGATTTAAAATCATGTAATGTGTTTTATAGGACTCTATGTGTGTTATTATTTCCTTAAAACAAGTGTGGAAGTTATGAAGAGTGGAAATAAATTCAGATGGTAGGGTGCTCCCATGCATTTTTTGTGTCTAACAGACACCAACCACCTATCAGAAAGGGTTTAAGGAGTGTAACATATTTAAAGAAAATAGAGGAGGAAAAACTGGACAAAGTAGATTTTGGAAGCAGTTGTTGGCTATATTTTTTAAAAAAAAAACTGGAAGTTCTTCAATAGTTTTAATCATAAGCTTTAATACAGTGATTCTATTGCAGTGACTGATAAACTAGAAGTCTACCTTCTATCAAATCAGTATTTTTGAAGACTGTGAGAAAATATGCCTAATGAATCTAGGTGAGTGATGCATTATTAAAAAGAACTTACAGAAAAGCCATAATTCAAGGTTAACTTTGTAATCCTAGGGCTAGCTCAGTGCCTGGCACCAAGAAAATTCTAGTGAAGTGAAGTCGCGTCTGACTCTTCGCAAACCCATGGACTGCAGCCTCCCAGGCTCCTCCGTCCATGGGATTTTCCAGGCAAGAATACTGGAGTGGGTTGCCATTTCCTTCTCCAGGGGATCTTCCCGACTCAGGGATTGAACCCAGGTCTCCCACATTGCAGGCGGGTACTTTACCCTCTAAGCCACCAGGGAAGCTCATTTAGAAGATTCTAAGTAAGTGCCTATTAAATAGGCAGTTGACTACCAGAGCTCAGTAACAATTTCTCAAATCTAGGAACCAATTTCTTACAGACAAATGATGTAGATGAAAGAACTGTTTCAATTAAATGCCTTAAGAAATAAATATACTCAAACTACAATAAAAGGTTTAAAATTAAGACCATGGCTTAGCAATATCTGCCCTCTGGAGGCATCACAAAGAATTCCTCTAATTCCTACCCAATCCAACTGCTAACACACTCACACACACACACACACACCCCTTCCTTTTTTTACCTCTTCCCAGGGCTTCCACCCCAGTCTTTAATTACTTTACTTTTTTTGTGTGTGGATAGAGGACACTGGCAGGGCCTTTCAGCTAAAACAAACAAGAAAACAAAACAAAACCCCAACTAAAACCACCACCTCCAGTCATGCTTTCTTGTCACTGCCTAAAATGCACCCGGTTCAGACCATTTGGTACTCACCCCAATACTGCTCTTCTATGCGCTCTCTTTCCTGACTCAACCTCTCACTTCTCCCCCTTTTCCCAGACAGAGCTCCCTGCAACTCCTGTTAGAAAACTTGCTTTGAGGTCATATTTGCATAACCAGCAATGTATTTGCTAAGAGAATATTTTTGAGGGGAGCTCAGGAAGAGAATGAGGGAGTGGTTAGGGCCAATGGTAGAGGGTAATTGCTCTCGACTGTTTCTCATATTTGTTAACAAACTCCTGATCACTCTCTTTTTATTTTACTTTTGATGACTTTGGCTTCTTGGTCACTCTCTCCACACCGAGTCCTACCACCACTGTTGGAGACCTCACTGTTCCCATGGATTGTGTATCCCAGTCTTGCAGAAGGGTGCCTCTTCATATTTTCTTCCACTCCCCATGAGCATGCCCTGGGATGTGTCAGACCTAAAACTGCTCCATCTCTGAGACAGGGATCTTGTTTTCTTAAACACTGCTTATCCTTGAGGGTCATTTACCTATCCAGTCTCTCCTCTCTCTCAAGAATTCAATATTTCAGCCATACCATACTTGCTGAAGCTGAAGTTCTAATACTTTGGCCACCTGATGTGAAGAGCCGACTCACTGAAAAAGACCCTGATGCTGGGAAAGACTGAGGACAGGAGGAGAAGGGCATGACAGAGGATGAGATGGTTGGATGGCATCACCAACTCAATGGACATGAGTTTCAGCAAACTCTGGGAGATGGTGAAGGAAGGACAGGGAAGCCTGGTGACCATGGGGTCGCAAAGAGTCATACAAGAATGAGTGACTGAAAAACAACAACACACTTGATAGAGTGCTTTTTCACATCATATTTATCAGTTCCAAGCCTTTGTTAGTTCTCTAGTATTTCATAAAATATGGTGTGTATACCACCCACATTGGTATCACCTGGGATATTTGAATTACTTACAAAGTATGCATATTTGTCCATGTTTTCATTCACCCTTGCCAAGTAGGTAGGTATTTCAACAATAGAGTAATGAGAACACATTTTTTATATGTTTCATTTTTCAGTCACATTAAAAGGTGTTGTCTGATTAAACAAAGTCTTTGTAAAGATGTTTAGAGCTGTATAAAAAATGGAAACTGATTAACTAATTAACAGTGATGTAATAAAGGAAAACACCTCAATTACTCAGCATAATGTTTCATGACTTTTTAAAAATTTATTATTTATTTTATTTTTTGGCTGTGCTGGGTCTTCGTTGCTGCTTAGGCTTTTCTCTAGTTGCAGGGAGTGGGGGCTACTTTCTAGTTGTGGTACATGGTCTTCTCATTGCAGTGGCCTCTCTTGTTGCGGAGCTTGGGCTCTAGGGAGCAGGGACTTCAGTAGTTGAGGCTTCAGGATTCAGGAGCACAGGCTCAGTAATTGTGGAGCACAGGATTAATTGTTCCATGGCATGTGAGATTTTCCCCAACCAGGGATCAAACCCATGTCTCCTGCACTGGCAGGCGGATTCTTCACCACTGAGCCACCAGGGAAGCCCCATTTCATGATTTTTTAAAGACAAATACCCATGTACTAGATTTTTCATCAACAACTCTTATTAATCTCATTGTTTATTACATCTCATCAAAATCTGTATTCAACATTTCTAAGAATGCATCGTAGTTTTACATCTTTACATGGCATTATTTTCAGTAATACATTTGGCAAAAGTCTAATTATATGTTGAATTTTGTACTAAGGTTCCTGATAGGTTCCCCCCTTCCCGAGTATGAATTTTCTTAAATAAAATCCAGATGAAGGCATTTCTACAATGACTTGAGGCCTGAGGAATTCTCAAGTGTAAGAACTTGAAGGCTGACTAAAGCATGATCACCTCATTCATGACACTGAGAGTGCCTGACACAGTGAAAATCTTCCCATGTCCTGGAGCGTTGCTTTATGAGTAATGGGTTTCCCATGTTTATTTCACTGAATTGCTTCTCCGACATGAACTATCTTGTAGTTTCCAAATGGCTTTCTCCTCCTGGTAAAGACTTGCTGCTTCCCTTCCTGCTTGACTCTGAGTTTTCTGTAAGGCTTGAATGTTGGCTGACGGCTGCAGGGTTTCTCCACTCTGTGAGCTCTCTGCTGTTTATAAAGGTTGGTGCTGATACTGAAGATTCCTCCACATTCATTATATCTCTAGGGTTCCTCTCCGGTGTATGTTGTTTCATGATAGCTAACGTTACAGCATCAACTAAAGGCTTTACCACATAGATGATATTCATATGGTTTCTCTGCAGCGTGAGTTTACTCATATCATTTCAAAGAAGAATTATTACTAGAGGCATTTCCGTAATGATCACAAAGGGTTTCTCTCTGGTGTGAGTTCTCTGGTATGAACAAAAGGTAACTCTCTGGCCAAAGTGTTCCCCATGTTTGTTACAGTTATAGGGTTTCTCTAATGTGACCTAACATGTGTTGTTATTGCTGAGCTGTGAGTGAATACTTCCCCATTCTCATTATGCTCAAAGAACTCCTTTCCAGTGTGAAATCTCTGCTATTGATGAGAGGTTGTTAAAGGTTTGCCCACATCCATTCATCAACTCATTCATTTACATATGAATTCTATGCTGATCATTCAGTGATAACTTTTAGTTAAAAGTCTTTGCCACACTGGTTACATTCAAAAGGTGTGTTATTCTCCTGCAGGTACACATGTCTTCTCCTTTGGATTGAGGCATGTTCACTGCACAGCTATCTGATTAATTGTGAGGCCTTCATTATGCTTCAAGCACTTGATATTTGCCCATATTTATGCAAATGTCCTTTTATAAGAACCCAGGTTATTGTTTTGAGTTCAGGTTACTCCTTTCTTCCTCAAATTCAAACTATTTACTCTGACAGTGGAGGTGAAAAATAGCTTTAAGGGACTAGATCTGATAGAGTGCCTGAAGAATTATGGATGGAGGTTCCTGACATTGTACAGGAGACAGGGATCAAGGCCATCCCCAAGAAAAGAAATGCAAAAAAGGAAAATGGCTGTCTGAGGAGGCCTTACAAATAGCTGTGAAAAGAAGAGCAGCGAAAAGCAAAGGAGAAAAGGAAAGCTATACCCATTTGAATGCAGAGTTCCAAGGAATAGCAAGGAGAGATAAGAAAGCCTTCCTCAGTGATCACTGCAAAGAAATAGAGAAAAACAATAGAATGGGGAAGACTAGAGATCTCTTCAAGAAAATTAGAGATACCAAGGGAACATTTCATGCAAAGATGGGCTCAATAAAGGACAGAAATGGTATGGACTTAATAGAAGCAGAAGATATTAAGAAGAGGTGGCAAGAATACACAGAAGAACTATACAAAAAAGATCTTCATGACCCAGATAATCACACAATGGTGTGATCACTCACCTAGAGCCAGACATCCTGGAATGTGAAGTCAAGTGGGCCATAGGAAGCATCACTACGAACAAAGCTAGTGGAGGTGATGGGGTTCCAGCTGAGCTATTTCAAATCCTGAAAGATGACGCTGTGAAAGTGCTGCACTCAATATGCCAGCAAATTTGGAAAACCCAGCAGTGGCCACAGGACTGGAAAAGGTCAGTTTTCATTCCAATCACAAAGAAAGGCAATGCCAAAGAATGCTCAAACTACCACACAATTGCACTCACCTCACACGCAAGTTAAGTAATGCTCAAAATTCTTCAAGCCAGGCTTCAACAATACGTGAATCATGAACTTCCAGATGTTCAAGCTGGTTTTAGAAAAGGCAGAGGAACCAGAGATCAAATTGCCAACATCTGATGGATCATCAAAAAAGCAAGAGAGTTCCAGAAAAACATCTGCTTCTGCTTTATTAACTATGTCAAAGACTTTGACTGTGTGGATCACAACAAACTGTGGAAAATTCTGAAAGAGATGGGAATACCAGACCACCTGACCTGCCTCCTCAGAAATCTGTATGCTGGGTCAAGAAGCAACAGTTAGAACTAGACATGGAACAACAGACTGGTTTCAAATAGGAAAAGGAGTACGTCAAGGCTGTATACTGTCACCGTGCTTATTTAACTTACATGCAGAGTACATCATGAGAAACACTGGGCTGGAGGAAGCACAAGCTGGAATCAAGACTGCTGGGAGAAATATCAATAACCTCAGATATGCAGATGACACCACCCTTATGGCACAAAGTGAGGAAGAACTAAAGAGCCTCTTGATGAAAGTGAAAAAGGAGAGTGAAAAAGCTGGCTTAAAGCTCCACAGTCAGAAAACTAAGATCATGGCATCTGGTCCCATCCCTTTATGGTAAATAGATGGAGAAACAGTGGAAACAGTGGCAGACTTAATTTTTTGGGGCTCCAAAATCGCTACAGATGGTGACTGCAGCCATGAAATTAAAAGACGCTGACCCCTTGGAAGAAAAGCTATGACCAACCTAGACAGCGTATTAGAAAGCAGAGAGATTACTTTGCCAACAAAGGTCTATCTAGTCAAGGCTATGGTTTTTCCAGTGGTCATGTATGGATGTGAGAGTTGGGACTGTGAGGAAAGCTGAGCGCCAAAGAATTGATGCTTTTGAACTGTGGTGTTGGAGAAGACTCTTCGGAGTCCCTTGGGCTGAAAGGAGATCCAACCATTCCATCCTAAATGAGATCAGTCCTGAGTGTTCTTTGGAAGGACTGATGTTGAAGCTGAAACTTTAATACTTTGGCCACCTATGCAAAGAGCTGACTCATTTGAAAAGACCCTGATGCTGGGAGGGATTGGTGGCAGGAGGAGAAGGGGACAATAGAAGATGAGATGGTTGGATGGCATCACCGACTCGATGGACATGGGTTTGAGTAAACTCCAGGAGTTGGTGATGGACAGGGAGGCCTGGCGTGCTGCAGTCCACGGGGTCACAAAGAGTGGGATACGACTGAGCGACTGAACTGAATGAACCCTGACACTAGATGGCTCCTTCCTACAGATATTCTGCATGGAAGTTAGGTCCTAGCTTTGAAGACTTTTCAGCCTAGACTCTGGCCTTGGGCAAGCCCTCTCTCTCCCTCACCCTAGCTCTTCCCCTTGAACCAAGTGAGCAGGCACATCTTATTTTCAGAGCTCATCCCCCAGGAAGATCCAACGACTGATGTTCTCCATCAGTCATGTCTCTGTATGGCTTCCCCTGAGATGGGTCCAGCAGGCCCCCTCTCCCTAAGTCCACAGCCATGTCCTCAAAAGTCCTCATTTCCTGTGGCTGCAATGCCAAGAACTCAGCAACCCCCTGCCTTCCTCTGTTCTCTCACCCAGGGGCCATTGGAGCGTGAGGCCCACAGGGCAGAACCCAGTGGACAGAGTGAGCCACACTGATGGTGAGGTTGCTGTCAGCACCCTCTGCAGCTCGGCACTTTTTTCTCTAGAAAAAGGCCAGGAATTCATATTTTTAACAAGCCTCCCACACCCAAGAAAGTCTTAAAGATTTAAACTGGGTTTACATTCTAAATCCTTAGAATCTCAGTTACCTACCAGAACCTCAAGAAGGCTTTTCTTGGCCCCTGGTTCAGGTTGCAAGTCCAGTTTTATTTTCTCATAAACTCCGTGCTTTCATCTCCACTACACTCATCATACTTTATTGCCATTACTTGTTCAGTGCCTGCCTTCAGACTATAGAATACATGGTGCAAAGAAGGATCTGCTTTATTTCTCCCTGTATCCCAAGCTTCTGACTGAGCAGCACCATATTTACAATATAAATGAGTAAAGGTAATTTTTTTCACTTACTCAAGCACACACATTTAAAAATACAGATTTGTTTGATCTGAAAGTGTCAGAAAATATTACATTTTGAGGAACTACATCAATACTGTCTACTAAAGACTTTGGATAAGTAAGAGAGAGACTTATTTATACTAAGCCATTATACTCTGGGCATTTGAATAATGATTTATCAAACATCAACTTAACTAGACTGCATACTGGTTAAAAATGACTGATCTCAAGCTGATGCTATATCAACAGTTATTTTAAGAAAATTAATTACAGTTCAGTTCAGTTGCTCAGTCGTGTCCAACTCTTTATGACCCCGTGGACTGCAGCACGTCAGGCTTGCTTGTCCATCACCAACTCCCGGAGCTTACTCAAACTCATGTCCATTGAGTCATGAGTTTCTTTTTTTTTTTTTAAGACAGCATATTAAAAAAAATTAATTACAAGGAAGGCTAAAAAACTTCTTTAAGGTGTTTTTTATATAGCTAAGGCCATTAGATACTGAGAAAGCTTAAGAAATAATATATATATATATATATATATATATATATATATATATATATAAATAATATGGAGAATCCCGTGGACAGGGGAGCCTGGTGGGCTGCTGTCCATGGGGTCGCACAGAGTCGGACACGACTGAAGTGACTTAGCAGAGCATACTTTAGAAATAATATATTTTAAATGCAGATAAACAGAAGGTAAGAGACAAAAGAGCACAAATTGGAGTATGTGAACAGAGTGACACTTCCTACCTACAATTCAGGAAATGTCTGTTCAGAGAGTGGGAAAGCATCCACTCCAAAATGGCCTTATCAAAAAAAAATTCTTAATGTACAAGGAAGAATATATTCTCCAGGCAAGAATAGCACAGAAGGTAATGCACAAGAAATACATTTACATGAGAAAAAGACAGGCAAACACAAATTTCTAACAAATGAGACCCTGGACAACATTGCTGGATTCCCTACAACAGGAAGACAGGTTAAGAGTTGAGGACTGACTATACTTTCTAAACTTATGTGAAAAACCGAGTCTTAACTAACATAATTAAATATGAGATCTTAATTAAAACAGAACTTTGAACTGAAGATATTTAAAGTAGAATTAAGATTTTAGGGAATTCTCTGATGGCCTAGTGGTTAGAATCAGTGCTTTCACTGCCAGGGCTCTGGGTTCAATCCCTGGTTGGGGAACTAAGACCCCACAAGCCGAGTGGTGCTGTCAAAGACAAAAAAAATTTAGGATTTTTTTTTTTTTTTTACTAAGAGTGGTTACTAAGGAAAGTGATGATTATCAATCTATAGAACAGGTTGTAAATAAAGCCCAGGACTTTAAACTACAAGTAATTTTGAAGACAACTATATCACTTGCTTTAATTTCTTCTTCCTGTGGTTGTTTCTGGTACATTGTATTTATTGTCTAAAAAGAGTTTGTCTTAGAGGAGCAATGAATGTCATTTCAAAGTTTTATAACATTTTTAAAGTAGCTTTTTTCCTTTACTGAATTAGCACATCCCTCACTGAAACACAAAATCTTACACAATGTTTTTTACACAATGTTTTTTGAGCTTTCTCAGGTTGTTCTGAGCCAGTAACTTGGACACTTCCTCTGGGCAAACAACTTTCAGGCCACTGAGGTCATCATTATTTCACTCAGTGATCATTCTCACACTGTCTCAGACACAGGAATCCCTTTTACTTTAAAAGAAGGAATGCTTCCCAGGACCTGACATTACCTTTCTAGGGTCAAGAAAAGTCCACATGAATAATAAAATACCATAATTTCAGATCCTGGAAACATAAAGCAGCTTACATGCACGAATCTGGGCTCCAGAGGCCCGAGGGCTGACAGTCCCAATATTAAGTGCTGCGTGACGAGCTCCAGGCTCCTTGATAAGGACAGAAGTCACTTCACGAATATCTGCGATGCCAAGAAGAGGGTAAGAGTGCCACGGAAAGAACCACAGATGCTATGCAAGTTCACAACAGGGAGAGAAAAACGACAGCTGAGCTGCCTTTGTTGTAACGAATGCCAAAGCTAGATATGTTGGAAATAAATAACTGGGCCAGCGAAATCACTGATGGGATATACTTCAACTTAGAAAACCTTCAGAGAGAGCGGATACTACAGATAACTTGCCTCATTCTAGTTTCTAACTGAAAAAGAAACTGAGATATTCCTGACAGTATCTGAACCATGTTAAAAAAAAACAAAAACAAAAACTAGGAATATAAATTACTGGAAAAAATAAGTAATGCGGGAGATATTTGCTAATGCTGTTTTGCTTATTACATAAATAGTTCCACATGGCCCAGCTTTCTTAGCTACATTTATTACTAGCTCAGCTGGTAAAGCATCTTCCTGCAATGCAGGAGACCCTGGTTCGATTCCTGGATGGAGAAATTCCCCTGGAGAAGGAATAGGCCACTCACTCCAGTATTCTTGGACTTCTCTGGTGGCTCAGACAGTAAAGAATCTGCCTGCAGTGTGGAAGACTTGGGTTCGATCCCTGGGTTGGGAAGATCCCCTGGAGGAGGGCATGGCAACCCACTCCAGTATTTTTGCCTGGAGAATCCCATGGACAGAGGAGCCTGGGGGGGCTACAGTCCATGGGGTTGCAAAGAGTCGGACACGACTAAGTGACTCAGCACAGCGCAGCTATTTAGTATTACTGTTGGCACTACTCTTTTTCTTTTGTAAGGTATTAGTCTTTGGAGCCTTCCTACCAATACTTGTGGAGTCCTTGTTATATGCCGGGCACTACATTTGGCACCAGGAAGAGAGTGATGAATGAAAAACACCTAGTTGCTACTTTCATGGAACAACCACGCAAATAACTATAGAATCACAACCGTGCCAAATGACAAGAAGGAAAAGCATGAGGCACCTTCTAGCCTGAGAGTGCCAAGGGAGTCTTTCCTGAAGAAATGCCATTTATGGTGAGGCCTGAAGGATGAAGGGAGTAGGGGGTGGTTCGTAAGGAATGTTTCAGAAAGAGGGAACACCATATGCCAAGGGTGCAAGGTGGGAGGAACACAGCGCAGAGGAGGAGAGAGGGAAACTGCGAAGCTTGAGAGACTGGGAGGCGCCATGCTAGAAATTCTGAACTGCGTCCTAAAAGCAAAGTGTGCTCAAGCAAGGAAGTGACGTGTGAGGTTTATGCTTAATCTATGGCTTTGGCTGACACTGAGAGCCAACAATGACTGAGCCGGGGCAAGAGGCTAAGAGACCAGCTGGGAGGTTTACATGATTGTAGCTCAGGTGAAAGAGGATGGTGCCCTGCTTGGAGAGCTGGCCGGAGAGCGAGATGGGTAGAGAGAGAGAGCACGCACATAGCTGGATGACTCAAGGCATGTTTTAGAACAACTCTGAGAACTTGGTGACTGGGGAGACATCTGGTTTGGGGGGCTGAGAGACAAGGAAGAGTCAAAGAGCATTCCCAGCTTTCCTAGTTAGGGGGGTGGAGGTGCCATTTACTAAGAGGGGCAGATGGAGGAAGAGCGGAGGCAAAGGCCTAATGATGAGTTGAGTCTGAGATGTCTGTGAGTCATCCAAGCGGAGATGTCAAGCAGGATGTTGGATAATCAGGTCTAGACTCAGAGGGGAGGTCTAGAGACACAAATTTGAGGATCTCTGGTAGGTACGTAGTATTTGAAGCCATGGAGGGTGAGTTTGGCTGGCAGGGAGGAGGAAAGGGAGAGAAGACTTAGCAACCAAGGATCAAACTCTGAAGCTCATCAATTTGGCCCTCTTGTGAGAGCCCTAAATGTCATGCATAGATACTTGCATTTCACACCAGGTACTATACCTCATTATCCTATTGCATTTTAATCTTGTATTCTAATAAGAATGCACAGGCTTCCCTGGTGGCTCAGCTGGTAAAGAATCACCTGCAATGTGGGGGACTTGGGTTCGATCCCTGGGTTGGGAAGATCCCCTGGAGAAGGGAATGGCTATCCACTCTAGTATTCTGGCCTGGAGAATTCGATGGACTGTATAATCCATGGGGTCGCAAAGAGTAGGACATGATTGAGCGACTTTCACTTTAACTTTCTAATAAGAATGCATAGACACTTAGTTTAAAATGACTGCATGTAACCCAAACTGGCATTGCTCAGGAGAGATGTGAAAGACAGTAGGGTCCTGACCACTAAAAAGGAGCAAGCAACCCGGGAGTACACAATCTGTTTTCTGCTGAAAAAGTTACACAAACTGTCTTCTGGAGAAGGAGGGCTGTTTTCTTTCCAGGTGGCTCAGTGGTAAAGAATCCGCCTGCCCATGAAGGAGACACAAAAGGCGTGGGTTTGATCCCTGGACCGGGAAGATTCCCCTAGAGAAGGAAATGGCAACCCATACCAGTATTCTTGCCTGAAAAGTCCCACGGGCAGAGGAGCCTGCCCAAAGGGTCACCAAGAGTTGAATGAGAACAGCACAGCACGTGAGATGGGAACAGGAAACATTTATCTGTTTCTTTTTGTTCCCACAATACCTGTATACAGGAATACAGACCAAGCTTGTTAATGCTGTGAAATTCCTAAAACTTAGAGCACATCCAGAATTCTGAATTAGCGGGAAAAAAGGCAAGAAGTAATACGACTGCTTCTTTTTCATTAACGGTGTTCAAAGACCGAGAAAATGTTAGTACATATTTTCAGTCCTCTCCACGGCCTTGGACAGTCAGAGCCTGCTGGGCACTGGGGACTGATGGGGCCACTGCATGGACCCTCCTCCTGCTGTCGGGGCGGTGGCCTGTCTAGCTTGCTTGCTGCCTCCCCCAGTGTGATCACCAGCTCTGCAGAATTACACCTTCCTCCATCCTTCCCCTGGGGCCTGTCTTACTCCCTGCTGTGTAACACCCAACGAGCATCACGGTATCTTAACTGCTAGCCCACAACTGATTTTCATGCCTATTAAAGATACAAGGGGTCTCCTGGTGAAGGGTTATCTATAGCAGTTTTTAAAACTTCATAGTACATGTTAAATCCAAGTTAAAATCTTTGAGGATAGGAAAAAAAAAACTCCAGATGTATCTGAGCCACTTACTCATAGTTGAGCCTGGAACTGTACTAATAAAATAAACAGTGCTCCTTGTTACTGTGTGGACTTACCTCTTTGGTAATACAAGGAAGCAACACCGCCAAATTACAGAACTTCACAGCGTCGTCGATTTGATTAAGATCGGCATAACACTAGAAATGAAAAAAAAAATAATATGAAGGGCAACACATTTTTGTGCAATGGATTCAAAGTGATCTTAAAACAGTGGTCTTCATTACCTTGGCCATGAACATGTAATTGGACTTAGAAAATGCAGGCTGTAGTTCTTCAACCTGATTTTAAGAGAAAACAGAAAAGAGACTATCAGGGAAATATTAGAACAAGTAAAGGAGATATATTTCAATAAATCAGACCTTAACCAAGTTACCCTAAGAATTTAGGTTGGTTGTGTCACATCTGAATCATTTTATCAGCTCAAGTATCTTTTGGGTAGAAATACAGCTTTTGAGCTTACCCACTGAAATGGGATTATTACTGTGGTCATAAAGCTTACAAAGCAATGAGATACTTTAGGATTTGGGGATCACCTTGTATAACCATCTTCCTCACTTCCTCTTCTCTATCCTTTCTTTTTTTTCTTCCAGGGGCCAAACAACTGGTGGTACAGTCTCCTCAGGACAAGTCGCTACAATCTCCTTCGGAAGCAGGAGTGCAGTGTGACTGGTATTTCATGGCAAGCATCTTCCCCTACATTAATATTTGATTTCTGATCATTTCAACACATTCTGTACGAGCTGAATAATAACAGGCCCATGACATCAAGTTCTTTTAAATAAAAGGCAGATGCTTAAAATAACTAGTTGAAGTGGCAAACCACCTTGCAGATTTTAGTTACTGGGTATTATAAAGTTTTTTACGCCTCATCTGCTAGTGTCTCATGTACCAGTTCTTTTTCTTCATCTCTGGTAAATAAGAATTTCGCCAGATATGTGGTGTTGCTACTAGAGAACTCTTCTTAGAACCTAAGTCTGTCTTTGCATTGAAGCCAAATTTTGCTCTTATGAAAGTCTATGCCGGAGGCTCCCAGGCTGGGACCCTGACCCCCAACACAGAAGAAGGCAGAACCCAAAAGGAGGATGCTTTAAAAAAAATTTACAAATACATGCTTGTTTTACAACTTATAAATACTTCAGACATATTCAAAATTAAAAAGTGAAAGCTTCTCTGTTTCAATTTTATTCTCAATTATGATCTATTTCCCCAGGGGTAACCACTATCAACAGTTTGACAAATGCATCCTACAGACCTTTAAGTAGAGGAACTCCCTGCCTCCCACCTCCCACCTCCCCACTACTCAAGATGACTGACTTCTGAAAAAAATTTAAATAGGACCATTTCCTACTTATTGGTCCCAAACTTTTTTTTTTTCCCTCAACGTATCACAGATACATTTTTGTGTTCACATACACAGATCTACCTCATTGTTTCTACGAGCTGTATTTCATACTGCATATACACTATAATTAAATTAAGCATCACTGTTACAGACACTTAGACTTATTTTTCACTATTACTAACAATGATCAATGTACATACTTGCTCCTATATGCCCATGTGCATGTGATTATGTGTGCAGGAGAGATTCCCAGAAGTTGGATTTCTGAGTCAAAAGATACATACATTTTAAGGATGGATAGAGGTGAAAGCAAGAGCTAGGGTTCTGAGGAGTGTTCCAATCCCTTATGAGAGCACATCCCTTGTAAAGGCCACTTATTCTCTGCAGAATCCAAGAGAAGGGTCCTGGGAGGAGGAGAAGGCGGACAAAATCTCTTGGGCTGGGAAGCCAGACTAGGTGTAACTCTTTAAGACTGAGCAGATGAACAGTGTGTGGATCTGGCCTAGAACCTGCTAGTGAAACACCGGAGTTGCCGACAGACTAAAGGAAGTTACTGTTCCGTCCTGGCCAAAGCCTTGACAGCCCAACAGAGCCATCCATGGTGCCAATGGGTTCTGGTCCTCCCGCTTCTTCTCTCTTGTCCAATTATTTCCATTTTAACTCTTTGAGTTAAAACGAAATTATGTAAAGCATTTATCCTTCAACTAAAAAATAAATTTTTTTAAAAGCTGTGGTTTTTCCAGTAGTCATGCATGAATGGGAGAGCTGGACCATAAAGAAGGTTGAGCACTGAAGAACTGATGTTTTTGAATTGTAGTGTTGGAGAAGACTCTTGAGAGTCTCTTGGATAGTAAGGAGATCAAACCAGTCAATCCCAAAGGAAATCAACCCTGAATATTCATTGGAAGGACTGATGCTGAAGCTGAAGCTTCAGTACTTTGGCCATCTGAAGGGAAGAGCTGACTCACTGAAAAGACCCTGGTGCTGAGAAAGACTGAAAGCAGGATGAGAGGGTGAAGGACAGGGAAGGCTGGTCTGCTGCAGCCACGGGGTCACAAAGAGTTGGACACGACTTAGTGACTGAACAACAACAAAGGAACATAGGCAGGCTACTAACAATGCTTACATCCTAAAATGGAGCAGATTCTGACCTTTGCCAAAGGCATTAGCTGCATAACAAGGAAAGTTGGGTCATTCAATAGAATGTTTTAATTAATGGGCAGTTTCTATGATGTTCTTTGAACTATGCCATAACATCTGGCAGAAAATACTGTACTTGCTTACTTCATCTTGGTCATCCAAGTTCCCCAAAGGCAGGAGCTGTGATGGTCATTTCTGTGTTCCCTTCATTTGGTATTAGGTATATGCTTAAAAAACATTGCTGAATAAATTAGCTTTGTTTTAAAACATCTCATTAACTCATGCAGCAGTTCTCTGTCGTATCAAGTCACAGAAGACAGCTCAGGAGCTGGTGAAACCACTAAGGAAGATTCGGGGATCTTGTGATTGCAAACAGTGAGTGACATCAGGATGGCCAAAATTGCCACACCTGTCTTCTACACACACCCCCATCCAGGAGTGCTCCAACATACCATGGGCTGCACATGAAGGACCATGAGAACTTTAAAAACAGGTCAAGCTCTAAAACCATGTTATACCACAATTCCAATCATAGGTATTTACCTAAGAAAATTTAAAACATGTCTACATAAAAGTTTGCCTATGAATGATCATAAGAACTTTATTCATAATAGCCCTAAGCTGGGAACAACTCAAATGTCCATCAATAGGTAAATGCATAAGTAAATTGTTGTAAATCCATGTAATGGAATATTACGAGGCAATCACAAATACATTCAATAAACTGACTGCATCTCAAAACATGTAGAGCAAAGGAAGCCAGATATGCAAAGTACCAAAGCTATGATTCCATTTACATACAATTTTAAAACAGGTAAAGTGGTGGTAATTACATAAGTATACAAATTTGTCAAATTTCACAGAACTGTACACATAGAATGGGTGTATCTAACTGTATATAAACTCTATCTTAATATATTCAGATATTCTGAAATAATTAGTCTGGGCTGTAGCCTGGGTTAGCATTTTTTAAAGCTCTCCAGACAATTCAAATGTATCAGTTCTATTCAGTTCGCATGGACAAGGTTATAAACCACTGACTGAGGGAATCAGGCCAGAATTTTGGATGAAGTGGGAAGCATGCTATATCTTAAACGAATCCCAACATGGAATTTGCAGATGACTCTTGGTCTCAAACCACCTCCCTAGATGTTCTGGGGCTGTGGAGAACCAGATTTCACCAGTTATATGCAAAAATAACAGCAATATCAGCAATATTTATTTTTAGTCAGAGCACTTAGTGTGTGAGACCATGGGCCAAGAAAACTACATGTATTACTTCGTGTAATTTTCACAAAAACAAAATTAGGTATTATTATGCCTACCTTACTGATAAGGAATTTAAGGTTAGGAGAAATAAACAAACAGGTCCATGTCATATACAGTAAAAGTCTCAGGTCTTAAACTGTCTGATTCTAAAACTAGAGCTCTCTCTCTATAGGAGTGCATTGCCTGGCTCTGGAGCTGTACCCCTGTGAACCTCTTTGGAGGCATGGAGTGGGGCAGGGCTTCCTGTTGGGACTGGAGGGGTGCAGAAACATGGAGTGTGGGAGCCACGGTATGTGCTGTTTCTTTTTCCCCGCTTGTCCCCCCAGGTTTCTCAGTCCCCCACAGCCCTCAGCCCTTGAGGCTCGTTGCTACCCTCGTGTGCTGCAGTAAACATGGGATGAGGCACTCCTGATGCCTTCTCACCCTCTTGACAAACACTGTGGAATGCATTTCAGACAATATCCAAGTCATAACTGAACGGTGAGGTCCTCAAGACGGTTTGACGAGGTGTTTACAACAAGGGCTTCCCTGGTGGCTCAGACAGTAAAGAATCTGCCTGCAATGCAGGAGACTCAGGTTCAACCCCTGGGTGGGAAAGATCCCCTGGACAAGGGAATGGCTACCCACCCCAGTATTCCTTCTTGGAGAATTCCATGGACAGAGGAGCCTGGCGGGCGACAGTCCAGGGGATCTCAAACAGACGGACACAACTGAGCGACTAACTTTCTTTCCTTTTACATTTTAATGAAGTTAAAATTCTTTGAGCCTTTATTGAGCACTTATGAGGTCCTGGGCACTCTCTAAGCAATTTGCTTGGATTAACTTATTTAACCTTCACAACAACACTATCACCTCCATGTTATTGATTAAACTGAGAGAGAAAGATATTAAGTAACTTGCCCAATGTCAGCCAGTAAAAAGCAGAACTGGGATTTAACCAGGTGGTCTTGCTTCAGAGTTTATACCTCTACATCATTGTGCTTCTTACTTACTTTTGATTTTATCTGTGTAATGCTTCAAGTGCAGAAGCGCCTGAAGAACTTTCGTTCCATGTCCTGAAAACCTGACCCTCTAATTATAACTTTGATACCATCAAAAATGGGTTTAAAGCTCAAATGAAATTTTTGCTAGTGAACATGTGATTAGTCACTTAGTTGTGTCTGACTCTTTGTGACCCTGTGGACTGTAGCCCACCAGGCTCCTCAGTCCACGGGGATTCTCCAGGAAAGAATACTGGAGTGGGTGGCTGTTACCTTCTCCAGGAAATCTTCCCAACCCAGGGACTGAACCCAGGTCTCCCACATTGCAGGCAGATTCTTTACCAGTTGGGCCACCAGGGAAGCCCAAGGATACTGGAGTCGGTAGCCTATCCCTTCTCCAGGGAAACTTCCCAACCTAGGAATCGAGCCAGGGTCTCCTGCATTGCAGGCTGATTCTTTACCAGCTGGGCTACCAGGGAAGCCCCATGAACATAGCACCTTTTATAAATCATTTTAAATGCACGATGATCTATATCCTTATAAAATTTAACAAGGGAGAACTAATTCTTGATGTTAGAAAGAAGCTGAAGTGATCAGACTTCATTCACGTCTTTGACCTGCCATTGTGTGACACTGGAAGAAGTTACATTCCTGATGTCTTGATTCCCTTTTTTATAAAACAAAAAAGATCATACTAAATAAAAAAGAAGAAACATACAGCCCTTGTACTTGTATATCCATACTTTATCCCACTGGGTGCAGGCTTGATTTCAGAATACCTATTTTTTCAAAAAGCCACTAGCCATTGTTTAGAGAAGTGCAGTATATTTGCTATCTTAGAATATATGATTTTTAAACTCCCTCTTGGTTCTACAAAATTGAGCCCTAAAATATACCAAAAAATACTAGCCTTTAAAATATATTTGACAACACTGTTCAGAGCCTGATTTTCTCTATATTGTTACAAATCTGAAGTAGGCAGGAGGGAAAAGAAAAATCAGTAAGATATTCCATAATTGGTTCCAGAGAAAAATGAAGAGATTAGCCCAACAGCAAGTTGGTTAAATGCATGGATATATTACACATTTTCATGTGTGCACACACAAATATTACTATTTAGAGTTTATCAGCAGAGCAATTGTACATTTTAGGATGGTAATGAAAATCCTGGTTTGGTCTGATGCCCCACGAAGGTTCCATAGAACTGTCTACAATTCAAAGAGTAACTATCAAAATAACTCATCTTCTTGGCAACTTCTAGTTCTTTAAGATTAAACTGGTTCTATGTTAGGATAATCAGGAGTATTTTGGACCAAGTCTAATAATGAGGAGGGCTTCCCAGGTGGGCCCAGTGGTAAACAATCCATCTGCCAATGCAGGAGACACGGGTTTGATCTCTGGGATGGGAAGATCCCCTGGAGGAGGAAATGGAAACCTACTCCAGTATTCTTGACAGGAAAATCCCATGGACAGAGGAGCCTGGCAGGCTACAGCCCATGGGGTGTCAAAGAGTCGGACACGACTGAGCAACTGAGCATGCATGCTTTCTAAAAATTAGGGCATGAATGCTTTTGTACATAAACAATGTGGAGAGCTACAGTGGATTTGGCAGTAAGGGCTGCCACACCTAGGACTTAGCACATAACTACCCTCTAAGAAGTAGTTTGAACATGCCAAAATGAGGACACAATCTGGGGCTCCAGTTAGAGGTCTACACATGGAGAAGAGAAAGATTTCCTTAACAGCAATGGTAGGTGGGCCTGATGAAGACAGGAGCCAGACTGACACTGAAATAATGGATAGGCAAAACATACCTTGAGGAAATTTTGCAAAGCTTCCTGTACAGTTGAGGATGGTATATTTCCAAACAGAGTAGCAGCCATTTTTCTCTCAATCCAGCTCAGTTTTGAGACCTGCAAATATACAGCAACATCACTCAGACAGTTGACCACCTTTTGAATGAATAATCTCTCCTCAGATACATGTGTGTATGCACATATGTAGGGTATGCATACAATATCAGGCTGTCAGTTTCAGTTCAGTCATTCAGTCGTGTCTGACTGTGACTCCATGGACTGCAGCATGCCAGGCTTCCCTGTCCTTCACCACCTCCTGAAGCTTGCTCAAACTCATGTCCATAGAGTTGGTGACGCCATCCAAACATCTTATCCTCTGTTGTCCCCTTCTCCTGCCTTCAATCTTGCCCAGCATCAGGGTCTTTTCAAATGAGTCAGTTTTTTGCATCAGGTAGCCAAAGTATTAGAGTTTCAGCTTTTTTCAGCTTCAGCATCAGTCCTTCCAATGAATATTCAGGACTGATTTCCTTTAGGATTGACTGGCTGGATCTCCTTGAAGTCCAAGGGACTCTCAAGAGTCTTCTCCAATACCACAGTTCAAAAGCATTGGTTCTTCAGTGCTCAGTTTTCTTTATAGTCCAATTCTCACATCCATACATGACTACTGGAAAAATCATAGCTTTGACTAGACGAACCCATGTTGGCGAAGTACCGTCTCTGCTTTTTAATATGCTGCCTAGGTTGGCCATAGCCTTTCTTCCAAGGAATAAGCGTCTTTTAATTTCATGGCTGAAGTCACCATCTGCAGTGATTTTGGAGCCCCCCCCAAAATAAAGTCTCTTACTATTTGCATTGTTTCCCTGTCTATTTGCCAAGAAGTGATGGGACCAGATTCCATGATCTTAGATTTTTGAATGTTGAGTTTTAAGTCAACTTTTTCACTCTCCTCTTTGACTTTTATCAAGAGACTCTTTAGTTCTTCTTCACTTTCTGCCATAAGGGTGGTGTCACCTGCATATCTGAGGATATTGATATTCCTCCCAGCAATCTTGATTCCAGCTTGTGCTTCATCCATTCTGGCATTTTGCATGATGTATTCTGCATGTAAGTTAAATAAGCAGGGTGACAGTATGCAGCCTTGACGTACTCCTTTCCTGATTTGGAACCAGTCTGTTGCTCCATGTCCAGTGCTAACTGCTGCTTCTTAACCTACATACAGATTTCTGAGGAGGCAGGTCAGGTGGTCTGGTATTCCCATCTCTTGAAGAATTTTCCACAGTTTGTTGTGATCCACACAGTCAAAGGCTTTGGCATAGTCAATAAACAGAAGCAGATGTTTTTCTGGAACTCTCTTGCTTTTTCGATGATCCAGCGTATGTTGGCAATTTGATCTCTAATTCCTATGCCTTTTCTAAAACCAGCTTGAACATCTGGAAGTTCATGGTTCACATACTGTTGAAGCCTGGCTTGGAGAATTTTGAGCATTACTTTGCTAGCATGTGAGATGAGTGCAATTGTGTGGTAGTTTGAGCATTCTTTGGCATTGCCTTTCTTTGATTGGAATAAAAACTGAGTTCTGTGGCCACTGCTGGGTTTTCCAAATTTGCTGGCATATTGAGTGCAGCACTTTCACAGCATCATCCTTTAGGATTTGAAATAGCCCAGCTGGGATTCCATCACCTCCACTAGCTTTGTTCATAGTGATGCTTCCTAAGGCCCACTTGATTTCACATTCCAGGATGTCTGGCTCTAGGTGAGTGATCACACCATCATGATTATCTGGGTTGTGAAGATCTTTTTTGTACAGTTTTTCTGTGTATTCTTGCCACCTCTTCTTACTATCTTTTGCCCTGTTAGGTCCATACCATTTCTGTCCTTTATTGAGCCCATCTTTGCATGAAATGTTCCCTTAGTATCTCTAATTTTCTTGAAGAGATCTCTAGTCTTTCCCCTTCTATTGTTTTCCTCTATTTCTTTGCACTGATCATTGAGGAAGGCTTTCTTATCTCTCCTTGCTATTCTTTGGAACTTTGAATTCAAACAGGTATGTATCTTTCTTTTTCTCCTGTGCCTTTCACTTCTCTTCTTTTCTCAGCTATTTGTAAGGCCTCCTCAGACAACTATTTGGCCTTTTTGCATTTCTTCTTTTTGGGGATGGTCTTGATCACTGCCTCCTGTACAATGTCACAAACCTCCGTCCATAGTTCTTTAGGCACTCTGTCTAACAGATCTAATCCCTTGAATCTATACGTCACTTTCACTGTATAATCATAAGGGATTTGATTCAGATCATGCCTGAATGGTCTAATGGTTTTCCCTACTTTCTTCAATTTAAGTCTGAATTTGGCAAGAAGGAGTTCATGATCTGAGCCACAGTCAGCTCCCGGTCTTGTTTTGCTGATTGTATAGAACTTCTCCATCTTTGGCTGCAAAGAATATAATCAATCTGACTTTGGTATTGACCATCTGGTGATGTCCATGTGTAGAGTCTTCTCTTGTGTTGTTGGAAGAAGGTGTTTGCTATGACCAGTGTGTTCTCTTGGCAAAACTCTGTTAGCCTTTGCCCTGCTTCATTTTGTACTCCAAGGCCAAATTTGCCCGTTACTCCAGGTATCTCCTGACCTCCTACTTTTGCATTCATGTCCCCTATAATGAAAGGACATCTTTTTTGGGTGTTCTAGAAGGTCTTATAGGTCTTCATAGAACCGTTCAACTTCAGCTTCTTCAGCATTACTAGTTAGGGCATAGACTTGGATTACTGTGATATTGAATGGTTTGCCTTGGAAATGAATAGAGATCATTCTGCTCTATTCTGATCATGAATCAAGGTAAACGAAGTGGTCAAGCAGCAGATGGTAAGAGTGAACATCAACATTTTAGGAATCAGTGAACTAAAAATGGACTGGAATGGCAAATTTAATTCAGATGACCATTATATCTGTTACTGTGGGCAAGAACCCCTTAGAAGAAATGGAGTAGCCCTCATAGTCAACCAAAGAGCCCGAAATGCATACAATATAATATATATAGATATAAATCCATGCTATATACACTAGAGATATAACCTTTATGGTATTAGCATCTTGCCTTCCTTTTTCATAATTCTAACCATGAGCTAAAAGCACTGGTCACCAAACCAATTTGAAATACTCTTAAGCAGCCTCGTGTCTAAAGAAAGGCAGAGGGGTGGGGGTGGGGAACAATGCTGATCCCGTTCGTTCACGTGATTCTTGATTGTGAGATGACGAATAGTATTTCTTTGCACACAATACAGTAGCTACAGGACTCTGCCTTTGCCATGCTCCCAACCAGATCGGAACGCAGCAGCTCAGAAATGTAAACAGGCCAAGGTTCCTCAATCCAGAAGGAGTGTGCTGTGAGGGCCTGGTGTATGTATTTACAATTCAGGGGAATTTTTTAAAAAGCAACAACCACCAAAATTAAATCTCATATTGTCATTTGTTTTTTGCTTTCTTTTTAAATTTTTTCACTTTTAACAAATATGAAGAGTAAATATATAATATAAAAGATTAAAGGGATTCAGAAATGAGTACTTAAAAGGGGAGCTATGCTCTCCACAACCCCATCAAGTGCCTTCCTTTGCAATGCCATCTTCAAGGGTTCTAGGTAGCCATTGTTTTGTTGTTGTTCAGTTGCCCAGTCGTGTCTGGCTCTTTGCAACCCTATGGACTGCAGCATGCCAGGCCTCTGAGGTAGTCATTCAATTCAATTCAGTTCAGTTCAGCCTCTCAGTCGTGTCCAACTCTTTGCAACCCCGTAGGCTGCAGCATGCCAGGCCTCCCTGTCCATCACCAACTCCCGGAGTTTACTCAAACTCATGTCTATTGAGTCAGTGATGCCATCCAACCATCTCATCCTCTGTCGTCCCCTTCTCCTCCTGGCTTCAATCTTCCCAGCATCAGGGTCTTTTCAAAGAGTCAGTTCTTTACATCAGGTGGTCAAAGTATTGGAGTTTCAGCTTCAGCATCAGTCCTTCCAGTGAATACTCAGGACTGACTTCCTTTAGGAAGGTATCTATTAACGACTATTTTTTTAAAAAAATTATTCTATAAATATTTTATAATAACTTCAAGTGGAATGTAACCTTTAAGAAGTGTGAATTACTACATTGTATATCTGAAACTTACATAATATTGTACATCAACTATAGCTCAGTTTTAAAAAAAGAGGTACACAGTATTGGTATTATGTACCTATTAACATATGTAAGCTATAAGGATACACTGTGTAGCACAGGGAACATAGTCAACATTTTATGATAACTTTAAATGTAGTATAATCTATACAAGCGGCTTCCCAGGTGGCACTAGTGGTAAAGAACTTGTCTACCAATGCAGGAGACGTAAGAGACTCTGTTTAAGTCCTTGGGTCAGGAAGATCCCCTGGAGGAGGGCATGACAACCCACTCCAGTATTCTTGCCTGGGAAGTCCTATGGACAGAAGATCCTGGTGGGCCACAGTCCATGGCGTCACAAGGAGTCTGAACATGAACCAACTGAGCATACACACACAATCTATAAAAACTACGTTCACTGTGTTCTACACCTGAAACTAAGACAGTAACAGTAAGTCAACTATACTTCAAAAAGAATACTCTCTCCCCAAAATGATTCCCTGGCTTTTCTACATAATGTTACTTAATTGCTATGCTTATTTTTGCTTTTTTTTGAACTAGAAAAAGAAGTTATGTTGTTCATCTTCTTTGACTTGTTGTTTTCTCTTAACACTATAGGTTTTAAGAGTTCATCTAGAGTAGTTGAAGTTCAGTCATTTAAACAACTCTGAGACAGTCCATCATTTAAACATACATCAATGATTTTTCATCCACCCTTTTTTTCAGTGGACATTTGGGTCTTCTTCCATTTTTTTGCTCTGAGAAACAAGGCTGCTACAGCCATTCTTATGTATCCTTCTAAAGCACATTTGCAAGAGTTTCTTTAGGGTGGGTACCAGTGTCACACAATAAACAAGCAATCAAATTCAAGAGATAATA
The DNA here is from genome assembly GCF_910594005.1 of Cervus elaphus. Classification (NCBI taxonomy): domain Eukaryota; kingdom Metazoa; phylum Chordata; class Mammalia; order Artiodactyla; family Cervidae; genus Cervus; species Cervus elaphus. The sequence continues at coordinate 83,009,055 of NC_057825.1, forward strand.
CCCAACTGTTTCTAAGATGGTTATATCAATCTGTGCTCCCACAACAATGTAGGAATTTCTGTTACTCCATAATTTTGCAACATCTCATATTAATAAAGTTTTATCAAATGGGAATAAAATGGCATATCCTTATTTATCATTTCCTATTATTTCTAATTCAAGATTTATGGTTTTTAAGCTGTTTTGTTTCTAAATTTCTAATACTGATATAATTGCTTTTTGATCAGAAAACCTGTATGATATCAATTCTGACTTGCTTCATGATCTCATGTATGGTCAATTTTGTAAACATTTTGCATATGCTTGAAAAATGTATGTCCTCTTTGGCTAGATACATGGTTTCAACTATGTTTATTAGATCAAAATTATTAAATGTAAGGCTCCAATCAATGTTTTAGATACTTACTAGTACTTTTTTGTCTCTTGTTCTATTAATTATCAAAAGATAATTTCTTCAGCAGTGCCTATTTACTACTAAATCCTTCCACTGAATTTTCTTTTAATCACAAATAATATACTTCTTTTTAAAATGTATTTTTAATTGGAGGATAACTGCTTTACAATGTTGTACTGGATTTTGCCGTACAACAGTGTGAATCAGCCACGTGTATACACATATCCACTCCCTTCTGAGCTTCCCTCCCACTCCCCCACCCTCATCCCACCCCTCTGGCTGTCACAGAGCACTGGGTCAAGCTGCCCGTGTTACACGGCAACTTCCCACTAGTTATCTACTTTACATAAGGTAATGTATATAAAGAGCTGTATATACAAGTGTATATAAAAATGTTATATACAAAAATATACATAAAAGTTGTTTCTTTTTTTCATATCTACCTGATCATTTTTCTAGTCTCATGTTCTTTATCCATTTTCCCCTGATTCATTTTATTTTTAGGAACACATTATATGGGGCTTCCTGGTAGCTCAGCTGGTAAAGAATCCGCCTGCAATGCAGGAGACCCCGGTTTGATTCCTGGGTTGGGAAGATCCTCTGGAGAAAGGGTAGGCTACCCACTCCAGTATTCCTGGGCTTCCCTTATGGCTCAGCTGGTAAGGAATCCACCTGCAATGCAGGAGACTTGGGTCTGATCCCTTGGTTGGGAAGATCCCCTGGAGAAGGGAACAGCTACTCACTCTAGTATTTTTGATGTACATAGATATATCAAAAATTGTTCCATATTTTTCATATCTACCTGATCATTTTTGTAGTCTCACGCTCTTTATCTATTTTCCCCTAATTCATTTTATTTTTAGGAACACAAGACATAGATAGCTGTTGAATACTCTGTTTAATACTCTGTATTCCATGTTTCCAAAATCTGAAGTCCTTTCAGATGTACCTCTATTCTTTCTGTTCATTTGTTCTGTTGACTGCCGTTTATGATGGCTTGTTTCCCCATATGTATTCTGTTATTTTTGACTATGATACGAGCTCAACTCTGTAGGAATGTTCTAAGGCTTGTGTGTGAAGGTACAATCCTCCAGGGAGGATTAGCATTAGCTTCTGCCATTTGTCTGTGGTATGAAGATCAGGTTCCATTTGGAATTAAATTTTCCTTCTTGAGTTTTTGGGTTTTTTTTTAAGCCTAATCCAACAGTGTACATTCTAGCTCCAGGCTCCTATGAGTCTGGGTCAATGATTTTTTAAATCAGGGGAGTCCCTTACTGTCATGACACTATTTTTACAAAAATATTTAAAACTGGCACAATAGAAACTGCTTACTCTTAAAAGGATGAAATGTGATAAGAAATATAAAGTATAAAATGCACACGTGACATACACAGCAGGTGCTCATTAAAAGTAAAACCTCCTGCTTTATTTCTAATCTTCTATAAGCCACAATTAAAAAGCTTCATCTTCTGCCTACCCCAATTTTCTCATTCAGAAATAGCATTTCTCTTTGGGGCAATTTTTCATGCAGCTGTTAAGATACACTTTCACATTCTGTTAACTTTCTGTAAACGAGTGCCATTTAACACACTGGGTCTCAGACTTACCAGCTACTTTTATTTATTTCTATACATCTTAGGTCCCCACGTAAATTAAGTTCCTTGAAGATAAGGATGGTTTTTTATTTACCTTCTGGCCAGTGAGAACATACTATATGCTCAGTAAACTTGGATAAGTGAAAAAATCCTCTTACAAAACAGAGCAGTGCGTCAATATAGGGTACACGGGTGTAGGTGGCTGATCACCATCTGAGAAAGCACATATAAAGGGAAACACCATGACTACTTCTAGGGAAAAGGGAAAGGCAGTGAAGAAAAAAGACATACACATTTATAAAATCAAATAGTGTATGCGGCCTTTCCTACTGGCTCAGCAGTAAAGAATCCGCCAGCAACGCAGGTGATTCAGGAGATGTGGGTTCAATTCCTGAGTCAGGAAGATATCCTGGAGGAGGGCATGGCAATCCACTCCAGTAGTCTTGCCTGGAGAATCCCATGGACGAAGGAGCTTGATGGACTACAGTGCATGGTGCCGCAAAGAGTCAGACACAACTAGAGCAACTGAGCATGTTGTATGTAATGCAACATATATTTATATAATACGTTAAATTTATCAACTCATAAAATATGCATTGATTTCACAATTTTCTCTACAGCAGACACTAGGTATAACAAGAGGAAGCCACTGAAAATCTATCATATAATCATAATATATTCACATAAGATTTATAGATAGAAGCAATCAACTTACAGCGTAACAGTATCTTCCCTTGAGGTAATACAAAAAGGGTTCTTCAGGTAAAAATTCGATTGCTTTATCTAGATGTTCCTGAAAGAAAATTAAAAAAAAAATGTCATCTCCCAAGTTTCAGGCAGTGTTGAATGACACTCTGCCTAGCAATTTCAAAGGGACTTTATGATGCTGTTTCCTCCCCCTCTTTATCATGAATACAATTAAGCTTATCAATAATTCAATCATCAAAATGCTCACAACTACAAGTGTGATTATGATTTAATAAGGCTACAGAGGATGTCACTTTAAAAAGAGAAAACAGCCAAGTCGCATTTTTGTCTGCCCATGACTTGCCTACCTAATACTTCAGTTCAGTTCAGTTCAGTCGCTCAGTCGTGTCCGACTCTTTGCGACCCCATAAATCGCAGCACACCAGGCCTCCCTGTCCATCACCAACTCCCGGAGTTTACTCAAACCCATGTCCATTGAGTCGGTGATGCCATCCAGCCATCTCATGCTCTGTCATCCCCTTCTCCTCCTGCCCCCAATCCCTCCCAGAATCAGGGTCTTTTCCAACGAATCAACTCTTCGCATGAGGTGGCCAGAGTACTGGAGTTTCAGCTTCAGCATCAGTCCTTCCAATGAACACTCAGGACAGATCTCCTTTAGGATGGACGGGTTAGATCTCCTTGCAGTTCAAGGGACTCTCAAAAGTCTTCTCCAATACCACAGTTCAAAAGCATCAATTTTCGGTGCTCAGCTTTCTTCACAGTCCAACTCTCACATCCATACATGACCACTGGAAAAACCATAGCCTTGACCAGACAGACCTTTGTTGGCAAAGTAATGTCTCTGCTTTTTAACATGCTGTCTAGGTTGGTCATAACTTTCCTTCTAAGGAGTAAGCATCTTTTAATTTCATGGCTGCAATCACCATCTGCAGTGATTTTGGAGCCCCCCAAAATAAAGCCTGACACTGTTTCCATTGTCTCCCCATCTATTTGCCATGAAGTGATGGGACCAGATGCCATGATCTTAGTTTTCTGAATGTTAAGCTTTAAGCCAACTTTTTCACTCTCCTCTTTCACTTTGTAGGTATAATGGAAAACAGAAGAGCAGAACTAGGTAACAGAGCAATCTACCCACTTGACATTGTCAAATGGTTATAGGGAGCTGGAAAACAAAGAACTCTTTGCCCATCCTTACAATTATTGACCCTGAGGGGTTATTTACTGAGTGAATATAACTGTTTGTTGTTGCTGTTCAGTTGCTAAGTCATATCTGTGCTTTGTGGCCCCATGGACTATAGCATGCCAGGCTCCTCTGTCCTACACTGTCTCCTGGAGTTTGCTCAAATTCTTGTCCATTGAGTTAGTGACGCTATCTAACCATCTCATCTTGGGCTGCCCTCTTCTCCTTTTGCCTTCCATCTTACCCAGCATCAGGGGCTTTTCCAATGAGTCAAGTCTTCACATCAGGAAGCCAAAGTATTGGAGCTTCAGCTCCAGCATCAGTCCTTCCAGTGAATATTCATGTTTAATCGCATATAGGATTGACTGGTTGGATCTCCTTGCAGTCCAAGAGACTCTCAAGAGTCTTTTCCAACACCACAATTCAAAATTATCAATTCTTCAGCACTCAGCCTTCTTTACGGTCCAACTCTCACAACCAGACATGACTACTGGGAAAACCATAGCTTTGCCTATACAGACCTTTGCTGGCAGCATGCTGTCTGCTTTTTAATATGCTGTCTAGGTTTGTCTTAGCTTTTCTTCCAAGAAGCAAGCATCTTTTCATTTCAGGGCTGCAGCCACCATCTGCAGTGATTTTAGAGCCCAAGAAGATAAAATCTGTCACCGTTTCCATTTTTTCCCCATCTATTTGCCATGAAGTGATGAAATCAGATGCCATGATCTTAGGTTTTTGAATGGTGAGTTTCAAGCCAGCTTTTTCACTCTCCTCTTTCACCCTTATCAAGAGGCTCTTTAGATTCTCTTCACTTTCATTAGAGTAGTATCATATCTGAGCTTGTGTATATTTCTCCCAGAAATCTTGATTCCAACTTGTGATTCATCCAGTCCAATATTTCACATGATGTACTTTACAAAGAAGTTAAATAAGCAGGGTGACAATACACAGTCTTGATGTACTCCTTTCCAATTTTGAACCAGTCAGTTGTTCCATGTCCAATTCTAACTGTTGCTTCTTGACCCACAAACAGGTTTCTCAGGAGACAGGTAAGGTGGTCTGGTACTCCCATGTCTTTGAAAATTTTCCAGTTGCTGAACCACACATTCAAAGGCTTTAGCATAGTCAATGAAGCAGAAGTAGATGTTTTTCTGGATCTCCCTTGCTTTCTCCATGATGTAACAAACGTTGGCAATTTGGTCTCTGGTTCCTCTGCCTCTTTGAAACCCAGCTTGTACATCTGGACGTTCTTGGTTCACGTATTGCTGAAGCCTAAATTGAAGGAGTCTAAACATAACCTTGCTAGCATGTGAAATGAGTGCAATTGTATGGTAGCTTGAACATTCTCTAGGATTGCACTTCTTGGATTGGAATGAAAATTGATCTTTTCCAGTCCTGTAACCACTGTAACTATAACTACAGGCACATTATAAATAATGAGTATGCTCATTACTTATTTTACTCATTTACCATGGCAAATTTAAGTCCTACATTGAATTCTACTCCTCCTAACAAATTAATTTGTAGAAAATGTTAACGAATTAATTCCAGCCATGTTTATGATGTAGGTGAGCTCACGACCAAAAGGCGAAGACTCTGCCTTTAGAAAAACAATACTCATCTACTTTGTGACTTCTTTCAGGTTCTATAATAATAATAATGATTTTTAATCAACCAAAGAGCTTGATTCTTTTTGGCACAGTACTTTCAAAGACTGACATTTCATTTAAGTAAAAAAGATGAATTCCTAGAGATAAATTTGTTGAATAATTTGATTTGTACTTGTTAATGGAACATTAACAAGCTACATTAAAACATTTTTAATATCAAGAAATACCTTGAAGCGATATCCGTAGTTAATTTTGTTTTGTAAGCCCTCAAACTCAGATACATAGCCACACAAAACTGCATACCTGAAAAGGATAAAAACAGTGGACACTGTGTAAACTTTTAATGAAATATCATGAAATTTAACATTTAAAAAATATATCTAAACTATTCATTAATATTTAACAAAAGTATTCATATAAATGCAAGGACCCTAAAAATAATAAATACTTGACATAAACATGAGGCCAGTTTCCTCATCTATAACTGGGGATGCTAACACCCTCTATCTTGTGTATGTATTGTGAGGGTAAAATATCTAAAATGTAATTGCTTAGAATAGTGCCTGGCATGAGTGAGTTTCATGAAAGATGAGCTGCTGCAATCACAATCATCAACATCAAAGTCACAAAGAGACTCTCAGGAAAGACTAACCAAATTAAAAGTATTAAACTGAAAAATATACTGTGTCAACAGATTCCTGTTTCTTTTTCATAAAAATAAAAAGTTCACGGTTCCCTTTAATGTCATTTGAAAATTAAAACAAGTATCATCACTAAAAACAAAAACTAATACAAAATTTTTAAAAAATACTAAAACCAAAGATAATTTTAGACTATGTTTTTTCAAAAATTTCCCATGCCCTTCAATCCTTCCTCGGAAACACATTACTACAATATTGCATCTCATGAATTCTTTCCTTTTTTTCCATTAGGAATATAAAATTTACATCAATAATTACTTGAATATAAATTGGATACAATATTTGTTCAGCAAACTGCTTCCTCTAAAAATTGGGCATATATTACTTTTTACATTCAGACTATTTCTGTACAAAAGTATTTAGAGTTTTTCTGTCTGAGGCAAAATATTCATTTACTTTAATATCAGTATTTCAAAAGTAAGTCCTAATTTTCACTTGCATTTTCATAACTGAAGTGGAAATGCAATTTTGGGTGTTATTTATCTTGATTGTTTCTGTGGATATACATGTGAACTTTAAAATAAGAAGGTGACGAGAACAATTTTCTTAATTTGGAATAGTCAGACCATTCCTGGACACAGAAGATCACACAATTCACAACAACTTATGCACAACCTATAAAATGGCCACTTTTCAGTTATAACTTTTTTGACCTCTTAATTTTCATTAGAAAATCAATAATGTCCTAACAGTAAAAGCAAGAGTTAGGACAAAAGCAACCTATTAAAGGTGAGCTGAGAACTTACCTATGTTAGGAGATACTACTTAAATTACTGTATTTAAAAACTACCTTAAATTACTATAATACATTTACCATAACTGTTGTTGTTTAGTCACTTAGTCGTGCCTGACTCTTTTATGACCCCATGGACTATAGTCCATCAGGCTTCTCTGTCCATGGGATTTCCCAGGCAAGAACACTGGATTGGGTTACCATTTCCTTCTCCAGGGGATCTTCCCAACCCAGGGATTGAACCTGTATCTCCTGCATTGGAAGGCACATTCTTTACCACTAAGCCACCTGGGAAGCCCAACACAACTGTAGCAATATTGATATACAATACTGAAAAATTTTATAATGAACCAATATTAATACATTATTGTTAACTACACTCATGCTTCCTTCTAATTTCCAGCTGTTTTTCCCTTATGTCCTTAAATTTTGACATTTTTCTCTCCATCCTTCCTTTCATATTTATCCCTGTTAATTCACATATTTTTTAGTATCTCTTTCCCATGTGAAAATCTTTTAGTTACTCCTGTCATCCATCATCCACCCTGTTTCTCCTAATTTTGTGCCAGTTGCAACCTTTATAAGAATACCTTCCATATCTTCACCCACTGAAAAAAATGACTGAACACACTAGTGTCTAAGATTCAGATCTGGAATGATAGAATAATGATATTGTCAACAGATATTCTGTTGAATAATTGAGGCTCAAACCATTCTCACACCACAGGTAACACAGAATCTTGCCTGTATTTTAACATTGTCTCCAAGAAGATTACAGGTGAACTTGTTTTCATGCTTTCCTTAAATCCAGACAATTAGCTTAATTTCCCTACTCTATCCACTAGCAAAGAAAAAATAGATCATGTCACATTTTTAGAAAAATCTATGTTGGATCTACTTGAACTTCATCATTCACAGAACACCCAACCAACTATTCGTTCTGGAGTCAAAGGAAAAGATTCGATGTTCACTGATCTACAGTGGTGGAATAAATCTTCTGTTTTCTGAAAAATCAGAAAAGCTTATGCATATTTGATCTAGCTTTTACAGAGTTCTTTCAGCACATTCTTTACAAGTCACTCTAAGTGAAGGGGGAAAAAAGGAAAAAACACGACTTATGAAAACCATAATATGAAATATGTGCATTTTCTCTTATAAATAATCTGTCAACAGAGTCTTATGCTTTTTTAAGTCTGTTTCTTTAAAGTCTAAAGTACTATTTATCTTCTTACAAACCATAAATTCAAAGTTCACCTGACCACTTTTCCCAAAAGAATCATCATTTCTTTTCTGGCAATCAATCTCCCCTATAACTACATGTATGTGGTATATATGTTGTTCTTTTTGATACTGTTTATCTTGAAAAATGTAATTTAAAATTTTACTTTGTAAACTCTTAGGTTGATGGGAACAAGTAAGCAACTATACACAATATGGTCTATGACCTCCATCTAGAGGTTGTTCTAACTATATTTGCTTTAACAAAAATTCTATATTTTCTTTGCATCTATAGCAAATATTTTAATAATTGACAAGCAGCCCTGTCTCAACAACTAGTAAGCAACTATTAACTCAACTCCAAGAAGCTTCTGATTTAGGGCCAATGCTCTTTATACTGTGAAAAAGCAGAGGAAGAGTAATGTAAAAGATGAAATACTGAGTATATACAAATATAAGATCTGGCTTTTATTTTCCCCACTTATTGTGTGACCCTTGGTTACTAATCACAACACCACATGGCACACACATATACCGGCCTCCACACACAAACACCATATACACAGACTGCTTTGTTTATACTTTCCATAAAATGGAAACAGGTTGTTCTGTGAAACACATGCATGTGGATATAATTTGTGAACAGTAGAGCACAATGAATATGTAAGACATTATTTATAATTAAGGTCAGGCCTGATTAGCTAACAAACTGCGAATCCATTGGTAATTTTGCTCTCTTGATTCTAGAAGTATTTTAGACTGGTACAACAAAAACAGTAGAATTTTACAGAAAGCTTATGTAGCTTTAAAGTTACAAGGCAATTTCATTTGGAAAATATGAAGATGAAAAACAAGTTTTTAAAATAACATTTGTTTTTCAATTATTCCCTTGATATCAGTCCTTTATGAAATTATTCCTAATGATTGCTCTTTTATTTCAAATTGAAGGCTTATAAACCATCACAGTGGAGAAGGCAATGGCATCCCACTCCAGTATTCCTGCCTGGAAAATCCCATGGACGGAGGAGTCTGGTGGGCTGCAGTCCCCGGGGTCCCACAGAGTCGGACACGACTGAAGTGACTTAGCAGCAGCAGAAACCATCACAGAACCCTGCAAACCATGGGTCAACAAACTTTAGCTTCAGGGTTAGGTAGCAAACATTTTAGGTTGTGGGATCAGAGAATCTGTTACAACTATTCAACATCATTGCTATGTGCAATGCACAGGGATGGCTGTGCTCCAATAAAATTTTATTTACAAAAGCAGGCAGTTGCATTTGGCCTGGAGGCCATGGTTTGTCATTTATACTGAACGAATGAGAAAAAGTCTTAACATATTGAGGAAAATTCCAGCAGAATAAGATATTTTCATGATATTTTATTACAATTGACTATGGAATCAATCAACGTAAATTTCACCCATTGCTTCTCAAACCAAAGTTTTAATTTTTCTTTTCCATCAGCCTAAACCTCTATTACTGTATTTAATTGAATGAGAATTCTTAAATCTAGTAGGTACATCACAATAAATTTTAAAAATTAAGATAAATTTGACTTTTGAATTTATTAAATTTTATTAACTGACCAGATTTTAATTGTTTCTTAATTAAAAAGTCATACTGAATAAAAAAATCACGTGAAACACAAATGGATCAGTACTCTGTGTTTCTGTGTGTATATGGATAAGATTTCCCTCATGGTCAAATATCAGCGTTATAAATAAGCGAGTTGTGTGCGAGCTAAGTCGCTTCGGTCATGTCCAACTCTTTGTGACCCCGTGAGCTGTAGCCTGCCAGGCTCCTTTGCCTATGCGGATTCTCCAGGCAAGAATAGTGGAGTGAGTCACCTCCAGGGGATCTTCCCGGCCCAGGGATCGAACCTGCGTGTCCTGCTGCTCCTGCACTGCAGGCAGATTCTTCACCGCTGGGCCACTGGGGAAGCCCAAATACGGCAGTGAGTACACAACAAAAGGACTTCTCTAGCAGCTCACCTGAAATGCAGGAGCTGCAGGAGGCATGGGTTTGATCCCTGGTCGGAAAGATCCCCGGGAGAAGGGCACGGCAACCCACTGCAGTATCCTTGCCTGGAGAATCCCATGGACAGAGGAGACTGTGGCCTACAATCCATAGGGTGGCAAAGAGTTGGCCACGACTGAAGCGACTTAGCAAACATGCACACACACAACAAAAGTGAAAATAGATGAACAAAGGAGAAGTAGCCAGATTAGTGGAAGACAGGTTGGGAAATACACTAAGGAAGAGTTAAGCGTAATCTGTCCTCACACAGTGAATTTTAAAGTGTTTATGATGCCTTCAGGGAAGATTCAGGATTGTTCTTGTATGGAAATTTGGAAGTTCACACTGATAAGTGTCCTCAAGTTGAAGATTAACATCAAATGTACCTTTTTAATGTGATTCTTCGCTGACACAGATGCATGCATGGAAGAAGGAGGGCTTCCCTGGTGGTTCAGACTGTAAAGAATCCACCCACAGTGCGGGAGACCTGGGTTTGATCCCTGGGTTGGGAAGATGTTCTGGAGGAGGGCATGGCAACCCACTCTAGTACTCTTGCCTGGAGAATCCCCATGGACAGAGGAGCCTGGTGGGCTACAGTCCACGGGGTTGCAAAGATTCAGACATGACTGAGCAACTAAACACACACAGCACATAGGACAAGGCAGAGGACACCAGAGAAAGAGGAAGCAGAGGCTCAGAGTTAAGAGTAGGGCTTCAGTGTTCTTTCTGCATCCAAATCTGGCTAATCAGCACCCAAACATTTACAATACCAAAAGAGATGAAGACAGTGTAGCTTGATCAGTAGAAATTCCTTATGGTTATACTAAAAACGGAAGAATAGAGTACCTTAACACATATTAATTTATTAATACTCAGTTCAGTTCAGTTCAGTCGCTCAGTCGTGCCCAACTCTTTGCGACCCCATGAATCGCAGCATGCCAGCCCTCCCTGTCCATCACCAACTCCTGGAGTTTACTCAAACTCATGTCCATCGAGTCGGTGATACCATCCAACCATCTCATCCTCTGTCGTCCCCTTCTCCTCCTGCCCCCAATCCCTCCCAGCTTCAGGGTCTTTTCCAATGAGTCAACTCTTCACATGAGGTGGCCAAAGTATTGGAGTTTCAGCCTCACATCAGTCCTTCCAGTGAACACCCAGGACTGATCTCCTTTAGGATGGACTGGTTGGATCACCTTGAAGTCCAAGGGACTCTCAAGAGTCTTCTCCAACACCACAGTTCAAAAGCATCAATTCTTTGGTGCTCAGCCTTCTTCACAGTCCAACTCTCACATCCATACATGACCACTGTAAAAACCATAGCCTTGACTAGATGGACCTTTGTTGGCAAAGTGATGTCTCTGCTTTTTAATATGCTATCTAGGTTGGTCATAACTTTCCTTCCAAGGAGTACGCATCTTTTAATGTCATGGCTGCAGTCACCATCTGCAGTGATTTTGGAGCCCAAAAAAATGAAGTCTGACACTGTTTCCACTGTCTCCCCATCCATTTGCCATGAAGTGATGGGACCAGATGCCATGATCTTAGTTTTCTGAATGTTGAGCTTTAAGCCAACTTTTTCACTCTCCTCTTTCACTTTCATCAAGAGGCTTTTTAGTTCCTCTTCACTTTCTGCCATAAGGGTGGTATCATCTGCATATCTGAGGTTATTGATATTTCTCCCAGCAGTCTTGATTCCAACTTATGCTTCTTCCAGCCCAGCGTTTCTCATGATGTACTCTGCATGTAAGTTATATATGCAGGGTGACAATATACAGCCTTGACATACTCCTTTTCCTATTCGGAACTAGTTTGTTGCTCCATGTCCAGTTCTAACTGTTGCTTCTTGACCTGCACATAGGTTTCTCAAGAGGCAGGTCAGGTGGTCTGGTATTCCCATCTCTTGAAGAATTTTTACAGTTTATTGTGATCCACACAGTCAAAGGCTCTGGCATAGTGAATAAAGCAGAAGTAGACGTTTTTCTGGAACTCTCTTGCTTTTCAATGATCCAGCAGATGTTGGCAATTTGATCTCTGGTTCCTCTGCCTTTTCTAAAACCAGCTTGAACATCTGGAAGTTCACAGTTCACATATTGCTGAAGCCTGGCTTGGAGAATTTTGAGCATTACTTTACTAGCGTGTGAGATGAGTGCAATTGTGCAGTAGTTTGAGCATTCTTTGGGATTGGAATGAAAACTGACGTTTTCCAGTCCTGTGGCCACTGCTGAGTTCTCCAAATTTGCTGGCAAATTGATAGTGTTATGCAAAAAAAGGAAGGTAATGTTGGCTATAGAAATAATAGCCAAGACCCTCATATACTGGAGAAATGACCTTAAAGATATCTACCAGGATGTTAATTGCAAAATAAACTTCCTCCTAGAATTCTGGCAGAGGCACTAAGGGTACAGAACAATACTTTATCTATTATGTACACCAGTTCCTAAAGCAAGATGTTCATCCATGCATGACACATGCATGAGTGAAATGACTCACAAGTTCTGCCAGGCTTAGCTCTTCATCCATCTCCAGGCTATCTAAGAGAAGGCAAAGAATTCTCTGTAGCAGAAGAGAGCTAGAGAGGGGGGCAGATTTCTGCAAATAGAATTGCTAGGGTACTTGGGAGTCTTGTCCCACCTTCTCATGGGAGAGGGAATGGGGTAGGCTTGTATCTCATTTTAAGCCATGTGATAGCAGCTTCAAAAGATTTGCTCTTATTTTGGCATGTCCCTTAGAGTTTGTCCTTTAGTGTTTGGGGGACATAAAAAATGTGATTCCTGCCCAGGGAATTTTAAAATGAGAGTTTGTGAGTGGTGCTCCCCCTGCTGGTGGCAATATAAAGAAACAGGTCTGCTTTGAGAAAATGGATTGCAATTTTGAATTGGTGGAGGAAATGAGAATTTCCAGGAGAATAAACATGGACCTGCAGAAAAGAAGCCATTTTAAGAGAGATTTTGCCTAAAGCATCTCAGAATAATAAAATAATCCCAAAGAGGTGTGGATTTCTGAAAACCTAGGTCGGAGAGAAGGGTCATAGATAAATGTATTACTAGCACCTAACATACCTATATTGCTGGGGAGAAAAAATAATTAAGGAACTGAGAAATGTTGCAAAAATGCAACTGTGAGTAAAATGAAGTGCTAATTAAAAACAATCTACTTCTTCTTGTGTTTTATAATTCTAAATACACAAAGGATACAAAACAAAACAATAGTCTCAAGAATAATTTTTTTGTCCCAAGGATACCCACCTACAACCATCTAACTAATTAAATTTCCTTTGTTTGAGTTTTCTTATACTAGAAATGGCTTTTCCTTCACTTATGGAATGTGTAAACCTTGTCATCAAGGTATAATAGCTGATGTGCTTTTATTCTTGAAGCATTCTCCCTACATTTCATTTAGAAACATGGCATCATTTTAGCATTTGTTTCCAAACAAAATCTTATATAAATATAATTTAATTAGAATTTATCATATTCAAAGTTATTGGACTTGGTAGATTCAGTTATGAAATAGTCAGTGAAAGTTTATCTTAAAAACATTTAAAATATACATACTGAAAAATACATGAGAATAAAGAGAACAAGAACAATTGCTGCATAAATTCTGTGTACTTACCACAGATGACAATATCCATTCCTGGGTGCTCTCGTAATAGCTTTTTCACCTAATGTCTTTCCTGAAAGATAAATGTACTTACAGCTTGGTACCTTCATGTGAGTTGGTAGGGGGTAAATTATTGAATTAAGCCAGTAGTTTCCAAAAGTATGGTCCCAATACCCAAAGTCATTACCTAGAATCTTGTTATAAAAGCAAATTTGGGGCCACATGGAAGACTTACTCGATCATAACCTCTGAGACACAGCTATCTGCATTAACTGGCCTATAGTGGTTCTGATGCAAATTCAAGTGTAGACTCACTGGACTAAGTGATTTAACCAAATGCAAAAGAAGTCATTCAATCATTATTAGTAGACAATTAACTCAACCAACATTTATTGAGTACTTTCTAAATGTCATATTATGTGAGCCCCTGGGAATAAAAAGCCAAATAAAACACAATTCTTGATCTCCAAGAATTCACTGTTCAGTAGGCAGCAGGTATATAAACAAAACAATTATGTGTAAAGATAAATACAAGGTTAAAAAGAGCATAGCAGAGAATGGAGACAGCAGCTCTATCTAAAGGGGTAAGGGAAGGTGTCCCAGAGAAGCTCTTATCTAACCATTCATAACAGTGAACACATTCAGTGCATAAATAATTCCCCTAAATAATTTTACTTCATTTTAGAATAACTTTTAATAATCTGTTAATTTCTGGATAGAGGTTTGTTTAAACCACATTCTCAAAATCTTTCTCAAAAAGCTGCTGTTTTATTTTATACAATCTCCTTTTCTCTGCTCTAATTTTTTTTTTTTTTTGCTTGAAGAGCAATGATGTGATCCAATGATCTGAAAAATGCTCTTCTAAATAAGCAGTTTAGATAATCTTTATAAATAAAAATCTTTTATTCTAAAATCATTCTCCTATTTGTTAATTTGTTAAGGTGGTATTCTATAGCTCTCTCCATTAAGAGAACTACCCGGTGTATAAATCTACATAAATTGGAAAAAATTAAAAAGCAGTCTTTTAAAATAACAACTGATATTACATTGTGGGCATATATTAGAAGAGTCAATAATTTGATAACGAGTGCTTGAAAAACATAAACATTTTTAATGTATAAACATTAAAAACTAAATCAACATCTTACCTACATTACCAAGTGAACAAAAATAGCTTTGAGGGCACTGCCATAAGCCTAAAATAGAGGCGATTCCATGGCTCTGAAAATATAAAAGGGAGCCAGATAGTATACATACTGGTTTTGTACCCTCACTGATGCAGCTTCAGCCTGAAAAGAAACCTATTTCCCTTAAAAAAGTTTTTTTATTTTGTGGTCTATTTGTGTCCATCACTTAATCCTGAAAGTTTACAAACATGTTCTTTTAGATGTAAGGTTCATATTTGATTTGCAAGACAAGTGTGATCAGTCATAGGACTTCAACAGATGTACTGCAAAAATGGGACACCACAGTTAGCAGGTTAGGAAAGAATTTTGTACTCTCCAGGGATCAAATCTTCCCTCAATGTAACAAGTTCAAATATACTGTCATGAGGAGCAAGAGTCAGCAAGCTCTTCCTCCTTCACACTGAGTGCCCATGCCCTTCAACTCCAGTCTCCAATTTCCCGGCTCCTGGGTTCTTTGCCAGGCACTTATTACCTGTGCACTGAATTACAATTGCCTGTCTCTGTATTGATCTTGTCAAATCATTTGGCATTCTGGCTGTTATTCTTTTGTTGTTACTTTAGAAAACAGGATGGCAATAATGAACAGTCATGGACTCATCACTCTGCTTAAACAATTGTCAACTCAAGGCTTACCTTGTTTTACCGAGATAAATTTTGAAAAAACATTAAAGTCTGAGTAGTTATTTCTTTGTGGCACCTGGAGTTCTATGTTATAGGAAGTAAGAAGAGTTATTTTAATTTTGGTGAAAGACTACTATTATTATTGCTTCTCAAATTATTACCACTTAATGTATCATCTTTCTATGATTTTATAAATTTTGAAAGCATGGAATTTGAGTTTTTCAGTTGCCTATCCTAATATGTTCAAATATTTTTAGAGACCATATACTGTTATCTAAAATTTCATTCGTGGTTTACTATAATAATGATTACTACCTGAGAATAATTAATATTCACAAAATACTTACCAATATTAGCATAATGCTTCTTTTCTTGTGTATTTGTAGATAGCTCATACATATCTCCATAAGCACGAGCAAACCGCCAAATAAACTCTATTTCATCTCTAAACTGAACACACAGAACTGCCCATTAGATAAACTTTGTAATGTGACTAAACTACTGCAATGTTTTAAAAAATTAGGTAGGTAAACTGGTACTTAGAAATGACTGTATTCATGGGCATATCACACTTTAAATTCAAATATTCATGGCTATAAAAAATGTAGATCGCTATATTCACGGTGATCTAATGTAGTGTTACATTTGGGTCTTAAAAACCAATGAATATTATGCAGACACCAGCTCTACACTATGAAGGAGAGAAAATTGACAGGTGTTAGAATTTATAAATTCTCTCTGGGTGGTAGTATCCTCTCCTTGCTCTCCTTTCTAACTTATCTACTATCAATATGATGCTTCAGTGGGCATTTCAGATAATATCTGTAAGTTATTAGAGATTATACATATTCAAAAGAGCAGTCACATTTTTTTTTTTAACCTAAATTACCTAAAACACAACCCTAGAGATTTAAAAACTTTCGAGTTCATGTGTTTAGAGTTTCTAAATCCTCAAAAGTTAGCCTTAAATTTCTCATGGGAAAGAAGAAGATTTATAGATCTTTGTGACATTGCAAAATCCTTTTTTCCCCTTTGGTGGTGGTGGTGGTGGGGGGAAGGATGAGCTTTGTCAATTCAGTACAACATGAAACACTGAAAAATGATTACTGGTAGAAATACAGTGAAATACTAATGACTGTTATATTAATCACCGAAAGATAGTGAGCTTAAAGTGTAGCTTTTCCTCCCTTGAGAAGCAGTACATCTTGTCCTTTATCTGTTATAAAATATTTAAGAAATATATCAAATTGATAAAATCAATGTCAATCCGTATAATCAATGGGATCTCTGGTTCTCATTTTTATGACCTTTGAGCCTAATAAACCCTTCATTGTTGTTGTCGTGTCTGACTCTAAATTGAGTCCAACCCTTTGCTACTCCATGGGACTGCAGCATGCCAGGTTCCTCTGTCCTCTACTATCTCCAGGAGTTTGAACAAATTCATGTCCATTGTGTCGATGATGCCATCCAACCATCTCATCTTCTGTTGCCCTCTTTTCCAACATCAGGGTTTTTTCCAATGAGTCAGCTTTTCCCATCAGGTGGCCAAAATACATATTGGAGCTTCAGCTTCAGCATCAGTCCTTCCAATGAATACTCAGGGTTGATTTACTTTAGAATTGGCTGATTCGATCTCCTTGCTGTTCAAGGGACTCTCAAGAGTTTTCTTCAGCACCACAAGTTTGAAAGCATCAGTTCCTGGATGTTCAGTTTTCTTTATAGCCCAACTCTCACATCTATACATGACTACTGGAAAAACTATAGCTTTGACTATATGGACTTTTGTCAGCAAAGTGATGTCTCAACTTTTTAATGTGCTTCTAGGTTTGTCATACCCTTTCTTCCAAGGAGTAAGCGTCTTTCAATTTCATGGCTACAGTCACCATCTGCAGTGATTTTTTAGCCCAAGAAAATAAAATCTGTCACTGTTTCCACTTTTTCCCCATCTATATGCCATGAAGGGATAGGACTGGATGCCATGATCTTAGTTTTTTGAATAAGCTTTTTTATTTACTTAAAAAAATTTTAGTAATATTATAAAAAAAATTTACATCAGTCATTTAGCTTTTGTAAACTGTGACACAATTGCTGTGGTCATAACATGAATGGAAGAGTAGATTAAATAAAAATTAAAACTATACAAACAGGTTATTATCACATATATCTTACCTTTTCTTTGTGGTCACAAAGCAGCTCAAAACTCTCCACTTTTCTGGACTCATTCACTCGTAAATTATCAGCCATCTGAATAAGGGCATCTAAATTTAATTCCTTCACATGAGTGTTAAATGCCTTAGGGACTGGAAAACTCTGTTCTTCAGTGTCAGTATTAGCTGTAACATACCTAAAATTGCAGAAATAATCATCAACTCTCTGGAAAGTTATACTCTAATGGCCAGAGAGATCCTTTCAAAATGTAAGTCAAATCATTCCACTCTGAGGCTTGAAATCCTGCAATGGTACCTCCTTTCACTCAGAGAAAGCTCATGTACTAATCCCTGGAGGAGGGCATGGCAACCCACCCCAGTATTCTTGCCTGGAGAATCCCCATGGACAGAGCAGTCTGACGGGCTACAGTCTGTGGGGTCACAAGGAGTCAGACATGACTGAGCGACTAAGCACATTTCCTAATAACCATCTACAAAACTGGATGAGGTTTGCTTCCCACCTCAATCGACTCTCTGTCCTTGTTTCCCAGAACATTTCTCATTCAGTCAATTGCATGCTGGCTGCCCAGCTACTCCTTAAACAAGCCAGGACATTCCTACATCAAGACCTTTGCTTTCTGTTTCCACTGATGGGATGATGATGCTCTTCCTTCAATGCTCCGCTGCACTTAGTCGCTCAGTTGAGTCCAACTCTTTGCAACTCCATGGACAGTAGCCCACCAGGCTCCTCTGTCCAAGGGGATTCTCCAGGCAAGAATACTGGAGTGGGTTAGCATGCCCTTCTCCAGGGAATCTTCCTAACCCAGGGATCAAACCCAGGTCTCCAGCATTGCAGGCGGATTCTTTACCATCTGAGCCATAACTCACACCCTCACCTCCTTCAAGTCTCTGTTGAACATCGACATCTCAATATAGCCCATCCAGACCACTTTATTTAATGTTGCAACCACCATTTCCCAACCTACATGCATTTCCTTCACCAATCTCCCTTATCATGCTTGACTTTTTTTTTTTTTCTGTAGTACACTGTCTTTTGATACACTGTATATTCTACTAACCTACTACATGTGTTATTTTTGTCAGGATCTCTCCCACTAGAATGCATGCTCCCTCACAACATGACCCTTAAAACAATTCTTTGTTTTATTAACTGATGTCATCAAGTGCCTAGAACAGCACCTGACACATAATGGATACTCGCTGGATATTGCTGAATGAATGATATAGAGTTGGAGGCAGTCGGTATATATATATATTAAACTCAGAGGCAGTCAGGTATATATATATATTAAATATATATATATATATCATGTATTTATATATACATATGTATATACACACATATATTCACATACACACACACATATATGTGTGTGTGTATATATATATATATATATAAATTTGTGGTTCAAGATGATGTTTTAACCCTCAGCTTAGTTGTTAAAAATTCATGCTACCTCCCACATTTCCTTTTTGGTGGCATATAATACAACAATTTATTTTCATTTATTCACACACTGCCTTGTTCTAAAAAAGATCTTAAGGAACTATATAAGGATATATAACACAGAAGAGAATGAGTTAGAAGTGGTGAGAAAAGATAAAAACAAAGTCAAATGTGAATAAGGCCAATAAAAAAGTACATATACTTTAGATACCTATACCCTTGCTAAAACACACATAAATGTGATTTTACATCTTCTAATAGCTGAAGCAGTCACAGTCTCCAACAGATACTAACAAAGAGAAAGGAAGCAAGTTCTTGAGAGAAGTACACCTATTTTCAATGCTGACTCAAATAAATTTCCTTCAAAGTCCTTATAAAGAAGACACTGTATAAATGATACTCAACTTAACAACATTATTAATGGCAACTTCATTCTTCTAATTGCTCAAACCAAAAATTTAGAACCATCCTTGACTTCTTTGTCTCTCCTAAGCAACATTCAGAAATGTCTGTTGTTTCTGTCTTCAAAATACATCCCGGATCCACTGCCTCTCCCCACCTTTACCCACTACTCCCCTGGTCTAGACCAACACCAGGTTGCCTGTATTAATGCAATGGCCTCCTATCATGTCTCTCTGCTTTAGTCCTTGACCATTATAGTTTATTCTCAACATAGGAGCCAGAATGGTCCTCTAAAAAGCTGAATCAGATCATGTAACCCTTTGCTCAAAACCCTCCAATGGATGACAAAATTATAGTAAAAATGCTAAGTCCTTAGAGTTACCTATAGGATCCTTTATAATTGAGTCCAATACCTCTGACCTCATCTCCTATCACTCTCCTACTTGATCAGCACTCCAGGAACACTGGCTTCCTTCCTGCTTTATTATCTTTGTGTTTGCTGGTCTTTCTGCCTGGTATGTTCTCTACTGAGTATCTATGTTAATTTACCTCCTCACCTGTTTCACACCCTTATTCAAACATAATCTTCATATTATGGCAGATGCTATGGTTACCTACATAGTGCACATTAAGAAACCTACAAATTGTGGGAGTAACAGAGTTTAGCAAGTTGGCTGCATATAATACTAAAATACGAGTCAGTTTCATTTCTAATATATTAGCAGCAAAAAGCCTAAAAAACAAAATTAAATAAAATATTTCACTTATGATGATCACAGAGAATGTCAGACACCCAGGAATAAACTTAATAAAACATGTAACAATTCTATGGAGAAGATGATAAAAGATATATTAAAAACTGTTTATAAAAGAACCTAAATTCATGAAAAAATATATCATGTTCATGGCTACAAACAACTGATATTGTAAATGAATGAATTCTCTCTAGATTACAGATTCAGTGTAACTCGAATTTTATAAACCTAAGAAGAAATTTCATACAATTTAATGAAATGATTCTAAAAGTTACAAGAAAAGGTAAACAGCCTAGAATAGTCAAAGCACCATTAAGAAAGAGAGCAGGGAGAAAAGACTTACCTCACCAGATATTAGACCTATCTTGCAGCTACAATAATTAAAGACAGATGGCAGCTGGTAAAAGGATGGATGAGTAACTGAAAACAGAAGAGTAAAGAAACAAACTCATACGCAAATGAAAAGTGTGCTACAAGACAGATATGGCATTTCAAATCAGTCTTGCTTTAGCAGGTGGTTTCACAGATGTTTATTACACTGTTTATAATAGCAAACTAAATAAATGAGTTAAAGTGGCATATGCATGGACCATTAATCAGAGTTTGCATAAGCTAAACACAGTTTTTAGTACAATTCTATGCACCTGAGATACAGTAAGAAAATAATAACCAAAAGAAAGTAACTAGTTTAATATCAGACACTATTATTTAAACTAAAACCCACCAAACAGTACACTTTAGAAGGGTGAATTTTATGTTATATGAATAATATCTCAATAGAGATGCTATTTTTATAAGAAAAAATTGAATATTCTATAGCCATTAAATCAGAACTTGTATGTCTATTCTAATAGCAAGAGAGAGGGAAAACACAGAATAGCTATATAGAGAGCTCCATCAATAGATGCAAAGAATTAGATTTACTCAAATTCTAAGGAATTAAAAAAGAGGAAACATTATTTAAGTCATTTTATGAAGCTAGTAAAACTAGTGCCAAAACCAAATAAGTATAGTAAAATAAGAAATAAAAATTATAGGCCAATTTCACATATAAATTTTGACACAAAAATCCTCCAGAATATCAGCCAAAAAATTTCAACATACGTGACAGAATGCATCATAACCAAATTGAGTTTATCTCATGAATTACAAGGACAGATAAAGAAAATTTCTCTAGTATAACAGATAAAATGAGGGAAACTATATGACCTTTATGGTGGTCACCAAATTTTTTTTTCAATAAATTCAATTCCATTTCAAGACAAAAGAAATACCAAACACATAAACAAGGAACAGAACTTCTTATAATAGAATATAAACCCCAAACCATGATACTGTTCACATATAATGATGAAACATTATAAGCATTCTCTTTAAAATCAGAAATAGAGAAGGATATCCAATATTGTTGCTTCTATTTAACAGAGTACTGCAGGTTCTGTTAGCACAATATTAAAAGAAAAACAAAAAATATATAAGCATTGGGAAATAAGAAACAGAACTGGTATTATTTGAAGAGTATTCAATAAAAAGAAAACCTAGCTCCCTTCATCCAGCAAGAACACCACAAGAAGCTGTCTGTGAATCAGAAAGTAGGTTTTCACCAGATACTGAATCTGCTGTAGCCCTGATCATGAGCTTCTCAGCCTCCAGAACTGTGAAAAAGAAATTTCTGTTGTTTATAAGCCACCCATTCTATGGTACTTGTAGCAGCTCAAACAGACAGACAGTATTCAGTATTTAAATTGAAGGAAAATCTAACAGAATTTACAGATGAGTAAATAAAACTAACATACATGATCAATTATCCCCATGGACAGAGGAGCCTGGCAGGCTACAGTCCATGGGATAGTAAAGAATCAGACACAACTGAGTGACTAAGCACACAGGTTCCTATATCTATAGAACAAGTTAAAAAATGTAATTTTAAAAAATATATCTTTTATATACTATAGGACTACAACAGGAAAAATACACAGTATCCAGGAAAAAGTTCCACAAGAAGTTTATAAGATTTTTCTATAGAAAATTATAAAATATCACCAGAGAACATTAAAACATATTTAAATAGATGGGAAAAGATGTCATATCCACTGACAGAAAAACTTAACTTTAAACCAATTTCATATGGTACCAAATTAACCTATAGTTTTAACATAATTCCAATCAAAACCACAATGGTATTTTCCTACAGAACTTACCTGACTCTAAACTTAATATGGAAGCACAAGTGTAAAAAGAACCAAACTATTACTCAAGGAAATAGACAGATTCAATGCAATCTCAATCAAATTACCAATGACATTTTTTACAGAACTAGAACAAAAAATTATAAAATTTGCATGTAAACACAAAAAACTCCCAATAGCTCAACCAATCTTGAGAAAGAACAATGAAGCTAGAGGGATCAGGCGTCCTGACTTCAGAGTACACTACAAAGCTACAGTAATCAAAACAGTGTGTTACTGGCACAAAAATAGACATATAAATCAATGGAACAGAACAGAAAGCCCAGAAATAAGCCACGCACTTATGGCCAATTAACTTACAATGGAGGCAAGAAGATAAAATGGACAATAACCAGTCTCTTTAAGAAGCAATGCTAGGAAAACTGGACAGCTACACGTAAAAGAATGAAGTTAGAACATTCTCTAACACCATATACAAAAATTAACTCATAATGGATTAAAGACCTAAATGTAAGACCAGGTACTATAAAATTCCTAAAAGAAAACATAGGCAGAACACTCTTTGACATAAATTGCAGCAATATTTTTTGGGAGGATGTATCTCTAAAGTAATGGAAATAAAAACAAAAATAAACAAATAGAACCTAATTAAACTTGAAAGCATTTGCACATCAAAGGAAACGATAAAGAAAAATGAAAAGACAACGGATGGACTGCGAGAAAATATTTGCAAGCAGTGCTACTGACAGGGGATTAATTTCCAAAATATACAAATAGCTCACTCAGCTTAACATAAAAAAAAAATAAAACAAAAAATGGGCAGAAGACCTAACTAGACATTTCTCCAAAGAAGATATACAGGTCACAACAGGCACATGAAAAAATGCTCAATATCACTAATTATTAGAGAAATGCAAATCAAAACTACAATGTGATATCACCTTACACCAGTCAGAATAGCTATCATTAAAGAGTCTACAAGTAATAAATGCTGGAGATGGTATGGAGAAAAATAAATCCTCCTACACTGTTGGTGGAGACTTCCCTGGTGGCTTAGAGGGTCAAGTGTCTGCCTGCAATGTGGGAGACCCAGGTTCAATCACTGGGTTGGGAAGATCTCCTGGAGAAGGAAATGGCAACCCACTCCATTACTCCTGCCTGGAAAATCCCATGGACGGAGGAGCCTAGTAGGCCACAGTCCATGGGGTTGCAACAAGTCAGACACGACTGAGCGACTTCACTAGAGAGACTACACTGTTGGTGGGAATGCAAATTTGTGCAGCCACTATAGAGAACAGTATGGAAGTTCCTTATAAAACTAAATATTGAGTTACCATATCATCCTGAAATCCCATTCTTGAGCATATATCCAGAGAAAACTCTACAGCAAAAAATCGTTTTACTGTACACTTGAAACAACCACAAAATTGTAAATTAACTGTACCTCAAAAAATTTTTTTTAAAGAGAAAAAAATAAGAAGAGCCAACACAATTTTAAAGAACAGATATCAGGACTATAATATAGAGAATAAAGCAATGGTAAATCAGTGCGGTATTGGCATGACAATAGACAAACTGGCCAGAAAAACTAAGAAGAAAACAACTAGCCTAGTCTCTTCTCCACATTAAAAAAACCCCACTCAAGGGCAAAAAAATTGTTTTCCTACTGTGAACAGGAATCATCTACTTATAATTGGGCATTATTAAAAATTATGAGAAAGTTTTAAAAGCAAATTTTAAAAATAGGGCCTGGGAAATAAATATGCCTGGGAAAATACACAACACACATACTGACTTTGTGTTAGAGCTTAGATTTCTACTGGGGGCCAAAAAAAAAAAAATGCATTTCATAAGTTATCTAATGTCTAACAATCTTGTAACACTCTTTCAACAGGTCTGGAAAAAGTCTGCCCTCAAATGTCAAATTTACTTACAAATATTCACCTTCTAATAGGACTTTTCTGGCTTATTTTCTGCTCCAAATTTGACTAAGAATTGTGCCATTTTATGTATCTCTTCATTGTTGCACAATTGACTCCTTGCTTTAACAGCAACAATAGCATATTTGCAGGCATAGTTGTATTATTTAAACAGAAAATGACATTATTTGCTGTGAAAATAGTGTATTTATAGAAATACATCAGTAGTGAGTTGCATCAGAATATGCAAAAACATGCCTGCCTTCAGTACTGTGGCCTCTCTCCATATCAGGCATTCTGATTTAGTTCCCTTTGCCTAACCTTACCCACACACACCTCACTGCTCCCAAATTTTTTTTAAAGATACATACTAAGAGAGACAGATGTCAGCAAGATGATAAACTGGAAACTCCAGGCCCTCATCCCTCCATGCAAACATGAAACAAACAACAGACAGATTGAAACAGCTTGGTGGGAGATCTAAAAAGTACTCAAGGATTTGCAGCCATCAAGAAAAATCCATACTCAAAGGGCAGAAAACTTCAGTGTTTTCACTCACCCTTGCTTTACCCTTCCCTGGTATGGCACAGCATGGATGGGAAAAAGTCATGCAATTCTCACCTCCCCCCTTAGGACAGAAGGAAGTCAGTGCATCTTGTTTGCAATGCTCTGGCATGTTGAAGGGCTTCCTAGAAAACTAGTTTCTGTTTAGCTTTCCTTAGAATTCAGGCAGAAATGAAGGCATAATATGGGCATCACATTAGAGGCCAGTGAAGGCTGTGGCAATCACTGTGACATGTGAAAGCTACAGAGGGACCACAGACTAATGGATGCCTGGGCACAAGAGATTATGGGGAGAGGAATATTATAAGACACCTAAGCTGCCAAGAAGAACAGAATGAGATTCTTATTGAAAAGATATTTTAAAATAGTTATGTATTTGGGGGAAAACACATACTCAGGCCCACAGAAAACTAATGCCTAGGAAAGACCTGAGAAGCCCATGAGCCTTTGTATTGGGCTAATGAGTGGGTCTTCCCGGTATACAGCCAATCTGCAAATCTAGAATAGATGACTATTTTTTCAAAATGTATAATTTTCAACAAAAGATCACAAAGAATACAAAGTTCAGGGAAAGACTGCCCTTCAAATGAACAAAATAAATTTCCAGAACCTGACCCTAAAGAAATACAGCCTTTGTGCTTATTGAGACAACAATTTTTAAAACAACAGCCTTAAATATGCTCAAAGAGTTAAAGGAAAAAAATGAAGAAAGAACAAAAGGAAATTGGGGAAGTATATGAACAAAAAGAGAATAAAAACAAAGAGCTAGAAGTTATTAAAAAGAAGACCAACAGAAATTCTGGAACATAAAAAGCAGTAAGTAGAGAAATCCACTAGAAAAGATCAAGAAAATACTTGAACAAGCAGAAGAAAGAAGCAGCAAATTTGAAGACGAAACACTTAAAACTATTGAGTCTGAAGAGTCAAAAGAAAAAAAGAATGAAGAAAAGTGATTAGAGCCTAAGAGACTTTATGGAATATCATAAATCAGGCCAATATATATATAATAAGAGTCAGAGAAGGAGAAGAAAAGATGCAGAGAGCTTATTTTGAACAATAACAGCCAAAAAACCCCCAAATTTGAGGAAAGACATGGATAAAGAAACACAAGAAGTTTGATTAACTCCAAATAGGATGAACTCAAAGAGATTCACACCAAGACACATACTCAAACTGAAGGACATTAAGACAAATCATAAAATTCTTGAAATCAGCAAAAGAAAAGCAAATCATTACCAAAAAAAGTGATCCTCAATAAAATTACCACCAGGTTTCTCAGAGGAAATCTTGTAGACCTAAAGGCAGCAGGATGATATATTTAAAGTGCTGAAAGAAAAAACTATCAGCCAAGAAGTATATATCCTCTTAAAGGAAAACTGTTCTTGAAAACATGATAGAGAAATTAAGGCATTCCCAAATAAACAAAAAAATGAGGATGTTCATTACCTCTAGATCTGCCTTACAAGAAAAGGTAAAGGGAGTTCGTCAAGTTGAAACAAAGGATATTAGGCAGTATTAACTTGAAGTCATGTGAAAACACAGTTTTCTGGTAAAGGTAAATAAATATGTTGTTAAATATAAAAATTAACATTATTGTAATTCTGGTTCATAACTCCATTTTTATTCTTTTACAGTATTTAAAAGAGAAAAAGTATTATTATAAAAAAGAAAAGTATAAAAATAATGATAAATCTAGCTAACAGCTATACAACTATATAGATGTAATTTGTGATATCAATAATATAAATGGGGGAGTGAAGATGTAAAGGAGAAAGCTTTTATATACAGTTGAAGTTAAGGTGGTATCAGTTTAAAATAGATTGCTATTACTTTAGGATGTTATTCACAATGCCCATGCTAAACACACAAAAATATCTATAGAATATATGCAAAAGTAAATGAGAAAGGAATAAAAAATGTATCACTATAAAAAAGTTAAGTCAACACAAAGGAATGGAGTCGGGGGGGAATGAAGGACAATAGGGTATAAGACATATGAAAAACAAATAACAAAAAAGCAACTACTAGGGATTACTTTAAATGTAAATGGATTAAATTCTCCAATCAAAAGACTCAGGCTGGTAGTATGGATGAAAAATCAGGATTAACTGGAGTCTATAAAAGACTCACTTTAGAACTGAGGACACATATAGGTAGAAAGAAGAAGGATGAAAAAAGATATTCAATGTAAAATAATATTCAAAAGAGAACAGGGGTGGCTATGTTAATATCAGATAAAATCAACTAAGTCTAAAACTTATGAGACAAAGAAGAACATTTTATAATTATAAAAGATTCAATTTAACAAGCATATATAACAATAATAAACATATATGTAATAAACATTAGAGCTTCTAAATATATGAAGCAAACACTAGCATAACTGAAGCAAGAAATAGACAGCAACATAAAAATATAAAACTCTTAAGAGAAAACATAGAGGAAAAGCTTCATGGCATTGTATTTGGCAATGATTTCTGGATATGACATCAAAAGCACAAACAAAATAAAAAATAGATAAACAACTTCAAAATGTGTCAAAGGACACAATCAACAGTGAAAGGCAAACCACACAATGGGATAAAATGCAAATCAAAACTATAAAGAGATACCACCTCACCCTCATTAGGATAGTTATTATCAAAAAACCAAAATAACAAGTATTGACAGGGATGTGAAGAAACTTGAGTCATTTTGCATTCTTAGAGAAATATAAAATGGTGCAGTTACTATGGAAGAAAGTGGAAGTTCTTCAAAAAAATTAAAATAGATTTATTATATGATCTAGTAATTCCATTTCTAGGTGTAAATCAAAAGAACTGAAAGTAGGGCCTGGAGGAGATATTTATACACCCATGTTCATAGCAGCATTATTCATTATTCAAAAGGTAGAAGCAATCAAAGTAAGCATCAACAGACAGTGAATAAGCAAAATGTGATATATACATACAATGGAATACTATCAGCCTTAAAAAAGGAAATACTGACACATGCTACAATATGGATGAAACTTGAGAACATTATGCTAATTGAAATAAGCCAATCACAAAAAGAGAAATATTGTATAACTCCACTTATAGGAGGTACCTAGAGGAATCAAATTTACAAAGACAGAAAGTAGAATAGCAGCTGTCAAGAGGCTAGGGGAAGAGAGGATTGGGGAGCTATTGCTTAATAGGTATAGAATTTCACTTTTGCAACATGATAGATAATGATGGTTGCACAACAGTATGAATATATTTAATGCCACCAAACTTAAAAATGGCTGCAATAATGAATTTTGTTGTGTGCATTTCACACAACAAAAAAATTAAAATAGAAAAAAAGTATGATACATTAAAAGGAAAAAAACGAGAGTAAAATTATCTTAGTACAAATGATATTAACTTAGGGGGCATTTTATTATAACAAATAATTGAAAATAATTCAAATTTGTTCCCTCTACAAAAAACAATTATTTTCTACATATTTTTAATTCTTATATGACTTTCCATTTGTTATTCTGATAAACATATTTATAAACTTTATTAATAGAATGGAAAAAACTAAATATTCACTTCAAAAATAAAATTTTGGAGACATGTTTTAAAATAAAAATTTTATTAAAATTTTTTTAAAAATAAAAATTTTGGAAAAAAATCTAAAAATTTTCACTTTAAAAAATAGTCATAAAAATCTCTGATTTCAGAGTTTTCTGAATTCTCATATACATACACAAATGTGTATTAAAACTATTTAATTAAAATATCTGGTTTCAATATATTCTATTTCTGACAGTATGTTTTTATTTATGATTTGATCCTTGTGTAGTATAAAAACACTGTCTATCAGTGGGATGTCTAGCATGAGAAATAGGGCTAGGAAGGCCGATATAAATAGGAATTAGTAAACTAATATAGATATATAGATTATATAGGAATACTATTTTAATGACTAAAGTAGAATAAAAGAAGATGTTAAACTCTCTAAGAATGTAATACATTTAGAAGACCTATTTATCAAAACTTGATGTTATTTTCAGACCACAAAAGCATTACAACAGTAACTCAGAAATTTGGGACTAGGCAGTCGGTAAGCAGTAAATCTGTTAAAAGCCTGAAACAGATGAATAATCTTTGACTTCCATATTCCAATGTTAATAAACTATCTTTAAAAAATACAGAAAATAACGTTAAATTTAGACTGCAATGTAGAAATCTTTTTCAGAAAGTGCAGGGAAGCTTAGCAAGGGAGACTTCTTGAAAGCCAAGCAGTGATTTCTACAGCCTATATACTCTGCCTGCAGGGAGAGCATCTGGTTTGAGCCGCCCTTCCAAGAGAGGGTAAAGTCTAAGGTGACCTTATTTTAGGAATTTCATTAAGTGAAGATTTGTCTTCATCTTTAAATGAGAGAGCATTGTTTTCGTCTTCAAAGGGATCTGAGGTAACTTCATTTTGAGGTAGTGCAAAGCCACTAGCATTTTTATAAAATGAAGTAAATTCAACGTTATTGAGAACAGGGCAAGTTACACTTTGAGAGGGATGCTGTTGAACCATAGCTGGAAAAGTGTTTCTACTGTGACTTTGAGAAGTGGGATAAACAGAATTGCTCCTTAACTGGTCTCTTTCTTGAATATCATTGTCAACTCCACGTTGTTCAGAGGAGTAGGAAATAATACTTGGAAGAGTAAGCATGGTTGCTTTGCTTTGATGCAAGGTAGCAACAGTGTCCCAACCGGCAGAGGAATTCATTTTTGATTTAGAATTCATAAAATAGGTAGTGTTACATTCAGGAGGATAAGAGTGTATATATTTTTCAGCACCAGTAATATTCGAGTTTTTAGAAATGATTTCAACTTCATTTGGATTAAATATGCATGAACTACTTGCATCAAAAGTACTAGCATTCTCATAACAGGAAATTATGCTTAGTTTCGGGGTACAGAAAATACTTCTGGATCTAAAGCGAAAGTGTTCTGAGGGCGACTTTAAATCACTGAAGCTTCTTTTTTCTTCAGAATCAAAGTTAGCTCTACTTTGTACAGAATGAAAGGACATACTGCTTTTCTGAAATTTAGGAAATAAAGAACGTCTTCTTTCAAGGAAATCTGGGTAAAAAGGCATATTTGATGAAGACGAGGAAATTTTACTTCTTTTACGTGAAATGCCTTTAAGCATCGGAGAAGGACGAGCTGCTTTAAAATCAAGAAATTTTGTTGGTTGAATAACAGAAGAGGCTCCACGATGCAGGAGGTCTGAAGTAAGTTGATCTGCAGGACATTTTGGTTGGCAGTTCTGGTCCTCTTTGCAGCAACTGGAGTGAGAAAAGTGTCAAATGAGGAAAAAAGAACAGGGAACACAGGTGGAAACCTGCCAAGCGTCCTGAAGAATAATAGCTACCTTATCAATATGGAAACAGGGAATAAGAAATTAAGACAGGTGAAGTTGATGGTTACCCAGATGTACCCCCAAAGAATGCCTAAGTCTAAAAGATTATTTCTAACTACTTACACGGTACCTGCCCACTCTACTAAACCTTGGGAAGATAAATGGAAAGACTCAGGGTGGTAGGCAGAAAGAAAGGTCAGGGAAAAACATAATAGAGGGCACCACAGCAAAAGGGTTCCCTGTAGGCAAACGGAGAACTTCCTGTTCTGAAAATAATTAAGTCATAATATCTGTTTGAGACTACTGAACTAACAGATTTGAAGGAGTTGATAAGCACAATAAACTTATACCCCACTGGCTAATGCTATTTTAAAATATTAATCATAGATAAAGCAGAACCTCTCTGGAGAGAATATTTCAGATAAATATCCAGATATTCAGTCACTGTGGGAAACTAAAGGAAGCATTAAAGCTTGGTTTATGAATATTTCAATGTTCTTTAGCACATGAAACATATGAAGATGTGTTTTGTTTTCTTTTTAAAGGCTTACCTTAAGCATTTTCCCATATTGAATTTAATACAAAGCAAAGCTTTCCCTTCCTTTCTAAGCCATCATCCTTAGCCATAAAAATGTCCTGTGTAGGTGGAAGAGGTTAGATGCTGAATGCTTAAGCTGCATATAGAATTAACATGGCAATAACACAGAATATGATGATAGCAGATTCTAGAATCTAATGACGTCAGTTTAAAATAAAATTGTTCTATGGCTCATCTTTCTGAAAAACTGCAATTCATGTGACTGTGGAATGTGTATTCTAACTTGAAAGCTAAATTTATCTTGGCAATAAAGCATGGCATCTGATTACATGGACCACATGCACAGATTATGGAGATTTGCTGTTATATTGTAACCCATTTAAAGGCAAGATTAACAAAACTATTAGAATACTATCCTGTTCCTTTTCCACCTATGACATAAAACACTCCCTCAACAAGCTTCTCCATATCCTGTTTACTGTAATACTACATCTTGCTTTTGTTCCCTTTCTAACAACCTTCTTTGGGAAACCCTTGAATAAATCCTTTTCAAATCTCTCTAATTCTCACCATACCACTGTCAGTTTATAACCCAATTTTACCCAACATTCAAATGAATTAATCTGTTCCTGTTTCATGGTTGCTGGCAGGAGACTCACGATTCTTGCATAAGAGACAGAGGACTTTGTTACTCACAGCAAATTACGCAATGTGATCACCCGCTTATTTATGTTGGTTCTCCTTGACCTCAGGACCCACAAGGGCAATGCGGAGAGCCCAGAGACTCTTAATATCAAGTGAGCTGCCTTTCAAAGAAGGCACCACCACGCTCAGGGAATCCCCCACTTTCAGAGCAAGCAGTAACCAAATCTGTTCAATCTGCTGTTAGTCTGAGAGGGAGACACTGCCTCATTCTTCAGTTTCTCATCACAAACCAGAGAATGGCCTGGAGACAGAGGCCACACGAACCTTACACCCGTCACAAAAATGAACTCAAAGTGGGCCACAAACTTAAACATAAAATGTAAAACTATGAAGCTCCTGGAAGATAACATGGGAGAAAACCTAGATAAATTTGGCAATGACTTTTTAAATACAATACCAAAGGCATGATCCATGAAAGAAATAACTGATAAGCTTCTGCTCTGAGAAAGATAATGTCAAGAGAATGAGAAGCTACAGGCTAAGAGAAAGTATTTGCAAAATACTTGCAAAGACTATTTCCCTTGAAAAGGGGCTGTTATCCAAAATATACAATGACCTCTTAAAACTCAGCAATATAAAAATGAACAGTCTCATTTAAAAATGGGCCAAAGACCTTAACAGATACCTCACCAAAGATGCACAAATGGTAAATAAGCATATGAAATGATGTTCCACATGATATTTCATTAGAGAAATATAAACTAAAACAACAATGTAATGTTACTACATACCTATTAGAATGGTCAAAATCCAGAACCCTGACAACACCAAATGCTTGTGAGGATGTAGAGCAGCAGGAATTCATTGCTTATGGGAATCCAAAATGGTAGAGCCACTTTGGAACACAACTGGAGGCTTTCAACATAACTAAACATATACTTACCATACAATCTAGCAATCATGCTCCTTGGTATTTCCCCAAACGAGATGAAAATTTATGTCTACTCAGAAACCTGTACATGAATGGTTATTGCAGCAGTTTTCATAATTACTCAAACTTGGATGCAACCAAGATGTCTTTCTGTGGGCGAATGGATAAATTGCGGTATATCCAGACAATGGAACATTATTCAGTGCTAAAAAGAAATGTGCTATTAATGCACTATGAAAAAGTATAGAGGAAACTTAAATACATATTACTAAGTAAAAGAAGTCAAACTGACTACATACTGTATGATTGCAACAATATGACATTCTAGAAAAGGCAAAACAGTAGAGAAAGTATAAAGATCAGAGGTTGCCAGGGGTTAAAGGGGAAAGAGGGATAAACTGGCAGAGCACAGAGGACTTTTAGGGCAGTGTAAGACCAGCAAGAACAAATGGTTCTTCTAGAATACATGAGTTTAAAAACTAGATAATTCTATTAAGTGAGCAAGGCTGTATGGCCCATGTAGTCTCTTAAAGCCCAAATGAAATGGACAAACAATGAATTTTATTATGGGGTATTACTTTAACCTAAACTGAAATAAAATCTAATTTTTGAAAGGGAGGTTTCTAAAGCTTTATATAACACTGTGATACAAATAATACCTTTTTTTTGGCCTGGGGTGGGGTGGGATTTAATGACTGAAGAAGCCAGACAAAACTGAAGCTTCTGGGAAAACGATTTGTTCTTGCTGGTCTTGGATCTAGCCTTGAACTTGACCTTGGCCTCTCATCAGGCTTTGCATTTGATAGCAGGGTCTCTGAAGATATCCTTGTTGCCAACAGTTTCGTCCAAGGGGATACCCACAGAGTACGTTGTGGGCCTGAGGTGATTATAATGATAAACTTTCACGAAAGACTTGATCTTTGACCTCTTGGCGATTTTCTTCTTGGCCGAGGCAGCTGTCACTTTGCAGGGAGAGCGATTAGTTCCAGCCAGCAGAGCATGTCTGTGGGGTGTGTCTGAGCTGCCGTCACCAATGTTCTTCACGGTGACCACTTTGTGTCCTTCGTAGTGACTGGCCAGGGCCAGCATCGCGTTCCCGGGTTTCGTGAACTTGCTCATTTCAGCAGCTACCACTCAGGATGACAGCAGAAAACTAAATAATTATTTTAAACCCATGGTTTGATAGAGCAATACAAGTAAAAGATTGACAGCCTGGCATATTGCAGTCCAGTCACAAAGAGTCAGATACGACTCAGGGACTGAACAACAAGAAGTATTGATCTCAAAAGACTTGATCAATCATTTACATTTCTTCATGTATGAAATTACCTTTAAATCCCTTCTCCTTGTTTCCTTTCTCTAGATCCCTCCTCCTCCTCCCAATTCTATATTCAGCAGATCGTCTATTAATTTAAGTAATAGTTATTGTCATCTACTCAGCTTTTCCAGTGGCTCAGCAATAAAGCATCTGCCTGTAATACAGGAGCCTCAGAAGATGGAGGGTTCGATTCCTGGGTTGGGAAGATTCCCTGGAGAAGAGAATGGTAATCCATTCCAGTATTCTTGCCTGGAGAATCCAAAGGACAGAGGAGCCTGATGGGCTGTAGTCCATAGGGTCACAGAGTCAGACATGACTGAAGTGACTTAGCACATACACATGGTGGTAGGCACAAAAACAGGTGTTAGGAATACCATGATGAAAACATAGGATCCTTGCCCTAATGAATTTCAGGCTATGTTACATTCACTAGTGCATCTTTACTTACTTCCCTATTTTACTCCTTAGAAACACTCAGTCAGTCAGTCAGTCAGTTCAGTCACTCAGTCGTGTCTGACTCTTTGCGACCCCATGAATCACAGCACGCCAGGACTCCCAGTCCATCACCAACTCCCGGAGTCCACCCAAACTCACCTCCATCGAGTCGGTGATGCCATCCAGCCATCTCATCCTCTGTCACCCCCTTCTCCTCCTGCCCCCAATCCCTCCCAGCATCAGGGCCTTTTCAAATGAGTCAACTCTTCGCATGAGGTGGCCCAAGTACTGGAGTGTCAGCTTCAGCATCAGTCCTTCCAATGAACACCCAGGACTGATCTCCTTTAGGATGGACTGGTTGGATCTTCTTGCAGTCCAAGGGACTCTCAAGAGTCTTAGAAACACTAGTCAGGGACAATTCCTTTTTTTCATAAATCATTTGTTTTCCCCCCAAGGATATTATTCATGCCTTGACTTTAGAATCCAATGAACTGTCCCATGCAAGGATGGAACTGAGTCACTTGTACGTTCTCAACTCTTTTTAGGTCTATACTGCCCAATTCAGTAGCCACTGGTGCCATGTGGCTGTTTAATTTTAAATTAATTACAATAAAATGAGATTAAAACTTTTCAGTTCCTCAGCTGCACAAGATACATTTCAAGTGCTTAAGAGTTACACATGGCTTGTGGCTACCATACTGGGCAGACAGATTTAGATCATTTCTATGATCACAGAAAGTTTTATTAGACCACTTATTGGATAGTTCTTAATTACATAAGGGGTCAGAGACTGGTCACATTTAAAAATAGGTTACATGTTTTGGCAAACGATCACTGTCTTCCTCATACTCATGTGACACCACCAGCACTAGTAAGTTACTTATATTCTCTTTGTCAATGAGCTCTAAACTAAAATACTGACCTCCATTGAATATGGTTTTAATTATAACATAAGCCAAAATAATCACTCCTTTTTATGGCTTGTTATTAAATAGTAGCAGCATATGTGACTGGGAATGTATAATGAAAATATCTAAATAATAGCAATAAAGAATCAATTTAACATAGAAAACATTTTAAAGAAACTTACCCTCCCTCACTTTCTGCTTCCTCTGAACTATTACTGGTTGCTGAACTCTGAACTGTGGCAAGCCTTCTTTTTCTAGCTCTGTGCTGAGGGCTTATTTTGTGAACAGTTACCTTCCCTCCAAGTTCACCTTGTATATACTCCTCCAGCTTTGGAATGGCTTCTTTAAGAACTCTGATTTCCTCTTTGAGTTCTTCCATATTTGTCAGTAATTCATTTAACTTCTCCAGTATCTGAAGCTGCCTTCCTTGAAAGATCGCTGTTGTTCCTTGGCCACTAGGCATTTCATCTTGCAAAGTCATCAAATCAAGTGAATTACCCAGAGAAAGAAATTTAGGTAAATCCACTGCTGTCCTTGGTTTACGAACCTTGTGATACCACAAAAGCAGCAAGCTGATTCCAGCAGTTCCCACCACAATGCCAAGTATCATTTCTCTATTTATGGAATGAGGCATTTCTCAGGTTTTGTTTCTAAAATTAAAAAAAAAAAAAGTAAATGAACATTATTTCTGTCTTTGCCGAGGATGAAAATACTAGTTTTTTTTCCCCATCAACAAAAATCAAGTCTGCATCATCACAAAAAATTTAATAACACTTGATAAATCACAAACTAAAATAAATTATGAGTAATTGTCTCTATATGGCAATTACTATCTGGGTTTCCCCAGTGGCTCAGCAGTAAAGAATCCACATATAGTGCAGGAGATGTGGCAGAAACCACGGGTTCGATCCCTGGGTCGGAATGATCCCCTAGAGAAGGAAATGGCAACTCACTCTAGTATTCCGGCCTGGAAACTCCCATGGACAGAGAAGCCTAGCAGGCTACAGTCCATGGGGTCGCAAAAGAGTTGGACACGACTTAGTGACTAAACGACAACAAAAAACCAAATTGCCTCTATAATGTATGTGGGTGAGTAGAAATACTACCTTTAAGGATATTACTGACAACCAGTGTAAAGTATCAACTTTAATTCAGAATCTGTATTCTATACATCTGATCTGAAATTTACTCTTTGTCATGTATTTTTAAAGGGTATGATAGAGGTAAAAGCATCATTATAAATTTCTGAAAAAAACTATTTAAGAATTCAAATTATGCCTATCTGTATCTGAACCTCTTATTTGTATAAAATTAACTTCGTGACGCTATGGACTGTAACTAGTGTGCTAACGTCTGGGTTTTACGTAATCTTTCAGGAAAGTCCAAGAGAAAGCTTTTCCTTAGCATCTAGTTCACATTCTGTACTCCAATTTAGAGTGATCAACAACATTTTAAAATGGGCTTTGGGATATATAATATAAAGGTTTGGCATAGTTGTACCCACTTCATCTCTGCTTTATTCAACGTAGAAAGCAGAGACACTAATGAATGTGCAGGCTTCACCTCCTTTCTTCTTCTGACCAGGAATTCTTCTGCTTCTCAGTCATAGTTCTACTTCTGTTTGAAGCCTTAATGCTTTTATTTTCTTTCAAATGTTCACTTCTTTTTAAAGTAACAAAAAACTCATTTCTTTGACTCCTTCCTCGTACTGAACTTGCACCATTTTGCATCAAAGACCTAAGCTCTGGCCCATCTAATTCCACATAACCTCAGCTACTTTGACAAAATGCACCATAATCTTTCTTTACTTTATCCCCTCTTCACTAGTTTTATTGCTTATCACTGTTCTTAAAGTCAGAAGGCCCCTAAAGGAAAACAACAGTATAAATCTTTCCGCCACATAAAGTTACAGCAAGAAGTTGTCATCTCTAAACCAGGAAGCAGGCCCTCACAAGATACTGAATCTGCCAGTGCCTTGATCTTGGATTTCTTAGACTATAAAATAATGAGAAATAAATTTTTGCTGTATATAAGCCACCCAATCTACAGGATTTTGTTATAGCAGTGTAAATGGACTAAGACATGATCCAAAAAGCACACATATTTAAAAAAAAAAGGACTAAACAAAAAACCCAAGTAGAGCCTATAGGGTAGTATCAAGCAGTCTAAAACATATATAGTTAAAAGGAAGCAGGGGTACCAAAAAAAAAAACCTTAAAGGAAAAATGGCCAAAAAAAATTCCAAGTTGGACAAAGCCTATAAACCCAAACATCCAAGAAGATCAACATAATCCAAGAAAAATAATATTAAACCAAGGCCAAACATTATTAAAATGCTGAAAGCTAGTAATAAAGAAATCTTAAAAGTAGCCAGTGATGGGGAAAAAAAAAAAATTACTTACAGAGAAAGAAGATAAGATTACAGTAGACAGTGTCTCAGAGATGTCACCTCAGAAACAAATCAAGCAAGAAAACAATGGAGTGACCCTTTGAAAGTGCTGACAGAAACTTTCAACTTGCATTTCTATACCCAGTAAAATATTTTTCAAAAATGAGGGTATTTTAAACAAAGAAATTTTAAAATACTATTTTAAATATTATTTAATATTTAATTTTTTTTACATTTTAAATTTTAAATTTAAAATTTTATTTATTTAAATTTTAAATTTTATATTTTAAATTTAAATAAATTTAATATTTAAATATTTTTAAATATTTATTTTAAATATTGAACTATTTTAATATTTTAAAGACTATTTTAAAGAAAGAAAAGTTGAGAGAATCCATTACCAGCAGCCATTCACTATAAGGAATGCTTATATGGGGTTCATCAGGCAGAAATAAAATGATAACCACAGAAATTTATGGATCTATACAAAGGATGAAGAGCACCAGTGGTGGCAAACGTGGCAAAATATGTCTTTTTTTTTCTCACTTTAAGATTGATTCATTAAATACTTGCTTATTACAGCAAAAATGACAGTAACATCATGAGATTTTTATCAGATGTAGAAGAAAGAAAGTAGCATAACAACGGCACAAAGGATAAGGGACTGCTTAGTCGTGTCGGACTCTTTGAGCCCCCATGGACTGTAGCCTGTCAGGTTCCTCTGTCCATGGGACAGAGAATCAATCAAAGCTAGAATCAATGCAGCAGGTATTGGTTTCAAATACTAGAGTAAGTTGCTATGCCCTCCTCCAGGGGATCTTCCCAACCCAGGGGATCAAACCCAGGTCTCCTGCTTTGCAGGCCATCTGAGCCACCAGGGAAGCACATCACTATCTTTTTAAGCAAAAAGTATATTTACCTAATCATTATAAATGTGAACTCTAATTCTAACCATCTGTCCACTCCCATCCTATGTAGGAAACACACCAGCAGCAGATTCACACCAGTTTGTAACTTGACCTAAAGTTGGAGGTAATTATTATCAGCTGGTCGATTTTATTTCAACAAAAAAATATATCACAAACTAAATTATTTTAAAAGTGTATTACAAAAAGGCAACAGATACAAGAAAAGTCACTATATGTTCATGATTTAATATTTACATCACATCTAATAATCACTGGGCGTCAAGCTTGACCATCTTAGCTCTTTCTTGTCAATACAAAGATTAATGCAGGCTGTTCACACGCTGACGTTGAGGTCTATTAAAAGAACTCTTCCTATTGATTGCTTTCTTGGCCCATTCCTGCTGGGCCTTCTTTGAACTTTACATTAAAAAAACATAGCCTCAAAAAAAAAACAAAAACATAGCCTCATTTGAATTATTTTTTAATTTAATAAGTAAATAAATGGAAGTCAAGATCTACCAAGGAAGATCTTATTCCTGAGATGGTACCAGGTTTTAATAGGTGAGAAAGAGTTATCAAATTTTGTTTGACCCTTTCTTTAGAAATTATACCAATCCCACATTATCTCTTTGAGGCAGGTCTTACTATTATCTCTACTGTGCAGATAAGCAAATTGAGGCACATAGCCATCAAGTCATTTACCCAGAGGCTACCCAACTAGGAATGAGAACTGTTACCCTTGATAACTCCTGGTACTGTTGCATGATGAAGATTCAGAAAGCATCAACAAGGACATAAAGGAGAATTGCTGAGTGGGCAGAGATGTTCAGAACTGAAATACGACTTCAGAACCATGAAAATCAACTGGGAAAAAAGCTAGAATCAATGCAGCAGGTATTGGTTTCAAATAACCACAACTAGAGAATAATAGCTCACACTATGTCAGAGTTTTATATCAGTATAAAATGAATGTGCTAAGTCAATTAATTTGAAAAAAGGAGCTCATTAAAAAGAGTAACAGAGGAGAGTAATAGAACACCTGCTTGCCTGCAGTATTTAATTTCAAAGTTAATATTACATCATTTATATAACTTTAATATTTAATTATCACATTAGTAGTAGACACTTGAGTTTATTATAAAAACACAGTAATTTAAAAATATGTTGACTAGGGAGTTGCCTAGCTGTCCAGTGGTTAGGAATCAGCACTTTTGGTCCAGTGGTGACGACTCAGTGCTTTCACTGCTGGGGCCTCCAGCAATGCCTGGTCAGGGAACTAAGATCGCACAGAAGAAAGAAAGAAAGATAAAAAGAGAGAAAAAAAGAATAAATCTTGGTTTAAAATACAGATACACGTATATAGAGAGAAATTAGACAATCAGATTAATCAGATGCTAAGTATTATTCCTACCACATGTTTCAATTTGTAAGGTGCTAATAATAATGTACAATAAGATATAATTTAATTATTGGTATTTAAAATTAATATGTAATACATAATCAAAGATTATTTGCAGAGATGAGAATTAAGAATTCTGCTTAAATAGCAAATCATCAAAATGTTGATTCTACAGAAACTTCTACATTAAAATTACTTTGTAGAACATGTCATAAAAAATTAACTTCAGAAAACATTTAATTTTCATGGTCTAGTTTCAATTAAAATTAATTTTCAGATATGGAAAGTATGCTTTACCAAGTTATTTACAATGCTTTCAAACAATATTTAGCATATACATTCACTTAGTTCATCAGCAGATCGTAGCGGGGAAATACATAAAATACAGAACTCTGATAAACTCGGAAGATGGATGAAAACTTGTGCAAATCAGGGTAAAGTACACAGTACGGGTTACAAGTGACCATGAGTTTTAAGCTTAAGGGAATTCTCTGAGACCTTGAATTAGCGATTAGATTCCCCACAGCGACCTGGATAACTCGATACTTCTTAAGTGAATTCTAATACTCATATTTCATTCGGTTTTCACTTTTTTTCTCCTATTTAATAATTCTTTATTTCGGGCTCCCTGATGTTTGGCTTATTTGCAAATGTTTGTCGAACAAAAAATCTAGCCTTCATTTTCTGTAAAACAAGTAGAGAATCCGAGTTTGCCAAAACAAAACAAAAAACGTTTGCCGAAAGCTGAAAGATAAGAAAGACCCAGGGAGCTCAAGTGAGAGGAAGGCAAGTGTCTCCGGCGGAAACAGCTGGGTCTGCTGCCTCCGCCGGGCTGCCCGCTCCCCACGCACCCCAAGCCGGGGGCCCGCGCGGAAATACTGGCGACCTCTGGGGTCGAAGGCGGCGCTGGAGGAAGCCGCTGTAAACCCGCTCTGCGGCCCCAAAAATACACAGCATCGCGGGCCAGCGGGAGGATGCCCACCAGCAATGCGGCGGCCGAGAGGACGCCTGCACGACCCGGAAGTGCGGTGGCCGCCGCCGGAAGTGCCGCCTGGGCCCTCGGCTCTCGGCCCTTGCTCGCGTCCCACCCCGGCCGGCAGAGACGCACACTGCCAGCCGGCTCACGCACCTGTTTTCGCGGCGCTGGTCTCTCTGCCGTCGGAGACCTGGGACCTGCTGGCGGGGTGGTCGGGAGCGAAGCGGCGGGCGGACAGTAGTCCGGGAGCTTCCGAGTCCCAAGGTCCAGCGCCGCGGCCGGGGCGTCCTGACCCAGCTACCCGAGGCGCCGGGGGAGGGGCCGGCTCCACTCGCCCCGCGGGCTCCCGCCTCTTCCCGCTGGCGGTCAACTCACCGGAGCGGGTGCCCGGCGCATCTTTTACAAAAGGAGACAAGTGCGCCCCATCGGGCGCCTCGACTCGCACGGACTTTGCCGCCCGGTTGTCGCCTCCCCCAAAACTCATCTCCCCGCCCTGACCACCGCGCCCTGGCTCAGAGCCACCCGCGGAGGTTCGGCGCGCTCTTGCTGCCCCCGGCGCGCTTTCGTCCGTCACTGAGGCTCCCCAAACCCACCTCCTTGCCTTAGTATCATCCTTTTTCTCTACCGTTTTCTAGATATAATCTTGAACCTTCCACATGACAGGGTCAAACATGGATGTCTTGTGTGAATTACTGATCAAGTTATCCTAACTTTAACTCACTTTGTATTTTTTGTTAATTCGGGGATAATTGTTTTGCAATACTGTGTTGGTTTCTGCCATACATCAGCATGAATCAGTCACAGGTATGCATGTATCTTCTGGGTCCTGAACATCCCCTGCATCTTCCTCTCCATCCTTCCTGTCTAGGTTGTCACAGAGCAGTGGGTTGAGCTCCCTGTGTCAGAACAGAGCTCCCTGTGACAGAAAATTCCCTCTTGCTATCTATTTTACATATGGTAATTATGTATTTTCAGTTAATTCTCTCAGTTCTTCCTACCCTCTCCTTTGTCCTTCCCCCAATCCCCACCATGGTCCTGAGTTGCCTTTAGGTAAAAACCGTTTTCTTCTCAGATGCTTAACAATAGAGATTTTATCCAGCTTCACCTTCTGTGGTTTGTGTCAATATAATGAAAATAAAATTCTGTCAAATGAACTACTAAAAACTGCACACTCACTCTTTCTGTATTGTCCTTGCTTTGAGCTTTAAATTTAGGCTTGCAGGAAACATGGTCTTGAGTAGTAGATTTCCTGCCAGTGTGTTGAATGGAATTAAAAATGGATGCACTCCTATTTATCAAAAAACCCCACAAAAACAACCAAAAAACTGCTCTGTAGTCAGAAGACTAATTTCACAATCCATATGAAACTATTTACTAATGGAGCTTCTATAGGACCTTTAAGACTATAAAATGTTTTTTGAGCTTTGAAAGGGAAAAGTGAAAGGGAAGTCGCTCAGTCCTGTCTGACTCTGCAACCCCATGGTCTGTAGACCACCAGGTTCCTCCATCCATGGGATTTTCCAGGCAAGAATACTGGAGTGGGTTGCCATTTCCTCTCCAGGGGATCTTCCGGACTGAGGGAATGAACCCAGATCTCCCACATTGTAGGCAGACACTACAGTCTCAGCCACCAGGGAAGTTTTTGAGCCTTAGGCAAGCTATATTCAAAAGTAAGTAAGCCTAGCCAAGTCATTTTAATAAAACTAAGTTATGCTTTGATGCTTTTGAACTGTGGTGTTGGAGAAGACTCTGGAGAGTCCCTTGGACTGCAAGAAGATCCAACCAGTCCATCCGAAAGGAGATCAGTCCTGGGTGTTCATTGGAAGGACTGATGCTGACGCTGAAACTCCAGTACTTTGGCCACCTCATGCGAAGAGTTGACGCCTTAGAAAAGACCCTGATGCTGGGAGGGATTGGGGGTAGGAGGAGAAGGGGATGACAGAGGATGAGATGGCTGGATGGCATCACCGACTCGATGGGCATGAGTTTGGGTAAACTCTGGGAGTTGGTGATGGACAGTGGGGCCTGGCATGCTGCAATTCATGGGGTCGCAAAGAGTCGGACACGACTGAGCGACTGAACTGAACTGAGCTGCACTGAAGTTATATTTTGGAAGACAGCAAACTAATGTGTGTGTGTGCTCAGTCTCTAAGTTGTGTCTGACTGTTTGTAACCCCAGAGACTGTAACCTGCTAGACTCTTTCCAGTACTATTCTAGGCATGAGTACTGGAGTGGGTTGCCATTTCCTCCTCAAGGGGATCTTCCCAACCCAGGGATGGAACCAGCCTCTCCTCTTGCGTCACCTGCATTGACAAGTGGATTCTTTGCCACTGAGCAACCTGGGAAGCCCCAAAGTCATTTTATTAAAGCAATGTTATATTTTGGAAGACTACAGGCTAATACTTAGCATCTAAGATTTGGAACTGTAAAGCAGTCCCTTCTAAGAACCACTTTTGTTCACATCTTGTGGTTTGCAAGGATATTACAATATAATGCTAATGTTTGCTTTATGTAAACAGAATACAATATAATATAAACCTGTCTAGCAGGTTTACATAGGTTTCTCTCTTAACAAGATTTTTTTTCCTAAAGAAACTCAGCTGTCTCTTCGATAACACTTAAAAGGTTTGAAGCACCTTGAGATTTAAGCTTTTCCAGGAGTCCATTCAGTTGTTCACCACTGTTTCCCTAGCATACATCGCAGAAGAGGTCTGCAACAAAAACGTGGAATATGGGCTGAGAACAGTGCCTTGCCAACCCTCCGCTCCAAAAGAAAGTGCTAACTTGTTCTTCACGTTAAGAGAGTAGGGTAAAATAGCCAGATTCTTTCATATGCCTATGTGGCACCTGTTTCCCCTTGATTATGTTTCCTGAGCAGTAAAAATTATCTGAGAGGTAGAAGCTCACATAGTGGTAGCCATTGATCTTTGGCAAAGTTAAAACTAAATAGTAAAACAAGAGGAGCTGTATTTGCCAGGCATTGTTGTAGGAATGCCATGAAAGAGAAGGAATGACTCCACCTGCCTCTACTAGGAAGGAGGTCTGAAAGAAATGTCTGAAGGGAAAAAGAAAATCACTAGGAGTCTCAGTCGACTCAATGGCCATAAGTTTGAACAAACTCTAGGAGACAGTGAAGGGCAGGGAAGCCTGGCATGCTACAGTCCGTGGGGTCACAAAGTGTGGAACACAACTGAGCAACTGACCAGCAATAGCAAAGGAATCTCAGAGATGTTGTTTGTCATGAACTGAATGTTCCTTTTCCTCCAAAATTCATTGTATTTAATCCCCAATCCCCAGTGTGGTGGTATTTGGAGGTGAGGCCTCTGGGAAATAATTAGGTTATGAGACTAGACCTCTCTAGAATGTGATTAATGCCCTCCTAAGAAGACATAGGGGCTGTTTCTTTTTCTATCATGTGAGGATACAATGAGAAGCCAGCCAT
Source organism: Cervus elaphus (assembly GCF_910594005.1). Lineage (NCBI taxonomy): Eukaryota > Metazoa > Chordata > Mammalia > Artiodactyla > Cervidae > Cervus > Cervus elaphus. The sequence goes on from NC_057825.1 coordinate 83,053,318, forward strand.
GTGCAACCCAGAAGAGGACCTTCACCAGAAACCAATGTTTTTGGTGCTTTGATCTCTGATATCCCACCTCCAGAATCACGAGAAATAAATCTTGGCTATTTAAGTCACTCAGTCTATGGTAATTTGTTACAGTAGCCCACACTAAAGACATTCTTATTCATCACCACTAGCACAGTATTACAGTCAGCTAACACCTCTTCTGTACAGGCCTTCACAATTTGTCCCCACCTACTTTTCCAGCTTTTCTCTACCATTTTCACCAGACGTCAATTCTTCACTTCAGCTATAGGCAAACTACCCTGTTTTCTTTCCATCGATCACACATTTCCCCAGCACCTGTGTCCTTTTTAGGCTGCTGTCTGTGTCTGTAATACCCTGCTCTTTGCCACCTGTCAAAAAACCAATTTATCCAATTTAATCTGCTTCCCTTGAGAAGCTACTTCACACGTTCTCCTCCTCCCCCTAAGAAGTACTCCTCCACGCCCTGCCAAAACTCTGTGGAAGGGTGAGGCGTTCCCATGAGCACAAACCCGCTCCGCGCTGACTTTCTGCGCCCTGCTCTCCAGTACACGGGTTATTATTACCACCTGCTCAGTGACTGCTGCATCCTGGATTCCGAACATATTCAAGGCAAGGATGTATTCATCTCTGTATCCCCAGCGCCTGGCACAGCGCTCATATTCTATATTGATAAATGTTTGAAAAGCTTTTTTTTTTTTAGTATTATTTATTCTCAGGAGAAAAGCAATATGAAATGCGTAGTCTTTTAGATGGTGGAAACATGAGAAGTGTCAAGGGTATGTGGTGCAGGGGGTAGTGTTTCATTTTTATTTCTTGGGTTTTACCTACGTGGTTTTATTTCCAAGAAGAAATTGAATGACAAAGTTGGTGGATGAAGGAGCCATCCAGGCATAACTGAAGCTCCAAGTTCCCCAGCTTAGGTCTGTAAACTGGAGAGAGATCTAATAGCAACTACACCCACAACAGAAAGATTGATTGACTCCTACACTCAGTTCCTGCTTTATTCTGTACGTGAATTATCTTAGTTCATCTTCCCAACAGTCTTGTGAAGTAGGTTATTTTACAAATGAGTCTTTGCTGCCTGCGATGGAACGTTGGAAGGGAACTCTTCATAAGACCTTTGGTAAGCACATCATAGCACTTCTCAAGTAATACTGTTCTGTCTGCATGTCCTACTTCAGTTACTTGGCTTTAAGCCTTCTCTGCTCCCTTTATGGGGATTGAACCTCCAGATCAGAGCACTTATCCCATGGAAGCCTTCCTTGTTAGGGCTCTGCCACTATCTCTAAACCACAGGGTAGAAAGTTATGGTGGGTCTATCATGTTTAGCATAAACTAGGAATAGAGTTTTGGGGAAAATAATCCTGTGTCTAATATAAACATTTTGGGGCTTTTTTTTTAATTTCAGGGATCTATAGAACACAAGAAAATTATTCCCAAAATTTCTGGAAAAATACCTATGACTAAAATTGGACCTGCCAAGGGAAAAATGCTTTTATTGAAAAAGGTATAAGGATAAGTTTATTAACTATTGACATAAGACTAAGCAATTAGTATAATAAATCATCAGTCACATCATACAATAAAACAGCCCACTATTTTGGTACTGAATGAATATTAAATGGCATTTTAAAAAAACATGTATAAAAAAGAAGTTAGCAACAATATTTATGTAATACAATGTAGCAATTTGATATTAATCAATTTGTTAAAAATATAACCACCTCATTAAAGTATATAATTCTTATAAGAAAATTTTTGTTTTGATAGAAAAATTAAGTTTTTGTTCAATATCATGTAAGTTGCCTGATTGATGCTAACCTTGGCCAATGATTATCAGCAGTTTTTCCATGACAGGTAAAGATAGGGATGAAGATTCTTCAGATATTACAGGAGTTTTGTAAGTCACATTCTTACACTGAGTTTCTGAGTACAACCTGTTCAAACAACTGCTTTGGATTTACTCTAAAATGGAACTCAACCAATTCAGAGCAAAAAGTCAATTTGTCCCTCCCTTCTGCATTCTTTCTTTATCTTCAGAGCAACTGTTATGGGACATCTTTGACAGTATGTATGTCAACTTTATACGTCAAGGTCAGTTTCATTGTTTGTGGAAGATAGCAAAGAAGTCAAATGTTCCTCAATTAGAAAAATATTGTTACAATATATGTATGTACAAATTAGGCAAAATAACTGAATAGTTTTAATTATATATAAAACTAGAACAAAAGATTTCATTTAGGACATGGATAAGTAAATTTTGTGTATGGTTCTCCTGGGAAAAATTAGGGTTAGCAATTTTCCAGACCTACTATCCTCAGACAATCCAAAGAAAACTTATTTTCCCTTTAGGAACAATATCTCATTCAGGAAATCATTCAGTAGACAGAGGCAGCCTCTTGGTGTGCAAATCAGCTTATAGAGACAGTTACTGTCCTAATGCAATAGAGACACATTAACTAGTCAACCACTGTTAAAACTTTTTCCATTTTGTAAAAGTTGTGTTCCTGTCTTTATAATTAAGGTGTGTATTTGGACTCTCATTCAAAGAGTGAATCTAGAAAAAGAAGGAAATTCACCACCATAATGATTTTAGAAGAAAGCTTGTCTCATTAAGCAAGTGACCAAGTCATTTGTATTATAATAAAAAATAATTGTAGTTTGACTGCTTAGAACTGGAAACATATCATAAAAGTCATTCTATAGAAATTGTGGTTTGTTACTTAAGTAACCCCATAAAATCCTTTTAATCCATATGATAATATGATCAATGGTTTTCAGCTGAATTCTAACAGAACTGCTGATGTCAGGAAATCATCTTCTGTACTATGGCCTTGGCTGCTTCCATTAAAAAAAAAAAAAAAGTATCCTTGACTTTACCAGCTGCAGCAGCTAATAACTGTCCAATGAAAGAGAAACACCCATCCTCCAGCTATGATGTCTGCTTACCAGCTAATGCTAATACATCCCACGGCCAGTCAGCCTCTGCCAGATTTTTAGCAATGAAAGAACTACCTATTCAGTAATGGGGCTCTTCGACTTTCTTGCATGAAGCAAAGCAATCCTTCCGATCCTCCCTAAAACAAAAAAATTTCTGACAGTAATAACATTTACTCTCTCTCTTACTAGTGGAAACCTCCCGTTTCTCAAAACAAATAAAAGGGTGCTAAGAGGAGCTTCTCTTCCAGATGTCATCTCCTATATGATGACATCATATAGGAGACACAACTCAGAAGGCACAACTCATTTATGTATTTCATAAATGAAAGACTGTTGACAAAACTAACTCGAATAATTTAGTTATTTGCATGCAGAAATTTTGCAGAGTGAAAATAGCTTCAAAAATCTTCATAAAGCATTTAATTGTGAGAATCCAACTTTAGACGTAAAGGCACTTCCCTTATTTTCCTCTGCTAAATGTTTGCTATTATGGAGATGTGACCATAATTATGTATCATGATTTTCTCCTCTTTTTAGGAGGTAGAATCTATAAAGATCTTTCATCAAAATAATTTACTACTACTGTGGCTTAAGTCATGGCTTTAAAGGCATCAAACATCTAAATAAAAAATGAAAATTTCAGTTGATCCAAATAGTTTTAAATATTTTGGTACCACCCATTATCTTTCCTAAAACCCTGCCTCTCCTCTGTGTCTCTACCATATCTCACAGCTATCTCTATCAAAAACTTCAAGAGAAAAATTTCCACTCACAGCCTTCACTTCCTGGCTTCTTACTCACGTATCAGCTTGCTGCAGAAACCACTAAAGCGGCGCTGATGCTGCTCTCACAAGAAGGACAAGTTCTCCTCATTTCCCCCAGACAGTGGCTTTTTGTCTCTTTAGAGAGCTTCTCAACTTCAGTACTATTGATTTCTGTTATTGTTTTTGGACTGGAGAATTATTTGGTGTAGGGAGAATTCTGTTTGGGGATATTTAGCAACATCCTTAGCCTTGACCCATCAGTTAGTATGAGTGGGCTTGTGCTCAGCCATGTCTGACTCTTTGTGACCCCATGGACTGTACCCCCCCCAGGCTCCTCTGTCCATGGGATTTTCCAGGCAAGTATACTGAATTGGGTTGCCATTTCCTCCTCCAGGGGATCTTCCTGACCCAGGGATCAAACCCATGTCTCTTGCATCTCCTACATTGGCAGGTGGGTTCTTTACCACTGCACCACCTAGGAAGCTACCAAGTGAATATAGTAAGTACATTTTCCTAGTGAAATAAACAAAACTTGCTAAGCAATGCCCCAGCATTGAAAGAGGATGCTATAAACTCTTTATTTCTAAGTTTTGGATAACTTTTTCTTAAAAGCATGGACCATGCCTTATTCGTTTTTCTATCCTCAGTACCTGATATTCAGTGATATAGATTGCAAATGAATAAATAGATTGATGGGTAAATGAAACTATCTAGGTATCTAAAATTTTCACTTTCAACCAGAAATTTTGGCAAGTTTGAACTTCGGTGATCAGCCTATGTGATTGCTTAAAAAAAATTTATTTTAATTGGCTAATTCCAAGTAAGGTAACGTAAAGGGAGATAGTCCCCTTGGCCATGGAATTGTAAGGAAGCTGAAAAAGGAACTTTCCAAAATTAAGTAGAAATTTTTGATTTCACCTCAGATACCTAAATCTTGCCTAAAGTCAGCTCTGTTTATCAAAAAGGCTTTTCTCATCAGAATTATACTATTGAGAATTTGGGATTCTTTCAAAATATATGTACTCTTTGAAATGTTTTAGTGTCACTGGTTTCTGGTTTGCAAAGTGCACTAAGTCTTTCAGTCATTTGTAACTAAGTCATTTATAACTAAGAAGACAAACGGAAAGACTGGGATGTGTAGGTGCATACAAATCAACTGAACTGCTTGCTGATTATGTACAGTCTCTGAGTATCAAAGCTTCCAATTCTTATTTCTAAGATGGGGTCCAGGAATTTGTATTTCAAAATATTATCCTGAGTTGATGTTGCATGGACCACCCCTCAAGAAACATAGCATGTAGCTGAATTTCTAAAGTAAAAACAGGATCAGGCAGCCTTATTCTAGAGGAACAACCGTTGAATCTGGTTTTTATTCACTTTTGCTCTTTTATGCAAAAGGGTTCAAAGACCATGCTGAAAGGAACCAAATGATATTATGGTTTTGGAAACTAAGTATTTCATTAGGAGTTTTCTTTACTATTTCTCCTGCCACAGGGAGAGGGTTAAGAAAATAGTCCTCTTTCTCCTGCTGAGAAAATAGTCTCAGCAGGAGACTAAATGGTCCCTGCTTCTCCAGCCTCTTCTGACAGGTGCACACCCCTGGCTTGGGGCCTGTGGGGCAGTTCTCAGCCATGTGTCCTAGCATGCCTGCAGGAGATGAGATGAGGCAACCCTCACATGAGCAGCACCTGCTCTTTCATTCTTGGCCAGCAGGTTTAGAGCTATCATCCGAATCAATCATTTATGTCACAATCATTCTCTGCTCGCCAAATTCCTTTGCTCCCACCAGTTAATTCCTAGATGTGTATAACCTGTGAACACAGTCAAAGATTTCATACAAGAGGTGTGAGAATGCTTTCTGCCTCCTTTATCAGACAGGACGCTTCACAGTCGTGGGGTACATGGGAGCATTCAAAGCTTCTACATGTTAGTGTTTGATGGTCATCCCAACCTCTGAGATGGACAGAGCAGGGATTTTCATTTTCACTTCACAGATGAGGAAACAGTCTCTCAGCGATTAAGTCACACAGTGGAAAACAACAGGCATTTCTCTAGAATAAGGCTGCCCGATCTCATGTTTACTTTAGAAATTCAGCTACATGTGATGTTTCTCAAAGGGTGGCCCATGCAACATCAACTCATGACCTTATTTTGAAATGCAAACTCCTGGACTCCATGTCAGAACTAAAAATCTGAAGGTTTGGTGCTCAGAGAATCTACATAATCAGCAAGTAACCTCATTGATTTATAAGCAAATAAATTTTAAAAGCTCAGTACTCTTGACTTACTATGAAGGGCTCTTTCTTGCCTCTCCTACTGAAGCCTAGCTTTGCATTTCTGCTCCTTGTTGGCTGAATTGTGAGAGCAAGTTTAGGCCCAGATGATGAGTGAGCAGAAAGGTAAAGCAGCGGTAGTTAATTTTTCACGCACAAAATCTGAAGTTCATTAACATTTCCCACTTGTGCATTACTGATTTTAATCAGCAGGGAAAGAAAACTTAAAAGTGTAAAGAGTATAAATAGTACCCTTTATTGCTGAGAGACTAGAGATATACTATTCATTGTTTCATAAAGTTTTTATAAAATGTCTTTCAAGTCTTGATCTTAGAGATGATAAGCCATGTTCATTATTTTCATCTAGCACTGATTTCCCATTTCCTTAAGATTATTTCCAGTCTAGTACTTTTGTGGAAAACACAACTTGTTCAGATCTTTGCTACAAGGTTCCATAGTGTGTTTGTGAATTCCTAGACTCAGAATTAGAAGGGACTTAGGGAGGTCACTTAGGTGATATCTAAAGGAATATTTCTAGGGTTCTACATATAAAATCAGAGGTGTTGGGGATGACACAAGGTCTTGTGACCTTTACTAGCGCAAGCATCTGTTGCACTTTACTCAGAAGGAGTAAGCAAGTAAACACACTTTCAAATGAAATCTTGGAATAACTGATAAGAACAACTTAAATTTGCAGGTTCAAAACATTTGAGCAGTTGGAAATTTACTTTTCCAAATAGTGCCTCAGTTTCTAACAACCATTGTCACAAAAAGTAAGAGCCTCCTGAAGTATATCTCAGGAATAAAAGAGTGATAAAATTTGGCAGCTTTTGAACTTATGCAGTAACCAGCAAAGATAACACAAGCCTGCATTCATTACATGAATTGCTGAAAAATCATTCTTGTGATTCCAGGGAAATGGTGTCGCTCAGTACTTTTAGTTAATCCTAAACATAATACTTTTATAAGACTTACTAGATTGGATTTTAGGGATCATCACTTAGATCATTGAAAGTAATCAAACAGGGAATACATTCATGAAGAGTTGTGGTAGGAAGAGGGAAAATGTAAAGAATGAAAATCTAGGAGTAGATGGGGTCACAAAATAACAGTAAAGAGGCCACATCCTCTGTCCACATGTATACTTACAATTTCTAAATATTCATAATAGTGTCTTTTCTTTGATCTGTCATGGTATTATGCAAAAGCCACCTAAAACACTGAAGACAGAAACCCATATCAGGAGCAGAACTAGAATTAGAAGCAAGGCACTAAGAGGATGTTTCCGAGAGGGCATAGCCTTCTCCTGTTGGATATAAATATCTCATGGAACCTCCAACTCAGACAAGGATACCACAACGAAAAGGCCAAACACATGCCTCTCTTGCTAAATGAGTAACTTCGAATTCCTCACTGGTTACAGTTTTCTCTTACCTCTAGTCTGCTCTCCTTATACATAAGATTTATTGATTCCCTTCAGGAAGCTCCCTTGAAGAAGGAAATGGCAACCCACTCCAGTATTCTTGCCTGGAGAAGCCCATGGACAGAGGAGCCTGGCGGGCTACAGTCCATGGGGTCACAAAGAGTCAGACATGACTGAACATATACACATTCACTTCCTAGAATTGCTCCCTCTTTCTGACAATGCACACTTTAGAGCATTCCTTATATCCTCCCTAAAACTACCCAAGCCAAACTCAAATCCTGTATGTGCATTCTAATAATCTTTTATGAAACATCTTGCTGTCAATTGCAAGTGTGCTCCTGATGGTCTTTGGCTGGAGAGTATTGACAGTTAAAGTATTCCTTAAACAGGTAGGTAACTTTTTTTGAATTGGAACTCCGAGATCAAATGGGCTAATGTTTGAAACTGTGATCAATATTGCCTAATTGCCCTCAAAATAATATTCGTTTCAAATGCTCATCAGCAGTTTTTCTATTGGTTGTTAGTTTTTTCTAATGGTTGTGCAAGATTTTCTTTGTTATAATGATAACATCGGTTACAATAAAGCAGACACTCTTCTAAGTGTTTTCCATGCTACAAACTCATGTTAATCCTCATACCAAACCTGTGAGGTAAGTTCTATTATTCCCATCTTACAAATTAGAAAGCTGCGGTAATTAGAGGTTATGCAGTTTGTATGTGGTCACATGGCTGGGAAGTGCTGGAGCTGGGATTTGGATCCAGAGCCTCTGCCTATAGCCGCAATATCATGGTGCTTTATTGCAACAGTGGAAAATAAGCAGCATTCACATGAAGAAGTAGTTAAAGCCCCAGGGAGAGACATAAAAATCGTCTGGAGTAAATGAAAAGCCATGCCACATTCCTAAAGATTTACTATTTTAAGAATGTTATGTGTCCTCATTTTAATCCACACAACTTCAACTCAAAACAGGCCATTCTGGGGTGCTTTACAAAAGCATTATTTTAATGTTCAACTAGAAAAATAAACTGTATGAATAATAAAAAGCAATTCTGAACAATAATAATGAAATTAGACCAGCTCTACGAATTATTAACATTTACTATAAAATAGATACTACAGCACAGAACTGGTACAGGAATAACATAATTAGTCCTGACTGTGGGCTTTTCACCTTAATAAGTCCTGGTGACCATTTGACCTCTGGAGGAAATTTGGCTATCTCTGGAGACACTTTGGTTGTCACCACCAGGGAGAAGCTATTAATATCTAGGGGACACAGGGCAGGGAAGCTGTCAAATGTCTTTCAATGTCCAAGACAGCCCTGTATAACGAAGAATGATCAATTCCAAGTGTCATAGTGCTGAGGCAGGAATTCTGCCTGAGATGAACTTTGGAGTAGAAGGTGGTATCGTAACCCCTTAAATCACATCATTTAGGCACCTTTAAAAATTTTTTTTATTTTACTTCTACAGTGACTTACTATTGGATCTTTTTCATGAAAATCATTTCCTGATTTTTTTTCGAAGACCTAAACACATTGGAAGAAAATTTATGACCAACCTAGACAGCACATTAAAAAGCAGAGATATTACTTTGCCAACAAAGGTCCATCTAGTTAAAGCTATGGTTTTTCCAGTAGTCATGTATGGATGTCAGAGTTGGACCATAAAGAAAACTGAGTGCCAAAGAATTGATGCTTTTGAACTGTGATGTTGGAGAAGACTCTTGAGAGTCCCTTGGACTGCAAGGAGATCCAACCAGTCCATCCTAAAGGAGATCAATCCTGAGTGTTCATTGGAAGGACTGATTTTGAAGCTGAAACTCCAATACTTTGGCCACCTGATGCAAAGAACTTACTCATTTGAAAAGACCCTGATGCTGGGAAAGATTGACGGCATGAGGAGAAGGGGATGACAGATGATGAAATGGTTGGATGGCATCACTGACTCAATGGACATGAGTTTCAGCAAGCTCCGGGAGCTGGTGATGGACAGGGAGGCCTGGCATGCTGTAGTACATGGGGTCGCAAAGAGTTGGACGTGACTGAGTGACTGAACTGAACTAAAACACATTCCATAGTATGCATTTTGGAGCTTTGAAAGGAAAAGGTCTATATGAATAAAAAGATTTTGCTGCAAGTCTATAACTAAGGCTGTATATTTATAACCTAGGCTATATCCAAGGGTCCACTGTGCACCTATTATATGCCTAGTGTGGTTCTGGAACCTGAGAATGCAGTGAACAAGATACTCAGGGTGATGCAGGGTGGTAACATTCTCATTGGGGAGAGACGACAGACAAATCATCAACTCTAAAGCATGCTGGCAGAGCTAAGGGCAATGGTAAGTTTAAACAGGGGAACACGGACTTCCCTGCTTGTCCAGTGCTTAAGACTCCATGCTCTTAATGCGGGGGGCACGGGTTTGATCCCCAGCGGGGGAAGATCCCACATGCCACATGTACTAAGTCGCTTCAGTCGTGTCCGACTCTTTGCGACCTTATGGGCTGTAGCCCACCAGGCTCCTCTGTTCATGGGATTCTCCAGGCAAGAATACTGGAGTGGGGTGTCATGCCCTCCTCCAGGGATGGAATCCGTGTCTCTTAAGTCTCCTGAATTGGCAGGTGGGTTCTTTACCATTAGCACCTCCTTGGAAGCCCTTTGGCGGTGGCCAAAAAAAAAAAAAAAAGAAATAGGGGAACATATCAGAGGGGCAGGTTTAGACTGGACAGTCAGAGAAAACCTTGTGGAGAAGAGTGCTCTAAGCCTCCAAGCTGAGATTCAAGTGAAGGACAATAGAAACAGAGGGAACGGCTGGGCAAAAGCGTTAAGCTAGGGGTGATCTTGGCCACTAGATGAATGAGATGATGGCTGGTATAGTGCACCATAGTGATGGAGAGACAGTGGGTCCAGGATGAGACTGGAGGTGTAGGCAGGACCACATGACGGACACCATGTAAGAAGTGTGAATTTCATTCTAAGTAAAATAGGAAGTGGGAGGGTGTAAGGATTTGGTTTTCATTTTTAAAGGATTGGCCTGGATACTCTGAGCAGGAAATGGAAGACAAATGTAGAAGCAGAGAGTCCAGCTGGGAGGGATGTTAGTTCATCCAGTGGAGAGGCAGTGGTGGTGTGGACAGGGGAAATAACAGGTGACATGGAGAGAGAGTGTCTTGGGATTTGGGTGTGGCTTGGCTCATTTTGTGAACTCATAGGGCAGGCCCTGGATAGCTTACTTATATTGATAATAAAATTCTCTTCATATAAAGTAGGAGTGATGAGGTTAGGGACCTAGAGAAAGAAAATGAGGTGGAGAGTATGACCTAATGTCCCAATAAGATCTTCTAGTGGAGGGCTTCATACAAGAGGTGTAAGCAACATTCTTTTGTCTTGGGTGACAGGCGAGATACAGGAGGAAGGGTATGAAGGTTCCTTTCCCACTGGGAAGACTCTAATGTATGTAACGTAAGGTCTGGAAGATCAGGGCTGAGTCCTGGGGAAGCCATGGTGTTCACTGGGAAACAGCAGGTGGTCAGTGGATACAGTCATACACAGAGGAGGGTTTTTCTAAAAGCAGAACTGATGTGTTTGTGAGGACATATAAGATGCTTGCTGGGGACTTCTGAAAATGCATGAGGCATCTTCATTTTTGGGAATCAAGATCCTATATCAGTGATTGGGGACAGTGAGTCAGCAAATATGAGCTAATGTGATGTTACATATACTCACCCTCTGGTGCATCTTGGTGAAATGTGGGTTATATTTAAGCTATTAGGTTGAGTCAACAGATCTACTTCATTGTCTATATAGGACAACCAGCACTGCCAAGTGTCTTAAAATTCAGATAATGATGTGTTTTCCGCAGCATGTGGAACTTACTGCTTCTTAGTTCAGTGGTTAAAGTACTTTTTCTTCCACCTTTGAATTTTATGTATGCAGAAAATATCACTGGTTAAAGTCACATACTCACCATTAGCTGTTATAAATCTCTAGATAAAGGATGATGAGACTAGAAGGAAAATGGTGCATAGGAAGGGGTACATAAAGTGAAAGCAAGGAATATATTTGATACTTTTGTGTGTTTGATTGGCCACATGCTCTAAATGTGATGAGCTCTAAGAATTTTTGCCCAAAGGAGAAAAGTGGAAAATACATATCACTCAGGAATGCTTTTTTAAAAAATAATTTTATTTATTCATTTTTGGCAGTGTTGGGTCTTTGTTGCTGCGCAGGTTTTTGTCTAGTTGTGGAGAGCGTTGTCTACTTTCTAGTCACAATGCTCAGGCTTCTCTTGTTGCAAAGGACTCTAGGGCATAAAGGCTTCAGTAGTTGTAGCACATGGGCTCAGTAGTTGAGGCTCCGGGGCTCTAGAGCACAGGCTCAATAGTTGTGGCGCATGGGCTTAGCTGTTCCATGGCATGGGGATCTTCCCAGATCAGGGATCGAACCCATGTCTCCTGCATTGGCAGGCGGATTCTTTACCACTGAGCCAGTGGGGAAGTCCCACTCAAGAATGCTTTTAACCACAAGTAACAATAACAAAATAATCCAACTAACAGTAGCTTAAAAAAAGGCAAGTGCTTTCTGGCTTTGATTCACCAGTCAGTGATGCCATCAAAGGCCAGACTCAATCCTCCTGCACAGTCATCTACGGCATTGGCTCTTGGTCCTAAGGCTTGTCTTGCTCATGGTGGGAAGAATGGAGAGAGAGAGACACGGCGCCGGTTGTCAGGAAAGAGATGCTGTCTCAGAAATCCTCATGAAACATGCTTGTAAATCCTTGGCCAGAAATGGAACATGTAGCCATTTCTAGTTGCAAGAGAAGCCAGGAAAGGGGTTTTCTGACCTCCAGAGTTGAAGAACGAAAGAGTAAAGGATACTGCAAATGGTTTTGGTTAATCAGCCAACAAGGTATGCTGTTCTGACCGAGAGGGAGGTGGAGTGTGTAACTGAGATCCAGACGCTGATCTCTGCAGTACACAGCAGGGGATTGCAGCCTACTGTGTACACTGGCTGTCTTCTCGGTCTCTCCCTTGTCTTGATACAATACTGTCTCGGTACTTAACATCACGTGGTAACATATTAATGCAAATATTGAGAGATCTCTTGCATTGAAGAGTTTTTAAGCAAAATCATGGTCTCATCACCTGCTTTTTAGTTGCCATTCAATGCTCTATTTTCATAAACTGTGGATTCTAAGAATATTTTTATACAAACTGCCAATTGCTGGCAGACTCAGGCAAGATTTCTTTCTGAAATAAGGATTCTTATGTACTCAGTGGTCTATGTAAGAGCCTATGGTTTGAGATGCCTTCAGCAGATTGGAGAGGTGAACTGGAAGAAAAAGAACAGAAGATAGTAACTAGGTGGTGAGGACTTTGAAAGAAGGGAGTTCTCAAAAATATTGTCTTAAGGATATAGAGGTAGCTACCATAAAGCTGTAAGGAAAGACTTTGGGCCTGGAAAGTGTGGTTTTTGCAAAAGAGGAGAAATATAAATATTAAAACTAGAAAGTTAAAGAATTAGGAATCATTAAAGATAAACTAAAATTTATTTTTTATCTTTTATCTTTAAATGTTTAAAATGATTGAAATAAATGTCTAATCAGAGTGTCTGGATTCTAATCTGCCTGATTTTCCCTAATTTTTCTAGATCCAAAGAATCACAGCAGGAAAATTAGAATACAAACTAAAACATTTTTGTTCCATCTTCACAGCTTATGGGAATTAGTTCTGCCTTCTATGATTTTTAATATATTGCTTGGACATCTCTGGTTGCAAGTAACAAAAAAACAACTTGAAGTGCCTTAAACACTCGAGATTTTTCTTATCCCACATCTTAAAAAGTCTAGAGGTTAGATTGATTCGGCATCTCAACACTGTCATTAGGAGCCCTGACACTTTCCACATGTCCGTGCTACTAGCCACAGCATATTGACTTTCAGTCCAAGGCTTGTATTCTCATGGTTGCAAGATGGCTGCACATCTCTAGGAATCATGCTGAAAGGTTGTTGCTGAATGATAAGATGCTGGGATTCTTGGCCTCCAGAGGAGATGAATTCAATCCGGGGCCATAGGCGAGGCTGGATCACTCAGAGCTTTTGTGTAATAAAGTTTTATTAAAGTATAAAGGAGATAGAGAAAGCTTCTGACATAGGCATCAGAAGGGGGCAGAAAGAGTACCCCCCTGCTAGTCTTCAGGTGGATGTTATATAGTCACTAGCAGTCTGTTAATGAAAAGAAAGGAATGTCTTATAACTCAAAATGGTGCCAGGCCCCTCATCCATAAGTTGCATTTTGTGATAAACTTGGCACCAGATAATTCATCCCAGGCCATAAAACGATTGACTTGAATCTTGTAGAAGGGCGGATTACCATACAAATAGTTTCATTTACATAGATTAGGGGAACAATATCTGAGTATAACATCCTGGTTTGTCAAGTAGGTTGAGCCATTTGGCGGAACCAACTTGAAGACAGAGTCTGGGGTACATTAACATAGCTTAAGACAAACATTTCCATAAGAAAAATATATTGGTTAACTCAAGGTTTGAGAATAATTAGCTTCAGGTGAAACCAGGTGTCACGGCAACACACCATTTTAAGAGAAACCTCCTTTTAAATTTGTATAGAGAAGGAAAAAAAAAATATCTCTAGTTTGTTTCCTCCTGCCACTTAAGAGAGATAAAAATGTCTGACTCTTGCAGCCTATTTCCTCCGTTTGGAGACCCCTGACCTTCCGGCCTGTTACCCTCTCAATGCCCTCTTACAACTGCTTCCAAATGCAAGAGAGAAGACAGAGCCTCTCCTCATGCATTGCTTTCTCTCTCAGAGTGAAAAAGATTTCCCTAGGTGTTCCTTATGTCTCAATGGCCTTAACGGATCATCCCTGTGCCATAGCTATTTTAGAAAAGTACGTGACTGTTATCTTGCACCCCTTTTGTGTGAGGTAGTCTCTGTCAAACAGCAGGAACAGGGAGGGGAATGGCTATTGTGGAGGGAACCTTGTGAGTAAGGAAACAAAATGATAAATACTTCATTAACAGATTTGGTATCTTTCCTAAGACATTTCAATAAAAGTGAGTCAGATTTTAAACCTGACTTCAAATCAGAATAGTTCAGTCCCGAGTGTTTCCTATCTCCTGAGAGTAATTCTAGTTAATTAACCACCTTCAGAAAACAGAATGCTCATCATGAACCTAAGCTAGCCCCCTGCTAATACTTCTGCACTTTAAGGGGTAATGCCTGCATGAAAAAGGAGGATGTGTTCCAGCAATATATTACATTGCCAAAAGCATCATTAACAGAGATCTATATAATATAGGAAGTCAAGAATCTTTAATCCCTTAATCCTGGCTAGCAATGAGATAGGAGAAATCAAAATTGCCTATTCAAGGCAACTCAGTTATTTTCAGGTTTTAAGTCTGGGATTCTCCCTGTTCCCGTTCACTTTCTCTTTCTGGGCTCATGCTCTGGCTTCAGCTGCTGAGTCCGGTCGTGTCTATGGCCTTCAGTGTCAAGGTCTAGCATTTTGTTTCTTCTGTGGCTCGATCATAAGCGTTTTCTGGTCTCTGGCCTTCTCAGCACTCAGCTCCCCGCTCCTACTCCATCCCTCAGGGTTTCAGAAACCTTTGCCTGCTTTCCTACCTGGGCGGGGTAGCAGAGTTTTCGGAGACAAACTGGCCTATTCATAAAAAAATAATAGTGACACAGTTAATCATCAATATCTAAAGAGACACTTCTTGACCATGAGATGCTACAAAATCTCTAGTTTCCTTTTACCTATGTGCTTGCAAGTTGCGATTATGATAGAGGAAAATAAGAAATAAGCATTGTTTCACAAGAGCTGCTCTGGGAAAGCAGGAAGAATTCAATCCTTTCTTTTTCAATAAGGGAACAAAGTCAGAGATAAGATAGTGTTGCCTTGGGAAAAAATGTTTGCTTTCAGTGGTTTTCCTCCTGGGACCCTGACTGGCATTTGGGGATTCAGCACTCAGAACTGTGTGGGTTTTTGTGCCAGTGACCTTCGCTTATAAAGTATTCACCTTCTGGAGTGAAAAGCTGTGAGATGCTAAGTACTCCCATACTGAATCAGTGCCTCGGGGCCTGAGTGGCATGGGGGCTGTGGAATGAAACTGACATTTTTTTTGTCTTAAAAAAAAAAAAGAAAACATGGAAAGAAAGAGATGACTGCTGTAGTTTTACCACCATCTTTAAATGTTTCATGCAGTTTAAAGGAAGAGTTTTGAATGATGACAATCTACATGTTTCAATACATACCATTTTGCAAGTTAACATTTAAGTGAAGTTCCACACAGATATAAATCTATCAAGGATTTTTCTGTGGGTGGTGGTGGCTGGGATTTTAGCCTTGGGCTGTCTTGATGAAATAAACCTTTGAGGGAGAACTGGCCTATTGTTTTGACCTCTGAAATTGATTTATTTTGTGAGCTCAAGCAAGTCACCTCAAAGGATTTTTGTCATAGTGAGTCAAGGACAAAATAGTCCACTGAAGAAGGGAATGGCAAACCAGTTCACTATTCTTGTCTTGAGAACCCCATGAATAATATGAAAGGGCAAAAAAATAGGACACTGAAAGAGGAACTCCCCAGGTCAGTAGGTGCCCAATATGCTACTGGAGATCACAGGAGAAATAACTCCAGAAAGAATGAAGGGATGGAGCCAAAGCAAAAGCAACACTCAGGTGTGGATGTGACTAGTGAGGGAAGTAAAGTCTGATGCTGTAAAGAGCAATTTTGATAGGAACCTGGAATGTTAGGTCCATGAATCAAGGTAAATTGGAAGTGGTCAAACAGAAGACGGCAAGAGTGAACACCAACATTTTAGGAATCAGTGAATGAAAATGGACTGGAATGAGTGAATTTAACTCAGATGGCTATTATATATACTACTGTGGGCAAGAATCCCTTAGAAGAAACGGAGTAGCCCTCATAGTCAACAAAAGAGTCTGAAATGCAGTACTTGAATGCAATCTCAAAAATGACAGAATGGTCTCTGTTTGTTTCCAAGGCAAACCATTCAATATCACAGTAATCCAAGTCTATGCCCTGACCAGTAATGCTGAAGAAGCTGAAGTTGAATGGTTCTATGAAGACCTATAAGACCTTCTAGAACTAACACCCAAAAAAGATGTCCATGTCCTTTTCTTTATAGGGGACTGGAATGCAAAAGTAGGAAGTCAAGAGATACCTGGAGTAATAGGCAAATTTGGCCTTGGAGTACAAAATGAAGCAGGGCAAAGGCTAACAGAGTTTTGCCAAGAGAACGCACTGGTCATAGCAAACACCCTCTTCCAACAACACAAGAGAAAACTCTACACATGGACATCACCAGATGGTCAATACCGAAATCAGATTGATTATATTCTTTGCAGCCAAAGATGGAGAAGCTCTATACAGTCAGCAAAAACAAGACCGGGAGCTGACTGTGGCTCAGATCATGAACTCCTTATTGCCAAATTCAGACTTAAATTGAAGAAAGTAGGGAAAACCACTAGACCATTCAGGCATGATCTAAATCATATCCCTTATGGTTGTACAGTGGAAATGACAAATATATTCAAGGGGTTAGATCTGATAGAATGCCTGAAGAACTATAGATGGGGCGTTTGTGACATTTTACAGAAGGCACTGATCAAGACCATGCCCAGGAAAAAGGCAAAATGATTGTCTGAGGAGGCCTTACAAATAGCTGAGAAAAGAAGAGTAGTGAAAAACAAAGGGGAAAAGGAAAGATAGACCCATTTGAATGCAGAGTTCCAAAGAATAGCAAGGAGGGATAAGAAAGCCTTCCTCAGTGACCAATGCAAAGAAATAGAGGAAAGCAATAGAATGGGAAAGACTAGAAAATTAGAGATACCAAGGGAACTTTTCATGCAAAGATGGGCACAATAAAGGACAGAAATGGTATGGACTTAATAGAAGCAGAAGATACTAAGAAGAGGTGGAAAGAATACACAGAAAAATTGTACAAAAAATTTTCATGACCCAGATAATCACAATGGTGTGATCACTTACCCAGAGCCAGACATCTTAGAATGCGAAGTCAAGTGGGCCTTAGGAAGCATCACTATGAACAAAGTTAGTGGAGGTGATAGAATTCCAGTTGAGCTATTTCAAATCCTTAAAGATAATGCTGTGAAAGTGCGCACTCAATATGCCAGCAAATTTGGAAAACTCAGCAGTGGCCACAGGACTGGAAAAGGTCAGTTTTCATTCCAATCCCAAAGAAAGATAATGCCAATGAATGTTCAAACTACCACACAATTGCACTCATCTCACACGCTAGCAAGTAATCCTCAAAATTCTCCAACCCAGGCTTCAACAGTATGTGAACCATGAACTTCCAGATGTTCAAATCGGATTTAGAAAAGGCAGAGGAGCCAGAGATTAAATTGCCAACATCTGCTAGATCATTGAAAAAGCAAGAGAGCTCTAGAAAAACATCTGCTTTATTGACTATGCCAAAGCCTTTGACTGTGTGGATCACAATATACTGTGGAAAATTCTGAAAGAGATGGGAATACCAGACCACCTGACTTGCCTCTTAAGAAACCTGTATGCAGGTCAGGAAGTAACAGTTAGAACTGGACATGGAGCAACAGACTGGTTCCAAATCGGGAAAGGAGTACTTCAAGGCTATATATTGTCACCCTGCTTGTTTAACTTATATGCAGAGTACATTATGTGAAATGCCGGGCTGGATGGAGCACAAGCTGGAATCAAGATTGTTGGGAGAAATATCAATAACCTCAGATATGCAGATAACACCACCCTTATGGCAGAAAGTGAAGAGGAACTAAAGAGCCTCTTGATGAAAGTGAAGGAGAGTGAAAAAGTTGGTTTAAATCTCAACATTCAGAAAACTAAGATCATGGCATCTGGTCCCATCACTTTATGGGAAATAGATAGGGAAACAGTGGAAACAGTGACAGACTTTATTTTGGAGGGCTTCAAAATCACTGCAGGTGGTGACTGCTGCCATGAAATTTATTTATTTTTATTTATTTATTTTTTTTTGCCATGAAATTTAAAGATGCTTGCTCCTTAGAAGAAAAGCTATGACCAACCTAGAGAGCGTATTAAAAAGCAGAGACATTACTTTGCCAACAAAGGTCCGTCTAGTCAAAGATATGGTTTTTCCAGTAGTCATGTATGGATGTGAGAGTTGTACTATAAAGAAAGCTGAGCGCCGAAGAATTGATGCTTTTGAACTGTGGTATTGGAGAAGACTCTTGAGAGTCCCTTGGATAGCAAGGGGATCCAACCAGTCCATTCTAAAGGAAATCAGTCCTGAGTATTCATTGGAAAGACTGATACTGAAGCTGAAACTCCAATACTTTGGCCACCTGATGTGAAGAACTGACTCATTTGAAAAGACCCTGATGCAGGGAAAGATTGAAAGTGGGAGGAGAAGGGGACGACAGAGGATGAGATGGTTGGATGGCGTCACCGACTCAATGGACATGAGTTTGAGTAAGCTCTGGGAGTTGGTGATGAACAGGGAAGTCTGGCGTGCTGCAGTCCATGGGGTCGCAAAGGGTCAGACATGACTGAGTGACTAAACTGAACTGAACTGAGTCAGGACCTATCCTTGACATTCACTGAGGAGTGAAGCAGACAGACATGTTGGCTCAACTACTGGAGTTTCTCAGAAGGGCGCCACTGCACGAAGAGCTCATATGACTTTCCTGTGCAGCAGTGAACCTGGTTTTGACCCATCAGAGCTGGAACAGACCTCTTAGACCATCCAGTTCAGTCTTCTCATCTACAGGCGAAGCACCCATAGGGGAGAAAATAATTCTTAGCAAGATCACATAGCCAAGGAGGGCAGAGTTGGGCTCACAACTTAGGTCTTATGGTTACTGTGAGGTTTTCATTTTCCCTAGTGTCTAATTATGAATAAAGACTTTGTTTTATGGTTAAATGCATGGCGAGTGAAGTCACAGTACTCTCAGTAACACTCCAGGTTTTATGTCTTAGAAAATAGAGGGGTGGCTTAAGGGAACGTACCCAATGAATCAGGCAGAGGTTGCTTTAGGCACGAATTCTAGTCAATACCACAGTCCATAGGAATAAGCTATTGAGGTGGCCCTGGGTTGCTGTCTTCTAGCAGGAGGTAACCCAGGGAGTGGTCTGTGCTCTCCACCACCGAGACTTGACCAGCCAGGGCAGCGTTGAGCAAGCAAGTCAAAGTTGAGGGTAGGGTCAGAGGCCTGGGGTAGGTGGGTGGGGATGGAACACAGGAATAGAGCAATATCAAGTCTAAGCTGGGGGCGAAAGCGGAGCAAAATGAGTGGGGACTCCACACACTTAAAATCTTCCCCTGGTGTCCAGTCCAGGATCCTCCTTTGACTCATTCCAACTCCATGATTTTATTTCTGAGCCAACCTGCTCATTCCAAGCTCAATGTCAGGAATCAGAAACTCTGACCATTTGAGGAAGGAAGAGAGAAAAAAGAGGAGGAAGGATGCTGGAGGTGGGAGAAGCAGCAGGCCCTGGCCATGTTCATTTCCACCTCAGAGGCTTCCTCTGCCTCAGGGCTGAAGTTCTCTGTGGCTTTGGGTCTTACCCTCTTTACAGCCCTGGTCTTATGGAAGTCACAGGCAGGAGAGGTTCCTGCAGGTGAGGACAGCACCGGGGTTTGGTTAGACCACAGATACTTGTTCAGGCAGAATAGTAGACCAGGTAACACAAGACAGATGTGTGTATGAAAGGTGGGTCCAGATGGGAGGCAGAATCCAGAATCAGAGCATAGGGCAGGAGTATCTGGAGCCAGGTAGGAAGGGTCTGTGGGGCCCTGAGATCATCACTGTCAGAAGGAGAGCACAGATAAGATTCAGGAGAGTAAGCCTGGCGAGAGCATTTAAGACTTCAACAGAAACACTAGACAAGCTTGTGGGTTCTAGGTGCCATGTTTTGGCGTCTAACCCAACTGTGCAAAGTTCTCAGAGCCACCACCAAACTGGAACAGACCACTGATCCAGGGCAGAAGTGGTCCCTCGCTCATTGTGGCTGGCTCCTCTGTTCAGGTTGGGTGGGAAAGCTGGCCACAAGAGGGCAGTAGGGAGCCACAGACACCCTTAGGTTTTGCAGAGAAAGACCCGCCTCTTGAAAAACCTATATGCAGGTCAGGAAGCAACAGTTAGATCTGGACATGGAACAACGCAACAGACTGGTTCCAAATAGGAACAGGAGTACGTCAGGCTGTATATTGTCACCTTGCTTGTTTAACTTATATGCAGAGTACATCATGAGAAACGCTGGGCTGGAAGAAGCACAAGCTGGAATCAAGATTGCTGGGAGAAATATCAGTAACCTCAGATATACAGATGACACCACCCTTATGGCAGAAAGTGAAAAAGAACTAAAAAGCCTCTTGATAAAAGTGAAGGAGGAGAGTGAAAAAGTTGGCTTAAAGCTCAACATTCAGAAAACTACGATCATGGCATCTGGTCCCATGACTTCATGGGAAATAGATAGGGAGACAGTGGAAACAGTGTCAGACTTTATTTTTGGGGGCTCCAAAATCACTGCAGATGGTGATTGCAGCCATGAAATTAAAAGACGCTTACTCCTTGGAAGGAAAGTTATGACCAACCTAGATAGCATATTAAAAAGCAGAGACATTACTTTGCCAACAAAGATCCATCTGGTCAAGGCTATGGTTTTTCCAGTGGTCATGTATGGATGTGAGAGTTAGACTGTGAAGAAGGCTGAGCACCGAAAAATTGATGCTTTTGAACTGTGGTGTTGGAGAAGACTCTTGAGAGTCCCTTGGACTGCCAGGAGATCCAACCAGTCCATCCTAAAGGAGATCAGTCCTGGATGTTCATTGGAAGGACTGATGCTGACGCTGAAACTCCAGTACTTTGGCCACCTCATGCGAAGAGTTGACTCATTGGAAAAGACCCTGATGCTGGGAGGGATTGGGGGCAGGAGGAGAAGGGGACGACAGAGCATGAGATGGCTAGATGGCATCACCGACTTGATGGACATGAGTTTGAGCAAGCTTCAGGAGCTGGTGATGAACAGGGAAGCCTGGCGTGCTGCAGTCCATGCAGTCTCAAAGAGTTGGAGATGACTGAGCGACTGAATTGAAGTCCTCTGGGGTGGCTCAGCACATCACCTGGTCAAACTGACACTCATTCTCAGCCCCACCCTGGACATTCAGATTCTGTCACCTGAGTGGGGGCTGGCAGTCTGTAGTTTTAATACACATCCCACAGGATTCTGATGTAACAGCTCCACAGCCGGCTTTTGGGAATTGCTCCCTTAAAATATTCAGAATCTTCTATTCAGCTCCCTTAAACCAAATGACAAATACAATTGTTAGGAGAATAATATCTGTTGAAGTATTTCATTGTAAAAGTAGATCCTAGAACAATGAGCACATAAAGCAGACTCTCATTTCAAAGAAGATCATAAAGCAAAGAGCTATGCAAACATTTCTTAGGACAGAAAGAACTTCAGAAGCCCCAGCACTTAGATGGCCCCCGTGTGCCCCTCTCATTTCACATTCCCTCCTTCTCCCCAGAGGTTACCTTAATCCTGAGGTTTGGGAAAATGCCCCCCCACCTTCCTTTTCTTTAAAGTTTAACACGTCGGTTTTACCCCCAAATAACATATTTTTTAACTTAGGCTGACTTGGAATTTTAATGATTTTTTTTTCCAATTACTGGTATGTTGTTATTCAGTTGCCAAGTCACATCTGACTCTTCATGACCCCGTGGATTGTAGCATGCCGGGTTTCCCTGTCCCTTACCATCTCCTGGAGTTTGCTCAAGTTCATGTTCATTGAAATAAATCCATGTGGATACATGCATTTGTAGTTCATTACCTTGTATGGATATGCCTACATGGATTTATCTCCTTTCTTGATGGACATTTAGGGAGCATCTGAGTTTGGGTTGTTTTTTTTTTCCTATTAGGAACGATGCCACTATGAATGTTTTTACCCCTGGAGAATTTTGCACAAGTTTTTCTAGGGCACATATCTAGGAGTAGAATTGCTGGGTTTTAGTGTATGTACTAAAAGTACTTACCATTAAAAAAGAACTGATTAAATTTGATAACATCAAAATTAGGAATTTTTTAAGGATAGTGAAAAGACAAGCTCATCCTGGAACAAGATTTTTGTGATACATATAATTGAGGAATACCCAGAGCATGTAAAGAACCATGAATCAATAAGAAAATGTTTGTAAAGTCACAAGTGCTTCAAAAACAAGCAAATTCAGAAGGATACTACAAATATTAAAAGATGTCTAACCTCTGGTCCCATCACCTCATGGGAAATAGATGGGGAGACAGTGAAACAGTATCAGACTTTATTTTTTTGGGCTCCCAAATCACTGCAGATGGTGACTGCAGCCATGCAATTAAAAGACGCTTACTCCTTGGAAGGAAAGTTATGATCAACCTAGATAGCATATTAAAAAGCAGAGACATTACTTTGCCAACAAAGGTCCATCTGGTCAAGGCTATGGTTTTTCCTTTGGTCATGTATGGATGTGAGAGTTGGACTGTGAAGAAAGCTGAGCGCCGAAAAATTGATACTTTTGAACTGTGGTGTTGGAGAAGACTCTTGAGAGTCCCCTGGACTGCGAGAAGATCCAACCAGTCCATCCTGAAGGAGATCAGTCCTGGGTGTTCATTGGAAGGACTGATGCTGAAGCTGAAACTCCAGTACTTTGGCCACCTCATGCGAAGAGTTGACTCATTGGAAAAGACCCTGATGCTGGGAGGGATTGGGGGCAGGAGGAGAAGGGGATGACAGAGGATGAAATGGCTGGATGGCATCACTGACTCGATGGGCATGAGTTTGAGTAAACTCCGGGAGTTGGTGATGGACAGGGGGGCCTGGCATGTTGCGATTCATGGTTGCAAAGGGTCGGACATGACTGAGCAACTGAACTGAACTGAACTGAACCTCATTATCAGGGAAATGCAAATTAAAACCTCAAACTTATATCTGTTTTGTAAATAAGTTTATTTGTAATATCATTTTTTAGATCCCACTTATAAGTGATATCATATGATATTTGTGCTCCTCTGTCTGACTTACTTCACTCAGTATGATAATCTCTAGGTCCATCCATGTTGCTGCAAATGACTTTATTTTGTGCCTTTTTTATTTGCCACAGTTTTAAACAAAAGGATATAACAGTGTTTTTTAATACTGAAGTTAAAAATTAGGCACAATGATAAAAACTAATGAAGGTTTTTAAAAGACCCTTTCTAAGAATGGATTTCCTAGCCAATCTTTTCTCAAATTATTTGGTAAAAATATGTCTCAGCCCTGAACTTCCAAGCTGAGTGGTTACACTATTAGAAATAAAATTAAACATGAGGGTGATGTGGCCAAGATATCCCCCTGTTATGGTCAAAAATGAAATTTCGAATGTTTAGGATCAAGATATTTTCTCAGTTGAAATATCAGTTTCAAATAGCTGTTTTAAAGTTTCTCAAAGTGGTTTGATTTCTTACTGTCTTGAAAGTGTTTAGCTTAACTTCATCTCAAATGAAATTTTTAGACTGTAAACCACACTGAAGGAATCCCTTGGACCACTTATCTCAAAGCTTCTGCTTGCAACCACAGAACACACACACACACACGCACACATGCACACCACACCATTTGAAGTGTTTGCCTAGCATATAACCACCTCTGTGGTTATAATTTTCAAATATCTATTTCTGTACCCTTTTATGGAGAATTCAAATCTCGAGCAGAATATACGCTTCAAACAAACCCTACTCATTGCATTGGGCAACCACAGACTACCTGAAGCGCCTTCAAAGACCACATTTTCAGAAACTGTAATATAGAGCATAAAGGGAACCATGGTGTCTTGAGTTGAGGAGGACTGAGGAGATACCTGGTACCACTCCCCCCCCCTAAATTTAAAAACCAGTAAAGCAAGCAATCTGCATTGATTCAGATTAAAAAAAAAAAATGTTTGAAAGTGATCAACTATGGAACCCCAGTGTGACCTGAGACCTCCCAGCCCTCAGGGATTTAGGATACTTCCTAATGGAACATGGCTAAGCTCCTGCATTCACAAATGTTTCTCTCTTTTGCTTTCCCTCAACCTGGACACTCAGGCCCTTGGAGGTCTCTGGAACTGGTCATTCTCCTCTCACAAAGTTAATGATGTCAAAGAAGGGTTATAGGGGTCAGATGACACCACTCCATATTCAGCCATCTCCTACATCTTCCCTCCCCTCCTTCCGTCGTCCACTTCCTAACTCCACCTCCATCCTTCCATAGGGAATGGACAATGTCACCTTTTTGCACTGTATGCTCTTCCTGCATGGCCTTGGCAGTAGCTCACCACCACTCCCTGCCCCAATCATCTCCCCTTCCCTGAGACCAGCCTTCTTTGAGAGGCCCTATTGAGTATTTTCCTAATGAGGATGACACTCTTGAAGAGGAATTCACCTACCAGCTGCTGAAAGAAAAAAAAAATCTTTGTCTCCTTATATTGTGTTGGCCATAACATTGTATGGAAAAAACCCAAATGAAATTTTTGGCCAACCCGCTATATGTGGCAGGCGCGCATGCGTGCATGCTATGTCACTTCAGTTGTGCCTGACTCTTTGTGACCTTATGGACTGTAGATCTCCAGGTTCCTCTGTCCGTGGGATTCTCAAGGCAAGAATACTGGAGTCAGTTGCCATTTCATCCTCCAGGGGATCTTCTGACCCAGGGATGGAACCTGCATTTCTTATGTCTCCTGCATCGGCAGTTGGGTTCTTTACCACTTGCCCCACCTGGGAAGCCCATATATGACAGGTATGTGTGTGTGTGTTAAGTTGCTTCAGTTATGTCCAACTCTTTGCAATCCCATGGACGGTAGCCCGCCAGGTTCCCCTGTCCAAGGGATTCTCCAGGCAAGAATACTAGAGTGGATTGCCATTTCCTTCTCCAGATATAATGATCAAATCACAAAACTACACGAAAAGTGATTTAGTCTCATCCTCCACAGAGAAAAACCCACACAGAAAACCCCAGACAGATAGGTGAGAACAGATGAGAGGGTGTCTAAAGGTTTCGCCTCATAACCAGCTCCTTTCCTCAGCAAGTTCAGCAGATATGCATTACCTGAAATTACGCCTCTCCTGGTGCTACAGAGTAGGTGTCTCTCCCAAAACTACAACCAGAATAGGCTGCTGTTCCTCTGCATTCTTTTCCAACCCTGGGATAGCCTTCTTCCTCATTAACTAAATCTATCATTCGATTCGTTCTCCTTGTTTATAGGAACACATCCACAAAGTAAAATTTCCACTTCTAGGTTTTGTGCTTATTTCACTTGCTGTTTAAAAGACAATGTTACGGTGAACTGAACTCATCTGATATTTCATATATAGAAATCAATAAGTTCTTACGACAAAAAATAAGATGGAGTCTTATATTTTTCTTTAAGAGTTTCGTGCATACATGTGTTGTTTTCCTGGCAAGGCAGCAAGCTCCTGAGACCCTGTCTTATATTTTCTTTCAACCTTCACCTAATCTAGCATGCTGCCACCTACTTGCTTTGGAAATGAACACAAATTGCTGAGCCTCCTTCACCTAATCTAGCATACTGCCACCTACTTGCTCTGGAAATGAACACAAATCGCTGCGCCTCACTGGGCTGCTTCCTACGAAATCAGACAAAAGAGGGCACTGTCTGCATTCAAAGAGGACTTGAAGGAGCACCATGATGTAATAAGGAACATTGGGGTTAAAGTCCAAGGGCCTGACGTCAAAAGTGATGCAAGCAGGTTACTGAGCTTCTCTGAGTTTCTTTGGTTTCCTTGTTTATAAAACAATTAATCATAATCACCGCCCAGCATAAGGCTGTTGTGAGAATTAAATACAATTGGGCATATTGAATGTCTGTGTAGACTGTAAAGCATTTTATGATATTGAGATATCAAGCAGGGTTTAGCCCTCAATACACCACATAGGATATGAAAGGAAAGAAATATGGATCCAGGAAATTATGAGTCCTCAGGTGCATTTCTTGGACTTAACCCTCAAATCCCTTCCTCCAGCTCAATTTTTCATACAAATCTTTCCTTTATCTCCAACAGTAGCCTTGGGTTTGTGATGCATTGGTTGTGGCCTGGGTCAACAAAATAAATCTGTGTGAACAGGTAAACTCAGCCATCATAAAGCAAGGTCCCACTGCACCATGATTGTCCAAGAATGATCCATTTGTCTTTCCAGGGCTGCAGGTTTCCAAGCCTGCCTCTGTGGGTTGTGCCTTTTCCTTCTTTTCAGGACTTGTCTGAGTAGCACTCTAGGGCATGGAATCAGACATAATCTGATCAGCCAGGCTGGGTCATTCAGGCTCAAGCAAATCTTCATCTCTCTGACCCAACCAAATCCTCCAAGAAGGGTCTACCGAATATTCCTCTTGTGGACTCCAGGGGACTCAACAGCTAGATTTGGCAGAGACCTGACTAGGGTGGGCACAGAAATATTTTACCCAGCTTACAAGGTTAGGTAGGGTCTGGAAGACCCCTGGTAGGTCAGGCATTCACCAACACCACCTCCCCCTTTTTTTTGGAGTTTCCTTTTTTTAAAATTTATTTTATTATTATTATTTCAAATTTTGGCTGCCTTGGGTCTTTGTTGCTGAGCCCAGGCTCTTCACTGTGGTGCGCAAGCTTCTCTTATTGTGGAGCATGGGCTCTAGAGCACAGGTGCTCTCTAGTTGCAGCTTGAAGGTTTAGTTGTGTGGTGTGGGATCTTAATTCCCAGACAAGGGATCGAACCCTCATCCCCTGCATTGGCAGGTGGATTCTTGACCACTGGGCCACCGGGGAAGTCTCAGGCATTCACTTTTTAGTTTCTAGATCCAAGGGGACTGGAAAGGGACAGAGTTTGGAGAGTGAGAGTAGGGAGGAGGAGGTTGGAGGGGAGCCCTTAGGGAAATTGGACCAGCAGCTATTTGCCACTCTGCAGGAAAGTATTTGTGGGCTTCCCTGGTGGCTCAGAAGGTATAAGCATCTGCCTACAATGCAGAAGATCTGGGTTCGATCCCTTGTTTGGGAAGATCTCCTGGAGAAGGAAATGGCAACCCTCTCCAGTATTCTTGCCTGGAAAATTCCATGGACAGAGGAGCCTGGTAGGCTACAGTCCATGGGGTCGCAAAGAGTCAGACACAATTGAACGACTTCACTTCTTTAGGCTTAGTGTTTTGATGCATAATACTATTTTAAATAACTAAAGCTGTTATTCTAATATCAGTTTTTTTTCCACTTTGCATTCTTGCTGTGACAATCTTTTTTTTTTTTTTTTTGGCTGTGTGGCATTCAGGATCTTAGTTCCCTGACCAGCAATTGAACCTGTGACCCCTGCAGTGGAAGTGCAGAGTCTTAGCCATTGGACTACCAGGGAAGTCCCCCTGCTGTAACAGTACTAATCTTAGAGATAGATGATGCCTCAGGCTGCCCAGGGAGAAGGGCATGTCCACGCAACATGTGAATCACAAACACGCTAATATCTTGCAGCCTCTTTCTTTACAGACCTTGATCGGTTGACTGCTACGAAAGGCTTCGCAGAGTGTTCTACAGACCGTGGTTTGCCTGCCTGATGTCTGAGCAGCACTGGCTGTGTGGTGCTGCAGTTTGCAGCTCTCCGAGGATTCCGTCTGGGTTCTCTGTCATGATTAGTGTTTCCCCCATCATGCTCCAGCTACGGCAGTTCTGGGCTTTGCTCTTTAATTTCTTCCTGTCCACTGCCCCCAGGGATGCTCTGACCCACCACAGGAAGTCTCCAATTTGTGAATGGTCTCTGTTTGGAATGCCTGGAAGTGTAGCATTTGAAACCCAGAACTCATTTTTCTGTAGAGAGAATGTTAGACGTGTTTGTTGGGTCTCCAGGTCAACCCACAAAGGCCCATTCAACCCCTAGTACAGGTAATGAATTTTCCCTCTGCTCCTTTTATATATCACAGCCAGACAGAATGTCAGAGCTGAAAATGGAATTTAGAACATTGTGTTGTACACTGGTAATAGAGTTGTTTTCCACTGTATTCTATTACAAATACCCCACATTCCATCTACATTAGACTTAAGTAGGGCCCCATGATCTAGCCTGGAAACCCATCACCCTTTATAGCACAGTAAATCAAATAGTTATAAAGCAGGAAATAGTCTTGCCAGAGAGAACATCACCTTGCCTCTCTTTCTTTACAAACTTTGGAGCATACTGCAAAACTAGTCTTTGTCAGTGATGTTGTTTTTTCGAGGTACACAGATGTGATGTGGCCTGTCCTTATGTGGCTGCTGATCATTCCTGTCCTCTTGTTTGAAATACTTTCCCCCAGACATCCATGTAAGATGTCATAAGTTCTTTACTTAAGTGTCTCTGCTCTGAGATGCCTGGAGTACCTGTGCTATCTAGATCAGCACTTCCTAGTGCTCTGGTCTCCTGTCCCCCTGTCGCTCTTCTCCATAGCATCTCATCTGGTTATTTGTCAGATTCCTTGCCTGCCCCTCCCAATCCCCATGTAAGCTTCATGAGGGTAGGATTTTATTTGTTTACTCAGAACCATCACAGCTTAGAACACTGTCTATCCGACACACAGTAGGTGCTCAGGACATTTATTTTTAAGTGAAAAGATGAAGTGAGTGAAAATGAAGTGAGCAGTAAGTGCTAGTTGCTATTTCATTTAAAGCACTTTAATGGAGACTTCCCTGGCATTAAGACTCCACCTTCCAGTGGGGGGAGTGCAGCTTTGATTCCTGGTTGGGGAGCTAAGATCCCACATCCCCGGTGGCCAAAAAACCAAAACATAAGACAGAAACAATATTGTAACAAACTCAATAAAGACAGAAAAGACAAAAAACTTTCTTCCAAAAAAATTTTTTTTCTATGTGGTTAAGTTGCTGCTTCTCCCTGCCCCTCTCCTCCTCCACCTTCTTCTCAAACGAGAGACAAACCACCTTCAGTTTTAAATGCCACTTTGGCAATATAATTTGTGATTTGCATATGCATTTTTTGCAGTTTCTAATTATTGATATCTTGAATATCAATAAAATCCTCTCACATTTCATACAGGATAAAGTTGAAATAAAAGAAATTTTCTTTGGATTTAGTTATTAAAAAGAGGAAAGGATAGCAGCCCTCAAGTGATTTGTCTGTAAGGATATACCCTGAGGACAATTTTTAGCCAGCCTGATTCAATTCAAGTCAATAAATCTCACATGAGTAATTAGTATATGCTGGAGTGGGGGGAATTTTAAGGTCCCTATCCATCTCTTTATCCTGGGATAAATGATATGTAATCATTTTCCATTCATCCATTCATTCATTTAACAAGCATGAGTTCTACCCTTGAGAGATTCAGTTGCAGAGACAAAGCTCTGTAAAAATCGATTAATAATGCAGTGAGATGATAGTAACAGAGAGGTTTGTACAAAATGCTCTAAGGACTTGTGGCACTGTAGGTTCATCCTCCTTTTCATCCTCGGTTATGATCAAGGTTGCAAATCAAACTCTCTAAGAGTCTATATTACTTTCATACACACACACACACACACACGCATACACACGCAGCATGAACTAAATTCAGTTCAGTTCAGTCGCTCAGTCGTGTCCGACTCTTTGCAACCCCATGGACTGCAGCACACCAGGCCTCCCTGTCCATCACCAGCTGCCGGAGTTTACTCAAACTCATGTCCATTGAGGCAGTGAAGCCATCCAACCCTTCTCCTTCCGCCTTCAATCTTTCCCAGCATCAGGGTCTTTTCCAGTGAGTCACCTCTTAGCATCAGGTGGTCAAAGTATTGGAGTTTCAGCTTCAGCATCAGTCCTTCCAATGAACACCCAGGACTGATCTCCTTTAGGATGGACTGGTTGGATCTCCTTGCAGTCCAAGGGACTCTCACGAGTCTTCTCCAACACCACAGTTTAAAAACTTCAATTCTTTGGTGCTCAGCTTTCTGCATAGTCCAACTCTCATATCCATACACGACTACTGGAAAAACTACAGTTTTGATTAGACAGACCTTTGTTGGCAAAGTAATGTCTCTGCTTTTTAATATGCTCTCTAGGTTGGTCATAGCTTTTCTTCCAAGGAGCAAGCATCTTTTAATTTCATGGCTGCAGTCACAATCTGCATTGATTTTGGAGCCCCCCAAAATAAAGTCAGCCACTGTTTCCACTGTTTCCCCATCCATTTGCCATGAAGTGATGGGACCAGATGCCATGATCTTAGTTTTCTGGATGTTGAGCTTTAAGCCAACTTTTTCACTCTCCTCTTTCACTTTCAAGAGGCTTTTTGGCTCCTCTTCACTTTCTGCCATAAGGGTGGTATCATCTGCATATCTGAGGTTACTGATATTTCTCCTGGCAATCTTGATTCCAGTTTGTGCTTCATCCAGTACAGCATTTCTCTTGATGTACTCTGCATATAAGTTAAATAAGCAGGGTGACAATATACAGCCTTGACGTACTCCTTTTCCTATTTGGAACCAGTCTGTTGTTTCATGTCCAGTTCTAACTGTTGCTTCCTGACCTGCATACAGGTTTCTCAAGAGGCAGGTCAGGTGGTCTGGTATTCCCATCTCTTTCAGAATTTTCCACAGTTTATTGTGATTAGGCTGACTGGGCACACTTATATAATACAGCAGATCTAATGTATTTACATAAGCTTCAGACCATAAGGAAGGGGCCTGAATCAGTACATGAAAAGCAGGTTCTCACTGAGGGCTCCAAAGCTAACATCCACAGAAATACATTGGAAGGGAATTTAGAGCCATGTTTTGTGAGTTAATAGGAATGAGAACAACTTTGGAACCAGAAGAAACATTTGATTTAAATTTGGCTCTCACTTAGTTGTGTAATCTTGGGAATGGTACCTACTATCTCAAAATATTTCCATCTCACAGGATTGCTGTGAAGAAAGTTTCTAGCACAGTCTGACACTAAGCAAGTGCTCAATCAATGTGGTCACATAACCACCTTGTTCTGCTAGCCTTGGGGTAAATTTTACATATATTACTTAATCAACAAAATAACCTTAAAATTATTCATATTTTGTAGTTGAAAAGACTAAGGGTAAGAGAAGTCACATATCTACCAAGTGGTTTAGCTGAGACTCACCATCCTTTACCCTCTTTCAAAGTTAGTTCCTCTTCCAGTATTCTTGCCTGAAGAATCCAAAGGACAGAGGAGCATGGCGGGTTACAGTCCGTAGATTGGCAGAGAGTTGGACACGACTGAAGCAACTCGGCATGCAGCTCTTGGGCTAGCATTACATAACTGTATTTTAATTTCCTTTGGATCTTTCTGTAAGTTGCTTAAGGATGTCATATATACAAACCTTTGCCAATAAAGTCCCAGGATTATCAAATTGTCTTTCTTTCATTAAGCCTTAATTTTTGTTGACAAGTAATAACGCTTCATTGTCTTATTTACTGACAGTAGATGGCGCTGCTGATTATCCAAAGTCACAAAGATGCTCCCACACACCCTACCCCCACTCCTTTCCTCAGCGCCTTAGCCGCAACCCCCGCAAAAAACTGGTGAAATGAAAGCAAAATTTTCATTCTAATGAAAGGCTGAAATTAAGAGTTTGGAACCACCATGTAATTGATTTGGATGTGTGTATGATGCATCTGTGTTTTATTTGGGACTCTAGGGGAAGTCTTCTGGGCTATTTGCAAAATTTCATGAACATGATTAAAACAAAATATAGTAAAATTTAGCCAGACAAACAATAAATTTACAGTTCTTTGTTAGACAGATTTTATTTCCTGCCCATAATTTCCGGAAGAGATGAATATTAAAACAACTATGTCTAGATATACATAACTTCCATTCCAGAATCCTAAAACCAGTACAGAGGAATATAGTGGTCAAGATGAAAAAACAAACAAATTAATGATCTGGTCTTTGAGTAAGTTACTTAACATCTCAGGACATAAATTTCCTTATCTGTAAACGTGAAATAGTTTTTGCCTAACCCCTAGGACAGCTGCATGGATCAAGTGTAGCAACATAGTATAAACACCTTGGGAATGATAATGTCCTATATCCAAATAAGTATTTATCTTTTTCATACATTCACTCCAACTTCCTGTAGGTACTGTCACATGTGTGTGTGTGTGTGTGTGAGTTGCTCAGTCATGTCCAATTCTTTGTGACCCCATGTACTGTAACCTGCGAGGCTCTTCTGTCCATGGGATTTCCCATGCAAGAATACTGGAGTGGGTTGCCATACCCCTCTCCAGAGGATCTTCCCAATCCAGGGAACAAAACCGGGTCTCCTGCATTGGCAGGTGGATTCTTTACCATCTTAGCCACCCCAGGAAAGAGTGAAAACTGAAATTCAGAATAAAAGACTTGAGGATTCAATCTCCTCATTTGTCCACAAACAACAGAATAATTTTGGTGTTTAGATTTATGTAAGAAAAGAGACTAAGGTATTTTCAACCATCAGAGGAAAGTTTAACTTAATATTCAGAAACCAGAAAATTAAATAAAAGAACACTTGAATCCAAGGTATATAACTGAATTGATGTAGCCTGTTTTCACTGTCCTCTCTGTAGGAGTGTTTGTGCTATGCATGGAGGCATTGGGG
Source organism: Cervus elaphus (assembly GCF_910594005.1). Taxonomy (NCBI): domain Eukaryota; kingdom Metazoa; phylum Chordata; class Mammalia; order Artiodactyla; family Cervidae; genus Cervus; species Cervus elaphus. The sequence goes on from NC_057825.1 coordinate 83,086,343, forward strand.
GAACGTGTCTGTGGGGTATGTGTGGACTACAGACCAAGCTGACTAGCTGGGTATACTTCAGCTGTAGAGATGGGCGCAACCCTGAAGAAGCCTATGTTCCATGTCTCTCTTGACTTTCACACGAGGTAAAGACATTCCCTTTGCTCTCCCTATTTTAAAATAGCTTATGGAAATACCTTCAATATACATATGCAATATATATGAAATAGACACTTCTCAAAAGAAGAAATTCAAATGGCTAACAGCCATGAAATTAAAAGACGCTAACTCCTTGGAAGGAAAGTTATGACCAACCTAGATAGCATATTAAAAAGCAGAGATATTACTTTGCCAACAAAGGTCCATCTACTCAAGGCTGTGGTTTTTCCAGTGGTCATGTATGGATGTGAGAGTTGGACTGTGAAGAAAGCTGAGTGCTGAAAAATTGATGCTTTTGAACTGTGGTGTTGGAGAAGACTCTTGAGAGTCCCTTGGACTGCAGGGAGATCCAACCAGTCCGTCCTGAAGGAGATCAGTCCTGGGTGTTCATTAGAAGGACTGATGCTGAAGCTGAAACTCCAATACTTTGACCACCTGATGAGAAGAGTTGACTCATTGGAAAAGACCCTGATGCTGGGAAGGATTGGGGGCAGGAGGAGAAGGGGATGACAGAGGATGAGATGGCTGGATGGCATCACCGACTCGATGGACATGAGTTTGAGTAAACTCCGGGAGTTGGTGATGGACAGGGAAGCCTGGCGTGCTGCGATTCATGGGATCGCAAAGAGTCGGACACGACTGGGCAACTGAACTGAACTGACCTGAACAGGTATTCAGCATCTCTAATCATCAGGGAAATGCAACTGAAAACCACAAGAAGATATTACCGTATTATCAAAAGGACAACAGATAAGTGTTGGCAAGATTGTGGATAACAGGAACCCTCTGTGATGTTGGTGGGAATATAAACTGGTGTAGCCACTACACAAAATAGTATGGAGTTTCCTTAAAAACTTAATAATAGAACTACCATATGATTTTCTGCACTTCTTTCAACTATAAAGTCACACATTTTTTCTGACCATGTTACGTATTGTCACATCTGCCTCAGGAAACCCAGGCCTCTCATGACAGTGGCTGCTGGATCCCAGGCTGCTGCCCCGAGGGGTGAACACCCTCCACATCAGCAGCCCTAGGCGGCCAGGTGCAGCTTCCCCATTCCTGACGGGAGTAACTGTCCTGCTTTCATGCTCCACTATTTCATCTGGGCTTTGGGGACCTAAAGCATCATCGCCCTGGCCTAACAGACTAGCCAGGTTCTAAAAGCACTTCTAAAAGTTTCCTGTCCCCTGCCCCCTCCCTCCTGCTTTTACAGATTTTATCACATTCTGCGGCAGGAATCTCAGACTGGTATCCATCAGGGCTACATCATATGCCCCTAGGAATATGCCTGTACAGGCCTATTGAGCTTGTGATTATAGAAGGGTTTGTGTGGGCTGTTTAATTTCTCCCGCTAGACTTTAAGTTCGAGGGGGAGTGAAACACGTCTGTCCTTTTAATGCTGTGTCCCCAACCCTGGCACAAGCCTAGCACAAAGTAAGTACTAAGTAAAGAGCTGCTGACTGTGTGAAAGAATGACTGGCTTTAACCTTCCCCAGAAAGGGCTGGCAGGCATCGAAGGGTTAAAGGTACCCACTCACTAGGTGCCCAGACTGGCTGCCTTATGTCATTTCTCAGCCCTTTAAGAGGACAGGCCTATGGAGAGGAGGGGAGAGTTTCTGAGACAGGCTGGCTTTGCAGCTGGCAGCCCCCCACACGCTAGGCTCTCCGGAGCCTGTCTTGCTAACCTGATCCCCCCGAACACGTGTCTGCCCGTCCCGTCCCCCTCTCTCCTTCACTGCTCCCTGTGGACTTGGGGTTGGCACCGACCTTGATCCTGAGTCAGTCTGTTCTAACGGGAAGCGAATAGTGTTCCTGCCCGGATGGAGGTATTTCCTTCCTACAGAAGTTACAAAGGGCTCTTTTCACAGAGCAAGGGCCGGGCCTGTGTGTGGCCACGCGGCTGTCTGCCCTGTGCTGAGCGAAGCAGGTTCTGGACTCAGGGTCCTCCTCTTCTGGAAGAGGTGCCTGCCTGAGCCCTGAAACAGGGTGCCCAGGTCTCTCTGAGCCTCGGCCTGTAACCTGCTGCCCACCAGCATCCTCTGGAAGCCCCCACCCCTGCCTGGGGTCCCTGTGGATTTTTTCTCTTCTTGGCTCCCAGGTCACAGCAGTCTGGGTTTTGTTGCAATCTTGTGGTCTCCTTCCTGGATCCTCTTCATCTTTGTAGTCTCATCATCCTATCGTCCCGGGGTCCCCAGAGTTCTGTTCTGGTCTTGAGGCCCCTCTTTTCCAGCCACACTCATTCCCGGGTGGGCACACCAAGTTTCATGGTGACAAACTCCCCCGTGTGCCAAGGAATCCCACATGCTTAATTCTGGCTTTACCCTCAACTCCAGGTTCCTGCAACTGACTGTCAACTCTACATCCCCCACTGGGGTGTCTAATAGGTGTTTTATGATCACTGGAGTTAAAGCTCATCTTTAGTAAGTGACAGAACATTAATGCAGACCTATGTAGTCTATACCAGCAGTCCCAACCTTTTTGGTGCCAGGGTCTGGTTTCATGGAAGATGGTTTTCCACAGAGTGGGGTCTGAGGTGGCGGGGGGAATGGTTCAGGTGTTAATGCAAGTGATGGGGAGCAACAGATGCAACTTCGCTTAGTAGCCCACTGCCCACCTCCTGCTGTGCAACCCAGTTCCTGACAGTCCATGGACCGGTAGTGGTCCATGGCCTAGGGGTTGGGTACCCTAAGCTATAGCATGTACAATAGTGGAAAAATAAGGGCCTTCATGTTAAAGATCAAGAAGACTGTAAGGAGTTGACTGTCTTGCTGCTATTTTTACAATGAGGAGGAGGTTCTAGTCAATTAAATGCAATGAAGGGAGCGGGTAGAAGAAATGAGAGTGAAAATTATTGTTTGCAAATGGTATGATTGTCTTCACCACATACCAAAGAGAAACAATTGACAAAGAAAATAATCTAAAAGAGACATCAAATAATAGTCAGTTAGAAAATAACTCTACATATATTAATACCTTGTTCAAGCAGTAACAAATTCAAAATATAATAAAAAGTTCCCATATCCAGTGCGTGCTAAGTCTCTCAATCGTGTCCAACTCTACAACTCTATGGACTGTAGCCCACCAGGCTCCTCTGTCGATGGCATTCCCTCCTCCATGCCACGCCCTCCTCCAGGGGTTTGTCCCAACTCAGGGAATGAACCTGGGCCTCCTGCTTTGCAGGCATACTACCGTCTGAGCTGCCAGGGAAGCCCTGGACCATCACAATACTCAGATCTTTCTGCCTCCACTCTTGTCCTGCTACAAGCAGCTTTCTATACAGCAGTCAGTCACCTTCTTATCTATGGAATCAGGCCTCCCCTGCTTGAAACCACCCGGGGGATTCTCTTACACACAAGTGAAATGCAAACTCCACACAATGGGATAGCCAACTTCACTGGCTCCAGCCCCTGATTGTCCTTCTGACTTCAACCTATATCTCTGCTCTTTCCATGGGCCTTCTTGGAATTCCTGACTCACAAGCTTGTTACTGTCTCATATTTGCACTAGCGTCCTCTCTCTGTGCCTCTTTCCCCAGGTCTTGATGTGGCCTTGCTTTCTGGAGAGACTTACAAGTCTCACCCTGAGAAAAGATGTGTTGATCACTTAAATAAGATCGTCTCCATCACTGAACACTCCTCACGTGCCTTTGTTTTTACCACGTTACCTGTGTCGGGTGTTACCTATCTTCAGGTAAAAGCATGAGAAACCCTGGCTAGTTTAAGTGCAAAGGTGATCTATTAGTAGACTTTGAGACTTTGTCTTTTACCATCTGTGTCCTCAGAGCCCAGAACAGTGTGTCCCCTTCTCCATAACTATGTGTTGAATGAATATCAGACACTGTATCGAAAGTCTTGCCAAATGTAAAGATGAAACAGTCTACTTGTGTTATCATTCTTCCTTTTGGTGGTTGATGTTCCTGACTCCTCTTCCAGCCTTTCCTCCCCACAGACCCCGCCCTCCACCCACCCTCAAAGCAAAAGCAAGCCAGTCTAGACTGATGAGGCTAGAAAGCAGACAGAGCGGGGCCAGGTGCTCTGTACCGGAGACAGTCAGTAGCAACAAAAGAGAACCCTAGGGAATTTGAAGGAGTGAGGGTGGCAGGAATCATCGGTGAGGGCCAAAGCATAAGCAAGTGAGATTTGGGTGATGAGAAAGCCCTAGCCTGTAAGCAACTTCCTGAAAAAGGTCAGAGCCCCAGGAATTAGGGCTTCTTTGGCTACCCTGTGCCTTCAGACTCAGCAGGCCAAGGGAGGAGCTGAGACTCCTGCACTGCCCCAGGGGACCAGTCTGTGGGCTGTGCTTCAGTGTCCTGTAACTGCCTTCTTCCTCTAAACCTTTCAACATTCTGCCTGTAATTGGGGGTGGGAACGGCTGGTGGTGTGTCCTGCGGCGGCTCTGGGGGAGCTAGGAGAGGAGCAGGTGTGCTGTAACAGCACAGGGTCACTTGTCTTGGCTGCAGCCTTACAGTCCTGGAGCAGGAGTTGGAGTCAATGCTCTCATGGGACCTAGGCCTCCCAGCCAACTGGTTGCCTCTGTTTCCACCCCTTGCTCAGTCTCCTTCCTTCCTGCCTCCCCTCCTCATCCTAGAGTCTAGACATCGTGGTACCTCCCACCCCAGCTAGCCCTAAGTCACCTGGACTCCTGGACCCTGCAGTGTGGGGCGCAGGTATGGCTGGGCTGCCCTTTAGGGAGGCTGTAAGAAAGAAGACAGGGGGAACTCTGATCACTTGGTTGGTGGGGGGAGGGTCAGCTGCAAAATGTTTCTCTTCTAATAAAAAAGAAAAACAGAGTGAGAAGGAGTGTCTGGGCTGGATTGCCTGCGGGAGAGGGCTGGGTGGAGGGAGCAGAGAGGAAGGGAGCAGAGAACTGAGGAAGAGAAAGAAAGGACCCTTGGAGGGGAGGGTGTGACTGACTATAAGGTGGGGAGTGCTTAACATATCCTATTTATAGATTCTAGAGACTTCTAAGAAGAGATGCCTGGAGCCGGTTTGGCTGTGTTAGAAGAAGACTAATTACAGTCATTGATGGGAATGGCTGCTTAGCATTCTAGCTAATCACCGTGCAGGCTGTAAGGATTATCTGCATTGTGAATATCTGTCAGAGCATCTTTTGTGGTAAATTTTATTCTATTGTGACACCTGCTTGTGAAGAAGATTCCCTCTGTTCTTAGGCAGCATTGCGGCTTTCTCAGGACTAAAACAAAACCTGGAAGGAATGCTTTCTAAGAACAAAGAGGGAAAATGCCTCTAAATATATCACATTATTGCTTTTTATTATTTGGGGTGCAGGTTGGCTGGTAGGAGAAGGTCGACAAAGCATTGAGATTTCTTTTTGCAGTTTCTTCTACTCCCATTCCCCATCCTCACTAGCCTCACACACACACAAACACATATGCACACACACACACACACACATACACCCCAGTCTGAACATAGGATCTATGACAGTTTCAGAAACACTATCCACTGTGGTGCTTTGCCGATGAACAGAAGTTGTTTCTCCCATTTTCCAAGAAAGAATACAAAACGCCACATGCCTGTGACTCCTGATGCCTGGGTCACTCAGGAAATCTGCATCCTATCAAGCAATATGGAGTTGGATCAAAAGAAAAGAAGGTCAGGTTAAATCCACGCAGAAATATCTGATGTTCTGCTTAGAAAGGCACGTAGTTTCCTGTGTGAGATTCAGTTTTGTAAAATAACTTTCCAAAATGCATTTTGTGTGTGTGCATGTAAGTAAACCTGTCAGCCTTGGAGCAGTTTGGAAAGAAGCAGGTCGACGTGGCCCCCACTGTCAACCTCCACCATCTCTGTGCAGAAGCGATAACTCCACCAAGGCTGGAATGCAGACGGGGAATTGCATACATAGAAAAAAGGAAAATGGATTGAAATTGCTCAGTTCCTATATAAATTCATCAACTTCTATCCAGTCAATGCTTGGCTTCGGCACCGGGGGATCAACCTTTCCAGGCCTGTTGTTCAGATGAAGACATTACCGAACACAAAAGGCACGTCAAGTCCTGTAGCACGGCAGCACGCCCGAGATAAAAACCAGACTCTGGAGTCAGAGTGGGAACATGCTACACAGTTTAAAAATGTTACTTACCTACTGTAAAAAAAAAAGTAAGGGATTGGAATCAGATAATTAAATTTAAGAGCAAGACTTTAAAAAATCAAGCATTTTCCCTTTAAAAAAAATACTACTTCCATGTAAAATTGTGATTTGGCCCTTAGTCCCCACGACAACTGGGTTATTGAGTAAGAACAAGATGATGAAAACTTAGAAGCCGTTCAGTGTGATTCTCAGCTGCTATTTGAATTCTCTCTTTGTGCCCCAGTAGCTTGTCATCCTGCTTCTGCCTTAAAACTCTAAGTGACAGCGAACCCATTGCCTGTCGGGGCACTCGTCTGTCTCAGAGTGTCCTGAAGAGACCCAGCACACTCTGCTACGACCTCACCCTGTCATCCTGGCATTGCCTTTGGAGACACACAAATCCAGTCCCTCTTGAGTGTGCAAGCTCTTCCTTAACATCAGGAATCCTCAGTCATGTGCGTTGGGGGCCGGCTTTTATGTCTCCGAATACATCTGAGTCACAGCGTCAGGCTCCTTCTTTCAATGTGCAAGTGTGTCTCTTCAGTGGGACGGTACTGGAAACAGAAACCCAGCCAAAATTTGAGGTTTGGCTAGGTTCCGTAGGTATCTGTCATCTTTTTGACCACTTAGCAACTTTTTTTGAACCTCTTCTCTTAGGAACCTGCTTATCCTCGAGGAAGAGGCCAGAACCTGCTCTCCAAGCCTCTCTTGCAGCCAAGGTTTGGGCAGTGATCCAGGCTCCCCTGATCACAACCAACTGTGATTTGAAAGCTCTGGGCAGAAAGAAGGCCTGTGCTGAGGCCATTCTGATAAGGGTGGGTGTGGTGACACCCAGAGCTTTACAGACAGGGGTCCTGAGGTCCTTCGAATAGAGGCCTGACCCAAGAATTTGAGGGAAAATTCTGTGGAAGGCAGAATAACGGCCTTCCAAAGATGGCCATGTTGAAATCTTCAGAACCTGAATATGAGTATGTGATCTCACAGGGCAGATGTGATTGCACTCAGAAGCCTGAGACGGGAGATCCTCCTGGATTGTGGGGGTGGGCCTACATATCCGCAGTGCTCCTGTAAGAGGGAGGCAGGAGGATCAGTGTCAGAGAAGGTGATGGGATGACAGAAGCTGAGGGAGAGAAGATGCGACGACAAAAGCAAAGAGATTTGGGACTTCCCTGGTGGTCCAGTGGTTGAGACTCCATTCTTCCAATGCAGGGGGTGCAGGTTCGATCCCTGGTCTGGGAAATTAGATCCCACATGCTACAGGGCACGGCCAAAAAAAAAAAGAAAAGGCAGAGAGTTTTGATGATGTCCCCCTGCTGGCTTTGAGCTGTTGGAAGAGGGCGTGGGTCAAGGTGTGAGGTGGCCCCTAGAAACTGGAAAAGGCAGAACAAGTCTCCCTAGGACCTCCAGAAAGGAATGCAGGCCTGCTGACACCTTGAGTTCAGCCCCGTGAGATCCATTTTGGATTTCTGACTTTCAGAACTATAAGAGAATAAATGTGTGTTGTCTTAGACTATAAATGTGTGGTAATTATTGTAGCAGCAAGAGGAAATGAGTATTAGGTGCCTAAGTTCTTGGACTTCCCCGATGGCTCAGCAGGTAAAGAATCTGCCTGCAATGCAGGAGATACACAAGGCATGGGTTTGATCCCCGGGTCGGGAAAAGCCCCTGGAGGAGGCAATTGTGACCCACTCCAGTATTCTTGCCTGAAAAATCCCATGGACAGAGGAGTCTGGAGGGCTACAGTTCAAAAGGTCCTAAGAGTCAGAAACAACTGGGCAACTAAGCATGCACTAAAGGAGTAGCACAGGGAAGTTCTTAAGCCCAGTGATGGGAGTGGCAGGGTCCCCCCTAGAATAGTTTGGCACAACTCAATATCTTCTCTGAGCTTCAACACTTGCAAATCTGATTCTCTGGCCCTCCCCAAAGACAATGTAGGTGTTCTTACATCGTTTAGTAAATTCATTTTCTTCTTAAGCCAGATGGAATACACAGGTTCCACGACTTTCAACAAAGAATCTGGTGACCATGGCCAACCATCACTCTACATGTATCTTTTCTATTTTATTTCTGACTTCTCTCTCAACTCTATCTTTGCTGCTCTATCACTCCTACTTTAGTTCAGGTCTTCACTATTCCTTACCCAGATTATTTTCGTGCTCTCTTAATTGGTTTCTCTGTTGTATTTTTATCTTTTTGAAATAGTTTAACAGTGCTTCATTGCCCTATTACAAATACAATGATGGCATCCCATTGCCCAAAGTTTTTACACGGCATGGGGAGACCTTCATCACCTTGCCTGAACCTGCTCACACAATCAGTTAAGTTCAGTTCAATTGCTCAGTCATGTCTGACTCTTTGTGACTCCATGGACTGCAGCACACCAGGTCTCCCTGTCCATGAAAATCCCGGAGTTTACCCAAACTCATGTCCTTTGAGTCGGTGATGCCATCCAACCATCTCATCATCTGTCGTCCCCTTCTCCTGCCTTCAATCTTTCCCAGCATCAGGGAAAGCATCAGGGTCTTTTCAAATGAATCAGCTCTTCCCATCAGGTGGCCAAGGTACTGGAGTTTCAGCTTCAACATCAGTCCTTCCAATGAACACCCAGGACTGATCTCCTTTAAGATGTACTGGTTGGATCTCCTTGCAGTCCAAGGGACTCTCAAGAGTCTTCAACACCACAATTCAAAAGTATCGATTCTTTGGCACTCAGCTTTCTTTATAGTCCAACTCTCACATCCATACATGACCACTGGAAAAACCATAGCCTTGACTAAATGGGCCTTTGTTGGCAAAGTAATGTCTCTGCTTTTTAATATGCTGTCCATGTTGGTCATAACTTTCCTTCCAAGGAGTAAGCGTCTTTTAATTTCATGGCTGCAGTCACCATCTGCAGTGATTTTGGAGCCTCCCAAAATAAAGTCTGCCATTGTTTCCACTGTTTCCCCATCTATTTGCCATGAAGGGATGGACCAGATGCCATGATCTTAGTTTTCTGAATGTTGAGTTTTAAGCCAACTGTTGGAGAAGGAAATGGCAACCCACTCCAGTAATCTTGCCTAGAGAATCTTGTGGACAGAAGAGCCTGGTGGGCTGCTGTCCATAAAGTCGCACAGAGTTGGACACGACTGAAGCCACTTAGCATGCATGCATGCATTGGAGAAGAAAATGGCAACCCACTCCAGTATTCTTGCCTGAAGAATCCCAGGGACAGAGGAGTCTGGTAGGCTGTCGTCTATGGGGTCGCACAGAGTCAGACCGGACTGAAGCAACTTAGCAGCAGCAGCAGCAGCAAGCCAACTTTTTCATTCTCCTCTTTCACTTTCATCAAGAGACTCTTTAGTTCTTCACTTTCTGCCATATGGGTGATGTCATCTGCATATCTGAGGTTATTGATACTTCTCCCAGCAATCTTGATTCCAGCTTGTGCTTCATCCAGCCCAGCATTTCTCATGATATACTCTGCATATAGGTTTAATAAGCAGGGTGACAATATACAGCCTTGACGTACTCCTTTTCTTATTTGGAACCAGTCTGTTGTTCCATGTCCAGTTCTAACTGTTGCTTCCTGACCTGCATACAGGTTTCTCAAGAGGCAGGTCAGGCGGTCTGGTATTTCCATCTCTTTCAGAATTTTCCACAGTGTGTTGTGATCCACACAGTCAAAGGCTTTGGCATAGTCAATAAAGCAGAAATAGATGTTTTTCTGGAACTCTCTTGCTTTTTCGATGACCCAGCAGATGTTGGCAGTTGACCTCTGGTTCCTCTGTCTTTTCTAAAACCAGCTTGAACATCTGGAGGTTCATGGTTCATGTATTGCTGAAGCCTGGCTTGGAGAATTTTGAGCATTACTTTACTAGTGTGTGAGATGAGTGTAATTATGCAGTAGTTTGAACAGTCTTTGGCATTGCCTTTCTTTGGGATTGGAATGAAAACTGACCTTTTCCAGTCCTATGGTCACTGCTGAGTTTTCCAAATTTGCTGGCATATTGAGTGTAGCACTTTCACAGCATCATCTTTTAAGATATGAAATAGGTCATCTGGAATTCCATCTCCTCCACTAGCTTTGTTTGTAGTGATGCTCCCTAAGGCCCACTTGACTTCGCATTCCAGGATGTCTGGCTCTAGGTGAGTGATCACACCATCGTGATTATCTGGGTCATGAAGATCTTTTTTGTATAGTTCTTCTGTGTATTCTTGCCACCTCTTCTTAATATCTTCTGCTTCTGTTAAGTCCATACCATTTCTGTCCTTTATTGTGCCCATCTTTGCATGAAATGTTCCCTTGGTATCTCTAATTTTCTTGAAGAGATTCTAGTTTTCCCCATTCTGTTGTGTTCCTCTTTTTCTTTGCACTAATCACTGAGGAAGGCTCTCTTCTCTCTCCTTGCTATTCTTTGGAACTGTGCATTCAAATGGATATATCTTTCCTTTTCTCTGTTGCTTTTCACTTCCATTCTTTTCACAGCTATTTGTAAGGCCTCATCAGACAGCCATTTTGCTTTTTTGCATTTCTTTTTCTTAGGGATGGTCTTGATCCCTGTCTCCTGTACAATGTCACAAACCTCCATCCACAGTTCATCAGGCTCTCTGTCTATCAGAGCTAGTCCCTTAAATCTATTTGTTACCTCCACTGTATAATCGTAAGGGATTTGATTTAGGTCATACCTGAATGGTCTAGTTCCCTTCTTTCTTCAATTTAAGTCTGAATTTGGCAAGAAGGAGTTCATGATCTGGGCCACAGTCAGCTCCTGGTCTTGTTTTTGCTGACTGTATAGAGCTTCTCCATCTTTGGCTGCAAAGAATATAATCAATCTGATTTCAGTGTTGGCCATCTGGTGATGTCCATGTGTAGAGTCTTCTCTTGTGATTGCTCACACAATCACTGAGACCAAAAGCTTTCGTGTAGTGACACTGAATGGGCTCTCGGGTCTTGGGTCAGTCCCTTCACCATACGGAGTCTTGTCTCTAAAGCAGCAACCATAACACCGTCCTCATTTATAAAAGAGTGATTAAAAAATTCCAACCAAGTAGCATTGTCATCAAATTTAAATGAGATAATGAATAAACATGCACTTGGCCAAGTGCTTGCAATATAGTGGGCATTTGATTATGAATGTGTGTGCATGTATGTTTCATGAATTGCCACTCTCCACCTTGTACCACCAGATACTCTTCATATCATCCCTGCATTTTCATGATGATAGATATACACACACACACACACACACACACACACATACATATTTACTTCAAAATCCTTCCCTCCTTCTCTTTTGCCTGATCAGCTATTGTAGAATCAAGCTCAAATGTCACCTCCCTGTGGAAGTTTCTCTGACTCCTTCAAGCAAGGTGGTCAGTCTCTCCTCCTGGTGTGTCTCAGTGGGCAAATATCTGACCTTGTTGCAATGACTTGCTTGCAAAGTCATTTCCTCCACTGATAGTCTTCTCACTTTGAGATCAAAAAAGTCAGTGTGGTGCCCAGCATATAGAAGCACTTCAATAAACATCACCCAAATGGAACTAAGGGTATAAAGAAGGATGGAACAGACTGTTACCCTTTCTGGGAAATAAAGTTTAGCTCAAAGAGTGAAAGTCCAAACCTGAAACTTTACATGATGATGTAACAAACCTACATAGGCGTTCTAGATGGGCTTTAAGGAAACTGTCTGAAGCAAGCTCAAAATTACATAACGAGTAAGTAAGAGTAGTTATTTTACAAAGGATTTTTAGGTACACCAAAGAATTGTCTTACAAAAAACTAGTTTTATTTAAATAGAAAGTTCCAGGACCTGCCTGGTAGTCCAGTGGCTAAGACTCTGTGCTCCCAGGTTAGGGGCCCAGGTTCGATCCCTGGTCAGGGAACTAGATCCCACATGCTGCAACAAAGACCAGTCACAGGCAAATAAATAAATAAAAACAAGTGAATGAATAAATCAATAGTTGCACAGTTGCTCTCAGCAGTTATTTACTGAATAATTCCAAGTATGGGCAGGGCAACCTTAGTGATAGTGGTCACTGCCAAAGTGGAGTTTTACCTGAAACTAAGACACAGTTTCTCAGAGATGAGTGCCAGTGGGAAAGAGAACATTGGCTCTGCATGCAACTACTGACATTTTTGTTTAGAGTGAAGTGCATCTGAGTGATAGCTGATTGTTTTTTCACAAAAGTCAGCAAGAAGTTTCAATCATCTAATGTGTCTATATTTTCAATGTCAAATCATGAACGGTAACTAAGATCTTTGAGAAAAGGCTTACTTTGTAAGTTACCTGGACTTTCAAACAAAATATGCAGAAGCCAGGATAACCTATTACTCCCTCAGAACACTATGAATTTACTATACAAATGTAATTTACAAGTCGGTGGGTCTGGAAACCATGAGAGGCTATGTCTATCTCCATAGGCATACTTTCATAGGTGAAAACTGCAAATAGAACCATCGGCCAGTTCCTAGCCTCATTCTGCTGACATTAGCATCAGAGCCACACTCCTAAGTTCAGAGACAATGTGAAACTTGGCTGGGGTCACTCAGGCCAAGGAACCTTTTTAAGAACAAAAAACCCAAAAGGGTATGACCTTGGTTGCATCTAAAGTAAAGACTTAGCTGTTTTGGATTATAAACTGGTTTGGATGAAAACCAGCTGATGTGTGGACAATCTGATGGGTTCAATAGGTTTTTCAACCCTTGTAATTACCTCTTTGCTAAAGTAAATGTTAGCATAACCATTGGCATTTGATAAGTCACTCTGTGCTACCCAAGAAAGAAGATCAACTTTTATCATTTTTTGAGTAGTTGATATACATTTTTAATCAAAGAACACTATTCTATTTGTTGATATGATATACAGAAATATATTCATATAAATGTGCAGTGAAGTTCAAATAATCACACATGTATGACGTTTTTCTGGTTTTCAATATGTACTTGGCTTTTAAAACATGGCACTCCTTGGATAACAAATGGTGACTTCCCTTAACAAATCTGAAGATCAGGCAGTGGTAGTGGACAGGGTGGGATAAAGAGGACCTTCTGGGGAAACAAACCAAATTAAAGATGAAGTGGCTCTGTAGGGACCATGGCTCCTTGGGGTGTGTTTTTGCTAAGACCGATTACATGTCGCCCTACTCTAGAGTCATGTATAGTACCATGTCTCCGATTAAAGAGAACAGTTTTTCTCAAAAGATAAGAAACATGCCATTTCTAATAAGGAGATGGCCTGTCAAAACTGTCCATAAATACAGCCATACCTAAAGCATCTCAGTCATTTACAGCCATTCATTTCTTCTGTCCTCTGAAAAATCCCCGGGGAAAACAAGCAAGTGACAAGCAGCTCATACACAAAGACATGGGTGTACCAGGGACTCCTGCCAACTCTACAGGATCTAAAATAGTCCTTTGACAACTCAGCAAGGAACAGGTTCCAGGCCCCGAGGCAAGTGTGCACATCAGAGGAACGGGTTCCCTCCCTCCAGCTTGGGCCTCAGCTAACCCTGTGGTCTACCGGAGCAGGCAGCACGGCTTTGAGGGCAGCCAACGAATGCTTGACAAAAGCCAGCTGGAGGAGCAGCCTGGCCCAAGCCTATACCCGCACACTGCTACTGAAAATGTCTTAAAGATTTCATAACGTCTTATTTACTTTCCTTAGTGAGAGGAACTGTCGGTGCCCTCCTCCCTTTCAGAATAGGCAATCTCTTCCTCCCTTCAGGGGGTCTTCAAAGACCAGTTATTAATAACAGAAATCCCCAGGTTTAATTTAATAAAATCCAGGTGTTATCAACATGTGCATGAGTTGATCCTGAGACTGGCATATTTTACACTCAGACAACATGAGCACTTACTATGTGTGGGGCCCTGTGCTATGGCTGGGCGGGTAGTTCATAGAGGAATAAGGATGATCATTAAAAAAAGAACAGCTCAGGGAGGAGTAATAAAAATAAGGTCACCCTTAGTGAACTGTATTTCTACTAGCTGTCAGGCCTCATGGTATGTTCCTTACCTGTTTGATATGATCCTCAAAACAATCCTTTAGGGTATTTTGACCCCTATTACAGATGGCAAAACTGAGGCTCAGAGAAATTAAAAGCCTTGTGAAGCTCAGAATATTAAGGGTTGTGAAGGGAATTGTTTCGGTGGTGAATGAGGAGTCCCTGCAGGTTGTTGAGCAGTGAAATGACCTGACCAGAGACTAAAGAAGAAAATGGCATGGTGATAGAATAAATCAAGTATGAAAACCTCAGTTAGCATTTGGTGGAAAATGTGTGAAGGTTGACTTGCAAATATAAACAATGTACATATACAGCTTCAAAAATATTTATTTATTTGGCTGCTCTGGGTCTTAGTTGCAGCGTGCGGGATCTAGTTCCCTGACCAGAAATTGAACCCTAGTCCTCTGCATTGGGAACAAAGAGTCTTAGCCTCCAGAACACCAGGGAAGTCCCCATATATGTTTTTTAAAACAATCATCTGTAATTAAAACCTATGAAGAAAAGTCAGAGGCTTATCCATGCAGCAATTTAGGCCAGTAGTTGCTTCTTGGAAGGGTGGACATAATGAGGGGGGGTGATATAATTAGGGATGAAATCTTAGTGGGCTTAAACATTATTTACTTGTTTTTATCTATTAAAAAATATTTATTTGGCTGTGCTGGGCCTTAGTTGTGGTATGCAGCTCTTAGCTGTGTGTGTGTGTGTGTTCAACCATTTCTGTCATGTCCGACTCTTTGAGACCCCATGGACTATAGCCCACCAGGCTCCTCTGTCCACGGGATTCTCCAGGCAAGAATACTGGAGTGGGTTACTATGCCCTCCTCCAGGGGAATCTTCCTGACCCAGGGATTGAACCCGCGCCTCCTGAGTTGCAGGCAGATTCTTAACCCACTGGGCCACCTGGGTATCCCAGGCTCTTAGTTGCTCCATGTGGGATCTCCTGGGCTTCCTGCATTGGGAGCTCGGACTCTTAGCCACTGGAACAGCAGGGTAGTCCCAATTTTTATTTTATTTTTCAACTTTATTGAGGTATGATTGACAAATAATTGTCATATATTTAAAACCTATAGTAAGGTTATTTGATATATGTATACATGGTGACAAGATTCCCACCAAGCTAATTCCCATCAAGCTAATTAACTTAATTAACACACTCATGACCTCATATATTTCCTTTCCTTTTTTTTTTTTTTTTTGGTGAAAACACAAGTTCTACTGAGAAAATTTTAATGATCCAATAGTATCCTTTGACCAGCAGCCACAAAAGCTGGGGCACCAAGCATAAATACAAGCTCCTTTCAGAGAGATGTTGGCACCTGGTTTCCTAGTTGGGATAAGTTAGAAGGAGAAGGTGGTGGAAGGACCCACTGGCTCCCTGGCTTTCATGGAGGACTGTAGCCAGCCCCTCGAGGCCTGTAAATTAAAAGCTGGACCCTCGGGTAGGGGAGTGTAAAGTAAACAGTCAATCTCCTTCCAGGGTAAGTCTGGGAGATGGACATTTTTGCCTGCTCCCTTTGGGCTGAGCCCTGGGGGGCCAGCCTCAGCTTATGCTCATGAACTCATAGAGAATCATTCCATTGGTCCCTATAATCTGATGGGTCTCCTGGATGTACGTACCATTGGCTTTCAGAGTCTGGCATGCTGGGATCCCACCAGCATGGAAGCCTTAAAAGGTGGCTTTTAAGGTGGGAGCCTTAAAGGCTGTGGCACCAGGAGGGCGTTGTGGCCTTGGGTTAACCAGAGGAGCCAGCACAAGCTTCCCTGCCACCTTTCTGAGATAGAGGCGGTGTGGACACAGAGCCAGGGTTGAGGACGTAGTCATATACATGCCTCTCTCTGACGCTATGGAAGCTTTCCACTGTAGGTCTTGGGGGGAAGATCTCTAGTTGTGTTTTTTTTAACTTTGAGTTAAGTTACTCTGCATCTCCAGTAAGTTTCTATTGAAATAGAACAAGAAATACAAGAAAGGGCTTCTCAGGTGGTATTAACAGGGAAAAACCTGCCTGCTAATGAAGAGACTTTAGAGACATGGGTTCAAGCTCTGCGTCGGGAAGATCCCCTGGAGGAGGGCATGACAACCCACTTCAGTATTCTTGCCTGGAGAATCCCACAGATGGAGGAGCCTGGTGGGCTACAGTCCATGAGGTTGCAAAGAGTCGGACATGACAGAAATGGCTGAGGACACACAATACAAGAAAGCCACTCAATTAGACCAGGATGGACTGGAAATGTTGGAAGAGGCTTGGGAGGATGGAGCCCTTATAGAAAGTTTGTGTTTGAAGAGACAGAGAGGAAGGGAAAAGCTCATCCTTCTGGGATGAGCTAAGTGGAGATGGCCATGGGGACCAATGAATGGAGAGGCACAGGTCTGCTGAGGAGGTGGTGACCATCTGGCTGATGCTTTGAGGAGAGAAGTTTGGACAGGTGAACTGGAACCTGGAGGACCTTGACTTCTGTACTGTGGATGGAGGCATCACTCAGAAGGCAATGGGAAGCAGAGATCTCTGAACAGAGCCAGAGCATGTTGAAAGTGGTATGTTAAGGGAAAAAAACAAGCCCTGAGCCCTGTGGCAGCATGAGGAATTGATAACAGGCAGGAAGAAATCAGGAGACAGGAAGATCGATGAAGAGGCTGTTGCAATAATCCAGGTGTGATGTGATGAGGACCCGAAGAGTGGCAGGGGCCCAAGGAAACAAAGGACGTGAGAGACTTTAGGAAGGACTCTTCCATAGGATTAGGCTTCAGTAGGATAAGATTCCGCTGGATTAGGAGGGTTCTAGGAGATGGATGAGATTCAAAACAAAGTTGACTTGTTGGAAGTACTTCCAAAATGTCACTTTATTACTTATTCACAGATATTTATGACTTCTCCAGTGTCATTACCTAACTCATTTACAATCTAGAGACTCGCACCCACTTTATCCATCATGCAGATTCACTCCTACTCTACATGTCTTCACAGACAGATTGGCCTGAAACTTTAAGAAAGATTTTATATCGTAAAAGTATATAGTGATTTTTTAAACAAGGCTTATAGAATTCCAGAACTCTAAAATGCAGGCTGAGTGCCGAAGAGTTGATGCTTTCAAACTGTGGTGCTGGAGAAGACTCTTGAGAGTTCCTTGGACAGCAAGATCAAACCAGTCCATCCTAAAGGAGATCAGTCCTGGGTGTTCATTGGAAGGACTGATGCTGAAGCTCCAATACTTTGGCCACCTGATGAGAAGAGCCAACTCATTGGAAAAGACCCTGATGCTGGGAAAGATTGAGGACAAGAGGAGAAGGGGAAAACAGAGGATGAGATGGTTGGATGGCATCCCTGACTCAATGGACAGGAGTTTGAGTAAGCTCTGGAAGATAGTGAAGGACAGGGAAGCCTGGCATGCTGCCATTTATGGGGTCACAAAGAGTTGGACACAACTTAGCAACTGAACACAACAACAAAAATACAGGCTTTGTCAAGAATTATTAAAGATGCTTTAATCTAGGAACTAAACATTAACTTAGTTTTTCCAACTGGAGGACACTTGGCTCTGCAGGTCACTCCAGTGCAATCCCAGTTGTCCTTGCATTACAAAGGAGGGTCAAATATGCCAGAAAAGAAAGCCATCCTGTCACTAAAGAAATGATTATTCTGGATATGCTTGAGTGGTAAATGGAGCCCTTCCTAAAATTTTCCTTTGAGGTTCAATCAAGGCATTTAAATTTCAGGTGTGAATTAAATAGATAACATTGTGTACAAATGTAAGGGTGTATTAGGAAATAAACATAGAAAATTATAATGAAAGAGATCCATTGTTTGATCCAATCTATGCATAGGTACAGAAGTTCTGTTGCCTTGGTGAGAGATATTCTTTTGTGCCATATGTGAGCAATAATGCTATGATCACATGGTTACTGCTATTTTCCCCCAGAGAATGATTTCCTCACTAGGAATTATGACTATACCCTCAGAAGCAGAATTTCTATAAGAACATAAAGCAGCTGAAGATCAGTGAACAGCAATAACTACTCAGCCTGGCGAGTTTCCTACAAGCCTCTACACTCACCCCACAACACTGTGAACCCCTCTGGCAGACCCCGTCAATTCACAGACCTAGTTCTCAACCACCGGCCTTAACCCATGGCTTTCCCGCTCCCTGTCCTGCTTCTGAGTGTTCCAGTCATGAATTTCCTTCTCCCATCTCTGTCCTTCCTCCCATAGGACTCAATGCACGATGTTTGTTCCCTCCCAGCATTGACATGGGTGCTGCTGGTTGACATGCTGGTGCCCCATTCTGGCCATGCTTTCTGTTTTTATGAGACTTTTAATTTATCCAAAATTAAAATAATAAATAATACATGGCCCTTCTCTTGATTTATAATTTTATTCATATGTTTATTTTTGGCCGTGCTGGGTCTTTGTTGCTGAGTGGACTTCTCTCTAGTCGTGGAGAGTGGGGGCTACTCTCTAGTTGCGGTGCATGAGTTTCTCACTGCAGTGACTTCTCTTGTTGCAGAGCATAGGCTCACTGGTTCTGGTGGGCGGGCTTAGTTGCTCCATGCGGGATCTTCCAGGATCAGGGATAGAACCTGTGTCTATTGCATTGGCAGGCAGATTCTTTACCACTGAGCCACCAGGTTTAAATGTATGCTTCTGTGAGGTCCTAATATTGGGGTGATTTGTTTATTTAACAAATGTGTAGCCAGCAATTACTGAATATCAGGCACTGGATTTAACACTGAGATATCAAAGCGAAAGTCATGTCCTCCTCCTCAAAGAGCTCTGAGGCTGCAAGAGACAGAAAATTGTAGCTCACACGCGCACACTAGCTACAAGCATCCCTGTCAATTTGAACAGGAATTTGCTGCTCTCAGTCCAGTCCCCAAATAAAATACCTAAAGCCTATCAGAAGGATTTGCCAAAAGTAAAATCAGTTGCTGTGTGGTGGGGGTCATGGATGGTTTATATTCTTGCTTAAAATGTCCTTTAATGATAAAACAATTACATATAATTAAATACAAAAATAAATTTTGTATAATATCCACTGTGACCAGCAGCCTCACTATCAACCTGCCACATCTGGTGGAGATGTCAGACTGATGAGGTCAGACCTCCAAGCAGGAGCTGGGGACATCATCTGTTACCCCCCTGTGGGCACCTACCTGCCTGAACTCGACTGCAAGAGCCCCCTGAACAGGCTCAAACTGGTGAGAGGCAAAGGGTCTTTTTTCGGCTCTCCTCCAGCTCCCCCTGTCTTTAGCTCAGTTTCTGTCTTTGCACATTTGCTGCTTATCTGCCCTTGAAAAGTGCAGCAGGGAGTTGAGCATCAGGGCAAATGCAAAGGAAACGAAATCCCTGCCTTCCAGTGTTGCCTCGAAGCGAGAATCCTGGCACAGCCATGGCTGTGAGAGGGTGGGAGAGGCAGAAAGAGAGACAGAGGCCAGGGCTAGCAGAAAGTCTACCGGTATAGAGCACGGGCTTGGATGTCACCGCTTCAGTGAACTGGGGATGGGCTGGGCCCAGAACCTCATCTCCCACTCAGCGTAGGGCCTTGGAAGGCTTCTGGAGGGGTTAATCGAGGTGCCTGTTATGTAACCAGGACCACTGCCTCTCGGGGAGTTCACAGCAGGACAGCCATTTACTGTCAGGGTTTGCTCTGTGGCAACTTCCAAATTAGGAAGCTCAACTAGCCTGGAAAGCCAGGAATGCAGGAGGAGAAAAAGTCCTGTTCCAAGGAGGGGGCTGAAATAATCCTGCCCCACAGCCTGAAAAGGAAGCGACACCGGTCCTCTCTGCCCAGAGCTCCGATCACCCCCTCCTCCAGGGCAGGGAGCACTTGTATTTCCTAAAACTCTTTCAGTTTAACTTTTGATAGGGAGTCCATTTATCTTTATTGAAAACATCAGGAAAGAACATTTGTAGCTCTGTTCATAGTCTGTGATAGAAGGTGATTCGCTTTTAGGTCATCATTGCCAATAAGCTGATAACAATGGGTGTGATTTTTCTTTGGTGTTAGGGACTCAGGCTCAGGCAATGTTGGTCAATGATTATCACTTATGGTAGAATTTAAAATGGAATTTTGATTCATGAATCCATTTTTAACTATTTGTTTTTAAAGCATTCACTCACATATTTTTTACATGAAGCCTCCAAGACAGACGGGTGCTTGGTTGAAGTTTTCTGGTTTCTAGTAGGTTAGGAGGGGTGAGGATCAGAAAGGTAGGACCCGCACTATCTGTCCTGAAGCCAGGTGGGAAAAGATGCAGGTTATTGGATCACAGGTCCCCAGACAAATGTCTCTTCTGCCATCTTCCTGTCTTGCTTTGTTTCCCGGGTACGTCCCCTGTTTGGCCCCCAACCTCTGTGAGGGTGTTTGTGTGGGGCACAGAGTCTGTTCTCTGTATCCTTGGGTCCCTGAGACATGACAGATTGCTTCCCAGAGGTAAGAAGGACAACATCTCTGAAGAATCTGGGGAAACCTCCCTGGTTCCTGTCCCCACCCTGCCAGGCTGTTTCCAGTGCACACTTTCTCCCTTGATCAAACTGCTGCACAACCAGCCACGGGACCCTTGCGTCATGGAATGTAGCAGCTCAGATGGGTATGCAGAGCACAGAGGGCGGGGGCGGTCAGTAACCAAGACCACGCCAAAAGGGAGTCAACCACACAATATTGTACCTAGCGAACAGCACTGAATTGTACATTTAAACCTTTGTTAAGAGGGCAGATCTCAAGT
This sequence comes from Cervus elaphus, assembly GCF_910594005.1. Classification (NCBI taxonomy): domain Eukaryota; kingdom Metazoa; phylum Chordata; class Mammalia; order Artiodactyla; family Cervidae; genus Cervus; species Cervus elaphus. Next base: position 83,107,281 of record NC_057825.1, read on the forward strand.
TTTTTTCTTACTGCAGCAAAATAAACATTTTAAAGAAAGAATTCAATTGATCAAGCTGCCTTTGGTTGCTTTAGTTGCAGGGAGAGAATAGATAGAGAAACTGCGGGCAAGAGGGGCAGCAGCCTGCCTAAAGTCCCACAGAGGGTGGTGGCAAGACTAGAATTCTGGTACCAAGTCCCAGAGCATCATCCCTGCCCCCAGTAATGCCTGGAGGGAGCCTTGGAGGGAGTGAAAAGCTGGCAAGGCAGATCTGGAGCATTTGTCCAAATTGCTTTCTAGGCCTTTTGTTAATTAATCAATTCAAAACGTCTTTCGTCTAATAAATATTTGTGGGCCATTTAAGCACTGGCCCAGTGGTAAAACAAAACAAGAAAAGGTATACTGCCTGGTGGAGCTTACTGCCCAGCTGAGAATAGAGATGAGCATCAGGCAATTGGCCGCAACGCAGTGAGGTGGGGCTCAGAGTTCTGTTGGAGGGGCACCAGCCTAACTTGGCCCAGGGAAGGATGGCGGAGGACAGTCGTGGAAGCATGAGTAAGTGTCGGTCAGACAACCTGCAGATGTGGGGCGAGAAGACACTGGTGAGGGTGTTCTGAGCCCAAGGGCCAGCAAGCTTGCAACCACCCCCTGCAGGTAGGAGGAAGTAGAATGGATTCTGGGAGCTGGGGAGGTTAGGGGCCTGGGGCACAAGGTGGCAGACATGGAGAGAGATTGGAGAGAGCTAGGGGATTGATCAGGAGGACTTCAAGGTCAGGCTGAGTCCGAGGGCGTTGGGGAACCATTGCAGGTTTCAACCAAGGAGCAATGTGACTGGGTTTGGGTCTGGAAATGCTCCTTCCGGCTTCAGAATAGAGGCTGGGTTGGGGGAGGGCGGGAGTGGAGGCCGGCAGAATAGATGGAGGGGCGTGTAGCATCTGGAGGGCAGCACCGGTTGGGGGGACTGGGCTCCAGGCAGCTGCTCGGGTCTCTCACCCAACTCCTCCCTGCTTGCGTCTAGCTGGCCTCCTGGGTTCTCCACAGCCACCGTTACTTCCACTGCCGGGAGTGGTGAAATCATGGTAGGATGCTCTGTGACCTTCTCTGGGCCTGGATGGGATCGGGAGGTTGGAGTAAAGGAGGGGAAGTGAGAGAACAGGCCTGAGTGGAGAGGTGAGCAGGGCACTTTCTGCACCATGCTCTGGCAGATGGCCTGGTGGGCTAGTGGGTGGCGAGGCTCTTGCCACTTGTTTTCCAGTTCCTGATTGCCCTCCTGAATGTCATTCTCAGGTCAGGAAATGAGCTTGAATTTCTTCAGATGCTCGGTGCCCAGGATGGCAGAACATATTTGCTGTGTTGGGGAGGGCTGCTCTCTGACCCTGATGGCCCAGGGGACTGTCTGGATGGCTTGGTAGCCTCGGGCACTCCTTGAGCACAGCACCTTGGCCAAGTCATTGAACTTGCCTTCACCCTTTTCTCTCCCAGAGATGGTAGAGACTTGTCTCTTAAGTTATCCCTAGAGCATCCACGCAGAGAGGTGGTTCAAGGGCTTAGAGACTGCTCATCACCTGATGGGGAACGGACAGGAGAAGTGAGAGGAAGATGACTATTGAGGCCACAGTCAGGGGAAGGAAGGCTTTGCTGACCATTTGCCAGTGGCTGCACCTGACCTCCCTCCCTCATCACTCTGTAGGCTTAAGACATCTGTAAACAGAATGAATGAAACATAAAGATTTTTTTGTCCAGCATGTTTGTCTTCCTGTTTCAGACTCTGAAGGAGGAAACACTTTTGCACCCCTGGCTCCGCCCTCCACCCTCCCTGGACCCAGGGTGATGGTTTTCCCCTCCGAGGCTGCTGTCCTCAGAGAGGCTGCCCACCACCCTGCTGACATGCAGCATCCTGGCTGAGTTGCAGGAGCCATGAGCTGGGCACCACCAGCTGGAGCTGCAACGCCTTTCCTGGCCCTGGGCTGCACTGCTCAGATGTGAACCAAAATTTCCTTTTACAGTCTATTCACCAGCATGACTTGAGCAGGAAATGCCTCCTTTGCAGAAAGAAGGTTCAGGAGCAAATGATGGAAGTGGAGAAACAGCCTTGGGGTCCCAGGGATGGACTGATTCCAGGAGCCCCTGCTACCCAGAGTGTGGCATTCATGCTGCTTAATCTATTCAGTCATGTCCAACTGTGACCCCATAGACTGTAGCTCCTCCATCCAGGCAAGAATACTGGAGTGGGTTCCCATTTCCTTCTCTGGGGATCTTCCCTGCTCAGGGATTGAACCCGCATCTTTGATGTCTCCTGCATTGGCGGGCGGATTCTTTATCCTTAGCGCCACTGAGAAGTACCTCAGTCTGACTCAGCCTTTGGAGCCCTGTCACAGCCCCTGTCCCTGAATAGCCCTGCAGCACCAGCAATAGGCATCACTCCTGCCAAGGAGAGTTGGCCCAGATCCTGGTGGGCAACACCTGTGGCTCCCACCTCCCGGGCAAGAGGCACAGGGTGGATGAGAGCTCTGGAATCCACAGCAAGCCCGTGACTCTCTTGGAGGTTTGTCTTACCCTGGGCACAAGACTTGCATGTTGACTTAGGCAGGTAAAGGCTCTGTAATCCAGTCCTAACCTGCATGGCATAGGCTGTAATGGTCAGAAGAACGCTGAGAAGAAGGTGACATAGGGTCTTACGGGGTCTGGAGAGCTCAGCCTCTGTGGGGTCTGTGCATGAAGAGTTTGAAATCTGTCCCCAAATGCAACTTTTTTTTTTTTTTTTCTCTCTCTCTCTCTTTAGAATCACCATTTCATAGGCTCTAAGGCAGGTGGTATTCACTGCCAAGCCATGGCCTATCCATTTGGTCACTGAGCAGACATTCATTGGTCACTAACTCTGGCTCTGTCCTGGCCAGGTAATGGGGAAATACATGGATGGAGGGCATACTACCTTCCCTCAAGGAGTTCCCCTTGAGGCTTGATTGAGGCTTTGAGGTTCAGGGTCACTGGTGCTTGTAAAACTTTGGTCCTTGTGTCCTGGCAGTCAACCAATCTTATGACCAAGGTTAACCCAACCAAAGTGTTCCAATAACCCTTTGCACAGTGAATAAGAGCTTTCAATAGACTTGGATAATACAAGAGTGACTCTCTCTCTCTCTCTCTCTTTTTTTTTTTATAATCTGCTGACTTCTGTAAGCTTCTTCTGACATCTTTTCCACATGGAAGGCTCTGAAAGCCACTTTTATCCCTTCTAGCCCTTCCTCCCTGCTTCCATGTCACTCGACATGGGATAATTAGGAGGACTGTACTGGAGTTCTGGCACTGCCTCTTCCAGTCTTAAGCAGGTCACCCCTGTTCTGCGTCTCAGTTCCACCAATCAGAGATCAAACACAATAACAACAAAAATCCCAAACAGAAAAAATAAAAATAAATACTGCAACAGCAAGGTATTAAGTACGAGTAGTATCATAATGAAATGAAATAAAAATTAAATGAAATTAACTGAAAATTAAGTGAAATTAAAAGATGCTTGCTCCTCCGAAGGAAAGCTATGACAAAGCTAGACAGTAGAAAGCAGAGATGTCACTTTGCCAACAAAGGTCCATATAGTCAAAGCTATGGCTTTTCTAGTAGTCATGTATGGATGTGAGAGCTGGACCACGAAGAAGGCTGAGCACCGAAGAATTGATGCTTTTGAATGCTGGTGTTGGAGAAGACTCTTGAGAGTTCCTTGGACTGTAAGGAGAGTCAACCAGTCCTTCCTAAAGGAAATCAGTCCTGAATATTCATTGGAAGGACTGATGCTGAAGCTGAAGTTCCAATACTTTGGCCACCTGATGCGAAGAACCACCTCACTGGGAAAGACCCTGATACTGGGAAAGATTGAGGGCATGAGGAGAAGTGGGTGACAGAGGATGAGTTGGTTGGATGGCGTCACATACTCAAAGGACATGAGTTTGAGCAAACTCTAGGAGATAGGGAAGGACAGGGAAGCCTGGCATGCTGCAGTCTATAGAGTTACATAGAGTCAGACACAACTTAGCAACTGAACAAAAACAGTATCATAATATGGGATATTCTCTGTAACAAAGTTGTAACCTGTGGTTCCAGCCATGTCATAAATGCCTGAGGATATTAGTTTCCTGTGTTCCCCAACCCAGCAGCTGCTCAATAAATTCACACAAAACCACCTTCAATGCTTAGAAGGTGACTGGCTTTCCTTTAATGGGGACCATGGCTTGGTCCCAGGGAAGCAGACTCAGAGATGGAGTTTTGCGTGCCGAATGCTTATCTGGGTGTTTGCTTTTGGAACAAACACCTGGTGAAGGGCGGAGAAGGAAGCAGGAGTGGTCAGAGCTGTAGGATGCTGTGGTGAGCAGATTACACAGGCTTTGGAGTTCAGATGGCTCTTCAGATTACCCCACATCCAGCCAACAGGGTCAGGTCTCCACAGCTCTGCATCCTCCTATTGTTTTACACTTTGTGTTCTATTTCACTTCCAACTGGAGAAACTAAAGTGTAAAGTAGAGGTAAGATGCCCAAAATTAGAAGAGGGAGGGCCAACCCTCAAACCCAGACCTACTAACCTGCATCATGTGATATGCTGAGAAGGAAGTTGGGGTGAATGAAGAATAGGAATCTGTGTGGCACAGGACCACACAATGCCTTCGTCCTTTCTTTACCTACTCATTTATTCAATAAATATGTCATATGCGTAACTTTTTTTACACACCCTAGTGGTTAAAACTGGACTCACCACCCCTGTGTTCCATGAGCTCCCATTTCCACTCTCTGTTACAGTCATAGACTTATTCTTCTACAAGGTTTCTTTAGAGGATCTGCAAAATCAACACATGTTTCTCATCCTTTAATAAGCTTGAGACTCTCCCAGGACCTTGTTAACAGGCAGACTCTGAGTCAGTAGGTCTGGGTAGGCCTGAGGTGCTGCATTAGGAATGTGTCGGTCCTGGGCCCATTTGAGTAGCTACAGTCTGCTCTTCAGAAGCAGTTTCTACTGTGGTCTCGCTAAGTCAGTCCCATCACATTTTCTCCTCCTGGCTGAAACTTTAGCCCAGTTGCAGTGTATCAGAGGCATTCCATCCACTGGACCTGCAGTGTGGTGGCTAAGAGTATTCATCTGGACGTCAAGTCAACTCAATCTTGAGTCCTGGTTTTGCTTCATGCATGTAATTTGGGGAATTTACTTATACTCACTAAACTGCAGGTTTTTCACTGGTGATGGAAATGCTAGTATTAGTACCTACCTTATGGATTGCTATAGAAATTAAATGTGCAAATAGATGGATAGGGCTTAGTACAGTTCCTCATGCCTAGGAAGAATCCTGTAAATTCTAAAAGACAATTAAAAGCCAATCTTTTTTGACTGCCTTCAAGATGTGGCCTCTAAGCTGATGGGTCTACTCATAGCTAAATTGGAGTAGCTAGATTGCTTGGAGGAGTTGCAGTATCATTTCCAAGGCCACAGACTATTGTAATAGAGAAGGGTCCTTGATAATCTTGGCCCTGACTGCTGAAAAGAGCCAGAAAAACTGCTGGCACTCTGAGTGGGACTTGTGGATTCTTCTGAAGGAACCTATGCCAAGAGAAATGGCATTGTCTAATAAATGACCTTCTGCTGTCGGTACTTTTGAGGAAATATTGGGACCAAATAGGTTCTCTTGGGACTTCCCTGATAGCTCAGTTGGTAAAGAATTCTCCTGCATGCAGGAGATCCCAATTCAATTTCTGGGTTGGGAAGATCCGCTGGAGAAGGGATAGGCTACCTACTCCAGTATTCTTGGGCTTTCCTTGTGGCTCAGCTGGTAAAGAATCTGCCTGCAATGCAGGAGACCTGGGTTTGATCCCTGGGTTGGGAAGATCCCCTGGAGAAGAGAAAGGCTACCCACTCCAGTATTCTGGCCTGGAGAATTCCAAGGACTGTATAGTCCATGGGGTTGCAAACAGTCAGACACTACTGAGTGACTTTCACTTTCACTTTCAGGGCCTCTTGGGAACTCAACCAGGAGCAAGTGTAGGGGTGGGCATTTCTTGAGCCTTTTCTGTAGTTTCCAGGAGAGTGCTGGATGTTACTGCCTCTACTCTGACTGAAAAGAGTGGCTGTGACTTTCTGTTTGTGAAAAGGAAGATGATTGGAACTGGACCTGACCACTGAATTTGCCTCAAGATGGTAGAATTGGTTACACAGAGAGCCTCCCAATAGAATCCACTCAGCCTGCTGGGACAAGGGCAATAGGAAAAAGAGGAAGTTTTCCCAAATTAGTATATAGCTCTTTCCTAATGCTGTTGATATGATTGCCTTCTACTATGTTTAAATGCAATTTCTTTCTTTCTTTTTTTTTTTTAAGAACAGTGGCTCTTCTGATGCTGCTAAATTATAGCTTGCATGTGTGCATTTTTTCCCCATGTATGCAGATGTCAAACATGACACTAAGCTTATATTTGATGTATTTCCAAGCACATTGAGGCTGATTTCAGGGAGGATGCATGATACAGAGGAGTGGTTGATGTTAATTCATAGGTTTCTTCTGCTTCTCAGTAAGGAGGTAGATTGCCATAGTAACACATTTTGGGGGTTTTATTTCATGGAGAAAGTTGAAAATTACCTTGTGAGGATAGCTCCACCCAATAATTATCCACGGAGTTTCAGATGCTAAAACTCACCATTTCTGTGCTTTATATTAATGGATTTGATAAGTTAAGAAAATTAAAATATATTTCATTCTAGCAGCAGGAAGGACAAAGCTAAGAAGATAACTTATTTCAGAACCTTTAAATAGGAGAAAAGAGCTTTCAAAGTCATGGCTCTGAACCTCAAGAAACAAGATTTAGCAAATTTAAGGACACAGGACACACAAGAGCAGGAAAGCAGAGAGGGGGTCTGACCTCAGGGAGTGTCTTGAGGGTGAGGATATAGATAAGGAATAACTTGGCAAATACGTTAATTAAATAATTTCACATCCTGATTAGGACTGCAGAGGCAACAACAGGAAATGTGCTGAAGAATAACCCAGGGCACCACCTACTTTGGCTATGGTGGTAAAGACAGACCTTCCTGAAAAAGTGACATTTAAGCTGAGACCGTAGTATGAGAAGGAACAAGGGCGTGCTCTCTTTCTCTGGCAATTTAAAGTTAATGAAAAGGGTAGAATAGATAACTTACTCTTCCTTGGTCAAGTCAGTTTCCCACCTACTTCTCAGTGCCAGGAAGCTAACTTTTAATGGCTTTGTGCAAGCCCTGTGTGATGGGATGACCCCATCTTTAGCAGAGGGAAGCAGTTCTGGAAGTTAAGAAACTTGGCCAGGGTTGCACAGGGAGTGTAACAACCTTGGTTAAGGAGCACTGAATCACAAAAATACAAGCATTGATTGCCTTTATTTTTCCAAGGATAACAGAGAACTTTTCTTTTTTTTTTTGACCAGGACTCACCTCGCACACACTACTGAAGCAGAAGGCAGGGTTGGGGAGAGAACATAAGACAGAGTTTTAAAGGTATCTTCCCAGGTGGCACTGCATGGGCCATGACACTTCCCATGTCGCCTGCCAATGCAGGAGACATAAGAGACTCAAGTTCAATCCCTGGGTCAGGAAGATCCCCTGGAGGAGGGCATGACAGCCGACTCCAGTTTCTCGCCTGGAGAATTCCATGGACAGAGGAGCCTGGCAGGCTATAGTTCAAAGAGTTGGACATGACTGAAGTGACTTAGCATGCATGCAAGTTGTTTGCATTAGCTTGACTCCACAATTAGTAGTCTGATCTGGGTATTATAATTTTGGTCTCATTTTCCTGTATCCTCTCTATTCCTAGTCTTTGTGGAGGATAGAGCAAGATTGATAGGAAAGATCAAGAGGTCAGTTCTGAAGTAGATATGATTGATATGCCCCCTGGACACTCTATTGGAGATGTTGACGGGGCAGTTTGACATATGAATTTAGAATTTAGGAGAAAGATAAGCTAGAGGGGTATACTCACAGTTGTCAGCATACAAATGGCATTTAAAGTCTTGAGATTGGAATGAGGTCATCCATAGGCTGAATGTGGCTAGAAAAGAGACATTCGAACACTGAACTCTGGGGTATTCCAAAGTTACTCTTTGGAGGAAAAATGAAGAATCAGCAAAGGAGGCTGAGAAATGCTGATGAGAAAAAAGAAAAGCACTGTGGACATCATTGGTGACCTTGAAGACAGTGGTTTTGGTGAAATATTAAGGACAATGCCTTGAATGGAATGATATGGAGAAGAGAAGTTGGAGGAAGAAACTTTGAGAAGTTTTCTCTAAAGAGGGCAGAGCAGTGGGGCAGCAGTTGGACAGGAAGAGGATTTAGGTTTTTTTTTTTTTTTTTTTTTTTTTTTAAGACAGAAAAAATAACACCATATGTCTGTTGATACCAATAGTCCAGGAAAAAGAGAAAGTGAGGGCAGGGGAGAGAGAGGAGAATTACTGAAATGATGTTCTTGCATAAGTGAGAGGGCATGGAAGCTAGTGCCCAAGTGGAGAGATTGGCCTTTTGGCACAAATGGTTCTTCTATGGTAACTAGAGAAAAAGTGGAGGGTAGTTGCTAATAGATACATCGATGCAGAGTGGAAGTTTATGAGAGTTCTCTCTTACATCTGTTGTAATTTTCAATATAGAGTTACCTGGATGCCAAAAAAATAAAGAGAAAATGAAAACCTGGGAGGGCAGGCTTGTATGTATGTGCCACAGCCACCATGAGGAGGGCATGGTAATTGGTCAGGCACTGCCATAGGCTGGATTTTAATAACCATGAAGGGACAAAGATTCTCATATAAGGAGTTGAGATGTCTGTATGAAATCCAGACTTTTAATGGATTCCAGTGAAAGTTTGGACTAGAAAACATTCAGCCCAGTGGCCCAAGGAGGTCATCCAGTTCTGTGGCTCTGAGCAAATAGAAGTGTTTAGGGAAATGGAAACCCCTGTTCCAGGGGTTTCCAGGAAACTCCTGGAAAATTAGTGGTTCAAAGACAGGCAACTCTCAGGGGCCAGAAGCCCCAAATCTGTAGTTAGTGAGGTCTATGGGGCACCTGCAGAAGCAAATGAGAAGCAAGTTGTCCCCTACTCCCCTTCATACCCCCCTGGAGGGATGCTCCCACAATCAAGACTGCAGGCAAGTCTCACAGGAAAACAAGATTCCCACTAAGAATGAATTCACCATCAAGGTTAGAAAACACATAAGTTAAAAAAATCCAACATGAATAAGAAGATCTACTAATGAAAGGTTTGGAGGCTTGAATACTTCAGATAATAGAACAGTTGCCCAGGGACTTTAAAATAAATGTATTTAAATAATTAAGAGCATCAAATGAGAAATCAGAAGCATAAGAAAAGAACAATACAATAAAAATGGAATTTATAGGGGTAAAAAACATTAATATTAAAATATCAGTGAAGAAATAAGACAAAGGATTAGAAACAGATGAAGAGGGGATCAGAAAATTAGAAGATCTTTCTGAGGAGAATTAACAAAGAGTAAGAAAGAGACTGAAACCATAAAATAGATGTGAAAAGCGTGGAGGGAAAAAAAGTCCAACCGATGCCTCATAGGAGTTTCAGAAGAGGAAAAGGAAAGGGAATAAAAAGAAAGCAAATATTTAAAGAAAATAAACAAACCCAGTGACTAGGAATTTCCATAATTGATGGCATAAGTCCTCAGAAATACAATAAGAAGTCCAATGCTCCAAAGAGGAGAAATAAAAAGTCAAATTCACATGTTAGATGCATCAGGGTGGAAATGCAGAACACTTATATAAAAGAAAATTCTGAAAGGAACCCAAGTTAAGAGATAATTTATCTAAAAAGAAATATTTAGACTTAGACTTCTTAATAGTTGCAATAGAAACCAGAGGACAAATGAGTAATACATCAATGTGCTGAGCAAAAATTAAAATCATACTAGAATTCTACAGCTAGCTAACTCATCATTCAGGAGTGGGGGTAAAATATGGACATTTTCAGATAAAAACTCAAAGAGTTTATTGCTAAAAGAACTACTAAATGATGTGCTTCAGAAAGAAGGTGTGGAGTTTGTTTTATCATATTTTTGTGTATTTCTGTTTCAGTATGTTCCAAAAGTAAATTAAAATTCCTTATCTATTTATGTATCTAAATCTATCTAAAGTTGTATAGTTTCTAGCTGCTGCCTTCATTGATCTTGAAAAAATTAAGTCCCACAGTTGGGTTAATTCTGGAGATGTTTTTCTTACTCCAAAGAAGGATTCGTCTTAATCAAAATGGCCTGAGAATAAATTTTTTAAAAAAGAAAGAAAAGAAAGAAGAGGAAAAACAGACCCTGGGGTAGATCCCTAGAGAATTACTGTAGTCAAAGTTTGTGAGTCTCAAAACTTCACAAAGATATGTTTCCAGAGGCAACTGCTGGCTGAAAACCAAAGACCATTACCAAAAAATTATTGAAATTCTCCACAAGCAGGTGAATCATCCATTTAGAAAGCAGTCAAGGACTCAGGAGACCTTGCTAATGTGGATGAATTAGCTTAAAAGAATGCTAAGCCTTTGGTTCACATATTTTATTTCTCTGACTAGATACATCTCTGGGGGTAGAGAAAAGTACCTTTATGGGATAGTAAAAGTTTGTAAACATATGAAATTAATGCAACTTTCCTAAGGAAAATGTAAGAGAAAAAAATTTTGTGTGGAAAATGGGAAGAGGGGCTATAAACATGATGGATGCTGGGAAAGTGATGTTTAGAAAAAAAACCTGTAAGGGAAGTAAAGGTACCAATAAAGAGAACAGTACTATACTAGGAGAAGAAATGTGGCAATAAAAATCTCTATTTGAGAAAGAAGCTTTCCAGGGTGAGTCTGTAATTCTGTCATTTGGCATAGGTTGGAGCCCTCTTTTGGGTTGCCAGGAAAGATCTTAAATCACAATGTTTATAGTTTCCTTCGATGGAACTTCAGGAAAATGGCCAAATATGCATTATTGAATATGGATTCAAATCTGATGGACTGAGTCATGCACTATATTGGGACTCGAATTCTCAAGTTGGCTCCTTCGTGAGGGTCTCAGGTCATCTTTCATTCAGAGAAGATGTCTAGAGCCTGACTCCATGCCAGGCAGTGCACAAGTGGTCCAGCAGTCCTACTTCGGTTCTCTAGGTCATTATTCTCCGCCACAATTATTTCACACATCTTCTCTCTCCCCAACCTTCCAATACTTTTTCTATCCTCTCAGCTAACAATCTCTCTCCTCATTTCCCTGAGAAAATAGGAGTTCCCAGAAGAGAATTTTGACAGTTGCTACCAAGTGGATCTATACCACCATACTCAATCTGCCCTCTCGATACAATGAATTAACTGCCTAGACACCTACGTGGGGCTAAATCCTCTGTAGGCCACTGGCTCCCTTCTCCTCTCATCAACTCCAGTCATTCTGCTCTTCTTTCAGAGCTCTCTGCACTGGGATCGTTTTCAGCATCACCTGAGCACTCCCTTGATTCTGTGTGCAGCCCCATCTTCCATGTCTCTGTTCTTCCTTCACTACCACTCCTACTGCTGTTACTACCACTGCTACTCCATCATCTACATTGGCTATTTGAGGTTTTTTGTATTTCCATACAAATTGTGAAATTATTTGTTCTAGTTCTGTGAAAAATACCGTTGGTAGCTTAATAGGGATTGCATTGAATCTATAGATTGCTTTGGGTAGTATAGCCATTTTTACAATATTGATTCTTCCAATCCATGAACATCGTATGTTTCTCCATCTGTTTGTGTCCTCTTTGATTTCTTTCATCAGTGTTACTCCATCTTCTACAAAGAGTTATCTGTGTTTATAGCTGCCACTTCCTCTTCTCCCGTTCACTCTTAAACTCTTCCAATCAGGCTTTCATCTCCACAACTCTATGGAAACAGTTCTTGCCAGATTCACTGACAGCCCTCATGCTGCCAAGACTGATAATCATACTTCGGTTCTCATTATTTGACATAGGTGATCACTCCTTCCCTTTTGAAACAATTTCTTTGCATAGCTCTCAGTCCCCCACTTCTCTTCATTCTCCTTGCTATCTCAAGGAATGTACCTTCTCAGTGTCCTTTACTTTATAAGGCTCTTCTCATATTCCTGATCTCCAGCTGCTGGAATGCCCTAGGACTCGGTCATGGGAACTCTTCTCTAAGTGCAAGTCCTCCCTAGATTACCGTGTACAATCCCATGACTTTAAATACCATCTGTCCATTAATAATTTCCAAATTTGTATATCCAGCATGACCTGTCTCTTGAACCACAGACTTTACCCAGTTTCCCACTTGACATCTCCACTTGAAAAACTGATATGGATGTCAAACTTCACACTTCCAAATACCAACTCTTTATTTGTATTCTCATCCCATCTGTTTCTCTTCCATCCTCCCTCCCTCGTTTAATGGTGGCTCCTTTCTATTGATTGCAAGGTCAAAAATCTCATGCTATTGTGCAGTGAAAAAGAGTGGTCTGAGATTTAGGTGAAATAGTCTCTAATCTGAGGTCCACCTTAAAAGACAATGTGCCATGGGAATGTTGGCTGAATTCTCTGGGGAGAGGTCCCCTCCCCTCCCAGTTCCTTATTCTGTAAAAGCAAGAGGTTCAGTAGTGATACTGCTGGGAAATCAACCTGACGTTCCAAGTTAGCACCACTTACAATTAACTCTGTTCCATTCCATCTAATAAATACATGTCAAACATCTACCATGTCCACTATGTTAACAACAAGGTGAAACAAAAGGCACTCCTTACCCTCATATTATACCTCATGAGGATTAGATCTTGTATATTAGAATTAAAATCAATCTATATTTTAAAATGATGTAGTATAGTTTTATACCTGATCCTCATCTTCAGATGAGGACACTGAGCTGATGTTCAGAAGATCATAAAACAGAAGCAATATTGCAACAAATTCAATAAAAACTTTAAAAATGATCCACATTTTTTTTTTAAAAAAGCAATTTTACTATTAAAAAAATTGAAGTGACTTATTCATGAATGCATAGTTAATATTTAGTGGAGTTGGGATTTTCCAAAAAGATCAAATTTGATTACTCCAAATATAGAATTCAGTTCATTTCACCATCATTAACCACTTCTTAAAAATCAGAGTGTAGGTCCCAAAGCTGAAAGTTGCTGTTTTATTTTGATAACCTTTTAGAAGCAGTATGAGATGAGAGGTCTCATTAGGAAATGATCCTTATATTTTTGCAGCTTGATAGTCTATCTATACCAATATGCAAGAGTAGGCAGGATTTAAATGCCTAAAGATGAATAGCCTGTCCACCTGTGTACACAGTCCAGTGTTTGGACAGGATGAGCTATGATTAATTTAAATCAATAACTTAAAAACAAAGCACTACACCCATACTATAAGGAAGGATCATGAAATTCACCAAGGACACCTGAAACAGCCCATAGAAAATAGTCATGGTTAATGCCTGGGTCAATACTATCAAACTTTAGTTTAATTTATAAGAATGATGAGAGAGTCACAAGGGTCTCGACACACCCATCCTAACTATGAACTAATTTCTTCCAGACTAGAAGGGAATCCTTTCCTAAGGAATTTAGTTCCTTGAACTTGACCTTGCTTAGTGTCTTTAGAGTGAAGAAGAAAACAACTGCCAGATTGAGGGAGAAATCTTTTATTCTTTGGCCAGACTCTAATCAATGGAGAAATAAGATAACGATGCCTGGTGAATAAGCACCTGGAGGAGCCTTGCCTCACCCACAACTGCTGGAAATGAGGGGTAGTCACGTGGAGCAGTGGGGCTGCTAGAGGATTTGTAAGGCTGTTCTCTGTGGATAAGAACACTGCATTGTAAAATCTGAATTTGTCTTAGGTAAAAGTGACCTTTGTCATCACCTTTCAATCCCTTAGCTTCATAAATATGTCCTTGAGCTTAAAAAGCCCTGGACCCAGCATTATTATATTCATCTGTAAAGTAGAGAAGCAGGGCAATGTTTCCACTTTAGATGAGACTATGAGCTCAGAAGATGTTCAATGACTCACTCGAGGTCACACACAGCTAATCTGTCAAGGAAGAAAGAGCCTGAACCATGGTTCTATCCTCTGAGCTTGGTAACTGGCCACTGCTAATCTTACAAAGCAGGAGGCAAAACTCACCAAGATAAAGTCACTTCCCACAGTTACCTAGGAAATTTGTACAAAGGCAGAGATTCGAGCATAGGCCTCTGATTATTCATGCAGGGAATGCAGGGCTCAGACTAAAGGTGTATATTGCTTGATTCCTTGTCAGGGATAAAAAAGCAGAAGGATGTATTTGGCTGGAGAGTTAAGGACTAATGAGAGAGAGGGGAAGAAATTATCTTCTGTCTGCCTCCTCGGCCAGTAGGTACAAACTGTGGACCCCTTCTAGACTATGTATAATCATACACTGGCCAAGAAATCTCTGATTTCCCCAGCATGCTCACTGCCCTTCTCCACTGAGCTCTGCCCATCACTCACACACTTATTCCCACCTCTGCCCCAAATGGCTGCAAAGTCCAGTGATTCCAGGTTCCCCTCAGCTCCTCCCCAACAAGCCTTTTCCAAGACTCCCTTCCCTAGAGGGACACCCCACCCTCCCCCAGGCTGGCCATGTGGAGTCTGTCTTTTTCCTCCCATCTCTTTACACTTGTGTATTTGGTCTTTGACGCAGGGGTTGACCCCACATGTTATATTATCATGTGCAGAGCACATTCTGCAGGCAAATGACTTACAGCACATGCTTCATCTTCTGCTCTTTCTATTATGGGCGTGATTTAGAAGATGAATGTTTATAACATGACCCAAGGAATTTCATCCCCCTCTGGAAAAGTGTGTAGGAGAGAATCCTAATGGACAAAGAGTAATGTCTTCTGGGCTCCAGCCAAATGTTTGGTCTTGTTTTTAAAAGCCTCTGCACTCACCTTTTATTGTTTATGGTAAACTCTGTACTTTGCTATGGTCGCTAGCTCTTTCCAAAGGGAGTGGTGATAAATAAGTGAGCAACTCATTTGTTTTTCCAGAGAAACAACTTGTTAATTGTGGTGATGATGTGTCAATTCTTTATTAAGTGACTTATTGATCAAGCACATTAAAAGGCTGCAAAGTTTTTCTCTCCTGCATTTCACTGCAGACGGGAGTGGGGGAGCAAATGTGAAAGACAAATCAGATTGAAGTGCTGGGGACACCCAGCAGAATAGCAGCTCCTTGTCAGTGGAGAACAACTCATCAGTGTCTGCTGCCTACAGGTCCTTGGGAGGAGTCTAACATGATGGAATACACAGGGTTTGCTTTCAATCCTGGCTCAATCATTTGGGTAAGTGAGTAGATACTCTGAACCTCAGTCTCCTCATCTGCAAATGGGGGCAGTACCCCTGAGTGTTATTGCAAGGATTAAATAAAATAATGTGTGAAGAGGCTAATGGTAACAATAAATGCTTCCTTCTGTGTTTTCCTTTGACAGATCTCTTGCAGCATTATGACCCTGGGGAAGGAAGTGGGTGGATGCTGCCTCAGGAAAGAGAAGGCTATTATGCAGGAGAATCCCTTTAAGATTGGAAGCAGGAAGCGAAACTCCAGAAAGGATTCTAAGAAATAGTAAAATAACTTTAAGGGAATCCCAGAGAGAGAGGGTTCCCTGGGAAGAATGAGAAAATGTTAAGTCTTTTTTTAAAGAATTCCTGCTTAAACAGGACGTTGCTTGAGTGGTAGATTGGAAAAGGTGAAGTGCTAGCATAATGACTGCGGACAGGCCACAGATTTTCTCCAAAAATTAGGTTAAAATGTGTGAATTTCTAGGTTTCTTGGGGCCAAGAGAAAGTACACTGGCCCTAAGTGAAGCTGTCCCATGGGGAAAAAGAACCCCACACAGTGACTGTGGAGTAAACTCTGTCTAGGTGTGAGGGGGAAGAAGGTCACAGCTCTGGAGCACCAGGAAATTAGTGGACATAGTTAGTTGTTCAAGACTGTGAACATGCTACACCATAGAGCCAGCAATCAGATCATCAATACCCCAAACCAGACCATTTAAGGGGATGAGAGCCAGCAGCAAACAGACCATGAGTTTCACCAGCCATGGACTTGCACCACAGATATGACAAGAGCCCAGGGTACAGACCTTGTTAACCACACTGGGTCAGAGACCCAGCCGGTGGATCCCTTCCCCCATCACCATGAAGACATGGCTTCCCTTTTTAGCCAGATGCCATCTTGGTTGAGGGAGGTAGGAAACCTAAGTGATAAAACATTTTCCCAAAGATACATTGGTTACCCTAAAGCATCTATTTGAACTTTAAGAGACTGTTTCAAATCCAAAGACTCCTGTAAATAGAAAAGTTTCTGTCTTTTGTCTGCTTCTTTCCCCTCCCCATGCCTGGCCCAGTAGGATGAGGACTTATGAGATTAGTTGCAGAGAAATAAAGAGGTCTAACAGGCTTTTATACACTATGATACTTTAACCCTATTCTGAACTTAATAGCAGCACAGATAGGAGACACTCAGTGCATATAAGTTCCCTTAAATGTTAATCGAAAACATCAAGTTGGGTGGAATCCTTCTAAAGGAAAATATACATTTCTTAACTAAAGTTACTTTCAAAGAAGCTCCTCTTTCCTGGTATATTAAGTGCAACTACAGTCCCTGGGGTCGCAGAGTCAGACACAACTGAGCATCTGAGCACACAACACAGATTAGGAGGAAAGCTTGTATGTTTTCATTGGTCACAGACTGGTTTTATTTGTGATAACGTTGAAAGAAAAGACAAATGGAAATATTTCCTTATGTTTCAGTTCGTGTATTTTTTTATGTTTAACATAGTTCAGATTTTTTTCCTGCTGCTCCACAAGTATTAGGGGAGTGAAGACATCACAGCAAGTTCCCTTTTCTAGCGTGATAACATTTTCACCACATGGGATTCCTTGTCCCTCTCCTCCCCAGTGCTCCAGAGTGTGGGTCTCCCATCTCAGCCAATACATTTTTGTTACTTACCCCTTCCAACATTATGCCAGACTTCTCCTAGTTATTTTGTCATCTATCTTCATTTAAACAGGCCAAGTGCCCTCTGTGAAAAATATTATTATCTCCATCTTGCAGATAAAGAAACAATGGACCAGCAGAGTTAAGATATTTCTAAATATTTATAGCACATAAAATAATGAGAGTTTGGTATGAACCCCAAATCCTTATTAAAATATGATTCTTGGAGAAGGCCTGACAGTCAGAAAATATAATCTGGGAGCCCATGGTAGAGATTAGAGTGCTCTAGCTTGGCTTCTCCCCAGTGGACCCCCAGGAATCTGGCTGAGAAGTGGATAAAGGAAATATATTTGCCCACCCTGCCCCCTTCCTTCAGAAACTTCCACAGAGAAGATCACCAACCAAGGGACAGTATATAACCCAGTTTTAGCTATCTGACTGTCATCTCTGAGTAAGGAAAATACATGAGAGTTCCCTTTCAGAAAGTAGCATAGATCCTTTTATCTCATCATCAAAATAGAAGAAGAGAATTGGAGTTCTCAAGGAACTCGCCTGAACCTGAAGCAAATCACAAATGGGCCACATTGCTTAGACAGTGTCAGTCAGATCCCCAGGCTTCCTCCAGGTCCTCCACCAGCTGGAGGTGGGTATGTTGCAGGGAGAGGGAAGGCTTGACAAGAATGGGGATGGTGTGGTTGTTTTCCCTGGAGACCAGGACTATTGAGAGTTTTAAACATAGTAGGGCCAGATATAGCAATTAAAAACCTAATTTCTTCAAATCCACTTCACCTTGAAATCTGTTATATAAGAGGGAACATGGAAGTGATCATATTCCCTACCACTCTGAAGGGGGACCAGGGAGTGGTTTAACTGATGATTTTTAAACTTTTTTTTTTTCTCCCAAAGGAAATATTACAGAGAAGTCCAATACATACAGCAGTTAAAGGCCAACAGCTCCGGGTGAGATAGAGGGCTGACAGCAGCCCCACCCTCTGTGCTCTTTTTCTGCCACTCCCACACATCCCCAGGACATCCCTGTGGAACCCCAGGGGCTCCACAGAACGTAGTTTGAAAATCACTGCATATGAAAAAACATGCAAGAGAGAAAACCACATGTGAAGAATTATCCCTAAGGGCTCCCATAAGCGTCATGCGTGTACTTTGGAGAATTATGATTCATTAACCAAATAAGAAATTACCACCATTTTTTCCAGGGTTCTTTGTCCCAGGAATGCTGGGATACACACAGAACAGATTTATTCCATTGCCTCGGTGGCCATTTTAAATTGAGCAAATATTGTCTTTCCTTTGATTCTACTTAAGTTTTCAGATTAGATACATTTTTTTTTATGATGGATCCAGACACTGTGCTCGACTTAACAGGAGTTATTAAAGTGTTCAAAACACAAATACATCTCAAGGAACTCCCAATATAGACAGTATGATAAGACACAAATAAATAAAAAGTGAAACAAATAAAAGGTGACAAAAACAAATGAGAAAGATAATATGTGATTAAACGCCAAAGTCATCATCCTGAAAATAATTGTTTTAAGTACCAAGACTGCCTTTTATCTCAGTGGTACCTTAATTATGAAAGTGAAATTTGCTCAGCTGTGTCCAACTCTTTGCAACTCCATGGACCATGGAATTCTCCAGGCCAGAATACTGGAGTGGGTAGCCTTTCCCTTCTCCAGGGTATCTTCCCAACCCAGGGATTGAACCCCGGTCTCCTGCATTGCAGGCAGATTCTTTACCAGCTGAGCCACAAGAGAAACCCAAGAATACTGGAGTGAGTAGCCTATCCCTTCTCCAGCAGATCTCCCGACCCAGGAATCAAACTGGGGTCTCCTGCATTGCAGGTGGATTCTTTACCAACTGAGCTATAAGGGAAGCCTTAATTATAGTATTTAATAAAACAAAGGAGGTCAAGCTCCGCTCTCTTTAGCCCTGGCCACATCTCCCTTGGGATGTGGACTTAATTCTAGGGGTCTCACTTTCAGAGGAGTATGATCCAAGGGTAATGGGCTTTGATGTGAAATCATGTTATGTGGACAAGTGTTAATAGAGTTGTAGCTGCTTTGCCTGGAGAAGGAGGAACATTCTCATCCTTTTTTCTTCTCCAGCATTTTCATTAAAAAGGGTATGATCCATCTCTCTACAACCCTTCTTCCCCTCCATCCTTCCTATTCTCTCCTGTAGGGCTGGCACCAGGGGGTGCCGTTTACACAGACTGCAATGTAAAGGATATCCTTTAGGGCTGTGCAAGGCAGTAGCCCAGTCACTGCTATTATGAAAAGGGATTTGATTTCTAACAAATGGCTCCAAAGATTGATTCAAATGCAAAGATCAGAGGACAAGGTGAGTGAAATTTTGGTTTAGGATAAGGACAAACTCACAGTGGGAGAAGACAGAATGGACAGCTCTAGATGGAAGTATTTGGAAACAGGTACAGTGGAGGGAAGTCCATGCTTTGAAGATGGATAATAATAAATTAATTGTGCTTTCGTGGTGTGACTGACATTGTGGCATTTTAGGTTTTCACAAGTGCTCTCCTTCTGTCATTACAACAATACTCCTGGGTGAGAACTATGGTTATCTTTATTTTTTAGATGGACAACTGCAGTGTGGATAAGTTGCTTTACTTTCTTTCTTAAGGTCACAACAGAAAGTCAGTCAAAGCAAGTACTTGAGCTTAGGTCTCTCTGATTTCAGAATGCAAACTCTTAACCATTATGTCACATGAAATGGTCAACAAGGAGGTACAAGATTCCATCATTCTTAATGTGTTTGTCTGTTCAATTGCAGCTAACCTTGACCTGCAAATGAAATTAGATCTTGACCTTGTATATCAGAGAGTAAAGTCATTTCTGTGGAATAAGGGTGGGTGAGCTGCATGTGCCTGGCTCTCCCTGCTCATTCATATCTCTACCTGGGACTCGGGTGAAACTGCACAGCTGGGCTCCAGATGCCCTGGGGAAGCTGTCTTCCCTGCAGCATAACCCGCCAGATCTGACTCCATCACTCAGACACCCAGCGTATGAAAGATGTGCAAAGACTCATGCTGGATATTTTGTTTGGTTTTCCCAAATGCCCGCTCCAAAAATAACACCTAAGGGAGGCAAGACATGGCCTTATGGAATATTGCAGAGTCGCTTGCTGGTGGGAGCTGGTGGGAACGGAGCCCATCAGAGCACACTCGGGGTCCACTGTCACCTAGGAAACATAAGATGAAAGGGAGAGACAAGACCATTCACAACGTGTGCCTCCGACAGCTGTGGCTCTCCCATCACTAGTGCTGGGTCTGCTCTGAAGACCACGGGGAGGCCTGCACCGAGGCTCTGTTAGTGCTAAAACAGATGTTCCTTCAGCGTGCACATCTTAGGTGGCCACTTTCACGGGGTGGAAAAGGATAATCTAAACCTTCCTGTTCTTGCCAAAATAACCATGTGTAGGTCTTTGTTCTGCAAGCCTCTGGAACACACAGATAGCTTTCCAAGCAGTGGGAACCTCCTGTCTAATTCAGTCTTTGGACCAACTCTTGTTCTGTCCATTTCACCCCAGTTTCCTGAAACCCTGGCTGGAAGGCTCCCGTGGCTGGAGCCTATGAGAGCCTCCTTTGTAAGGAGACTGTTCACGGCCAAAGCCATCAAAGCAGCAGTAAGGGACACTGGCCTCAAGCCAGTGACAGCAGTGACAGGTATTGCCTTGGCTTCCCAGGCTGAGAGGTCCCCCCACCCCTGCAGTTTTGTTTGCCTCGTTTGGCTCCTTTCCAGGGAGCGCAGCAGCAGTGTCACTGCCCGTGGGTTTCAATTGCCACTGCCAGGCTGAGGGGGAGGATGGCAGAGGACCAAGCTGTGGCTGATTCAGATGCTTGGGGAAATGTTTGGGCCTTGAGTTGACACTGAAACAAGCTACGAAGCAAGAAAAAGAATTCTCCAAAGCAACCCAAACGTGGAAGCCCCAAATTTATATTCAAACCTTTCCTCCATTTTCCTTCTCTGAAGTTGGAACATTTGCATCAGAAAGAGAAACTGGAAAGAGACGAATTTAGAAAAGAGAGGGGAGTAGGTTAGACAGTCACAAAGAGAGGCAATGTGACAAAGTGAAAAAGAGAAATGGACTTGGAACAAGATCTCAGATTTGGGCATTGTCCCTATGCCTGTGTGGCCCAAGGAAAGTCACCTTTCAGCTCCAAGATCTGGGTCACTTAGGTCCCTTTCAGCTATAAAACTAAGACCTAAGAGTTCTTGGTTATATAAACAGAATTCTTCCAAGACCATAATTATTCCCATAATCAAGAACTATTTGTGAAGTCATCAGTATGTGATTTTCTGAAGATAAAAGCAAGAAGACTTGATCCTTACAGGCTGGATAGCTGTAATAGGGACCAACAACTAAGTTTTTGAGTGTCTAAAAATTTAACCTATGTGCATTAATAATATAAATATTATGAATTTAATAAACAAAAATGTTTATATCATGGGACAGTGAGTGATAGGGAAGTTTTTTGACAGGGGAAACCCAGCTCCTGACTTTAGGATGCCACCTTCCATTTCAGGTGCTCCAGAGCCTAAGACCCACAGGGACTCTCTGGCATGGCAGAACTGTGTTCTGTATTCTGTATTTGCAACAGACCTGAAGGGGTGATGGGTCAAACAAAAGGAGCCCTTCTGGGGTTAACGACCATAAAAGCTGAAGACCAAGGCTGCACAATGATACTCAGTGGAGTGAGTTTCTTTTAATGGATGTCCTTGGTCACCTTAAAGAAACCTGAGTGCCAAAGAATTGATGCTTTTGAACTATGGTGCTGGAAAAGACTCTGAGAATCCCTTGGACAGCAAGGGGATCAAACCAGTCAATCCTAAAGGACATCAACCTTGAATATTCATTGGAAGGACTGATGCTGAAACTGAAACTCTGATCGATCACCTGTTGGGAAGAGCTGACTCAATGGAAAAGACCCTGATGCTGGGAAAGATTGAGGGAAGGAGGAGAAGGGGATGACAGAGGATGAAGTGGTTGGATGGCATCATCGATTCAACACACACAAGATAACAAAGTCCAGGAGATAGTGAAGGACAGGGAAGCCTGGCATGCTGCCGTTTACGGGGTGGCGAAGAGTCAGACATGACTTAGCGACTGAACAGCAACATTCGTCACCTTGAAGAGACTTAGAATGTTTAAGTAACTTAACCAACACTCAGTAAGGAAGGGAATCAGGATTCAAACTCAAACTGCCTGACTCCAAAGCAAACAGTTTTAACCAAAAGCCTACACTGCCAACTTCAGAATTCTGCCAACCTGAGTGGCAGTAATTTCCAATCCTGACAAATGGAAGTCATCAACATTAGGGATTCTCTAGCTAGACTGCATGTTAGGACCCCTTGGAGAGCTTTGTAAAAACCACCCATGCCAGGCTCACCCCCAGAGTTTCCAGTGTTATTGGCTTGAGGGAAGACCTGGTCATCAGTTGTTTTTGAAAGCTCTCCCTAGGTGATTCTAAGTGAAGCTGGGGTGTGAATCACCAATGTTCCTAATGAAAAATGTCAGACTCTAAATAAATGAAACTCAGGTCTGGGGCTGCCCTCGTGGGATGTATCCATGGCAGCTTAGCTGATGGTTTGAGTAGTCGCTTGTTGGGGATGGGGGGGTAGGGATACAAATCTTAGAATCGTTAAGTGGTAGATAAAGCTCTGGACCCATGAGAGCTCGGCTCTAGGTGAAAATTCCCCATGTGCCACAGGCCTCTGCTGGAGAAATCACTCAGAGAGCACAAGAGGAATTTATTTGTCTGCAAATGAATGTTTGTATCAAGAAGACAGATTTAACCATTTAAATTCCTATTAATGGAAGAACACTTTCTCACTCCTCTCCGGTTTCCAGGGATGGAGACTTCCCCTAAACGGCATTTACTTACCTCACCACTAACACTCCAGGGAGGTTGTACAAGTTCCCAGTGGGAACGAGCAGAAGGGAAAACAGGTGTCATCCAGGCCCTTCCTCTCTTCCTTCCTGGTAGAAGCCAGCTTCCCCAGAAAAGCTCACATTCTGCTCTGCTCTGCTCTGTCTTGGCCTTTGGTCCCTCAGGGGAGACAAGTTTTCTAAGACTGCCCATGTGGCAATGCTTCCTAATTCAGGGCGCAGAGCTAGCCATGCCATACTTCTCAGCTGTTCTCATTAAGGTGATATCTTAACCACCCTCAACCTTATTCCTTGTCTCTTACATAGTTCAGAACTTGGATGGGGGAAAGACATATATATATATATACATATATATGTATATATAAGTATATATATATATACATATACATAAGTATATAAGTATATATATATACTTCATAAAAATGTCTCATCAGTCCCCTTTAAAATGTCATTTTCCACAAGTTGAACAAAAGACACCAAAATATACGACAAGTTCTCTCCCCACCCATCCTGTCTCAGCATTGTACTACAACCCTCATTATAATGCATTAGCTTTTTCTTGAAATAATAATAATCACACCATTTGTAATCCATATGTTTCCACCCAAGACTGGCAACCAGAACTTTAGGATTAATTGCAAGAGCTCTAAAGAGATTTTTGGACATTTGTCCCAAGAGCTTCCACAAATAGCACCAAGATGAGCAGCAAGCCCCGACTCAGAGATCCCCACTGCTATGCCAGGTTATGATGCCTTCTTTCCTAACTAGTGGCCAAGAGAAAAGACTTTCCAGATCTTCTGGAGGGTGCATGACATGAAAAGCTTGTTCTAGTAAAGGGAACCAGACCCCTGTCATCTGACACCAACCATGTCCCTAGGCCTAGAAAGAACCAGAGGAGGATGAGCAGATAACCTGCAGCCTAAATAAGTACTGTCATCACTGCCCTGGAATCTCTCTGATGCCCGCCCAGTTACAGTGTAGAATTCCACAGGACACGTGGCCCTCTTGGACTCCATCCAAAGGAGTAAGCGATCAGGAGGTCCTCATCCCAACATGTGCCTCTGGGACCGTGTTCATCAGCCAGCTTCAGCACAGCTAGTGTTAATAAAATCCTGCTGCTAGTCCGCTAATCACTACATGCGTGTTGATTCAGTCAAGGCTCTGTGTAGAAGCAACAACCCAGTTTGTCACTCACCCATTCCTCATTCCCTCATTGACCAGTGAGCTTGTTCATAAGGCAGGTGTGGGTGTTGGACAAAATGAGCCTCTGCTTACTGGCCTAACCCAGAGGGCTTTCCTATGATCTGTGGTTTTCTATTACCAGCAACTCCGCTTCATGCCAGACTCTTGGTTCACTGAAGTTGCTGAAGGCAAGAGGATTCCACTAATGGACTCAGCTCTCCCTCAGGGGTCAGACGCCAAGACAATGTCACAGCAGCGGAAGGAAGAGCCCAGATGGCCAGGCTCAGGTGGTGAAGGCCTTTAGAATCTGCCTTGAGGCTCTCAATGGCTTTAGATTGAAAACCATCTTGGCCCCTTCCAGCAGCGTAAGGCATTTTATGACAGCCTGAAAGCACGGAGCTTAAACAGAATGATGATCACAGGGCAGGAATTTGGACTCCAGGAGAACTGCCTAAGCACAGATTATTTTTCTACGGTATTTGATGAGAACAAACCAAGTAAGAATTTTCCTTTTGTTCGTCTGGCCTCTGGCATTGTTTACTTTCTTTTTATTATTCTCGAAGGCACTTAGCGCTCTGGCAGTGTTTCTGTCCTAAAATCTTATTGTCAGAAGTTTATTTTTCAGCTGTTTCAAATCATATCTGATAGAGTGAGTGCTTTGCCGGGGTTCATCGCTTTACCTCAGAAGAAATAAAGTTCACCCTTTAAATGACAATATTGATTGTCTACAGCTTTAAGTTTTCTACACTTAAGCTGCAGGCTTCATTTCAAAACCTGTTTTCCCTCATCACAGAGGAACGATGGTGGAAGTCTCACTCCGCTGGCGTCTGGGTAATGACCTAACACCGTCGTTTGGACTATCGCTGTGTTTTGTCAGATTTTCACTGCGTGTGGAGTAATTCTTTGTCAATGGTGGTTCTGTCAACTGTGGTTTGGAGGCAATGAGGTTTTATACTTGTGCCTGAAATTTCTTAAATATATAAGCTTTTAACGTTTGCGGAGTTGACTTCAGTCCTCTTTTGAAAGAAACCCAGTATGCTGTGTTTCCTCTCCTCAATCAGAACGTGCGTCGGAGAGTCTGGACTTTACGTGCTGCTCTTGCAAAACAAGGACAAGGATATCAACCCAGAAAAATGAGCCCTATCAGACCTGCAATGATCTGTGAAAAGCTCAGATGGACTTAGCAGGCATTTTCTTGACACCTGAGAAAAGTCAGCGTGTGAGGGAGGGAGTGGCATTATGGTTAGGAGGCTACGTTCTAGAGCGGGGCTGCCTGTTTGAATGCCAGATGCTCAGCTGTAGTGGGTTAAATGTTGCCGTCTGCAAAAAAAAAAAGATAAGAGCACCTCCTAACCCCAGGAACCTGTGACCGTGGCCTTATTGGGGAAAGGGGTCTGGGAGGATGTAAATACATTGAGGATCTCTGAGATGAGATCCCCCTGCAGGATGAGTCCTGTATCCAATGAGGAGAAGACACAGACGCAGAAGAGGAGGTCATGTGAAGATGGAGGCAGAGACTGGAGTGACACTGTCACAGGCCAGGGAACACCTGGAGCCACCAGAAGCCAGAATAAGACAGAAGTGTTTCTCCTTAGAGACTCTGGAGGGAGTGTGGTCCTGCTGGCCCCTTGACTTTGGACTTTTGGACCTCAGAACTGTGAGAAAATACATTTCTGTTGTCTTAAGCCACCCCGTTTGTGGTCATTTGTTAGAGCAGCCCTAGGAAACAAACACGTCACTTACCAGCTGAGTGACCTGGGACACAATATTTGACCTCGACAAATCAGACCCCTCGAAATGCCTTCACTCAGGTGAGTGTCTGCACCTGGTATGCTCATACACATGACTTTTTTTCTCTTGTGACAACAGGCAAATACAACAGAGCTGAGATATCAACCCAGTAAGTGCTGGTCAAAAGAGTCACTATCTTGCAGATGTAGAGGACAGACTTGGGGACATGGGGGGAAAGGGAGGGTAGAACACAATGACATACATACACTACCATGTGTAAAATAGCTATCTAGTGGGAAGCTGCTCCATAGCACAGGGAGCTCAGCTCAGAGCCCTGTGATGACCTAGAAGGGTGGGATATGGGGAGAGAGGGAGGCTAAAGAGGGAGGGAATATGTGTATACATGCCGCTGATTCACTTCATTGTACAGCAGAAACACGTGCTTGGCACATGTGCTTGGCACGTAACATGTGCTCAATAGGGTATTCATCACTGTTTCACTTTTACTTACCCTACAGAGTTGTGATGAGAATCAAACGAAATAGTGTATTTAGAAGAATGCAGTGTATTCAACTGGTAATTGTGACCATTATCAAATGACTGGGTCTTTCCGCTCTCATGATCTGTCCTTTCATTTGCTTATAATTAGTGCTAACTAAGCATGTGTATAGCGAGAAGTCAGGGGCAAAGAGTGTATACATAGAACAACACTGAGCTGGAAGCTTGGTTTTCTAGCATCTTCTTAGGGCAGCTTCTACCCTGTTGCTGGTAAATCATTTAGGAGGAGACTCCTGCTCTGGAGGATAGTCTTTGGGAGACCCTATGTCCCTACGTGGAATGGTTGTTTGAATCCCCAGAGTGCCCCTCTTCTGAGAATGGCCAACGCGTGGTTTGTTCTCCAAGGGCCATGGAGATGTGTGATGGGTCTGTGTGATGTGGCCCTTGCTGACCAGCTCTGTGGTGGGCCCTGCCTCTGTCTCCAGGATTTTGCGAACATGCTCTGAGGAAGTAGGGTTGGTCCCTCTCTGGTAGTGCAGCTGTCATGCGTGAGGTGGGGAAGGTGCGGCAGCCCAGTTTGCTGCCCATCTGCAGTAAGAGAATGAGACGGACATGCAGAGAGCACCCAGGTGAGCACGCAGGGAGGGCCCTAGAACATCTGAGGCCACAGCACTCCTGCCCTTCCCAAGGTCACATCTAACCTTCCAATATATTCCCTGTTTCACCTAAATGGTATTTCTGTTACTTGCAACCAAGAGAATTTTCCTCTCCCTTTAAGAACCAGTCCAAAAATCTCTTGTTCTGCAAAAATTCTCCTGACCTCCTCCCCCACGATATCTAGTCTGGGCCGTAGCATTTTGCACTTCCCTTCCCAGGGTGGGTTCTAGTCCCCCTGAATTACTGGGGCTTCCCTGGTGGCTCAGACAGTAAAGAATCTGCCTGCACTGTGGGAGACCTGGGTTCGATCCCTGGGTCGGGAAGATTCCCTGGAGAAGGGAATGACAACCCACTCCAGTATTCTTGCCTGGAGAATTCCATGGACAGAGGAGCCTGGCGGGCTACAGTCCATGGGGTCACAAAGAGTGGGACACAACTGAGCAACTAATACTTTCCCTTTCTGAAATACTAAGCTTCTTAAGGACAGTGTTTAGGTCTAACTTGTCACCTGTCCCAGTGCTATGCACCAATGATAGACTGGCTTTGTTTTCCAATGAATATATGAATGGTGTAGAATGTATGCACTCAGGTAGGATTACCTCTATGATCTTTTCCAAACTGGAGATTCTCTAATGGTGATCCTAAGTTATTTGTAAAGGGAGGTTCTGAAGGGGTTCAGTGGATGGTTCCAGAATTCCAGAAGTGATAATTTCCATTTTTATGTTTAATTTTACTTCCATACCTCCATCTTTCCTTGACAAAGGTGTGTCTCTGGCACCACTCATAATTTGGAATGATGAATTACCGACATCACTCTTAGGTTCACAAATGGAGTGAGAAGGGATAAGGAAGGGAGAGAAGCTGCAAATGAGAGATAAAGAGCTACGAGAAAGCTCATGGTACATGTGTGTGTGAGAGAAATCCCCAGAAAGAGAAGTAAACTGAATTATGTGTGAAGGTCAGAGGGAGAGGAGTCGGTGCCTGCAGGAAACTTGCCTGATCAGTCATCACAGTGAAGCAACTAAACTGACAGACGCCTTAAGAGGTTAGATTTCTCTGTTCCTGACATACAGATGGCCAACAGGCACGTGAAAAAATGTTCAATGTTGCTAATTATTAGGTAAATGCAAATCAAAAATACAATAAGTTTCACCTCTCTCTGGTCAGCGTGGCCAAAATGTCTACAAATAACAAATGCTGGAGAAGGTGTGGAGAAAAAGGAACCATCTTATGCTGTTGGTGGAAATGTAAATTGGTACAGCCACTATGGGGAACAGTATAGAGTTTCCTTAAGAAACTAAAACTACAATTGCCATATGATCTTTCAATCACACTTATGGGCATTTATCTAGAAAAAACTAATTTGTAAAGACATATGCACCCCAATGTTCACTGCAGCACTATTTACAGTAGACAGAATATGGCAGCAACCTAAATGTACATTGACAGATGAGTGGATAAAGAAGATGTGGTACATGTATACAATGAAATATTACTCAGCCATAAAAAGGGTGATACAAGAAAGGATGATGCAAATAATGCCATTTGCAGTAACATGGATGGACCTGGAGATTATCATACTAAGTGAAATAAGCTAGACAAAGAAAGAAAAATATCATATGATATCGCTTATATGGAAATCTAAAAAAGAAAGATACAAACGAACTTATCTACCAAACAGAAATAGACTCACAGGCATAGAAAAGCTAATGGTTTGCCAAAGGGAAAAGGGTGGGGAGGGATTAAATTAGGAGGTTGGGATTAACATATCCACATTGCTCTATATAAAATAGATAACCAACAAAGATGTATAGCACAGGGAACTATATTCAATGTTTCATAACAACCTATAAAGAAAAAGAATCTGAAAAAGAATATATATGTCTGAATCACTGTGCTGTACATCTGAAACTAACACAACACTGTAAATCAACTATGCGATTTTTTTTTTTAAGTTTTAAAGTTTAAAAAAAAAAAAGATTTCTCTGTTCCTGGCCACCTAAAAAATTACTTTCATTTCCCAAAGTGTTTTCCAGAGAACAGTCTGGTAGGGGGAGAACCTGGCTGCAAAGAGGTCACGGAACACTGAGTCTACTTTCTTCATGAAGGGAGACAAGCTACTTTGGGCCATTTCTTTGAAGTCCCTCTAGAGGCTTCTAAAGGTTGTGTAGTGGCATCTGGTCTTTAATTCCAGGCATCAAACTTGTTGATTTTTGCCCTGAACCATCTGCTTCTCAACTTTCAGAGAATCTTTCCTTTGTGACCAGTAGGGAAAGAAATATTGCATTTTTATTTCTTTCTGTCTTGCCTTCCCCTCCTAGTCACAGCGTTAGAAAGGTGGAACTTACTTGTCAGCCGGTGCGCTGAAAGCCTGGACGCACAGTGCTGACCTTGGCGTCTGCAGCACATTTCCTCTAGGTGGATGTCTTTCCCTTCAATTTCTGATAGAAGTGAATGACGCTAAGTCTAGTCTTGGGACCGCTCAATGTCAGCACACTGTTTGTACTACTTGCCATCATCACGATCATGAGGAGCACGGGCTCTGGGACCTGACTGCCTGTTTGAATTCCAGTGGAACAAGCGCCTGGACATATTATCTCAGACCCAGTCTCCACGCCTCCAAGGTGACATAATGATAGCTGCTGGCTCAATGAGGCATTGTGAGGATTAAATGAGATAAAACATGGAAAACCTTCAGTCAGTGTCTGGCGTTTTGTAACTCCCATGAACATTAGTTGTGGTTTCCCAAGTGGCATTAGCGGCAAGGAACCTCCCTGCCGATGCAGGAGACATAAGAGAGGTGGGTTCAGTCCCTGGACTGGGAAGATCCCCTCGAAGAGGGCATGGCAACCTCTTACCTGGAGAATCCCATGGACAGAAGAGCCTGGAGGACTACAGTCCATAGTGTCGCAAAGAGTTGGACATGACTGAAGTGACTTAGTATGTGTGAACACTAGCTATTATTATTATACTACTACATCCTTAATATAGTAATAGTATTTTCAGCAATAAAGTGGGAGAAAGCTCTGCACCGGCCAGAGAACTTGCAGCAAGAGGGAAGCTTAAGTAGTCAAACAAGCCCTCCCTTGAGTTCATCCTACTCCAAAGAATTTGGTGTTGCCATATATGGGATACGAAGTTCAGAAATGGCTGTTTCCAAACTGATGAATTCCCTGAGGACTTTTTCTCCATTGTGGTTCATCTGATCATGCCCTCTGTTTCCAGCAGTAATGATTGTTTCAAACTAGCCACAAGCTGGAAGAACATTGCTCTGTGGTAAGCCCAGTGCCACCCTAATTCCATCTTCTCCAGTTCTACAAGCCCCAGGTGGTATGTGGGACAATTAATGTAGGCTTCCATGACAAACAGTTGCTGGGCATTGTAGAAACCCTCACTTCAAGAGGACTGCAGGTTCTGGCCATCAGAATGACAACTGTGATAATTGAGCTACCCTTCTGGACAAAATGGCGGCTCTCTCAGTGAAAAAGTTTAGGAGACTGATTTTTTTTCCCCCTCTGAAACCACTATTTATTGCATGAGATTTCAGAAGATAATGAAAAAGAGCAAGTTTATAAGACACTATGAGGTTGTATAAATAAAATGAAGTCATATCTGGAAAAAATGTACCAAAGAACATTGAACCCAAAATATCTAACTTTGCAATCCATACTCGGCCAAAAGTCCCATTGAATTAAAGCACAGACAGTGTAGCTATGTATACAAGATGCCTTTAAAGTTCCTCCATAAATTTAGAGAAAAAGGAATAGTCTGTTTAGAGGTACTAAGGCAAAATTCCTTACTGTGGATTTATAGGCACTTGCACAAGTGGTCCCCAAACACCCTTTTTAATTTTTTTATTATAAATAAGAAAGAACAGATTCTACCCTCATGACTTCCACTTTTGAACTTGTAATCACCAGCACAAAGAACAGAATTCTTGGAAAAAAGGAAGGCTGAATTCCAGGACTCTGAGAGGGAAGTTAGAGTCTGACTGAATGTTGATTGTATTTTAAATCTACCACATTTCTCCTTTGAAACCCACATATTATTTAACATCTTAGTTGCTTTGTGTTGAATTTGTTGAAGGAAATTTTTCAGTGTTTTCAGGCCTTTACCCTAATGGTTTTTATTTCTTAATTTCCCCTTTTTTCATTTCTTTTTAAGAATTTATTTTATTTTTTATTAATTTTCCTCTTTGAATAAGTGAGAAAATCAAGCTGACTAAGCAATGCTATATGAGTCATCCATTTATTAATAACATAGAAATTCTGGGAATTGTAGCTTTCTTTTGGTGCTTACCTGGTGGCTCAGGGGTTAAAGCGTCTGCCTGCAGTGGAGGAGACCCAGGTTTGATCCCTGAGTCGGGAAGATCCCCTACAGAAGGAAATGGCACCCCACTCCAGTATTCTTGCCTGGAGAATCCCATGGACAGAGGAGCCGGGTGGGCTACAGTCCATGGGGTCGCAAAGAGTCGGACATGACTGAGGGACTTCACTTCACTTCACTTCATTGCATGATTGAAATCAAGTAGTTTCTACCTCTAGGCAGACCTAGGCAGTTTTTGCATGCGTGCTAAATCACTTCATTGGTGTCTTTACTGTTAAGCCACCGGGGAAGCCCCCGGCAGTTTTTAGGGCGTGTCAAAAGGGGTGGTATCTTGGTTCTTACTGTAGAAGCGCCTGCATCTGCTGTGACCCAAATTTGAGCAGTAACTCAGGGGTGTGGCTGGCAAAGGAGGAAGTGGCTATGAAGAGCTAATGTTAACAAACAGATAACCAACCAAGGGGTGGTAAAAAATCTGCCTGCAATGCAGGAGACCCTGATTGAATCCCTGGGTCAGGAAGATCACCTGTAGAAAGAAATGACAACCCACTCCAGTATTCTAGCCTGGAGAATTTCATGGGCAGAGGAGCCTGGTGGGCTACAGTCCATGGGGTCACTTAGAGTGGGACACAACTGAGCACCACACATGTATAATCAACCAAGTCATCCCTCCCCCAACACCTACTATTACCAAGAGTGATCATGTGGAGATGGCTGTGCAATGGGCAGTGCATATGTTTGCTATCTATGAGTATTCCTTTATTACAGTTCAGTGTTACTGAACTCTGATTATACGACACAAAATGTATGGGATGCAGGAGGACTGCGGGATTTAACCTCGATCCCACAGTCTTATCTCCATATAAAGCATCTATCAACTACATTGAGACCACAGGATTTATATGAACATATCATATCATTGCATTTATTAAAAATATTCACAATCACCATTTCATAAAATTTCCCCACAATCCTATGATATAGGTAGGGAACATCATTTTCATTTTACCAAAGAAGTACTAAATATAGGAAAAGTGCTTGATCTTACTAACAATATAAGAAGTACACGTTATAACAGGAAAGCGTACTTTGACTATCAAACTAACAAAGTCATGTAGATCATCAAATCAGCAATATTTTATTTTATTTTTATTTTTTATTTTTGACAGGAAATAGCATTTATTGGTGAGCGTGATTAAGGAGGGAACAGCGCTGATGCTCATGAGTGCAGGGCCCGACAATTTGTCCAGGGGACCACAATTAGGGACGTATTTGACCGCACAGCCATCCGGGATGAGTCGCTTTTCTGCCACCATGTTCTCAAATTCATCTGTATTGAACTTGGTAAATCTCCACTTCTTGGAGATGTGGATCTTCTGACGGCCAGGGAAACTGAACTTGGCCCGGCGGAGGGCTTCAATCACATGCTCCTTGTTCTGCAGCTTGGTGCGGATGGACATTATGACCTGGCCAATGTGGACCCTGGCCACTGTGCCCTGGGGCTTTCCAAAGGCACCACGCACACCTGTCTGGAGTCTAGATTGGGAAACAGCAGGCCAGTCATGAGTGCCCACTAGGAAGAGTTGTCTCCAAGGTCCCTTAGGGCTACCTGTACAGGCGACAGGCTGCATACACTACCAAGGAGGCTGCTGTTTGCAGCCATTGCACACTGGGCCCCCATGGGGAAAAGAGCACAGTCGGCTTAACTGGCTGCAAAATCAAATCAACAATATTTTAGAATAACGGTTATGTTGGCAAAGTTGCATCAAGATGAAATTTCTCCTTCTACTAGTGGAAGCACATGCTGGTTAAACCTTTCTGAAGGGCAATTTGCAACATGTATCAGATCCTTTAAAAGTATTTAAACCTTTGGATGCAGTGATTTCATTTCTGAGAGTTCCTTCTAAGAAAGTAATAGGAAATGTGGACAAATATTGTAAACAAAGATGTTTCTCACAATATTTTTTATTAAAGTGAAAACTTGGAAATAATAGAAATATTTAACCACAGAAAACAGTCATGATACACCTACACAGTGGAGTACTATAAGGCTCCTGGAAGTGATATCTTTGAGAAACTTTTAATGATATGAGAAAATGTTCAGAATACAAAGGTTAAGCGAAAAAGCAGGATGAAAGGCTTATCTAATAGCATGATCATAGTTATGTAAAAACATGTACCTAAACCCAAATCTAAACTAGACTGGAGGAAATAGGACTGTAGCTATCAGAGGTTTCTAGGTTATGTATAATTTTGGATTTTAAAAATACTTATCTGCATGTTCCCTCTTTTTAGAAGGAGGCTATATTACTTTTGTAGTCAGGGGGAAAAAACCCCAACAAAGTTCTAAAAATAAAGTGGAAAAGTATGCTCAGAGACATTAATTAACTTGCCCAAGGTCACACAGCTGCAAAGCAGAGAAGCCAGCACCTAAACCTGGTTCTGGCTCTAATTCCAGTGTCTCCTTCCCCATACCACAGTGTCTCTGAAAATAGTTAACTTCAGCAATGTATCACTGATGTTTGAGTTGTTAGAGAACCATTTGTGGAATCATGCTAGAATCTTCATGAATTCTATGATTAGACTCAGATATACAAGCATTCCTTGGTCGGTGGTGGTGGTTTAGTCACTAACTCGTGTCCAACTCTTGCAACCCCATGGACTGTAGACTGCCAGGCTCCTCTGTCCATGGGATTCTCCAGGCAAGAATATTGGAGTGGGTTGCCATTTCCTTCTCCAAGGGATCTTCCCGACCCAAGGAGCGAACCCGGGTCTCCTGCATTGCAGAAAGATTTTTTTATCAGCTGAGCTACGAGGGAATTCCTTTGCTCAAATTTCTGAGTCCTACAACAAGCTTCTGAATACCCACATTTAGAACATACAAATATGCTAACCTCACTGCTGGGTATTACCTGCATGAGATGTGAAGCTCCTTTAACACAGAGAGCCATGGACATCCAACACAGAACAAGACCTGGAAAGGTTATTTATTCCAGTGATTTCTAAAATGAACTAAACGGAAAAATTACTGGGATGATTTACCAGAAATACAGATCCAGGTCCACCCTAGAGATTCTATTTTAGTAAGTCTGTGGTGGAGCCCTTGCCTCTGGACCAAGACTGTCTTTAAACTACTCTAGCCAGTGGTGGAAATGTGTCTGAGGAGCTCCCTGTATGCACAGTGAATCACGGGTGGTGATTCCACCACTAAAGTTTAGAAAAACTCCCCCTCCAATGTCAGGATCCACTTAGAACTCGAGTGTACAGTCCACTGAGTCCTGTGATGACTCGGCCCAGCCACTCAGTGGTTAACGGGGGAACCAGCGTGGCATCCAGTGCTGCCTGTGTTGGTTTTCTACTCCTGCTTAATAAATGACACCCCTCGCTCAAAAAAAAATACTTGGTGTCTTCAAACTACAAACATCTATTACACTTTCTGTTGATCAGAAATCTGGGCACAGCTTCACCGAGTGCCTCTGGGTCAAGGTCTCTCTGAGGTTGCAGGCAAGCTGTTGGCTAGGGTTGTGGTTTCATCTGAATGCCAGAGAGGGGACGAAAAAGGGGAGGGAACTTACTTTCATGCTCCCTGATGTAGTTACTGGCAGGTCTCTTTTCTTTTTTCTCCAGCCTAATTCACAGCATGGTTCCCACAGAAAGAATGATCAAAGAGAAAAAGAGAATGAGAGAAAGTGAGAAAGTTTGCATTCAAGCTGGAAACCACAATCTTTTTATGCTCTAATCTCAGAATTGACATTTCATCACTTTTCTGTATTTGCTAGATGCCAGTGAATAGCCAAGGGGAGGGAATTACACAAGGGTGTGAATACCAGGATTCAGAGGTCACTGGTGGCCACCTTGGAGGATACTTGCTACACTGCCCCAGGCAAACAGCAGAGTTAAAATTCTACACCAAACCACCTTCACCTCTATTCTACAACTTCTACTTGGTAAATAGGCAGAGGTGGGACTGGAGTGAACTCTGCCTGTTGGTGGTAATTGAGTCAATAGACCCAAAGTAGAAAGAAAACAAAACTTCAAGTTTAATGTAGGGCAGTGCCTGAATTTTCACTCACAGCATAAGCCATGGATGTCACTTTAGGTATCAATAGAGAGACTCAATTAGCCAATAGGTTCATTCACTCTGCTTTGGTCTTTAAAGGAGGGAACATTTCAAATGAACCTGGGAGCTATTATTTTCAACTCTGACACACTAGTGAAATACTCAGTTCTACTAGAAAGCATACCTGAACTTCATGCCCTGACCTCAAATGCAACCTGCTCAGGGGTGGATATAATTATATTTTCCATCCTCTTTGGAATATAGACAACAAATACTGAGTAAAAATAAATATATTTATTTATATTTTGTACATATATGTATATATACATATATATATATATTTAATATATATGTATACATACACACCCCACACTCTTCATTGGGACCACCTAGGGTGCCTCTACTTACCCCATGATCTCCAGCTCAGCCTTGGTAGCAGAGCCTTCTAGTAATGTTGACAAAGCTAGGCATCCAGACACAACCAGCTTATCCACTAGACCTGCCGTGTAAAGTTAATTTCAACTTGCCATCTGGTCGCCAGCTGACCACTGCTACACGCATTTTCAGCATCTCAACTTGTTATTGTCAGAGCCACAAATTAAAGCAGTCAATACAGCTGCACCATGGCTGCTCTTAGTATGGGGTGTTTTCTGACTCACTCTGTGAAATCACTGATGAGGAGGGAATCCCCACTGTCATTTCAGCTGCCAAGACATTTCACGCCAACCAACTGTGAAAGGAAAGCTGCTAATGATATGAAATCCCTTTTTATGGCCAGGGCTGGGCCAAGGCCACCAGACAGGCCATGTTTTTCCCATGCTGCTGGACCACTCAGAGAAGTTCTTAACAACCAAGACTGATCCGTCTGTTCATGGAAGATAGGAGAAGGACAGGCCAATCCCTAAGCCATGCCCAAGGACCCTGAGAACACTGGCATGATTCCATAAGCCACTATCCAATCCTTCCCTCACACCTCAAAATTTTAGAAGGGAGCTTAAGTTAGGTTTAGAGGTAAAATAGAAGAGGTAATACTTTTGGCAGATCACCTAGGAAAACTAAAAGTGATTCCCAAGGTAACTGTTTGAGTTACGGAAAGTCTCATAAATATTACTACCCCATCAAAGTCTATCTCTGCCCCTAATTCAAGCCAGGTGATGTCCCAAAGATTTGTACAAAGTAATTGCCAAGAGAAGCACTTGTGGTGCAATGGAAAGACCCCTGCTTTGGAGTCAGAGAATTTGCTTCCATGTTTCACTTTTGTTATTTTCTTGCTGTGTGACCTTGTGTAAAAACTAGGACTTTCTGAATTTCATATTCTTTTCTATTTATTATCAACAACTTCATATGATTACTGTGAAATTAAGTGAATATTAAAATAATGTCACTAGACATAGAAGGGAATATTAAAATAATGTCAGTATTTAAAAAAATTTTTTTAACCATTCTGTCCCTGTGACAGAAATTCTGCCATCAGAAGTATGATTCTTTCGGATAAAACTCTGCTCTCTGGTGTGTGTGTGTGTGTGTGTGTACTCAGTCGTATCCAATTTTTTGCGACCTCATGGACTACAGCCTGCCAGGCTCCTCTGTCTGTGGAATTTTCAAGGCAAGAATACTGGAGTGGGTAGCCATTTCCTCCTCCAGGGTGCCCTCTTTTAAAAGTAAATATCTTTGGAAAAAAAGGTAACAGGATCTAAGTGATCAGTCAATAGATTGAACTTCCCCAGCAAATAGGTATTTCAGAGTACTCAAGGGATGAGGGTGCAAGAGAAAAGGGATTTGGGGGAGCTTAGGAATGGTGTCTTCAAAGAACAGAAATGCAGGTAGGTGTCTGGTCTCCATGTGACACAGGCTGGCTGGTGCAAGGACATTTTTTGAGAAGGAGAAGGGGACCCTGGAGGTGGGGTGACCGCTTGATTCCAGTCTGATATTTGAACTATAAATTCTTGTTTCTTGTTCACCAATGTTTCCCCACAGCTTATTACAGGGCTTGGCGTATGATAGTTGCTAAATGAATGTTTATAGACTAAAAACTATGCTTTGCAGACTTTACCCTCTTCCCAGGGTCGGTCCTCAATTAGCTGATTGACCCAGGCTTTGGGGTACCTCTCCTGGACACACTTCTCTTCCCGCCCTCTGCCTTTCCCTCTGGTATTTCTGAGGTGGGGCAAATCTCCACCCCCTGCCCCGATGCATTACAACCCTGGTAATGGCTTCCCAAATGCCCCTGAAGCCCTGGACAGAGATCTGCGTGGCAGGGGCCCCTCCTCAAACAGGTCAATTCCTCATCACTTATGACTCAGAAGCAGAATGGGCACTGATTCCAGGTGTGACACGCAGGTGTAGGTGACATCTCAAAGTCAGGGGCACCCAGCCCAGCAGAATAAGCATGAGTATCATAGAAGCCAAGGGGCCAGCAGGCTCGTGGGTCAGGAACTGGCCTGATCTAATAAGTCCATGCTCAGGCCTCCTGGTATTTTCGGATTTCTGTCTTTATCACAAGAGCCTCTCTGACCAGTTTTATGATTCTTCTATATGAAACTAAAGCAACATTACAGCTCTTGATTAGAGGTAATTATAGGGCAGATATAGATTCAGGGGGAAAAAAATGTGTTTCCCCAGTAACCAGGAGACTAAATTCAGGGGCTGAGAAAATTAGAAAGTGTCAAATAGAGAAACATCAAGTTGGTTTTCACCTGATTAAAATAGCAGCTCAAAATTCCCTTTTTTCCCCACACATTCACAGTAGATTTTTTAGAGTGTTCACTGCGTGAGTCTCAGTGAAGGTTGAAACCCCTTCCCTGTGTTTTGTTGACACTAATGCAAAGACTCCTAAGTCCGGACCTATAAGGGCCTGGGGAGGCCATGACCCCCACATGGCAAAGTGATGACACTTTTTCTTGAGCAAACATTCTCCTTGTTGGAGTTTCACCTGCTGATCCATTATTAACATTCTGTCCCTTTTCTTCTCTAAAAACACGTGAATGGGAAAGCTATTCACTATTTGTCCATCTGAGGCAGGTTTGCATTGTGAAAAGTTAATACTTAGTCACAAATAAATCATTAATAGGCCAAGATTTAGGAGTGCAGTGGGGAATTTTGTCAAATCAACTGAGTCTCCCTGAAGTCTCTCAGAGTCACTGTAGAAGCAATCTCTTACTCAGCATTTGTGTGAGGGCAGGATGGCTAGGGGAGTTCCGATGTTTTAAATGACCAAGAATGAGAATAGATGTCCTTTGGAAGAAATGCCTGTTGAATTCAATTGAGGTGAACTTTCATTGTTGTTGTTCAGTTGTTAAGTCATGTCCGACTCTTTGTGACCCCATGGACTGCAGCATACCAGACTTCCCTGTCCTTCACTGTCTCCCGGAGTTTGCTCAAACTCATGTCCATTGAGTCAGTGATGCTATTTAACCATCTCATCCTCTGCCACCCCCTACTCCTTTTGCTTCCAATCTTTCCCAGCATCAGGGTCTTTTCCAATGAGTTGGCTCTTCACATCAGGGGACCAAGGTATTGGAGCTTCAGCTTCAGCATCAGTCCTTCTAATGAATATCCAGGATTGATTTCCTTCAGGATTGGCTGGTTTGATCTCCTTGCTGTCCAAGGAACTCTTAAGGGTCTTCTGCAGCACCACAATTTTAAAGCATCTGTTCTTCAGCACTCAGCTTTATTATGGAGAAGGAAATGGCGGCCCACTCCTGTATCTTTTGCGTGGAAAATTCCATGGACAGAGAAGCCTGGAAGGTTACAGTCTATGGGGTCGCAAAGAGTCAGACATGACGGAGCATGCATATGCAGCTTTCTTTATAGTCCAACTCACACATCCATATATGACTAATGGTAAAACCGTAGTTTTGACTAAATGAACTTTTGTTGGCAAAGTGATGTCTCTGCTTTTTAATATGCTGTCTAGATTTATCAAAACTTTCCTTCCAATGAGCAAACATCAGTCACCATCTGCAGTGATTCTGCTGCTCAAGAAAATAATATCTGTCACTACTTCTACTTTTTTCCCTTCCATTTTCCAGGAAGTAATGGGGCTGGATGCCATGATCTTAGCTTTTTGAATGTTGAGTTTTAAGCCAGCTTTTTCACTCTCCTCTTTCACCCCCATCAGGAGGCTCTTCAGTTCCTCTTCACTTTCTGCCATTAGAGTGGTATCATCTGCATATCTGAGATTGTTGGTATTTCTCCTGGCAATCTTGATTCCAGCTTGTAATTCATCAATCTCTTTGTATGATGTACTCCCCATGTAAGTTAAATAAGTAGGGTGAAAATATATAGCCTTGACATACTCCTATCCCAGTTTTGAACCAGTCCATTGTTCCAGGCCATGTGGGAAGCTTTATCCCAACACCAAAGCAAGCCTGGAACCCAAGCTGTAGGAACTCAGCTACAGGACTCCACCCACTGTGTGATCCACCTTCTAGAAGTCCAGTTCAACCCTCTGCAAGAGATCAACCTCTCTTCAGTGAGTCCAGGGTCCCCAATGCTTGTTAAATGTCCAGTCCAGGCCTCTCTCGGAGCGCTCATCATTACTGAGGGGTGCTGATGGCTGAGGAGACGGTGCCCAGGGCAGTCTGGGTGCAACGCACTGAAGGAGGGCAAACGTCCAGGGCTCTGCTTCCCCAGAGGCCTGGACATGAAGCTGCCAACTTGCCTCAAGCAGTTGGAATTCTTCAGGTCCTGCCTGACTCACTTCCAACATTGCATTCAGTGAAGGCGGCTCCCAGTCTGTCTGGCCAAATCCCTTCTCATTAAGGCTCTTCTGATAACCTCCACTCAGCACACAGTATCAATATGAGGTTGCCCCAGGGAGGTGGGCATGGAAGAGGCTTGGAATCAGTTATCTCATGGGCACGGGCAGTGGAGAAACAACTCCAGTGGAAACTGAGGACCATGGGAGGTAGAGCTCCACCTGGGACCCCTATCCCAGGGGTTCCTGCTCTCGCTGTTGCCTGGGTGCTGGCGTACAGAATGCTTTCACAATACTTTTCAAAGGAAGATGGCCCTCCACACACTCAGCTTAGAGGACTTTGCACTGTCAGTTACCTGAGCCACAGTGGTCAGTTCACGGCTTCTAGCTTATCATGCAGTCACACTCGGGTGTGCTCCGTGTGTGTGTGTGTGTGCGTGTATGCATTCAGTCACTCAATTTTGTACACAGCCCTGCAGATCCTTCCCCACAATGGGTCTCAGTCCTGGGCCAGCCTCTGGCTCAATCACATCTTCTATACAATGATCCTTGGTTAGCAAGTGGTCAGCTAGGCAGGAGAGAGAGTTCTGCTAAAGTCAGGGTCCACAATGTGTGTGTCAGGAACATACTGTTGAGACTATAGGTGTCAGGAAGAACATAAGGAAGAAGCATGTAGGTCATGGAAGAAAGGGCCTCGTTAATTCCATGCAGGTTATGTCATTCTTCCCACTTGGGGTTTTGCTGCATGGAACTGGACCTTCCCAGAGACTTCACTTACCTAGTTCAGGAACTGACAAGAACTAGGCTGGCCTTGGAAACCATTCCCAATGCAGAGAAGTTTGTGAACAGGAGCTCGGCGTTAGGTGTCTGGGTGACACAGCCTTGGGCAAATCACTGTTATCTTTTGTGTCTCAGTCTTCTTGTCTGTAAAACACAGAAAATATCAGGTTCTTCCCTGAGTTCATTGTGAGGGTTAAATGTGATGATGTCTGTAAGAAGGTTAACTACTCTGCGTATACCATGTGGCAACAGATCCCACTCTTACTCTGATGGGCGTGTTTTCCTGACTTAACACTTCAGACAGACTAGAGACTTCTGGCAACTTTCAGGGACACACAGAAGGTTGAAATGAATCCTTCCTGTGGGTTTCTAGAACTTTCCCAGAGGAGGAGAGCAACCAGGAGTCAGCATTTCCCCAGTGAGATATTTGCATGTGGAAAAATGCTGTTTGCTTGAATCTCTGGGACAGATATGAAGCATCTCTCGGGATCTCTGGAAGTTTCTTTGTAAAAATATTCATACTGTACCCAGAGCAAGGTCTTTCTTCATCCAGGTGAAAAGAGATTACTCTATTAATATTGAGAATGATCTAAGGTGAATCATATATAAAGTCTGGATTCTTTGTACTTGCTTCTGAGAGTGAACAACTCCTCAGCAGCTATACCCCTGGGA
Organism: Cervus elaphus; assembly: GCF_910594005.1. Classification (NCBI taxonomy): domain Eukaryota; kingdom Metazoa; phylum Chordata; class Mammalia; order Artiodactyla; family Cervidae; genus Cervus; species Cervus elaphus. The sequence goes on from NC_057825.1 coordinate 83,148,756, forward strand.
TATTAATATTAAACATCCACACACCCTGCCCGCATGGACGTACACACACACACCATCTAAACTTGCTATATAACACTTGTTATTCTCCAGAGAGAGGACTCAGATCTGAGACTGTAGGACAGGAATGCCCCCTTCACCTAATACTGATCAAACTGTTACTCTCCCTCTTTACTCTCTCCCCAGAGTGCTATAAGGTAGGTATATGCCTATATTTTTCAATGATTTGCTAAATCACTGAAGTCTCAGCCAGGAATGAGAACCACTGTAGTTGATGTTATCCGCAGATCTTATTCAGATTAATTTTGTTAGTTTCTCTTCACCATTTTTGGGGGGTAGCGGAGAAGAGTGGTCATTTTTGTTATGTTCATGACAGCTGATTACTTTCTGTGCTCATGTCAGCTTGGTTAACAATAAGCTTCCTCTGGCAGCTGCATGAAAGTGAAGTCAATTGCCTGTATGTGGGTGAGTCTGTGTCCGTGTACTCAATTTCCTTGTATTAACTTAGGGGCCATTTCTCACCTTGTTCTCTAGCTTTGCAGCCAAAATAAGTACAGGGCTCCTATTGATTTTTGTGACCTGGAGTTGGGTTGCTTTCAGTAGAAATGAAACAGGCTCAGATCTGTCCCATGGAGAAGAGAGCAAGCAGAGAAAGAAACCATAAATTCAGGTACACCCAAGTACAGGCTGTGGTTGGATTTCCTTCTTTCTTTGAGCGCAGACCAAATGCTACGGTTGGGCTTAAACTTTTGGTACAAGGCAGATTTTTGGAGTTTTTACTGTGAAGCATAGTTTCCATTATTTATCCTACTCTCATGAGTTCTCCTAGCTAAAGGAACCACCACTGTGGAATGTATAGAACTCAACTTACGTAGAATACTAGCTCCTTGAGACAAGGTAAATTTGAAGTGGGATAAAACATGAAAAAGGAGCAGTTCTCTACCCTACCCCTGTGTGTTTTCCATTGGCAAGTATGTTCAGTCAGTTCAGTCGTTCAGTTGTGTCTGACTCTTTGCGACCCCATGGACTGCAGCATGCCAGGCCTCCTTGTCCATCACCAATTCCCGGAGATTACTCAAACTCATGTCCATTGAGTTGGTGATGCCATCCAACCATCTCATCCTCTGTCATCCCCTTCTCCTGCCTTCAATCTTTCCCAGCATCAGGGTCTTTTCAAATGAGTCAATTCTTCACATCAGGTGGCCAAAATATTGGAGTTTCAGCTTCAGCATCAGTCCTTCTAATGAATACTCAGGACTGATTTTCTTTAGGATGGACTTGGTTGGATCTTCTTGCAGTCTAAGGGACTCTTCAAGAGTCTTCTCCAATGCCACAGTTAAAAAGCATCAATTCTTTGGTGCTCACCTGTCTTTATAGTCCAACTCTCACATCCATACATGACCACTGGAAAAACCATAGCCTTGACTAGACAGACCTTTGTTGGCAAAGTAATGTCTCTGCTTTTTAATATGCTGTCTAGGTTGGTCATAACTTTTCTTCCAAGGAGCAAGTGTCTTTTAATTTCATGACTGCAGTCACCATCTGCAGTGATTTTGGAGTCCAAAAAAATGAAGTCTGACACTGTTTCCACTGTCTCCCCATCAATTTCCCATGAGGTGATGGGACCAGATGCCATGATCTTAGTTTTCTGAATGTTGAGTTTTAAGCCAACTTTTTCACTCTCCTCTCACTTTCATCAAGAGGTTCTTTCATTCTTCTTTCTTTCTGACATAAAAAGTGCCATCTGTATATCTGAGGTTACTGATATTTCTCCCGGCACTCTTGATTCCAGCTTGTGCTTCATCCAGCCCAGCGTTTCTCATGATGTACTCTGCATGTAAGTTAAATAAGCAGGGTGACAATATATAGCCTTGCCATACTCCTTTCCCTATTTGGAACCAGTCTGTTGTTCCAGATAAAATGTTTTTATACTTGATCCAGTTCTGCAAATAATGTAATTATATAACCTGATATGGTTTTATGTTTCTTTAAATATATTTATTTTATTGAAGTATGGTTGACTTACAATGTTTCAGGTGTACAGCAAGGTGATTCAGTTACACAAAATACATATATATTATTTTTGAAACTATTTTCCATCATAGGTTATTACAAGATACTGTCTATAGTTCCCTATGCTATACAGTAAACTTTATTTGCTTGTTGCATATCTATTTTTTAATTAGAAATTTAGCATTCTATTCACACTAAGTCAACCAAGTGGGATCAAGATGCCATAATTTTTTAGATAGGCAAAAATTCATAAGTTTTATAAAATATATATATCATACATATATATGTATACAATAGTTTTTATACTACACTTGATAAAGAGTTGAGAAAGAACATCAAAAACAGATGGAGAAATTGGAGAACATAAACTAAATGAAATGGGAGCACTGAATGTGAAATAAAAAAAAGTGAAACAAACTAGATAAAAATAAAAGATCATCATATAGTCCTAGTGTTTTTAAACATGACTGCTCATTAGAAATGTATCTGGAGCTCTGGAGAAAAAAAGCAATACCTGGGCATTGTATTTTTCAAAAATTTCAAGATAATTCTGATACACATCTGAATTTTAGAAAGTGATTACTGATTTTTGTATTAGATACTAGTTTTGGTGATACAGAGTTCTATTATTTTTTCTGTTGACCAATCATGATACAATAGTGTGAAGTGAGTAACAGTTACATAATCACAATAGTAAAAGATGTTTATCAGTTTTCACAATCAATAGCCAGACAAAAAATAAAAGATAATTACAGTTGCAAGCCATAATGAGAACATGATTAACTTAGCAATATAAAATAATTACATACAACTTGGGGGGTGGTCAAGGTGAGTGATGTGGTAAGTGGAAGTGCATACATGCACATGTTTTCATCCACCTAGTCAGTCTATGTCTTTTGGTTGGTGCATTTAATCCATTTACATTTAAGGTAAGTATCAATATGTATGATCCTATTACTGTTTTCTTAATTGTTTTGGGTTTATTTTCTGTAGGTCTTTTCCTTCTCTTATGTTTCCTGCCTAGAGAAGTTGCTTTAGCATTTGTTGTAAAGCTGGTTTTGTGGTGCTGAATTCTCTTAATTTTTGCTTGTCTGGAAAGCTTTTGATTTCTCTATCAAATCTGAAGGACAGTGTTGCTGGGTAGAGTATTCTTGGTTGTAGGTTCTTCCGTTTCATCACTTTAAATATATCATGCCATTTGCTTCTGGCTTGTAGGGTTTCTGTTGAGAAATCAGCTGAAAGCCTGATGGGAGTTCCCATGTATTTTTTTGGTCATTTTTCCCTTGTTGCTTTTTTTTTTTTTTCATTTATTTTTATTAGTTGGAGGCTAATTACTTTATAATATTGTAGTGGTTTTGCCATACATTGACATGAATCAGCCATGGATTTACATGTGTTCCCCATCCTGAACCCCCCTCCCACCTCCCTCCCCATCCCTTCCCTCTGGGTCTTCCCAGTGCACCAGGCCCGAGCACTTGTCTCATGCATCCAACCTGGGCTGGTGATCTGTTTCACACTTGATAATATACATGTTTCGATTCTGTTCTCTCAGATCATCCCACCCTCGCCTTCTCCCATAGAGTCCAAGAGTCTGTTCTATACATCTGTGTCTCTTTTTCTGTCTTGCATATAGCGTTATCGTTACCATCTTTCTAAATTCCATATATATGCATTAGTATACTGTATTGGTGTTTATCTTTCTGGCTTACTTCACTCTGTATAATGGGCTCCAGTTTTATCCATCTCATCAGAACTGATTCAAATGAATTCTTTTTAATGGCTGAGTAATATTCCATTGTGTATATGTACCACAGCTTCCTTATCCATTCGTCTGCTGATGGGCATCTAGGTTGCTTCCATGTCCTGGCTATTATAAACAGTGCTGCGATGAACATTGGGGTACACGTGTCTCTTTCAGATTTGGTTTCCTCGGTGTGTATGCCCAGGAGTGGGATTGCTGGGTCATATGGCAATTCTATTCCCAGTTTTTTAAGGAATCTCCACACTGTTCTCCATAGTGGCTGTACTAGTTTGCATTCCCACCAACAGTGTAAGAGAGTTCCCTTTTCTCCACACTCTCTCCAGCATTTATTGCTTGTAGACTTTTGAATAGCAGCCATTCTGACTGGCGTGTAATGCTACATCATTGTGGTTTTGATTTGCATTTCTCTGATAATGAGTGATGTTGAGCATCTTTTCATGTGTTTGTTAGCCATCTGTATGTCTTCTTTGGAGAAATGTCTGTTTAGATCTTTGGCCCATTTTTTGATTGGGTCATTTATTTTTCTGGAATTGAGCTGCAGGAGTTGCTTGTATATTTTTCCCTTGTTGCTTTTAATATTTTATCTCTGTCTTTAATTTATGCCAGCCTGATTACTATGTGTCTTGGTGTGTTCCTCCTTGGGTTTATCCTTGCTGGAACTCTGTGCTTCCTGGACTTGGCAGACTACTTCCTTTCCCATGTTTGGGAAGTTTTCAGCTATTATCTCTTCAAATATTTTCTCGGGTCCTTTCTCTCTCTCTTCTCCTTCTGACACCCCTCTAAGGTGAATATTGGTGTGTTTAATGTTGTCCCAGAGGTGGTTTTATGTTTTAAAGTCAATGGAATTCAATAGCTTTGGTGTGGGATTGGAACTGTATTTCTGCTGTTTCTGTTAGGCAAACAAAACCAAATGCTTTCTTAACTCTCTCATTGGATTCTTGGACTTGGTACCCTTGTTAAAGCCCACTAAATTGAATCATTGTGTGTCAGGGATGGGGTTTCATGTAATGGCATTCTCACATTTACACAGAGTGAGCGTATGTCTCACCTAGAAGGAGAGAACCAGTCATGCCTGAGGCTGTGAGCATTTGGACCTTCTGATTAATTTCCTAAGGGATTACATTTCACAAAACTTTTTTTTTTTAATGGATTCTTTTTTAAAAAAATATTTATTTATTTGATTGTGCTGGGTCTTAGTTGCAGCACAAGGAATCTTTTAGTTGCGGCAAGTGGGATGTAGTTTCCTGACCAGGATCAAACCCGGGTACCCTGCATTGAGAGCACAGAATCTTAGCCACTAGACCACCAGGGAAGTCACAAAACTTTTTAATTTCAGAATTTCAGATGTTGAAAAGATCAGAACCTGCAGAGGTCACTCATTTTAAATATTTTCCCTTCAATTATTTTTTTATTGATATAAAGAGATGGGTGGATGATTGTTTGTTGTTTTTTAATGAAACTTCTGTGAGGAGCGTTAAGGTAGAATTTCCTCTCTGTATTTTGTTTGCTTCCTTTCTGCCCACTTCTCTTTGCTCATCTTGCCAAAACTAACGTTTCTCTACGGCTTTGGTACGCTTTATCCTCAAGACGGACTTTTGATCTTGAAAGATTTAAAGTTTGGAATAAGCATTGGTGGCCTCAAGTTTGCAAAAAAAAAAAACACCTTCTTAATTTTCTTAATGTCTTACTTTTTTGAACTTGCCACCACTCAGAAATGTGGCTTCCCTTACGTAAGATCCAATTAATCAATTCAAAGGTGTTGGGCAATTATCCAGTGAATGTGGGAAAATACAGCCGGGCTGAAGCAAGCTGCTGAGCAGTCATGGATTCACCAGATATGACTCTCACAACTCTGCTTAGCATGATTCATGTAGACCTAGCCGAGGAATCTAACTCGGGACTTGAAGTAGGGAAAACACTCATCCTTAGTTCTAGTTGGTAGTACTGGTCTAGCAACTTCTTAAAATCTTTCCTTATTTTCAATTCCTTGATCACTCTCCTTCACAAAAAAAAAGGAAGGTCTCATTTGCTGATTAATTGTACAGCATCTTAAACACAAAGCCTGTAGGACCAGTAACTCTTTATAGTTAAGGAGTTTTATTAAAGATAGTAAGCAAGCTAAGGTAATTAAATTTATCAGTCATTAGGCCATAAGTTTCTTAAATGATAATGTGAGACTTAACCCTTCTGTGAGGTCAAAGGCTGCCCCTCTAACCACCAAGAGTTGGTCTTGAACAATGTCCTCCATGCCCAGGGGTCCCTGGGCTCTCATCTGACATTCATTGTAGCTGAGGCATTTGGTGCCCTGCACCCACAGACAGCCCATGACAGTGTACTCCCTTAATTGCTATAATTGCTATCAAAATGTTGCCAAACATCTTTCCTTTTTGATTCATATTGAAGTCAGCTTCTTTTGATTCATACTGAAGTCAGCTAAATTACTCTAGAAAAGGGAGTCCAGGGACTCTTTTGTGGAGCAATGTAATGGAATTGGCCCCCATAAGCATACACAATGAGAATTCAGATAAGCTGAAAATTGATGCAGAAAGGCAGAGACGGAAACAGAAGGGCAACATGATACTCAGTTATTGTGTGAAAGGGAAGGGAAAGCCACCTGCCATAACTCCAAGCATAAGTCACAGATGGCCCTGCCCAAATAGGGCTTGGGAGAGAACAAATACAACCAGCAGAGAGAAACCAGGAGTAGCTGCAAATGCTTCTTGCAAAAGTTTTTAATGATACTCCCCCAAACCTAGTGACTCACCTTCTCTTTCTCCTGCTGCCATCAAATACTCACTTGATAGTAGTAGATGAGGCTCTAGGTTCTGGTGAGAAAGAATCACGTTATGTTACTAGAAGAGCTACAAATGGGGCCCATTTGAGAGACTCGGCAGGGAGACGAATCTCCACAGTGAGGTGTGTTTAACTTCAGAAATTTGGAAGAAATCTCAGGACAGAGTGGAAGCACCCTTACCTTTTCCCCAGGGAGAGGATCAGAACTACTCTCCTCCCTCCCTTCCCAAGAGCCCGCAGTCACAGGAAGGAAAGCCCAGGAGATTCGAGAATGCCTGTCACCACCAATGCTGCATCGCCAGAAGAGTCTTGGGGCAGGGAGCTAAGTTATTCCTGGAGCAGGAAAGGGCTCCCAGGAGAAAATGGGGTGAATAGAGGCCTGAGGAAGGCAAAGAAGTAAAGAGCTGAGGCCAGAAAAAAGGGAAGAGAAGGAAGGGATTATTAAGAATAGAAGGTAACGTCCCCAAGACCCTCCCTCAGAAGCCCTTGGTGGTGAGGTCTCTCCTTCCGGGCAATGTGTCTATACAACAACCTGATTTCCTCTCCTAAGCTGAGTACAGCTTTGAGAATGAGGTAGAAACCCTCCATGGAAATAGACTTAACTCTTCATCCAGATTCAGGATGTTCTTCATTTGCGGAAGCAGGGAAAAGAATGCTGGTATGAATCCATTTCTTCAAGGGTGCTGAGATGGTATAAGATGGGCTGAGGGAGCAGGATTGGAAGAAAGAATCTGAGAAGCAGGAATCAGTAGTTACAACTCACCAGATCAAAAATGCATTAAACATGTGGTTGAAGGAACAGGCTCAGATCAGAATGCCTCATGACGTCAGCATTAGCTGTTACAAAGCAAACTGAATACATAAGCATCCTTTTGACTCTGCAGGTCAAAGTGCCCCAGAAAGTTTTCAGGGAGCAAGACAGAGTAGGTGGAAATTAATTCTCACTAATGTGATACTCATAAAATATGACTATAGCTTCTTTGTTTAATGTTCTGCCTTTACTGACTTATTTTAATTAATATAAAAATGTATAATAAATTTTCTAGATTCACACATGACCTCAGCTTCCCTAATCCTGTTTTTCTTATAAGCTCACATGTTTCTCAACTGGAAATTCTTCCCCCACAAAGGTCTTCACAAACCTAATATCTGCAGTTGATTATGAATTAAATGTAATGCTATCAAATTGTACAGCACTGCCATTAGCTGACAGTAAGTTTGAGATGTGGCAGATATTATAGGAAGATAAAAATAATGGCCATTATACTGCCATTTGCAGCAACATGGATGGACCTAGGGATTGTCATGCTGAGTGAAGTAAATCAGAGAAGGAAAAATATGTGGCATCCCTTATATGCAGAATCTAGAAGGAAATGATACAAATAAATTTATTTACAAAACAGAAACAGACCCACAAACTTAGAGAACAAACTTAATGGTTGCCAGGGGCAAGAAAGGAAGGAAGAGATCGTTCGGGAGCTGGGATGACCATGTACGCATTGCTATATTTAAAATGGATAACCAACAAGGTTCTACTATATAGCACAGGGGACTCTGCTCAATGTTATGTGGCAATCTAAAATGGGAGGGGAGTTTGTGGGAGAAGGGATACATGCATATGTATGGCTGAGTCCCTTTGCTGTCCACCTGAAATTATCACAATATTGTTAGTCAGCTATACTTCAACATAAAATAAAAAGTGTTTTTTTTTTAATTAAAAAAAATGCTGATCTTTGTTTATTGATTGGTTACTGCTTACCAGCCACCATGCTCTATGTTTCATCTCATTTGATCCTTCTGACAACATGGTCAGGTGGTGTTATCCTACTTGACATACTTTATAAATATGGAATCTGAGGCAAAGAAAGTATGAGGGATTTGTTCCACATTCTACAACTGTTGTAACAAGCAGCAGAGGGGGAGGGGGAATTCAAACCCCAAACTATCTGAGCCCAAAGTTTGCAGGTGCTGCCTGTCTATGGGAAAGCAAGGTGACAGAGGGCTTGTGATGGCCCTTGAAGAATGAGTGAAAATTGGATACAGAAAGAAGAAAAGGAGAAGTTCAAACTGAGGTTGGGGCAGAGGAGTAAAGACAGATGGAAAGTAGGGAAGACCCATCTGCTTGCTGTTCAAGTTCACACTGGGACCTAGCAAGAGCTGAGGATGGAAAGCCCAAGGGGACCAAGTGGGGATGCCCTTGAAATAAAGGCTGAGGATTTTCGACATGATTCATCATGGGAGAGAGAGTTCGTGGGAGTTCCCTCAGTCTTAGTTTGAGTGATGCAACCCGTTCATTTCTTTTAACAATCCTTTAGGCCATTTTTGAAGGGATTATTTTTGGCAGCAACGATGTAGGCAGGAAGTAAGGAGGTATAAGTGTGGCAGGAGAGAAGATAAAGAAGAGATTGTTGTGAGGGTATAGTAGGAATATCTGCCAGGCTGAGGGGAAATATTTTGACCAACTTATTCACTCATGTAAACTGGTTTGTCTAATTTGCTTCTTCTGGGACAATGTCAGGCCCTCTAAATACAGAAAAAAGAAAAAGGAGAAGGAAATGAAAGCAGAAAGCTTTAGCTTGGGTTCTCCGGGGGCAGATGGTAGCTGATACTCCTGTCGAGGTGAGTGGTCTCCATCCTAAGCTTAGACCTTCCTGGCTGGTCACTGCAGCTGATTTCTGTTGACAAATCAGCTGTCTCACTGTTGGGGAATCGAGTCCTCCTGAGTAGACCTACTGGTTGTGAGTCTTATTTCAGACAAGCATTTGATTAGGGGAGTAAGGACTGGTGGATTTTACTAATATAAACTGGTGGGTTTTATTAATATAAACGTTTACATTGGCTTGGTCAAAAAGTTGGTTCGCGTTTTCTGTAAGATGTTGCAGAAAAACCCAAATGACTTTTTGGCCAACCGAACATGTGTTATGTCATTTGAGTCCCCCAATAACCCTGAGAAGTGATTATTCCTCAACCTCAGCTGTGGAAACAGGCTGAGAGTTGGCACTGTGAGTCACATAGTAAGAAAGCGGAGAAGGAGCCTTTGAGCCTGGTTCTTCCTAACTCCAAGCTTAGTGCACTATCTCCCCCATTACTGTGGATTGTAGGTTAAATACAAACTAAGCAGCAGAGCCAGGGAGGAGTGGGTGAAGGAAATGCAATAAGGAAGGAAAAGAAAAAAGTCTGAGAGGTTTGCCTTGTTGTTTGCATGCAAATTTAGGTTTGGACCTGCCATTTGGGATCCCAATGGACTTGTCACCATGGAGCCAAGGGCTGCTAAAAGCACTCCTCTCCCCCAGCTTTTGAGTTTTCTAGAAGGAATCTCTCTTTCAATCTCTTTGCCAGAAAATGAATGTGAAGGAGTCCTCACAAAGAGATGAGCTAGATTTGAGAGATTTATGTCTGTGATTTCACTGTGAAAACAGAACTATTTTCCTTGATCTGTTGGGGGGGCCACAGTAAGAAGAAGCAAGTGAGGTTTACTTTTGATGAAGCATGTGGTTCATAGCAGAGCCTTTCTTACCAGTGGGGTGATTTGTAGGTAAAATATAGCGGATTAAAAAGAAAAAGAATAAAGAAAACATAATAGAATTCCAGTTACCCTGCTCCAGGATAAGGAAACCAAGGCTCAGCTTTGGGAATATAATATGAAATATTTTTGTACATTTTTTCAGCATTAAGATGCAAGTCATTCTGCACTTGGAAGTTGATTTTGTATCAGTTCACATAGGGTGGATCTACTTTTCCGTGTTGTTATAAAAATAGCTCAAGACATGCATGACAGGTCTTCTGAAAAACGCCATGATTTCTGAGCCACTGCAGATAATTACACATTAATATGAATTGACAAAGACTAGTTTGGATCCTGGTATATGACTGATAGGGTAACAGGGTGTCCAACCGATGTGTCCGTTGGGTGTAATGACTTTAGGCAGTGTTAAGGCCCTTCAGTGTAAAATCAATGGGATAATAGTAGCAGTAAAGCCACAGACCAAAAAATTTAGCCCTTTGGAAGTGGTAGTGGTAATAGTGGTAGCCCAGGCCCAGGCAGGAAGTAGACTCAGTCTGAAGTCACTTGATCTGAGCTATCATGTGATGTGAAGGAGCCCAGAAACAGTCCCAAAGTAAAGGAGAGCTCCCTGGAAACTAGTGGGTTTTTCAAGACCTGGGACTATTTGCCCCTTAAGAATAGTGGTCATGTTTTATACTCCAGTTCATCCCGCCAATACTGACCACAGATCTTCACTCTAGAGCAATGCACATCAAGGTCTGGTTGAACATGTGAACTTTTCAGCCGCCCTTTACACCCCAGACATCATGTCTATGAGGCCTAACTAGAAAAGAAATCACAATGAGGAAAAGAAGTCCCCTAAACGTTGCTTCCCAAGGTGGCGCCAGTGGTCAAGAACCCACCTGCCAGTGCAGGAGAAGAGATGCTGACTCCATCTTTCAGTTGGGAAGATCCCCTGGAGGAGGGCATGGCAACCCACTCCAGTATTCTTGCCTGAAGAATTCCATGGACAGAGGAGCCTGGCGGGCTACAGTCCACAGGGTCACAAAAAGTCGGACAGCACACACAGCCGTTCTAGGTGGAAATATTGTCTCTGAGCCCATGAATTTTTGCTTCCATGGCTGAAAGCAGCATGGCTTTTTCCACCTTGGAGTTGAGGTTCGGTTTGTTTGGGCTGGAATAGGTACTCCATTTCCTGAAAATGGACTGCTTTTGTGTGTGTGTGTGTGTGTGTGTGTGTGTACATGCGTGCGCACATGCACGTGTGCATATTCACGTTCTCTGTCGCCAAGTCTGGTGGGACTCTGCTACCCCATGGACTATAGCCTGCCAGGCTTCAGCGTCTCCTGCATTGGCAGGTGAGTTCTTTAGCACTGAGTCACCTGGGAAGTGCTTTGGGTCCCAGTGTTGTCTAAATTTAGCAAGTGGGACCTTGACCTCTTTTTCAACAGAAAATTTTCTGCTCTAGAAATGGTTGTGTGTGTGTGTGTGTGTGTGTGTGTGTGTGTGTGAGTCGCTCAGTCATGTCTGACTATTTGCAACCCCATGGACTGTAGCTCTCCAGGCTCCTCTGCCCATGGTATTCTCCAGGCAAGAATACAGGAGCAGGTTGCTATTTCCTTCTCCAGGGGATCTTCCAGACCCAGGAATTGAACCTGGGTCACCCACATTACAGGCAGATTTTTTTACCACTGAGTCGCCAGGGAAACAAAAATGTTTACTAATCACTTACTTAACCTATTGCAACCCATTTTGGGAGCCTACCTGAGTAATACACATGCTTATGTCAGTGTGGTATGAAATAGATTGGCAAGGCCCCTTCTAAGGGTCAAACAGACACCCAAATCATTGCATATTTTTGCCCTTCTTTCCCTGAGATTCTGCTACCATTCACATGCACTTCCATTCGTCTTTATCATGTATTGTTTTAATTATTCTATTCTATTACTGTGAACTCTACATAGGTAGAAGCCAAGCATAGTACCTGGTACAGAGTAGAACATCAATTTTAAAAATTGCTGATGATGAATTTAAAAAGAATAATGTGTTGGGACCTCGCAGTTTGCTCAAACTCATGTCCTTTGAGTCGGTGATGCCATCCAACCATCTCATCCTGTGTTGCCCCTTCTCCTCCTGCCTTCAATCTTTCTCAGCATCAGGGTCTTTTCCAGTGAGGCAGCTCTTGGCCTCAGGTGGCCAAAGTATCGGAACATCAGTCTCAGCATCAGTCCCTCCAATGAATATTCAGGACTGAGTTCCTACAGGATTGACTGGTTTGATCAGATCTGTATTACAGTCTAAAGACATTCCCTGCCCCAAACTACTTTCTCCTTCTTTAGTTTTCACAGACATTACTCCCAGTAAATCTCTTACACTCCTGTCTCCATCACAGTGTCTGCTTCCTAGAGGACCTAAACTGACACACCTACACAATACCTCATCAGATTTATTTTCTTCCTTAAACATGGTGGAGAGATGTTATTAACTTGAATGTATAGTGTTTCCCCACCTAACTGTAGCTTTGTTGAAGTGCCCTTCCTTACCCCAAGGTAAGGTTTGTAATGTTTAACATTACAACAAATCCTATTCCAAATTGTGCTTTGGAGCCTCCTATTGTTCGCACAAAAATGCCATCTCCTTGGGGTGGCTGAACTTGAGAATGGGGCATTCTAAGACACATGAGCTCTTTGACAAAACTTTGCAAGCTTGGATCACAGCCTAAAAGAAACCTGAGTGCCCCTCTGGGGGTTCACAGGGGCCCTGAACATGTTGGGAGGTGATAATGAGCGCAATCATGTTTGAATGGGTTTGTGAGGGCTCTTGGATGGGACCCTTGAGAAGTCGAGTGCTTTTCTTCCACTTGGCATTTTGCATTTTTGGCACAAGATATGTTAAAGCTTGGAATGAGGTTATCACAAGCTATTTATTTTGCCAAAAAGCAACTACTGCTTCAAGTCTTGTGTTCCCTCGTTTCTTGTTTGCTTCTGCCTTGCCGGAGAGACTGCTCTCATGTGGCTCCTGGTAGCCCCGCTGGGAGCTGACAGTGAAACTGGGGGAAGTGGGTGAAAGATGTAGCCAAGAAAACCAAACAACCCAAGTCCTATTATTTCTCCACTTGCTGCTCACAATCTGGCATTCCTGCAGACTCTCTTGGAGCCCCTCTCCCCATTATGAGGCATATCAGCTACACAGCAGACATACTTCTCCTATTACATAATGCCTTAATACTAGGCATTGAAAATATCAGTTCCTTCAGCTATGACTTTGTGTGTTCAACTACATTTAAAAAAGAAAAAAGGAAAATACTAAAAAGCATGAATTCAAGCAGGCTTTAGTTTAATGCAGCAAGAGGATCGCTGGGGCACTCTTTTAACGAACAGAATGTAAAATGTCGATATAGTTGACTGCTTCCTCCAGGGAGCCTTCCCTGCCCTCTCCTTGGCTCCAGCCACTTCAATCATTCATCAATCTCATAGGCCCTTGGGTATGTGACTGTGTAACTGTGGTTGGTTTGTTTGTGTGCCCTTTCTGGGAGTTGAAAGGAATGGGACATACAGAACCTATGTGACATATAAGACATATAGAACGACTTCCAACAGAAGCCAGGAAGTCCCTCTCATAAAGAGTAGATATGTCTTAAGCAAGCATTGAGTTCCAAAGTCAGCATGTAGGGTCAAGTCAGGTGTTGTTAGCATTACCTTTGAAAATCCCCGAGTGAGAGGCACATGGGAGCTGAGGCAATATGGGACGGAGGGGGGCAGACCCATGTCTTTGGTATCACTTTTACCCCAGGGAGGAAACAACTTTATAAGTGGGATGTTATGGAGAATCATCCACACTATTCAATCATTTTCCATTTGCATTTTTATCAAAGTTATAAATGTCATATTTTATTGAATCAAACTATTCTACCAGATTTGTTATAGAAATGAACAGTTCCCATACCTTCTCTCTTATTTTCCACCATTGGGAATGATTTCCAACTCTAATGAGAGCATCTCCACATTTAATTCTAAATAACACACTCATATTGCTACTTCTTGCTCTTTCAGTTTTAGGCATTATCTGTTGACTTTCTATCATGGAAAACAGAGAGTTTAATTTGTTTTTATTTTCCTTCACCTTCACATGCCCATCCAGTGCCCTCATCCTCCCACTGGAATTATATTATAATCTTGCTTGGCTCAATATTTAGTGTTTACATTTTTATGTCTATGTAAATGGTATCCACAGCTAAGCCATGTAAACATATAAGTTTCCTTTCTTGAACAACTTTTCCCTAAAACTAATAATTTTTTTTATTCATCTAGTTTTTTATGCACTTTCACTACTACAACCTCAAACTCTCCATCAGTTGCCCCAGTCTCCTGCCAGTATGTCCAAATACATCACAAGGGTAATTGACTTTATCTTGGAGAAATCTTCTGGAGCCTTCTGACCCATCCCTATATGGTCCAGCTACCCTTCCTAGAAAGGTCACAGCTGTCATCCTGAGTCATGCTTCCACCCTATCCTGGGAATGCCATCGGCTTTTCTCCCATGTTGGGTCCCCTCTTTCCTGAATCCCATGGTTTCCTCTTCTTCAGCTCAAATTAGGGTGAGTGTAACTTACCAAAACTTCTTGAGAAAAGGTGAAGAGAAATACACTTTTAAAAAACCTTGAATGTCGAAATAGTCCTCATTTTATCCTCAGACTTCACTGATGTTTTTTAAAATATTTTTGTTTATTTATTTGACTGCGTGAAGTCTTAGTTGTGGCATGCAGGATTTTCAATCTTTAGTTGTGGCGCGCGAACTCTTAGCTGCAGCACGTGAGATTTTAGTTCCTCAACCAGGGATTGAACCCGAGCCCCCTGAATTGGGAGGGTACAGTCTTAGCCACTGGACCATCAGGGAATTTCAGACTTTACTGAGACTTTGAGTACAGAATTCAGGGTTAGAAGTTATTTTCTTTCAGAATTATTCTGTTCTAACATCTAACATTGCAACTAAGAAGAATAATACCATTCTAAGTTGTTTCTTTAAGTGTGCTTTTTCTCTGTGAAAGCTTGTAGGATCTCATCCTTGTCTCAAGCATTCTGAAACTTCACAATGATTTGCACTGATATGAGTCTATTTTTATTTACAGGCCTGGGCACTTGATGGATCCTTTCAATATGAAAACTCATATCTTCCAATTGAGGAAAATCTTCTCAAATTATTTTTTTATTGATTTTCTCCCTTCATTTTGCCTCTTTTCTTTTTTCTGGGACTCTTGTTTGCATATTGGACTCTTTAGAGTAGTTTTTCTTAACTTTTAAAAACTTTTCTATCTCTTTTTGCTTTACTTGCTAGAAAATTTCTTCAACTTTATCTTTCAACTCCTCTATCAAGTTTTCCATTTTTGCTGTCATATTTTTAATTTCAAGAGCTTTTTTTCACCAGTGAATGTCTCTTTTTAATAAAGCATTCTGATCTTATTTCATAGTTGCAGAATCTTATCCCACTAAAGCTACTGACATACAGCTGGGATTTACACACACACACACACACACACACACACACACACACACACACACACACACACACACAGCGACATGCATTCTCTTCTCCCTTACAAAGTCTCCACTTCCTCTAAATTGGTTTAATTTTTAAAAATTTGTTTTCCTTTCCATCTTCCATGTGAGGTTTTCCTCATATGTCTCATGATCCTTGATTACCTTTACTATTTGTTGTTGTTGTTTGGTAGCCAAGTCACATCTGACTCTTTGCAACCCCATGGACTACAGCATGCCAGGCCTCCCTGTCCCTCACCATCTCCTGGAGTTTGCCCAAGTTCATGTCCATTGAATCGGTGATGCCATCCAGCCATCTCATCCTCCGTTGCCCTCTTCTCCTTCTGCCTTCAATCTTCCCCAGCATCAGGGTCTTTCCCAGTGAGTTAGCTGTTAACATCAGGTGGGCAAAGTATTGGAGCTTCAGCTTCAACATCAGTCCTTCCACTGAATATTCAGGATTGATTTCCTTTAATATTGATTGGTTTGATCTCCTTGCTTTCCAAGGGACTCGCAAGAGTCTACTCCAGCACCATGGTTTGAAAACATCAATTTTTCTGCGCTCTGCCTTCTTTATGGTTCAGCTCTCACATCTGTTCATGACCACAGGAAAGACCATAGCCTTGACTATATGGACCTTTGTTAGCAAGGTGATGTCTTTGCTTTTTAACACACTGTCTAGGTTTGTCATATATTTCCTGCCAAGAAGCAATTGTCTTCTAATTTCATGGCTGCAGTCACCATCTGCAGTGATTTTAGAGCCCAAGAAGAGGAAATCTGTCACTGCTTCCACCTTTTCCCCTCCTATTGGCCATGAAGTGATGGGACCGGAAACCATGATATTAGTTTTTCTAATATTGAGTTTTAAGCTGGCTTTTTCATTCTCCTCCTTCACCCTCATCAACAGACTCTTTAGTTCCTCTTCACTTTCTGCCATTAGAGTGGTATCATCTGCCTATCTGAGGTTGATATTTCTCCCTGCAATCTTGATTCCAGCTTGCAACTTGTCCAGGCTGGCATTTTGCATCATGTGTTCTGTGTATAAGTTAAATAAACAGGGTGACAATAAACAGCCTTTAATATTTAAGGCACTAAAAAACTGATTGGACACTTCAAAGCATTGGTGGCTCTTGTTAAGTATTAGCTTCTTTGTAGGGTGATCTGGCTGGAAACCCCAATGTCAGTCTCTTGAGGTGTTTCCTCTTGACCTGGTCAGGTTTCCCATAGATGACACATCCGATCTTCCATCTGGAGGGTGAGGACCCATCAGTTGGTGTTCCAATAGCTGACTGTTTCAGAAATTTTGTAGGGTAAATTGAGCTTCCTTTTCCATAGTTGCCTGAGAATTCGGCTGTCTTGGGTTTACCGTCATGCCTCCAACCTGTTGCTGTCATTGTTTCTTTTCCCATTTTCCTCACCCTTGTTAGTTTGCTGTGTGGTGCTAAGTTGCTTCAGTCATGTCCAACTCTTTGTGACCCTATGGGCCATAGCCCGCCAGGCTCCTCTGTCCATGGGGATTCTCCAGGCAAGAATACTGGAGTGGGTTGCCATGCCCTCCTCCAGGGGATCTTCACCACCCAGGGATCAAACCCACATCTCTTGTGGCTCTCCCATTGTAGGCAGATTCTACCGCTGATCCACCTGGGGAGCTTGTTAGTTTATGCCTATTTTTTTTAAAAAAGTTCAGGTTTTGAGAGGGAGTGAAAATAGATATATGTATTCAATCTACCATCTTAACTAGAATCCATTATTTAATTGTCTTCTTTCTTCATTTATAGTTTCACAAGCAAAAATTTGGATTTGTGTAAGTATATGCTCATAGGCTTTGTCTTCCCAGGGATTATGGTAATATTTGATGAGTTTCTTATAATTTATAATTATTTTCTCACTCCTGATCTCATTTGGTTTTCACTATGACCTAGTGAGGACTCAGGTTTGATCCCTGGGTCATGAAGATCCACTGGAGCAGGAAATGGCAACCCACTCCAATATTCTTCCCTGGGAAATCCCATGGGCAGAGGAGTCTGATGGTCTATAGTCCATAGGGTCACAAGAGTCAGACATGACTTAGCAACTAAACCACCAGTGAGGCAGAAACTATTCTTTATTTTTAAGTATGAGAAAACTAAGGTTGAAAGAGGTTGAGTCCTACCCAAGTTCCGTTAGTTGGTAAGGGGCTGAGACAAGACTCAAAACCAGATTTCCTGACTCCAAGCTTTTTTGGTGAACATTCTATAATCAATCAGTAAAGAAGCCTGTCTCTCTAGTGGACTCTGCTAGGAGATCCCTCCTGATTAATAGCTGAAACCTGCCTCCTCTAACACCTTCCCACAAATTCTGGTTCTGCCATCTTCAGCTACATGGCATAGATCTAATTTTACTTCCCCATTTGAGGCCTTTAACTCTTTATATTCAGCAGTCACTGGGATGCGGATGGAAGGCAGTGGGGTTATGAAATTTAAAATCTGAGTCTAGGATGTTAGATGAGTGTCACAGTTGCCTTTGGTCGCAGGTAGGGTGTGAATGAAATGCCAGAATTCTCAAAGAATGATGGGTAATGACTGATGGGAGGGTAGTAGATGAGAGCAACATGAAAGTGAAAGAAAGTGAAGTCACTCAGTCGTGTCTGATTCTTTGTGACCCCATGGACTGTAGCCTACCAGTCTCCTCTACCCATGGGATTTTCCAGGCAAGAATACTGGAGTGGGTTGCCATTTCCTTCTCCAGGAGACCTTCCTGACCCAGTGATTGAACCCAGGTCTCCAGCATTGTAGGCAGATGCTTTACCGTCTGAGCCACCAGGGAAGTCTGAATAGCTTGAAACTCAAAGGAGGAGGAGACTTTGCCTGTGAGTGCCTGATAGATGTGCAAGGAGAAGATTGCAAAAGGTCATCCCTGCCTCCTAGACACAGAATTAGGTTGTAAACAATCCAGATAAGACAAGGAGGTAGAAGAAACAATGGTCTTGTAGATTGAAAATGTAGAAGTGTTCATTATAAGGAAATGAAGTTTCAGCAAGGTGAAGTGAAAATAATTGAGATGAGTTAGTGAAAGGTGTGGAGAAGGAAATGGCAACCCACTCCAGTATTCTTGCCTGGAGAATCCTGTGGACAGAGAAGCCTGGTGGGCTGCCATCTATGGGGTCGCACAGAGTCGGACATGACTGAAGCGACTTAGCAGCAGCAGCAGCAGTGAAAGCTGGCTCAGCTGGTAAAGAGTCCACCTGCAGTATAGGAGACCTGAGTTTGATCCCTGGGTTGGGAAGATCCCCTGGAGAAGGGAGTGATTACCCATTCCAGTATTCTGGCCTGGAGAATTCCATGGGCAGTATAGTTCAAGGAGTTGTAAAGAGTTGGACATGACTGAGCAACTTACACTTTCAGTGAAAAGCAGAGTTGGGAAAAAGTAAGCTCAACACAATTCAAGGATGTATCTGGGGGACTTCCTTGGTGGTCCAGTGGCTAAGAATCCATACTCCTAATGCAGGGGGTCTGGGTTTGATCCCTGGTCAGGGAGCTAGATCTCCCATGTTGCAAGTAAGAGTTCACACACCACTACTAAAAGATCCCTGCATGTCAAAACTAAGACCTGGTATGTATTAACTATAATTATAATATTTGTAATATTATGAACGTTTATTTATTTAAATAATTCTGTACCTCTGACCTGCTGCTGAGTCAGTTGAGGACAGTACCAAGACAGCCGGAGTCTTGCTTCTGTCTCTCCCTTCTTCCAATGGGAACATGCCTGTCGGAAAAGCCTGTGTTCTCACCTGTAACATGTCCTGGCTTGCCACCTGGCCCACAGCGTTTTTTCTTGTCCATCACGGCCAAAGGCGCTGGGTAAAGGATTTGGCCTGAAGCCAAAGCAAATAGCAGCTGAGAGACACCCAACAGTTGGCGTCTGGCTCAGATGGCTCTGGCGCCTTCCTGGAGAAGCCCCTTCCCCCAAAGAAGTCTGCCTGGCTTGATGAAAACTACAGCTAACATATGTTCAGGGCTTTGGGGTTTACAGGCATTTCCATGTATAATATCTCATTACATCCTCCCAAACTATGTTGGTAATAAGTTTTGACTCCCGTTATATAGATGAAACTGAAAGTCATTCGTGTCTAACTCTTTGCAACCCCATGGACTATACAGTCCATGGAATTCTCCTGACCAAAATACTGGAGTGGGCAGCCTTGCCCTTCTCCAGGGGATCTTCCCAACCCAGGGATCGAACCCAGGACTCCTGCATTGCAGGTGTATTCTTTATCAGCTGAGCCACAAGGGAAGCCTCTGACCTGGTGGCTCAGGTGAACCTCTGACCTGGTGGCTCAGAGGGTAAAGCGTCTGCCTGCAATGCGGGAGACCTGGGTTCGATCCCTGAGTTGGGAAGATCCCCTGGAGAAGGAAATGGCAACCCACTCCAGTACTCTTGCCTAGAAAATTCCATGGTTGGAGGAGCCTGGTAGGCTACAGTCCATGGGGTTGCAAAGAGTTGGACATGACTGAGCAACTTCACCACCACATATAGATGAAGAAACTTCCTTCTCCATCCGTTAGAAACGAGTGACATTAATCCCTTCTCCCCAGCAACCATGAGTTCATTTTCTAAGTCTGTGAGTTTCTTTCTCACAGAAGTTTCTTTCTCATTTACTTATATTATAAGTAAGTTCATTTGTATGGAAGTGATAGCTAAGGACTTTAGGAAGGTCATCTACACACTGCTATATTTAAAATGGATAAACAACAAAAACCTATTGTATAGCACATGGAACTCTGCTCAATGTTATGTGCCAGCCTGAACGGGATGGGGGTTTGGGGAAGAATGGATACATGTGTATGTATTGCTGAGTCCCTTCACAGTTCACCTGAAGCTATCATAACATTGTTAATCACTATACCCAATACAAAATGTTTTTGGTGTTTAAAATAAACAATTTTTAAAAAAGAAAGAAATGAATGACACTGAGTCATTAACTCTGTCTGAACATCAGCTTTTTTAGAAATAAAATAGGATTAAGACTTGGGGCTTCCCAGGTGGTGCTACTGGTAAAGAACCGACCTGCCAATCCAGGAGACGTAAGAGATGTGGTTTCGATCCCTGGGTTTGGAAGATCTCCTAGAGAAGTGCCATGGCAACCCACTCCAGTATTCTTGCCTGGAGGAGCCCATGGACAGAGGAGCTTGGCGGGCCACAGTCCGTAGGACTGCAAACAGTCAGACATGACTAAAAACACACACATGCATACATGCATCCACAGTTCAGGATCTTACATACAAAGACTCAAGCTCAGAGTATCACTGATTCTTACCTCATCTTTATGACCAGTAAAGAATCAGACTATTTATTCCTGATAGAAGATCCAGGAATATTCCTAACATTATGCTGGGAGTTCACAGTCAAGGTTGTGACCAAATCTCTCAGTCCTTGACCCCTGTCACTCTCTTTGGCCATGTGGAGGGAGCACAGTTCCCTCATCACATCTAATCAGTTTTCCAGAGACCTCTAAGTTGTTCTGGAGCAAATAATGCTGAGAAAAGGGGATACAGAAGCTGAAAGGATGGAAACAAGATATTTCAGGGTAGATGAATTGATTATTTCAGACCTGATCCTGTCTGAATCAACATTTCAGAACTGTGGTCTGAAGGGGCTGAGACAATCCCTGAAGAACTTCACAACAAAAGTGAAATATCCAATGCAACCCTTTCTCTGAGCGGAGAAATCCAATGGGTACTTCCCAGACCCCCTGCAGGTTCTGACCTTGGACTTGCTCATGGGTGGGAGAGAAGACTGAAGTGACTTCATGCAATGGATACCAGACCACCTTCTCCCTGCAGACTTTAGAGAAATTAATCCCTGGGCCAATGGGAAAAATGCTAGTAAATTATTCACATGTATATCTGCTTGTCATTTAGTAAAGTGAGATTAATAACATGGGTCATAAGTCACTTGTGAAGCATAAGGGGTATGGGTTGCTGTGTAGATTTTAAGCTTCCTCCCAGTGGCTAAAGTTGGTTTTTGTTGGGTCTGTCTTACTTCCCTCCTGTTCTCTCCACCAACAGCAGAGATAAGGACAGGAGGAAGTACTGTTTTGATTCTGAGCTCTTTTCACTCTGCACAACCCCCATGCCCATGAGGGCAGGCAGGAGGAAGAGAAGGGCCACAGACTGGGGGCCTCCACTGCTCAGAGCTGTGGTGTGCAACACCTCCCTCCGCCCAGCCCACAACATTTATGGGGATTCCTAGCAGATTCTTGAAGAAAGGACGCCAGGAATAAGGCAATCTGGCTCCAGAACTGCCATATGTGACATACAATGTTGTTATTACTAAGATGAAGAAGCTAAGGTTTAGAGAGGTCAAGCAATTTGCTCAAAGGCTTACAGCAAACAGAACCAGAATCTGTTGCCTCCAATTCCTTCTGCTTCTCCTACCACCACTTGAACCTTAACTTCCCTGAGTCGGAGTCTCATCATCACTGAAATAATGACAATTTTCCTGGGCACTTTCTCTGTGTGAGGTAAGCACACTACTCCTGTTAACTCATTTAATCCTTAAAATAACCTATGGGCAGGAGCTATTTTTATCCCTGTTTTCAGATGAGAGAACTGCGGCTTAGAGAGATCAGAAACCCACCCTAACCAAAGCCCATGTTCTAATCCACCTTGCTGTATAAGTTCCCATGTGCAATTGGAATGATTTTCCCCACCCTCTGACCTCACCAGGTAACACTGAAGACAAAATTAGATGATAGATGTTAAAATGCTTTGCAAAAGTTAAATGCGTGTGGCATAAAATAAAGACAAATTAAAATCTCAACTCTTGCAGATCTTATACTATAATAAAGCCCAAACTAACTCCCGCAGAACTGACACAACCACAAGTCCTTGCTCACATAAAGTGGTAGAGAGAGAGAGAGAAAATAGCACAAGCAAAACCATAGAAGGCACATTTAACATGGTGCATACGTGCTAAGCCACTCCAGTTGTGTCTGACTCTTCACAACCCCACGGACCATAGCTAATCAGGCTCCTCTGTTCAAGGGATTCTCCAGGCAGGAGCACTGGAGTGGGAAGCCGTTCCCTTCTCCAGGGGATCTTCCTGATGCAGGATTGAACTCATGTCTCTTATTTCTCCTGCACTGGCAGATGGGCTCTTTGCCAGTAGTGCAGTAGCTGACTGCATAAAGAAGTCGCAAAGGGAGAGTGCAGGAGCTAAGAAGGCCCAGTCCTGGCCAGCGGGGCCAGGCTGTCCTGTCCCTGGGAAGGAAAGCAGGAGTTCAGGCAAGGATAGAGATTCTGATAAAAGTGAGTGGAAGGGGGCTATACTCTTAATGCCACAGCGATGTGTGTGTGTGTGTGTATGTGTGTGTGTGTGTGTGTGCGTGCACACACGTGTGCGCATGAGACAGGCAGGGCCACTCACCCCCACCCTCTGCAGTATCATGCACAATAGTTTTCACCTTATCTTAAACACTGACCCCAACTCATCTTCCACCTAGCACTTCTTGCTGCCACAGCCCTTGATCCCCTACAGAATCAAAATACACTCTGCTCTTGGCGCAGACTCTTGCTCTCACTTGTGGGCCTTTTCCATGGACTTTTATGTCTCTGTTTACTTTGTGTGTTTCTTGAGTGGCTCATGCCTTTAAAGGAAATGCTCCAACCCTGGCCTGTCATTACGGCCCTTTGCTGGCCACTGGCTGTGCTCACCCCACTCCTGGGACGGGTGAGCCTGGGCTTTTAATTTGCTGTGACAGGAGATAATTGTTGCTTGGGTTTTGACCTCTGAAAATAAACCAGGGTGGTGCTTCCCAGCTGGGACTCCACAGAGGCAAGCTCACCCCTGCGGCCCGTGCCAGGGGAGGCTTAGCCAGGGCTAAAATGGCTGGTCTCAATGTCCCTCACCCCCTTTCCTTTTCTGGATCACCAAACATACAATTAGTGTTTTCTTTAAGAGCTCAAGATGGCAAAGTTAAGAAAGTTCAGGGATATTTTCTGATATTGTATGCAAGGATTCCAGAGGGGGGATTCTGTGAAATCTCAGTCTCTGGGGATATTAACCCCTCCTTCACTCAGGCCTAATCCCCAGTTACAATTCTGTTTAAGTTCAAGTACATCACAGCCAGCCCACCAGGGCTATACTCCATATCTTTTTCAAAATACAACATCATGCAGAGAAGTATCTAGGCAAGGTCTCACCAATCGAAACACTTGGAATTGCAAATCAGGCTATCGGGTTTTGATTGATGGGCAAGACACTTCTCACTCTAAAATGAGATAGCTGGAGAGATGTTCTAAGTTTCCTTCCAACACAGGGATCCATTTGTCTTGAACTCCATCGCCCAGCTTGTTTCACCATACCAGAACTGTGAGAGGTATTGTGAAGCCAGAGTCTGTCATACAAGTTCAGAGAGTATTAAGATGTCTAATTGTATATTTCAACTCTGGCTTGGGACTAAGATAATACAGAAGGAGAAGCAAAGGCAGGGAAGCTCAGAGTGGTTGAAAAGAATGAATTCATGAGGACCCTGCCAGCATGTGCTCAGGGCCCTTTAAAAGGCCCTGCTTGAGCCCCAGGTCTCTGTTCAAATCTGTCCCTCTCCTTCCAGTAGTCATGTATGGATGTGATAGTTGGACTATAAAGAAAGCTGAGAGCTGAAGAATTGATGCTTTTGAACTGTGGTGTTGGACGAGACTCGAGAGTCCCTTGGACTTCAAGGAGATCAAACCAGTCAACCCTAAAGGAAATCAGCTTGAATATTCATTGGAAAGACTGGTGCTGAAGATGAAGTTCCAAAACTTTGGCCACCTGATGCAAAGAACTGACTCATTTGAAAAGACCCTGATACTGGGAAAGATTGAAGGCAGGAGAAGGGGATGACAGAGGATAAGATGATTGGATGGCATTACCGACTAGATGGACGTGAGTTTAAGCAAGCTCTGAGAGTTGGTAATGGACAGGGAAGCCTGGTGTGCTATAGTCCATGGGGTCACAAAGAGTCAGACACAACTGAGTGACTGAACTCATTAGCTATGTGACCGTGGGAGAGTTATCTAACTTCTCTTAGATTCCCCAGCTAGAGTGTGGGAAACCCAACAGACACCTCACTGTACTGAGGTTTAAGATGGATCTCCTGAGGTCTAAGATAGATCTAGTAAGTGTGGTAGTCATTTGTGCATCACTAACAATGCTCACTTTCCTCCTTTTGGGTATGTGGTCAAACAACATTTCCTTCATCCCTTGAAGTTGAACTTATTCATGTGGCTTGTTGTGGCCAATGAAATGAAAGCAGTATTCTGTATTGCTCTATGCAGAAGCATTTAATAGTCAGTGTAAGACACTGCTGTGCTCCTATTTTGCCTTGGCAACCTGTGATGCCATAGAAGGAACAAGTAGAAGCCCTTTTACTCCTGGTAAGCATCTGAAGAAATGTGGAGCAGAGCACCCAGCCAACCTTCACTGGACATTTAATGAGATTGAGAAGTAGACTTTATTTGCTCCTGAGGTCTGGGGAATACTTGTTACCACTGCACAAACTAGCTTACCCTGACTATAACAATATTGATGAAGCACCTAGCAAAGTTCTTATAACAATTATTATCTCATAGTAAATGATAGTTCCCATCTTGATTCATACAAGAAGGCTAGGACTACTGTCTTTGGAAGCAACCACACAGACTCTAACACAGTTCTGTCACTTTCCTAGTGACAAAGGATGAATTCAGAGTCACTGGAGGCTCTCAGGTCCCAGGTCAACACTGTATCCAAGAAAAAGGAAACTCCTTCCAGGAATCAGAGAGGAGTATCACTATTTGCCCCAGGTGTACAGTCAAGGCATCTTGTACCTGGGTTTTCACCAACCAGAAGGTAGGTGGCAGAGCAATTGGTTTCTTCAATGAATAACTTCAGTGAAGTTATTTCTCAGGCATAAGGCTAACACATCCTCTGCTCAGAGTAACAGATAACAGCTGGTTACCTGATTCCAGTATTTGGTATTGATTATCAGTGCAGACACCAAAATCTTTGTTCTTATTAACATGTCCTAGGAATGTTTTTCTTATTAAACTCAATAAGTTATAAAATTATAGGAATCTCATTTACATTTGCATAAAGGGAACCACAGAATCTGGTCATTCTTTCTGGTGGGTCCCTGGTGACAAAGCAATTTATCACCAGTATAGAAGAAGCAACACAGGTAAAAGTTAAGAGCATGACATTGGGTGCTCCTAAGACATGCGTTTGCATCCGAATTTCTTCACTTAACTGTAAACAGTATGTGTTCAGGAACTTAGAACTGTTTTTGATCCACAGACAATAGTCAATAAATATGTCTTATCATATACAATGGTCTAGTTGATAATTTTTCACGTTTCTATTATTGCTTTAGTCATTTATTCATTCAAAAGATATTTGTGTCAAGTTTTCTCGGTGACATGACTTCATTTCATCTTCCCAGCAACTCTTTGAGGTCGGTAATAATGTTCTCTTGTTTTTTTTTTTTTTGACTGAGCCACACAGTTTGTAGAATCTTAGTATCTTGACCAGGGATTGAAGCCGGGACCTCAGTGGAGAGAGTACAGAGTCCTAACCACTGGACCACCAGGCAATTCCCTTGTTCTTATTTATAAGCCATTAAATTGAGGCACAGAGACAATAAGAAACTTGAGACAACATAGCTAGTTAAGTGAAAGAGCTGGTTAAGAGAAAACCAGATCTTAAAATAAA
Organism: Cervus elaphus; assembly: GCF_910594005.1. Lineage (NCBI taxonomy): Eukaryota > Metazoa > Chordata > Mammalia > Artiodactyla > Cervidae > Cervus > Cervus elaphus. The sequence goes on from NC_057825.1 coordinate 83,175,073, forward strand.
GAAGTCTCACATATTTATAGCCATAGAGAAGTAGATCTTGTGAGTAAACTCCAAACTCTACACAACTCCTGGAAGAAGAGAAAAGGTTCTTTTAATATCACCCAACTCACTCTGAAGCCAAATGAGTTTGAACTTGACAGGGATATTATAGAAAGGCATGCAAACCAGGAGTGAGTCATCTGAGCATAAATACAACCGTGCAAAGAATGTGTAGTTAAAGAGGAAAAATGGCTCCCCCCCCCACCACAACCCAGGAGGCTATGCAGTCCCAACACAGCAGCTGAGGACCAGCATCCATTGTCCTCTGGCCAAGAGGTCTCCAGAAGGAGGATGGGAACCTGGGTCTCTAAGCCAATCCTTATACACAAGTTTAAAGCTTATCCACTAAATTGAACACAATCTCAGGCATCTTACCTTCTCACAAGGCACCCTGGTGACCACTGGGATCCTGACTGCACTCAGGAACAAGTGTGCACAACCTCTGGCCAAGCTCTGGGAGGAAGGAAGCTGGAGCTCTAGGACAGAGCCTGCCTCCAGCCATTCAGCACTGCACCTCCCGGGTCTCTGTCAATGCCGCCTCTGCATTCTCCAGAAAGTGGGGAGTCTGCCCTTCTCTCCCCCTCCTGAGTGGAGCGCCTTCAGCTTCTGACTTAGTCTGTGATTCCTGTGGAGAGAGAAGAGTCAAGTCTGGGTCCCTTTCCTTGGCCTCACTCCAGCCCACCCACCTAAGCACATCCTCACCCTTTAAAAAGAAAAAAAAAAAAAACTTATTTGGCTGCAGCAGGTCTTAGCTGTAGATGGAATTTTAGTTGTGGCATGTGGAATCTAGTTCCCTAACCAGGAATCAAACCTGGGCCCCCTGCACTGGGAATGCTGAGTCTTAGCCACTGGACCACCAAGGAAGTCACTGTCCTCATCCTCATCCAAATAAAAGGGGCTGTGCACACCAATGCCTTCCAATCATGGCTGGGACTGGGCAGATGAACTCTCACTGTGGTTCCATGGTGCATTATCCAACCCAGGAAACAGTGGAGAGTGCAAAGGCAGACTGTGCTCAGTCACTTCCGTTGTGTCCAACTTTTTGTGACCCTGTGAACTGTAGCCTGCCAGGCTCCTCTTCTCCAGGCAAGATAATGGAGTAGGTTTCCATGCCCTCCTCCAGCAGATCTTCCTGACCCAGGAATCGAACTCATGTCTCCTGTATCTCCTGCCTTGCAGGTGGATTTTTTACCCACTGAGCCACCTGGGAAAGCTGGGTGAGGCTCTAGAACAACAAGCATAAAGCAGGACAGTTCCAGGAAGACTGGGGGCCTCTGTCCATGCTTGTTCCCCATCAAATGAGTCTCTGAGTACCCTGCTACAAATTCTGAGAACTCTACCCTTGGCTAGTGCTGCGTTTACACTTACTGGCCAAAAGATGCAAAAGAGAACCACGGGCAAATTTCAGCTGCCTGCCTGGAAATATAAGACAAGTACCCAGAGATTTAAATGGAGAAGTAGGTTTAGGCATTTAATTTCTACCAAATCAACCCAACCATCATGGAATCCAGAGACCCCAGTTTAGGAGACAGCTGCCTGCAGCCCAGTTGGTGGCATTTTGGGGAGCACAAGAGGCCTGCTTGTCTTCATTTACACTGATTTGCTGCTGCCAGTTAAAGGGCTCTTATTTAAGACTAGAGTCATTTGTTTCCTCTTTATGCCTTGCACAAGATTCCTCCCTGGGCTGGAGAAGAAGTACAATGTTTGTAAACAGCTGTCTTTAGCCTGGCACAGCAGCCTTCCCATTATGCAACTGAGTTTTCTCTGAAAAGACAGCTGTTAAAAGCCCAGCCTGACACTTACTGACTTGACTGTGCTGTGTCCATGGGGAAATCAGAGTCACCGGTTTGGATGGGCTAATCAAGTCCTATGAATCACTGTCTGTATGAATAGCTACTTTTCCAGAGACCAAAGCCACATGGCTGGGAAGAACAACTTTCAGCTGCTTTTCTTGCATCTTTTTCCGATCAAAATGACTTATCACTTGAATGTCATAATTATCGCAAGGTCTTTTTTACTTCCATGTTTTATACCAGACTGTTGAGTATTGGATGATTTAGCAACTTCAGTCCATTAAGCTTATATAAGTTTAATCTGTGATTTAAAAAAAAAAAAAATCCTTCTCTTTGAGCATCTATGAAACAGGACGAGTTAAGAACTTTAAAAATCAAGCAATTGGCAGGAGGCCATAAGCCTGGTCCGTCCTCCTGAAAGATAGAACTTCATGGAAGCTGGGGGTAGAGATGTGTTAAAACTAATGTCTTTGAATCTTCTGAAAATGTTATAAGCAGATTCACTCTGCAGAGTCTGATTAATACCAGAGATGGAAAGGGATCTCTGGGTGGTGTAATAGTCTATCATAGGGTTGCAATACAGCCCGTGTGTCCTTGACTTTTCTAAAAGCTAATTCTCAAGATAAGCAGTCCAGGAAAGCACCTGGCAATGGCAGGGACTCAGGAAATAGTCATTGATGAACTGACCTGGCATTGTCCCAGCTTCCCGGGTACCTGATGGAGCAACTTTGTCTTCCCAGAGGCTAAGATAGATCCCAGCCATGAGTCTAACCCACTGAGGTGGCCCCTCCACTTCAGACATCCATGGCCCACGTGGGCTGGAAGAGAGAAACTGTGAATGGTCACTTAACTGTGTTTGCTGTTAGAAAGAGCAAACCCTAGATGCTTGTTCAGAACCTATTTCCTTCCTTGTGGACAAGTGAGCTCTGCATGGGGGAGCAAGCCAGAGGACTGGTAGTGGGGCTTCTAGAGGAGATGATATTTTACAGCAACTCCAAAAGGATCAGAAATGCCCCCAGCCTCTCTCAGGTGTGGAGCCGAATCCAAACAGATGGCTCAGAGTGAGTTTGTTAACACCGGTGCTTGTGCGAGCACGGGGCAGCTGGAGGAGCCTGGGGCAGCAAGCGCAGACACACCTGACGGAAGCCGTATTGACAGAGGAGCTGGGTCTTGAGTGAGGGCAACCCAAGGTAATGCTGTGACCCTCATGCCAACTGGAACTCCCTACCTCCTGCCCCCAGCCCAGCCACTCAGCTTGACCTGCAGGGCATCTCCAGGGACTCTCACCAGCCTTCTCCAGAGATATTTGCCATATACCGGCATTTCCTACACTCCTGGCAACCGCACCTCTGGGGGCTGCTGGGAGTTCACTGACCGAGCTACCCGGGATGGTGGGTCAGCAGGCTGGCATCCTTAAGGAGGTGGTGTTTAGCTCTGACGTGGGAGCTTCTGGGACTCAGTATCCCCTCTCCCCTGCCATGCCCAAACGCCAAGGTCACCTTTCCTAAGAAAGAACTCCAGAACATTCCAGCCTTAGCTCCTTCCGATGTCCCTGCCACGCGGGCAGCCCTGAGTGACAGCATCCCCTTTATGTGCCATGGCACTGGGCTGGCTGCAGAAAGGTCACTTAAGGAGCGTGATGAGAATCCAAGCTCCTGAGCCTCACCCACAACACTTCCGAGGTGGAGGCAGGATCAGGGGAACGGCATCCGGTATGCAGACAGCGGCATCCGGTATGCAGACACGTCTCCAGGTGCTCCTGCAACAGCGCTAGGACTGGGAAGCGCTAACAATTAGAACTGCAAAAGTGTATTTAAATAGTCCTTACTTCGTTAAACCTGTGAAGCAGTAAATTTGACCCCCAGCTTTAAAAAAAGAAGCTTCCTGACAGCTTTAGAAGAAGCAGTTCCCTCTTTTACTCAAACAAGGCTACTCTCTGAGTTCTTAACACTCTGGACCAGCAAGAATCCTTGAGCAGCTCCAGTGCAGCATGGGCTGCAAACCGCCTTCCTGAGCATTCCAGACTCCCACAGATGCGGCTCCCAGCCGCCCCCAAACTGATGTAGTCGAGTGAGGCCGTGGGCTTTCCTGCAGGGCTCACCAGATCCCAAAATCTACTAGGAGGGGGTTTTCCTTGGGTATGGAGCACTTACAGCTCAGGAAGAAGTCAAACTTGACTCACATTGCAGAATGAACCCCTGGAAACAGCTAAATCGCCAAATTGTGTGAAGGGCAGCAATGTGTCTTAAAAAGAAAAAAAAAAAAATGAGTGAAGCCAGAAGGCACGTTGCTAACAACATTCTGAATTAAGTAACAAGAAAGACTGTGCTTGTTGCTAGTGCTGAGGCAGGAAATAACTCCTTTTCCTTTCACTAATCTCTTTGTTTACTTTATTTCCTTTGTTCCATAGGACTGGCTCAGAGGCGGCCTGATTTTTTGTGTGTGTGATGCTTTGTTTTATAGTTCTTGATTGGTAGGATTTGGTACTGTTGAGCCTCAGTCCAGTGAGTCCCATGGCTGAAGCCACTCACTCACAGCAGACTCACTGCAGGACGAAGGGTGCAGGCAGCCAAGGCCAGCAACACGTGTGCTCCTCAGTTGGGAGAGCACCTGCCTTGTCCACCATCACAGTCCCTGCCCAAGGCTGCCGGCTGAGCCAGGCAAGGCTGACCTGCCTGTTAGGTGGGGGTGGGTGGAGGGGGAGGCTCGTCAGACTTTCTCACATTTGTTGTCAGGTGTTTGGCACTGTGCTTAATGAATGCCGAACACAAGAATGAGCGATGAGGAAACAACAGATGATTTCCAAAGAGGGCTAGACAGATTTCTCTGTCTCAGTTTCTGCTCACACTTACTCACAGATGCATTCAAAGTAGGGGAAAGGGGAGAATGGGAAGGAAAGAGGGAGAAGGAGGAAGAGGGGAGGGGGAGGGGGAGTGAGGGGGCAGGAGGGAGAATGAGTGGGGTAGAGAGAATGATAAACCACAGGGTCCTCCATGGGCTGAACTAGGCTGCCTAGGAGTGGAAGGGAGAGCCCATCCCCCACCACCATGGTTCAGCGATGTCAAGCACATCACCTGCCCACTTCATGCATTCCTTACAGTGTGGCGAGGTAAGAATAGGCCATGGTGAATGGTTCTAGACCAGCAAGGTGGTGCGTGCCCGCATTGCTCCTCAGGCATGGTCTCTGGTGCCAGAGCACCCCTAGGGAACTGTGTAAATGTCCTGCTCTTTTTTCAAAGTTGATTCTTTTTAATTCAGAGAACCCACTGGTTTGATCTCTGGTTTGTCCGCATCATGACATCTGGGGACATGAGGGGTCTCTGCCCCTGTCAGTCAAGGATGGGGAGAGAAGGCCCAGGAGCCAGTGTCCATGGGGAACTGGGAGGAGGGGCAGTGCCCAATACATTTAACCCCTTTCTTCCCACACTGTTCTCTTCCTGGTAGAGACAACACCCAAGCTCAGTCCACCTGAACGTTCATGGCTTTAGGTACCGCAGACATCACGGATGAAGAAATGGGCACATATGTGTCCAATGGCGAGATCCTACTTAAATACACTTTCCTGCCTTCCAGTAACAGAAGGAAATCACTGTTCTTTTGGCTCAAGAGAAAAATAAAGCTGTTTTTTGAAAGCGCTATTTAAAGAGCTCATTATCTCACAGGCTGCTAACTATGTACTCCGCACCACACTCAATAAAACTTCATATAACTGTCTTTGAAATTAACAGCCACCTCTTATGCTGCTCAAGTTATTAAAGACGTTGGTATGGCAGAGAGACTGTAAACTTTCTATACTGGTGATTAGTCAGCGAGACTACAGCCCACCAAATCTCTCAGAGCGTTCCCAACAAAAAGTTCCTTGTGACCCAGGCACCAATTTTTCTTTCTTGTCTGTTCATTCTAATTCCGCTCAATTACTCCTGAGCAAGCTGTTTTATTCCTGTCAACTCATGTTATTTACTGGAGCCTGTCAGGAGGCCCAAAGTGGAGGCTGATATTATGTAGGATGTTTTGAGACTCATTAAAACACTTTAAAACAATCATCTATTGTGATATTCACAGCCGTAAATGGGGTGGCCGTGCCTGGACTATTTGGAGCCTGGGTCGCTTTATTTACTTGCTATTAAAAGTTTCAGGTTAGAAATGCTTTGACTTGCTACACAAATTTTGGACCTGGAAACCCAGGACCTGATCTGGGCTCCTGGTGGATTCTGAGTAAGGATCTGAAAGTAAATGGATTAAGTGTGTGTCTGTGGTGGGGGGAGGGTGTATCCAGGAACAGCTCTGCCTCTGCCTGCTGGGCTGAGGAGGGATGGGGGTCAGCAGGCAGCCTCCAGTAGCCAGAGAGGTCTGCATCCCAGCAGAGAGGAAGATTTCCCGAGGAGAGTTTAAGAACAGTTTTCCTCTGAAAATGGAGAGGTCTCCTGCTGTCACATTTATTGTGTCACATATATAATAATGTCCACCATTATTCCACCATTATTCATATGTACAATACCTGAACAGTTTGTAGGAGAAAGGCACCAGGCTAGATTTCCCAAGGTTGTAAAGCATGAAACTGTAGTTCTTGCATCATCAGATGAAGGGTCCATTTTGCTGATAGCATGTGGAGTGTCAGGTTCAGCTGGAGCTCTGAGCCAGAGAGGAACCAAAGCAGCCTCAACCTGTCTGCCTACCCTCCCAGCTGCCCTTTGCTTCCTCTCTGATCATCCAGATGCCCACGGTTCCCTCTGCTATGAGCATCTACTCCTGACTGACCATTACCAGGAGCTCAGCCTAGGCAGCCTCTGGATTTGGAGGCTGACTTTTGTGCTAGAGCATAGAATCCAACAAAAAAACTGTAATCAACCTGGGGTAGAAATAGAGGAGACTTGGTTTCCAAGTTTCAAGATCTGGAATTTCTTCTGGGGGAAGAAATGAGTTCTCCTCTCTTCAGTGATTCTAAGATGCTCTGCGATTCCAGAGGCTGCCATGGTCTCACAGGCAATGCTCAGAATAAGGTCAGGTCACCTTGCACACTGTCAGAACATGGTGTTCCCACAAGTGTCACATCTGTTTACAGCCTGCCGTCCTCACCCCATGGTGGTTGTTAGTCAGTCGCTCAGTCGTGTCCGACTCTTTGCAACTCCATGGACTGTAGCACACTGGGCCTCCCTGTCCTTCACTATAACCCTGCATTTGCTCAAACTTATGTCCTTTGAGTCGGTCATGCCATCCAATCATCTCATTCTCCATTGTCTCCTTCTCCCTACCATGGTGGTAGCAGGAATCAGCCAGGAGTATCCCAGGCAGGGGAAAGTGAGGCTGGAGATCAGGAGTCATGTGCCATCAGACGGTCACTTCTCCTTTCTTCAACAGCATAAAGAGGAGGTTGAACTAATCAGTTTTTACCATGCTGTGTCCTTCAGGCAGTGAGATACTGAGATGCTAGTCTACGCTCCGAGAGAAGTTGGTTCCCGGTCATGTCCTGGGGGAAACACTGTCCATGACATCCCCAGCTCTTAAACCAGCTTCTTGCTCCCATGAGTTTAAAAAGTGCTGCATTAGGACTTTCCTGGTGGTCCAGTGGTTAAGAATCCACCTGCAAGTGCAGGGAACATGGGTTCAATCCCTGGTCCGGGAAGATTCTATATGCCATGGGCAGCGAAGCCCATGCTCCACCCCGAGAGAAGCCATCGCGACTGGATAAAGACCACATGCATCAACGCAGACCCAGCCAGCCAAAAATAAATAAAATATAAAAGTGCTGCATTAACTGATCTTCAGGATCCCTCTAACTCTTGAAATTCTAGAATGCAACAGACAGAGAACGTAAATGCAAAAAGTTCTAAGGCATTTGCCCGAGGCAGTGATTTTACATCCTGACTGTGTATCAGAATCACCTGGGGAGCATATATTGAAAAATAAAACTCACAAGCCTATCTCTCAACCTGGAGGTTATAGTTCACCGAGTCTGGGATGAACCCTGGCACCTGCATTTCTAACTTGCTGGTCCACATTGATATATGGCAGACATCATAGCTGATAAGCTGGGGTCAAGTTGAGAATCAGACACTTTCATGAGGCAATGAAACGAGAGAAGAGATAAAGCAGGCTTTTAGTTGCTCACTTCTGTTCATGGGATTATTGGGCCCATGGGTGACTGTGTTTGCTATATTTTTAGAAGATACTTTACCAGAAGTCAACAATTTAAGATGCAGTGAGGAAGAATTAGTTTTGTTTTGTTTTAAACCACTGACTGCCCCTCAAACCACATCCCAAGGGCAAACATCTTACAGCTTAATTGATAGGTAGCCATTGCCTGGAACTAGAGGGAAAGAGAAGCTGCAAGCTGCCCACCCCAGAAGTGATGAAGAAGGGTCCCTGTGAAAGGTAGCCTCTTCAGTGTCTGCTGGCTGCAGGCAGAGCTGCCCCAGGCTTCTGTCCAGGGGCTCAGAGCTTCAGGATGAGAAAACAGAAGGTCAGAAAGACAGCCAGATCGGCTTCCCAGGCCAGTTGGTCTAGTGCTTGTGAATGGGGCAAGTTTCTGAGTGAGAAAACCACCTTGACCCCTGCACCGCTGGTCCAAATATACACACACACAAGAGAGAAGCTGGGCTGCTGGACAGGCTGCCTGCTGACTGAGGGAGTCTGGTCCTGCCAGGATAAGCCAAAAGTGATGGATTCCTACATCAACTGAAGTTCAAGGTGAGGTGCAAACCCAGAAAATAAGCCTTCTTCCTAGTACTCCCTCTCATACATCTGACAATTCAGACAAGCTGGATGACTCACTATTTAGACAGATCCTGTTTTTTTCCCCTCTTTGAGCATTCCTTCTGTTCTTTTGCTCCACACTCCTGTCTGTTGGGCTCCTGCACATACTTCAAGGCCTATGTCAGATGCCTCCTCCACTGATATCCCCATTAGATTCAGTGATAACACTCCCCTCTGGAGTTGCCAGCATTTATTATTTGTATCTATCATCTGGCATTTTCACACAGTCATATTTCATATCTTCTTCCTCTGTAAGCCCCTGGAGAGTGGACTGGGTCTTATGTCTCCCTCTCATCTCATTATCTTCAGCATTGTGCTTTGTACACAATAGGTGCCTAGGGGAATGGAATGGAAGATGTTCATTGTAAACAGTAATTGTAAAGCATCATGGTCCTCAATACTTATCAGTGGGCAACCATTGGCACACCCTCCATCTCTGCAGCATCCCTCAATTTCTGTAGCATCTCTGCAGCAAGACATTAGGAGATGGCTAGGCATCCTGAGGAGAACTACGGTCTTGATTGGCAGGTCTTGACTTTGAGTTTCAGTTCCCACATAGTGTTGCAATTCCAGGCTGCATTGCTTTGGGAATCCTCTTCCAGAAATAATTTTTAAAAGGAAATTCATTCCACTGGGAATAAAACTTGGGTGTGTATATGGACCATATTTTGCCACAGATGAGTAAATTATCTGATTAATAGAATTGATCATTTGTCATAATGTAAGACAGTATTTTTATTATTTGGCATTTTCATGATTATCAATCTTACCTCCTCAAGAATGACCAAGCTTCTTAAAAACAGAATCAGCAATTTATACAATGGTAGAAAATTCATGGGTATTGGAGTCAGATATGAATTTGAAGCTTGGTTTCATCACTTCAGAGCTAGGTATCTTGGGCAGGTCATTGCATTTCTTAGAACTAGTTTACAAATTTACAAACTCAGAGCAACAATGCCTATCACTGGTTACACATAACCCTGCAAAATTTCTGGCAGTTTACCTATCACCAAGCAGGCATTCCATAACTGCCCTCCCCTCTCTCCAACTTCTTTACTCCTCCTTTAAAACACACAGGTTCACCAAGATTTCTCCAACCATATTTTTGAAACAAAAATTGAGGGAACATGATTCTGGTGCATTTATGGGGCGATCAAACAAAATATTAGCTATTAAGTCTGTCTCAGGAAATGCATATGGCCACTCCATCAATATGACTTGTTCAGGGACTTCTCTGGTGGTTCAGTGCTTAAGAATCCACCTTCTAATGCAGGGGAAGTGGATCCGATCCCTGGTCAGGGAGAGATCCCACATGCTGTGGAGCAATGAAGGCCAAGCTGCTACTACTGAGCCCATGCTCTCTAGAGCCCACTGCTGTGACGAAGGATCCTGCTTGCCACAGTGAAGATCCCACATGCTACAACTGAGACCTGACCAGCCACATAAATGAACAAAGAAATCATCTTTTTTTGAAAAAAGACTCCCTGTTCATTTGAATGAAACAAAAAATAAAAAACAATTCCAAAGCAACATCTGCCGTGTATCAAACTCTTAGCACAATGACCAGATCTCCACTTCACTCTGGGTCATGGAGACAGAACAGAGGTGGGGACAGGAAAGCCATCCTGCTGTTCTGGGAAGCACCTTCCCAGGTTTATCACCTAAGACCTGCTTATCTGAATGACTCAGGGGAGAAGGTTTACATGCCGTCCATCTACCGGCTGACCCTTGGGTCACAGCGTCTCATACTCCATGTGAACTGCCGTTCATCTCTTGTCCTGTGATGTTTGCTCAGAAGCTCTTGAGGAAATCAGACATCCAGCAACAGTAAGCTCTGCTGTTTATTCTATAGCAGAGTCTCAAATTAAGAAAAGGAAAAGAAAAAAAGCTTATACGGGCCTTGGGTATTTCCAGTAGCTGGAATTTCCCACTGCTGGAAACCTAATGAAATAGTCTCAATACAGCATTTTATAGATCCTGTAGCAGAAGCTGAATTACCCTGGAAGGACCAGAGAGGCAGGCAGGAAGAAAGCCTGTGAGTGACCAAGTCTCTAATAAATTAAACGGCTGTTTTCGTCTTGGTAGATGTGTGGTTATTTCATTATGGATGATAAGGTGGGATTTTTTCCCCCAGAGTTTCAGAGAAAGCAAAGACACATCTTCAATTCATTACCCAGGGAACATAAGCATGGCTCCTTGTTCAAAATTTCAATTGAAAAAGCGGCCAGCAGGGTCCTAAAACAGCCCTCCTGCGGGCACACCGTGAAGTAGCGGACTGTGTTTTGACTGGGACCTGTGGAGGCAGACTTCTGGGGCTCCATCTCTTAAACACATGGTGTTCTGAATACGGCTCTGATGGTTGTTAGCCAAAGTGGATTTAACACACCGCCTCGAAACCAGCAGCTGCCTTTGCCACAGACGTTGACCCCATCCTGCCTACAGACAGGCATCGGGTCTAATTATGCTGAGCATTTGCCAGAGTGTGGGATAAATGCGGGGACTTCCCACCAGGGACGTTGCTATGACACAGTGGACTGGATTTAGCCCGAGAAAGAATAGTTGTGGTGTACAGTCCAGCCCAACTGCCCATTCCCTCTCCTTGACCTACCCTTTGTGGGAAGCCAGGAATGCCAAATATTTCTTGTCGCTCTGCCCAGGCTTCTGCTATATTTACAGTCCCCCCCACGCCCCGGCCCGGCCCCAGTCCCGTCTCATTTCCTGTGGCAGCTCAGGCATTCCTTCTCTCTCTCCTTGAGTGGTTGCATTTTTGTTTAAGATGGTACCAGCTCAGGTATTTCAAAGGAAAAGAGACAAAAGCATATAATGAGGGATTTCCCCGGAGGTCCAGTGGCTAAGACTCCACGCTTCTAATGCAGGGGATGCAGGTTCAATTCCTGGTTGGGGAACTAAGACCCCACATGCCACGCAGCCAAAAATAAAAATTGAAAAGCATAAAATGAAATCCACTGAACAAGCAGCTGTGCTCCGGCAGGGATGGGCACAATTCACAGTAAAAGAGTTGACAGACTGTATCAGAGTTTCTAGGTGGTAAATACGATAACTTTTTTTTTCAAAAAGTGAAATGCGATAGGGTCAGGCAGAGGCAGACCAAATGAACATGCGGTGGAAGACTGATGGGAAGCATCTTTAAAGAACCACTGGCCAATCTGTGTGTTTTGCTTCCTGAAGGGCAAAATTAAGCCCTTAGATCAGGTCTTTCATTTTCAAGTTTCTTCTCTAATTCTAGAATCTCCTCTAACCACACTGGGACAAAGTGGGAATAGAATTCCATCTATAGTTATTGCTGCACACTTATGAGGACATCGTCTTCAACAAATCTTGGAGCAAATTTTGGGGCGAAAAGTTTTGCTCCAAAATACATTCTCAAAATCATTTCCAGGCAGTATAACCCTGGAGGTGAGGCATCGGGGAAGCTATAGATGTTTTTACTGCAAACCTAGTAAAGAGAAAGTACAGGTATCCTGAGCAGGCCTCCTCTGGGTAGCAGAGCCCTGTGTCCCCACTTGTCTGGGGTGGGCTCCATTCGTATCTATTGAGCTGGTGTGAAGATTACTAGTGCCCTCTTCCAAAAGTGTCTAGTTTGGATGATAAATTATACAGGCATCCTGCCTGCCACTATTTCTGATGTCCATTGCAAACATCGTATGTTCTACCACCCTTCTGGCGGCTGGCCTAGCTCTCTGAGCTCGCGTGCAGCACACTGGTCTCCGAGGCCACAGTGCTTCTCCTCCCTCAGAGAAGGTCCTGAGCTTTGCAGCCAGTTGATGGCTGCAGGCTGCAAAAGAGATTTTTTTTTTTTCCCCTCTCTTTCTTTTTTTTCCTTTTGCAAATGAGATTTTTTTTTTTTAAACCTTGTGCTTGACAATATGACACTTGGTATCAGAATAGAAGACAAATCAGACCTCTGGGTTTCTTCTTCTCTGTCTCAAGCCCTCTTTCTCATCAAGACTCCTCCACTCCATCATCATCTGCAGTGTAAATAGTTACATTGCTGGCTAAGGACCCACTCAGTCCAGTTTGCCTTCCTTGCTAGGATGGGTGGAACATCCATAAGGTAAAAAGAAAAATAACACCCACACATTTTTATCAGCAAATGTCAAAAACATCGGGAGTCTGGCCTGTGCATTACTGCTTGCTCAACAAACAAAGCTGATTTAAATTCTGACAGTGTACATCCAAAATTAATATGCAATAAACCTGTTCAGTGTGCACTATTTTGTATTTTAATTGGGGTTAATTTTAAATGGATTGCACCTGGGATGCTGCAAAATGCCTTGTTAATTTCCAAGCTAGCCATGACATTGATGGACACAGGACAGACACAGTGTCTGTTACCAAGACTTTCCTGCCAGATTCCACTTTGTTGAATTTAGGGTGATACTGCACAGAAGAAAGAGTTTTGGTTAAACTCTAGGGCTAAAAGAAGTAAAAAATGAGTTGTCAAACCATACCCACTTGAATCAAATCCACATCTGTTTGCCTGTATCATGATACGATGTCTATAAACAGAATAAGATAGAGGAAAACTAAGAAAACAAAGCATGTTGGTTTCAGTGTGGGAATATCCTCCCCCTCCCCATTTTATTTTGTCTGAGCAAATGGCTGAGAGTTAAACTGTAGAATATGTAGAATTGGAAAATTATCAATTGACTTTAAAAATGCCTCTAGTCAGTTAGTGGCTCAGTTGTGTCCAACTCTTTCCAACTCCGTGGACTGTAGACCACCAGGTTCCTCTGTCCATGGAATTCTCCAGGCAAGAATACTGGAATGGGGTGCCATTTCCTACTCCAGGGGATCTTCTCGACCCAGGGATCGAACCCAGGTCTCCCGCATTGCAGGCTGATTCTTTACTGCCCGAGCCACCAAGAAAGCCCTAAAAGATGTCTGTAAATTCTGTAATCTACTTTGAAGAGACCTTTCAAGGACAGAGGTCATGCACTAAGCCACATAAGGAATGAACACAATGAGGAGAGCTGAAATGAAAAATAGCAAATACCCCCACACTGGCAGGGTAAAAAACTAAAACCCAGTTTGGGGCAGTTTACAATAAGATTATATTTATTTGATAAACAGTTTTTGAATAGTAACTTTTCATATTTTCTTTGCTAGATGCTTTATCATTTATCATCCTGTGTTCACCAAACGAACAGCTCCATGTAGTTACTGTGGAATTCAAGCCACACAGCTCTGTTTACAGAGTGAACTGGTGCTGACGGGCTGCCTGAGTCAACTCCTCCCCTTCCTTTTACTAATTACATTCTTGACATTTGACTTGACAGTAGTACTTTAGAGATTTAACACATAACTCTTATAAACAAATATAATATTCTTGGTGCGAGTTATTGCTTTTTATAAAAAAAGAGTCGGTAGTTTCCAAACTAAAGAAAGAAAAAAAATTATTTTGTCAGTTATAAGTTTCTAAAGTTTTTGTTGTTTTCTTTCTATTTGCTTCAGAATCCACCAGAGAATTCCTCTATAGTGAACCTGGTGTGGAATTATTCTGCTCGTTTCAAAAAATAGCTGATTTATGAAACAGTTGGAATGTATTGGAGTTGTTTGTTTATACACTGGAAGTATCTGGCATGTGGCATGTGGTATGGATCTTGTTTGGTCATAGCACCAAAATGGATGTAAAGAATAGTATGTGTGATGTGCTCAGTCGTCTCTGACTCTTTCTGATCCCATGGACTGTAGCCCTCCAGACTCCTCTGTCCATGCACATTCTCCAGGAAAGACTGGATAACTGGTAAAAAAAAAAAAAAAAAAAAGAAAGAAAGAAAGATTGCTCCCCTTCTAAGGAAGATCTTCCCATATGGGACATGTAGTAAAGAACCCTGCTGCCAATGCATGAAACAGGAGATGCAGGTTCAAACCCTGGGTGGGGAAGATCCCCTGGAGGAGGGTACGGCAACCCACTCCAGTATTCTTGCCTGGAAAATTCTATGGACAGAGGAGCCTGGTGGGCTAGGATCCATAGAGTTGCAAAGAGTTGGACACGACTGAAGCAATTTAGCATGCATGCATGTTTAGCATGCATGCTTCTAAAGAAACTGCTGTTTCAGCCTGGACCAAATGATCTTTCCTTTGATGCACCAAAGATAGCAGATTTACACTCATTTTCAGGACATATTCTGTATTTGTCATGTATAGTTTCTAACTCTTTAATCATTCCTCTGATTAACTAAATATAATTTTAACAATTAGGCTGGAAATATATTAATAATTACCTTTAAAGTGTAGTAAATATGTAAACTTGTATAATTCAATAAGAAAAAGTCTCTCAAGTAACCCAATTAAAAAGTGTCCATTGATGGATGCATGAATATATATACATACACACAACTATACACACATACACATAATGAAATATTATATAACCATGAAAAATGAGAAAATCTTAGTATTTGCAATAATATGGATGGACCTTGAAGGCATTATGCTAAATGAAATAAGTCAGATGGAGAAAGACATGTACTTTATGATACCATTTATATGTGGAATCTAAAAATCAACTTATAGAAAAAGAGATGAGATTTGTGGTTATCAGAAGTAGTGGGTGGGGCTGGGAGGATTGAAAGTTCAGTTCACTTCAGTCGCTCAGTCGTGTCCGACTCTTTGCAACCCCATGAATCGCAACACGCCAGGCCTTCCTGTCCAACACCAACTCCTGGAGTTTACTCAAATTCATGTCCACTGAGTCGGTGATGCCATCCAGCCATCTCATCCTCTGTCATCTCCTTCTCCTCCTGCCCCCAATCCCTCCAAAAATCAGGGTCTTTTCCAATGAGTCAACTCTTCACATGAGGTGGCCAAAGTATTGGAGTTTCAGCTTCAGCATCAGTCCTTCCAATGGACACCCAGGACTGATCTCCTTTAGGATGGACTGGTTGGATCTCCTTGCAGCCCAAGGGACTCTCAAGAGTCTTCTCCAACACCACAGTTCAAAAGCATCAATTTTTTGGCGCTCAGCTTTCTTCACCGTCCAACTCTCACATCCATACATGACCACTGGAAAAACCACAGCCTTGAGTAGATGGACCTTTGTTGGCAAAGTAATGTCTCTGCTTTTTAATATGCTATCTAGGTTGGTCATAACTTTCCTTCCAAGGAGTAAGCGTCTTTTAATTTCATGGCTGCAATCACCATCTGCACTGATTTTGGAGCCCAAAAAAATAAAGTCTGACGCTGCTTTCACTGTTTCCCCATCTATTTGCCATGAAGTGATGGGACCAGATGCCATGATCTTAGTTTTCTGAATGTTGAGTTTTAAGCCAACTTTTTCACTCTCCTCTTTCACTTTCATCAAGAGGCTTTTTAGTTCCTCTTCACTTTCTGCCATAAGGGTGGTGTCATCTGCATATCTGAGGTTATTGATATTTCTCCTGGCAATCTTGATTCCAGCTTGTGCTTCTTCCAGCCCAGCATTTCTCATGATGTACTCTGCATATAAGTTAAATAAGCAGGGTGACAATATACAGCCTTGACATACTCCTTTTCTGATTTGGAACCAGTCTGTTGGTCCAAGTCCAGTTCTAACGGCGGCCCAGAGGAGCTACCCCATACCCGAGGTCAGGAGCGGCGGTGGAGAGGAGCAACCCCACATCCAAGGAGCGGCAGCTGCGCGGGCACAGGAAGGCCGAGATGAGCTACTCCACGTTCAAGGTCAGGAGGGGCGGCCGTGGGGAGATACCCCTCATCCAAGGTAAGGAGCAATGGCTACGCTTTGCTGGAACAGCCGTGAAGAGATACCCCACGACCAAGGTAAGAGAAACCCAAGTAAGACGGTAGGTGTTGCAAGGGGGCATCAGAGGGCAGACACACTAAAACCATAATCACAGAAAACTAGCCAATCTGATCACAGGACCACAGTCTTGTCTAACTCAGTGAAACTAAGCCATGCCGTGTGGGGCCACCCAAGACGGACGGGTCATGGTGGAGAGTTCTGACAGAATGTGGTCCACTGGAGAAGGAATGGCAAACCACTCCAGTATTCTTGCCTTGAGAACCCCATGAACGGTATGAAAAGGCAAAATGATAGGATACTGAAACAGGAACTCCCCAGGTCGGTAGGTGCCCAATATACTACTGGAGATCAGTGGAGAAATAACTCCAGAAAAATGAAGGGATGGAGCCAAAGCAAAAACAATACCCAGTTGTGGATATAACTGGTGATAGAAGCAAGGTCTGATGCTGTAAAGAGCAATATTGCATAGGAACCTGGAATGTTAGGGAGGATTGAAAGAAGGTGGTCAAAAGGTACTAGCTTCCAGTTATAAGATAAACGCAAACTTGAGATGTTGTGTAGAACATGAGGTCTATAACTGACTCTGCTCTATGATAAACAGGAAAGTTTTAAGAGAGTAAATTCTAAGAGTTCTCACCACAAGAAGAAAATGTTTTTCTGTTCTTTTTGTTTTCTTTTCATTTTATTGTTCTATATGAGAAAACAGCTGTTAGCTGTACCTACATGGTAATTATTTTACAATATACGAATCAAACTATCATGCTGTATGTCTTAAATTTTAACAGTGATGTATGTCGATCATTTCTCAATAAAACTGGGAAAAAAATGGAGGAGAGATCTGGGATTGATATACAGATGAAAGTGAAGACACTGAAACAAATAAAATCACCTGTTTTCCTATTAATGTATATAAACTTCAGCTTGAAAACAGTGTAGAATTGATGTGGTCCTCAGAGACCAAACATAATCAGTATATTTATAACAACAGTGATAACACATTATAGACATTAAACATTTACATCAACAAATTTCCTTTCCAGAATATCCTGGAACTCTAAAACTACAAATTAGAATCAGCATAAACCCAATTTTCATTAACTATATGCATTAGTTATCAGTCACTTTTTCATGTTCCCCCATTTATTGCACAAATTTTGCAGTTCGAAAGAAAGGTCAAAATTCAACTTTTTAGTTATATGATTTAATATCATGCCATGCTCTTTTCTAACTATATTTTGAAATAATTTAAGATTTAATTGCAAAAGCAACTCACAAAATTCTCTTTGTCCTTCACCCAATTTCTCCTATTGTAGCATTTTACATAACCATAACAATAATCAAACAGTGTAATAACCTCGATACAGCACTGATTACTACTGTGCAGACCTTATTCAAATTTCAGCAGTTTTCCCACTAATGTCCAGGAACCAACCCAGGATCCCATATTGCTTGTTTATCTTTTCAACATGGCTTCATCCTCTTTTGAGCACTTCCTTACCACCTGCTATGTTGTTTTTTTTAAAGAATGATTCAACTGGTTTTTATAAAGCCAATATATATCCATTACAATAAATTGAAGTAATACAGAAAACTATAAAACACAGTGTAAAAATTATACAAAAATTGTACCGTGAAAAAACAACTATTTTATTTTATTTTTCTATTTTTCAGCTGCACTGAGTCTTTGTTATTCAGTTCAGTTCAGTCGCTCAGTCATGTCAGACTCTTTGCAACCCCATGGACTACAGCATGCCAGGCTTCCCTGTCCATCACCAACTCCTGGAGCCTACTCAAACTCATGTCCATCGAGTCAGTGATATCATCCAACCATCTCATCCTCTGTCATCCCCTTCTCTTCCCACATTCAATCTTTCCCAGCATCAAGGTCTTTTCTAGGGAGTCAATTCTTCGCATCAGGTGGCCAAACTATTGGAGTTTTAGCTTCAGCATCAGTCCTTCCAATGAATATTCAGGGCTGATTTCCTTTAGGATGGACTGGTTGGATCTCCTTGCAGCCCAAGGGACTCTCAAGAGTCTTCTCCAACACCACAGTTCAAAAGCATCAATTCTTCAGTGCTCAGCTTTCTTTGTAGTCCAACGCTCACATCCATACATGACTACTGGAAAAACCATAGCCTTGACTAGATGGACCTTTGTTGGCAAAGTAATATCTCTGCTTTTTAATATGCTGTCTAGGTTGATCGCAGCTTTTCTTCCAAGGAGCAAGCGTCTTTTAATTTCATGGTTGCAGTCACAGTGATTTTGGAATCCCCAAAAATAAAGTCTCTCACTGTTTCCACTGTTTCCCCATCTATTTGCCATGAAGTGATGGGACGGGATGCCATGGTCTTAGTTTACTGCATGCGGGCTTTTCTCTGGTTGCAGAGAGTGGGGGCTACTCTCTAGTTGCGGTGCACATGCTTCAAGGCCCTAACTTTTCATTTTCTATTATATAGTCCAATTTTACTTTTTAAATAAAACTACATGCATTTAATCTATGTATTTTATTTTCTTTATCCCCATTCCTAGATTGTAAGCTAGATGTTGCCAACCTTAAATACTGCTAAAATCTAGCATTTATAGCAATCCTGACATGTATAGGGTATTCAGTAATTATGTGTTGAACAAATGAACAAAAGTCCTATTTTAGGGTAGGACTTATTCTTTGTTTTTAATTGGAGGATAATTGCTTTACAATGTGTGTTGATTTCTGCCATACAAAAACACAAATTAGCCATAGTATATATACATGTATACATATATATATATATATATATATTAATATATCCCCTCCCTCTTGAGACTTCCACCTGCGCCCCCCCACCACCCCACAATTCCATTCCTCTAGGTCATCAAAGAGCACTGGAATGGGCTCCCTGTGTTATGTAGCAGCTTCCCACTAGTTATCTATTTTACACATGATAGGGTATATATGTCTATGCTATTCTCTCAATTCATCCCACCCTCTCCTTCCCCAGCTGTGTCCACAATTTCATTTTCTATATTTGCATCTCTATTACTGCCTCACAAATAGGTTCCTCAGTACCATTTTTATAGATTCCATATATATCCATTAATATATATTTGTTTTTCCCTTTCTGACTAACTTCACTCTGTGTAACAGGCTGTAGGTTCATCCATCTCAGTTCAAATGATTCACATTCATTTCTTTTTATGGCTGAGTAATATTTCATTGTATATATGTACAGGTGAGGTTTATTCTAAATTTTGTTGTGCATAGTATAGCTTTCCTCTTTGTAATATTTTTCATTTACATGTACATCCTATTATTTCTTTGCAAGTACAGAGAATTATTTGTCTGAACTCTTCCTTTGTTTACTTGGAAATGTTCTCTAGTTCTTATTTATATTTATTTTTGTTTCTTTGTCTTACTTTTCTTATTTATATTTCTTTGTCTTACTTTCCTTTCTTCTTTATTTTCCCTCTCATGTCAAAGCAGATCTATGGCGAGGGTCTCTTCTGATCACTATTCTTCTCATATATCAGCTGAAAGATAGTCTGTGGAGGAAGGAAAGCAGTGGACGATGTTAGTAAGCTCAGAGTACCACCTCAGAGCTCCTCACCAAATCCATTGTTTTTCTTAACCTGTGACTATGTATCATCACTTAGCCTTTGGCATGTAAGAAGTTGGTATTTGGAAAATGCTGTTTTCTCCACTCTCTTCATCTTGACTCACCTTTGATCATCTCTATGGCTCAGATGGTAAGGAATCTGCCTGCAATGTGGAAGACCTAGGTTTGATCCCTGGGTTGGGAAGATCCCCTGGAGGAGAACAGGGCAACCCACTCCTGTATTCTTGCCTGGAGAATGCCCATGGACAGAGGAGCTTGTCAGGCTACAATCCATGGGGTTGCAAAGAGTCGGACATCACTGAATGACTAAGCACACACATACACACAACTAGGAGAATAGACAATAGGTAAAGATCGTGTGTGAGCCTGGTTTCCCCTTGATTTCAACCTGCCATGTTCTATGGTATCAAACTGGGTCTCTATGGGAACATTTCTGCCATGGCTCACTGTGCCCCCAAATCTCATATCACTTGAAGAATCCTGTAGTCTCACTTGCTCTTGATGAAATATCCATCTTGCCCAAGGTCTGAAAATATGTTGTTAGTTCTCTGTTCTTCCCCATTTTTGGTCTAGATTGCACAGCATTTAGCACGTTTGCTACATAGTTTGTGGTTTAAAACTGCAGTTATATCCTTATTTTACTGGCAACTAAAATATTGTCTCCATCTTTTATTCTTTTTGAGATTTGGAGGGAAGAGAAGGGGGAGAATAAGTATCTACACACCACGATCTTTAACCAAAGCTCTCTTTGTGCTTTTCCCATTGCATTCATCAAATCTATGTCAGGAATGCAGAAGAGGCCCTAAGTATCATTCACCCACCACTTTTGACTTAGACCCAAGTTCTTACAAAGCTTATATACATTTTAATTGCATCCATCACCTTTCTTCTCCATTTCCTCTGCTCTGCTTTCTCTACCTCAAAATCTCTACAGGTTCTTTTTGTTTGTCTGTTTCTTACCTCCCAGTGTAACCTCAATATTCTCTTTTCCTCCTCTGACAGTGATTTCTTTGTACTCTTTGTGGCAAGAGTTTTCCTGGTCCTTCACCTCTCTAACCTCTCTAAGTTAAGCCCCAAAGTCACCTGGCCCCAAACAAGTAGTGAGTTCACCATCATCACCACCTCTACCATGACAATCACATTAATTGTTGCCTCTGCTTATTGATTGTCTACTTTATGCCAGTAATGCTGCTAAAGCATGCGCATCCATTATCCCAGGCAATCCTTCCAGTAACCCAACAAATTTAATATAGTTACTTGCAACTGAAATGTAGAAATGTGAACAATAATTTTTTTCTCAAAACTAGTTCCAGAATTATGCTCAAAGAGACCACTTGTGTTTGGTTCAAGAAAATACTTTGAAAGTTATTCCTAGGGTGGTTGACCTCTTACAATGACAGAAAAGGGGATGGGGACAGAAGTTTAAAAGGAGAAATTGTTGTGTTACTATCAGAAGGAGAAGGAGAAAGAAATGAAGGGAGGGACTTCCCTGGTGGTCCAGTGGCTAAGGCTCTGTGTTCCCAACACAGGGGGCTTGGGTTCAATTCCTCGTCAGGGAACTAGATCCCACATGCCACAACTAAGAGTTTGAATGCCACAACTAAAGATGCCACAGGCCACAACGAATACCAAAGATCCCACATGCCACAGCTGAAACCAGGCACAGCCAAATAAATAAATAACAATAAATTATTTTTTAAAAATAGGCACTGCTCTTCAAAAAACAGAAAGGATAAAAAGAAAAGAAATGAAAGAAAAAGAGAGAGGGCCCGGAAGCTAGAGACCAGCCTGAGAAAGAGCTGAGACACTCCTGGGACTCTCCCATCTGAAGAATGGGCCCTGCCTCTCTGTACAAGTTGTCTGTGCTCCTCTGGGTCTCTCCTCATTCCCACATCTTCTGTGTACACAATTCCTAGGACAGGGTGGGTGTTCTGCAGTGCTTATGAAAAGTCCTGGGTATCCTACCTTGGGCAATGCCTCAAGAGTCAAATCTGCACCTATGGGATCAGAGGCTTGAGATACAGAAAATGTATGAGGACAGAACCCCTCAGGAGCTGGAAAATCTTTGAACAAGAGCATTTGAACATTTACTAGGCACAGGATCATGGTGGTGGTGGTGGAAGGAGAGGGATGTATTAAGCCAATTTTTTTAAAAATCATTTTTATCAATTAACAATAGAAAATTTACTAGCTCACATAAAATTATTAACAGTTCCTATTCTCCATGGAAAATTTTAGGTGATAAAAGTAATAAAACATTCAAACTTGACTACTTGAATCATATCAATCGTTACATACCCTAAGAAAATCTTGATAAGCCAGTTTTTAAGAGAGAGAGGCCACAGGGTCTACTGTTATCTGGGTTGCATGTAGGTAAGGAAAATGAGGCACAGAGAAAGTAAACTAGCTTAAGGACACTTAAACAATGGAGGGCCTTCTTGCTGTTTAACAAACAAGCCCAGTTCCTTTCTTCTCAGAATATTTCTGGGGGAATGTTTTTCCCCCAAGATCTGTGCATTGCCAGCTCCTTCTTATCCTTCAGAATTTTACTCAAATCATCTCCTCGGAGCTACTTCCATCCACATCCTGTTAGAAACAGTCTTCACAATACACCCACCACTTTCAATCTTTATCTCCTCATCATGCTTTATTTTTCTGAAGAATAGAAGGTATTACTACTAGATACAGTATTAAATATTTTATTTTTAGTTGGTTAGCTCTAATAGGATGTAAGTTTCAGGAAGCCAGAGATTTTGTCTCTTATTCACCACTGTATCCATGTTCCTTGGTATTGAGTTTAGCACTCAATAAAGTTAGTGCTCAATAAAGATTTGATAAGTGTACCCAATAAGTACGTACTCATTGGGTGACTTCTATATGGAGTATATATACTCTATATGGAGTATATATATAGTCTCTTGACTATAGTTTTTGACTGACCAAATGCAACACAGTCCACCAGTTTTCAAGCTAGCCATGCAGACCACCTGAACTGAGCCAAATTGCACATTATACCTGTCCTCATGAATAACCGCAGCTACTTACTGACTTTGAAAAGAACTTCAAGGAGCTCTGGAAAAGAGCCACCACTACTTCACTCAGGTACTGGTTGTCTCAGAAATGGCCTTTTCCTAGCATGAGTGTTCAGAGCTACCAAGCTGCCATCTCATGGTTCACCCATTGTGGGTAAGGAGACTGAAACTCTGGAGTGGTTAAGAAGAGGGTCTCTAAAATCAGACTGGATTGAATGTCAACTCTATGAGCTAGGTAATAATAGTGCCTTCCCTACAGGGCAGTTGTGAGAAAAAGTTGTCAAGAGCAGTAGGCAAGGGCAGAGACCTGTGTAGAATACTTGGTGAGTGGATCAACTAAATTTAAGTCAGCAAGTACATCTTGGAAGAGGGAATTCCTGACTGAGAGTGTTTTGTTTTGTTTTATTTTGTTTTGTTTCTGGCCAGAATTTTAAAGGAAAATGAAAGTATGAATTGAAGGAGCAGATGATAAGTTTGAGGGCCAATTCAGACTGAGAGTGGAAAGCTACCATGGACTTCAGGAAGGAGCTGATCTTTGGGTCGACTGATGTGGGCAAAAGATGAGAGGCCAAGCCAGAAGTCACAGGTTCCTGTCCACACTCATCAGCTGGGCAAACTCAGGCCAGTTTCATTCTACCTGAATGAACCCATTTTCTCATCTGTTAATTGTGATGCTGGTAATCCAAACCTATGGATTTGTGTAAAGTCTAAGTGATTACAAGTAACATTTGTGAAAATACTTATAAACTATTGTGGACAAAGAATGTCCCATGCCAAATCAGTAAACAAAGGATGTTGTAGCCATCAAGTCATCAACCATTGCAGCTGCCCCGACTGTGCATTCTGAGGGGATTCTGGATGAAAAAAAAAACAAAAAACAAAAACAAGATACTGGCCTTAGATAGTTAAGATGCCTGTAAAGGAGAGATTTCAATGAGCCCAGACCCTTGTATCTTCCCATACATAGAACAGTGCTATTTTTTCAACAGTAATTTTCTGATGTTCAGACTACTTGGTTTTTTAAATATTGATTTGTTTCTGTATTTATTTAGTTGGCTGGATCAAGTCTGAGTTGCAGCATGTAGGCTCTTAGTTGCCGTATTTGGGATCTTTTGCTGTGGTGCAAGGGCTCAGCAGTTACTGTGTACCAGCTCTCTGGAGAAGGCAATGGCACCCCACTCCAGGACTCTTGCCTGGAGAATCCCATGCATGGAGGAGCCTGGTAGGCTGCGGTCCATAGGGTCGCACAGCCTCGGACACGACTGAAGTGACTTAGCAGCTGCAGCAGCCAGCTCTCTAGTTGCAGAACATGGGCTTAGTTGCCCCATGGCATGAGGGATCTCAGTTCCTGGACCAAGGACCAAACCTGTGTCCCCTGCATCAGAAGGTGGATTCTTAGCCACTGGACCACCAGGGAATTCCCCAGACAACTGGTTTTTGAACAAAAGCTCTTTTATATTCCGGCTCCTCCCTTACCTCTTGGGAAAATCCCTCAGAGCTATCTGAGAAGCTGTCTCTTGGGCTTAAATCTTCAGTTTGTCCACTGAATAATGCATAATTCTCAGTTCTTAGGTTGTATATTTTGTTTTCATCAACACTGTAAAGAACTTTCCTGATGCATATACTGATCTGGTCTAGTAATACGGTAACACAGTAAAGAAAAGAGCTCCAGAGTTGGGTTAGAAAGAACTGGATTTAAATCCCTGCCCTGCCACCTGCTAAAGCTATGCCTTTGGGTTGATTATTTATTCTCTTTGAACTTCACTCTCCCATCTGTGAAAGGAGAGTACTTGTCAAGTTTAGACTACATCCAAAGAGCCTAGCAGGTCATGAACCTAGGCGCATGTAAAGCACCTAGCATGTCATTTCCATCATTACCACTGTGGCCAGTGTTAATCTGAGCTCTCAGCACCTGCCAGACACCATTCTAAAATATATGGTGCCTGTACATTTAGGTAGGTATTGTTAACCTGACGTTTAGAGGGGTTAAGTAATTTGCCCAAAGTCATGCAGGTAGGAGTGGTGGAGTCAGGTTTAGAATCCAGGCAGTGGAGTTCAGTGCACCAAAGTAGTTATCGATAATTGTTATTGTTCAGTCGCCCAGTCGTGTCAGACTCTTTGCAACCCCATGGACTGCAACATGCCAGGCCTCCCTGTTCCTTACCATCTCCCGGAGTTTGCCCAAGTTCATGTTCATTGCATCAGTGATGCCATCCAATCATCTCACTCTCTGATGCCCTTGTCTCCTTCTGCTGTCAATCTTTCCCAGCATCACGGACTTTTCCAATGAGTCATCTGTTTGCATCAGATGACCAAAATACTGGAGTTTCAGCTTCAGCATGTCCTTCCAGTGAATATTCAGGGTTGATCTCCCTTAAAATTGACTGGTTTAATCTCCTTGCTGTCCAAGGGACGTTTGGGAGTCTACTACAGCACCACAGTTTGAAGGCAACAATTCGAACATTTTGGTTTTTTAAATATCTATTTGTTTATGTATTTATTTATTTGGCTGTGACAAGTCTTAGTTGCAACATGTAGGACTGAAGGCAGTCTGCCTTCTTTACAGTCTAGCTCTCGTAACCGTATGTGACCACTGGAAAGACCACAGCCTTGACAATGTGGACCCTTGTTGGTAGAGTAATGTCTCTGCTTTTCAACACACTGTCTAGGTTTGTCATAGCTTTCCTGCCAAGAAGCAGTTGTCTTCTGATTTTGTGGCTGCAGTCACCATCCACAGTGATTCTGGAGCCCAAGAAGAGGAAATCTGTCACTACTTCCACCTTTTCCCCTTCTGTTTGCCTTTGTGGTAATGGGGCCGGATGCCATGATCTTAATTTTTTTAATATTTAGTCTTAAGCTGGCTCTTATTGACAATATGTAGTGCAAATCTGCCACTGAAATGGGCCAATTTTTAGAGAGCTCCTTTGTGAAATAACAGAGAAGAACTTTCAGAAGAAATCATGTTTTCCAAGGAATTTGATAATGGACAAGAGAAATCTCTCAGGAAGATCTTTAAATCCTTCTTACTGGCTCTTCCTTTAAAAAAAGTTGATTCTGCTAGAGAATAAGAAACTGATGCTACTTCCAAGAAGAAAGGAAGTTGAATTAACAATGTAAACTAAAGCACCTACATCAACATCTGACCTCTCCTCCCATATGTAAAACTCCTGAAGACCACCATGGAAGTGGACTTCAGGAAGGAGATGTTCCTTGGGTGGAGTGACGTGGACAATCCTGATCAGCTTTAGGGTTGTTTGGATCAGTAAGGAATGTCTCTAAGCTTATGTCTCTAGGTGATGGAGTAGAATGAAAACCTTGCTTTGCAAGGCTTCAGTTGAAAGGGTGAGACAGTGCATACAAGCAGAGGTGGTCCTTTCACCTCAAGGAGATCTGCTATTGCATTCTCTCATCTGTATGTGAGACCATCAGTCCACAGGGCAGGAGAAAGTCTCACCCCATGGCTTATACTTCATGCAGCTTCTTCTGGAGGAATCATATGCTTGTTTCTAAATCCCTCATGCCTATCCTCTGGGCCACAGTTCAGACCCCAGTGGGCAGAAAACACCAGACCATCCTTGCAAAAGACTTCTCTAGCATTTGGACAGGGTTAAAAGATTCTAAAGGGTGCTGACTAAAGAAGGTTGACCATCTCTGGCTCTACCAGGATTGAGTCACTAGCTATTGCTGCCATTGACCTTTAACATACCCTGAAAGGAGTTTAGGGAGGAGATTAGGAATGAGACACCCTGTGCTCTGAGAAAACTGGCAGAACAGGCCTTCAGATAGATATTTTCAGGAGAAAGTTTTTATGAACCTGGATTCTTGCATCTTCCCATACTTGAGAAAGCACTAAAGCCATTAGCTAGGATGTCTGTTCCTAATGACTGGTAGCAACCTTCTACTGAGGTATGCTTTTTTGCGTGTGTACCCACTTAGCCAAAATCACGTAAATACTGACCTCCCCCTTACCTCTTTGGAACAGGTTCTCAGAGCTACTGAGCGGCTTTCTCCCAGGCTACAGTCCTCAGTAAGACTTTGTACAGAGACATTTAGACTCAGCTCACAGCTTTCACATTGGGCAGTTTTTTTAAGCAGACAATGTCATTTCATTCCAAGTTTTCTAAGACATTTCTCACTTATGTAAAATATCAGCAGAGGCCTGTAGACGCTTTGTCTGTGAGTTCCATGCACACCATCTCTGAGGAGCTGCCATAACAACACCCCTGAGTCTTTGCTAACTTTGAGGTCACGCAGCAGTCTAAATTTTCATTATCTTTTTGAGATCATCTGTCTGTGGGACGGGTCATTAAATTAGTAAAATTTTGGAATGCCACGTGCCCAGAAAATTTCTAGGAAGAATGTGGTCATAAAAATAAAATCACACTATTAAAAAAAGACAACAAGCAACAACAGAGACAAAAACATAAATTAAGATGATAAAACACATCTACTGGGAATGACTGGGGTGAGGCAGAGAGCCCTTTCTACATGCCAAACTGAAATGTTCTATTAAGTTTTAAGAAATCACATATACAGCAGATATAAATTAAATTAACTGCAAGGCCATAAAATAGAGCAGCTGTTCTCCGTCTCCTCTGATGATAGAACAAGAGGAAGAGGCTGGTCAGAGGTAAGGAAGACTTTCTTCTTGGCGGTGAGCACTGTAAAACATCAAGGGGATAATGAGGAAGAGGCAGGAGACCTGGAAAACCATCTTCTCCAATACACATTTAAAAGACACATATTACTGGAATTTTACACGCAAGTTGAAGTCCTTTGCCCTTGACCAAGATTTCATAACAGCCCTCCATTTCTCTGTAGATTCAGCTATTCCACTCTAAATAAAGTCCTTTCAAAATATGACAAGAATACAAGAGCACATCTAAGACAATTGTGAAAACTAAGCAGCAACTGGGAATCCCAAGTGAAAATGATAATCTAGTCCTATTCTGCAGTAGCTTGGCCTAAGGTTGAGGAACTGCATGATTTAAGGGATCTCTGACCCCAGAGGCAGCAAGCTGATGATGAGCAGCTGAGTTAACCAGACACACATAATGCCTAGATCACCCCTGTCTCTACTTGCCAGTCTGACTTTCCCTAAAATGTTGCATTTGTGAGGATGGTCAATCACATCTGCTTTGCCCACGAACTGTGCACCATCACCTCTGGCCTCCACTCCCCAAGGCTTTGGAAGCAGGAAACAGAATGGCAGATAAGAAGAAAGAAAGGATGTGATGTTCCGTATGTGTTTCCATATGTGTCCTAAAACACACTGGAATACAGAGTATCCAGAATAAACAAAACAATCTTGAAGAACAAGGAATAAATTTGGTGGAATCATACTTCCTGATTTCAAAGTTTTACTGTATAGTTATAGTAGCCCATGCTGGCATAAAAGTAGTTATATAGATCAATGGAATAGAATTGTCAGACCAAAAATAAATCCTTACATTAAGGTCCATTGGATTTTGACAGGTATATCAGTGAACTTTCCTTCAAGAAACAGAACCAACAGGATATATGTATGTGTAAGTTGAGATTTATTTTAAGAAATTAGTTCATGTAATGTGGGAGATGGCAAGTTTGAAATTTGTAGGGCAGGCCAGTAGGCTGAAACTATAGGCAAGATTTCTATGTTACAGTCTTGAGGCAGAATTCCTTCTTCTCCAGAACACCTCCATTTTTGCTCTTAAGGCTTTCAGCTGATTAGATAAGGCTGAATAACCCATAATATCAAAGATACTGTCTTATCAACTTGAAGTTAACTGACTGTATATGTTAATCACATCTAAAAATATTTTCAGAGTAACAGCTACACTCACTAGTGTTTGAACAAATGACTCAACACCATAACTGAGCCAAGTTGACCCATAAAATTTAACCATCAAGACAATTATAAGACTATTCTTTCTCCTGAAGGGTGTCAAGACAATTTAATAGGGAAAGAATAGTCTTTTCAACAAATGGTGCTGGGGCAACTGGATTTCCACATGTTAAGGTATGAATTTGGACTCTTTCCTCATACCACATCCAAAGCATAACTCAAAATCCATTGGAGACCTAAATATAAGACCTAAACTGTAAAATTCTTAAAAGAAAATATAGAAGTAAATTGTGACCTTAGATTAGGGAATGGTTTGTTAGCTATGACACTAAAATCACAAGTGACAAAAGAAAAAATAAATAAATTTCATTAAGATAAAAACTTTGTGTTCTGAAGGATACCATCAAGATGATAAAATGGATAATTCATAGAAAGGAGAAAATATTAACAAATGTAAATGTATCTGGCATAAATCTAACAAGGGTCTTATAATTAGAATATATAAAGAACAACTCAATAATGTAAAAACAAATAATCCAATTTAAAAGTGGGCAAAGCTTTGAATAGATATTTCTCCAAAGAAAATGTAGAGCCCCTAGAGCAGGGCCTGTCCATATAGAAGTTAACTTAGTTTCTATTTCTTTGCCCTTCCAAAATTCCCAAAACTCCTTAATCTCCAAAGGTCAAGAGGCGCAAGGTGAGGGCTCCACATCTGCCTGATGAGTTAATCACTCACTTATCCATTTGTTTGAATCATTCATCCATTTTCTCAATAGATACTTCTTAAACACTTACTATGTGCCAGTCATTCTACTGAATGTGGAGATCCTCAGGGTATCTATGTGCAGAATTTTAAAGCACAGGTAGAAAAGACTTGGGGCTTCCCTGGTGGCTCAGTGGTAAAGAGTCCGCCTGCCAATGCAGGAGACATGGGTTCGATCCCTGGGTCAGGAAGGTCCCTGGAGAAGGAAATGGCAACCCACTCCAGTATTCTTGCCTGGGAAATCCCATGGACAGAGGAGCCTGGCAGGCTATAGTCAATGGGGTCACAAAGAGTTGGACATGACTTAGCGACTAAACAACAACAAAGAAAAGACTAAAGCACAGTCCCCACTCTCAAGGAATTCACAGAGTTGCTTCACGCCTAATCGTTCAGTCGTGTCAGACTCTTTGCAACCCCATGGACTGTAGCCTGCCAGGCCTCACTGTCCGTGGAATTTTCTAGGCAAGAATACTGGAGTGGGTTGCCATTTCCTCCTCCAGGGGATCTTCCTGACCCAGGGATTGAACACATGCCTCCTGCAGCTCCTGCAATTCTTTATTGCAGGAGAATTGCAGGCGAATTCTTTATGGCTGAGCCACAGGATAGCAATAGTAACAGAGTTGCTTATCAGACAAATAAGCATTTCCAGGAGATGGGGTATATTTGCCACCTCCTGAGAACAATTCCCATAGCTGTGTTCTATCCCTGCTGGGTTTTCTGATCTCTGTGAACTGTGGCATTTCTGAAGGTCATTTCCTTGGACTGTTTGCTATATCTTTTTGTTCCTTTTCGTTCCCTAAACTAGATTCTTCCTGGGCTCTGGATTCTTAAATGGATTGCAGATGGCTGTATGTATGTTACTGATTTCATTTTAGGAGCACTTGTATTGCTTTATGCCATTTCTGGTCATTTTGATTTTTAACATGAATAAAACAATTCCACCTGCTTCTTTCATAAGTGGGGTGTGGAGGCATTCAAAGTATCCCACTGGTGCTGCACAGAAATTGTTCATTGCTGACACATGGGTTCACAACTCACTTTCACAAGGCTAGTCCAGAGTCCCTAAAGACATTCAGTTTATCTTATAGTTCACTTAAAGTGTATCTTCCGCTGATAGAGAACAAATGATCTGGATACTGCTGGAAGACTGTGTTATTGAATATTTTTAGACTTTGAGTCATTTTAAATCAATTAAATATCAACTTAGATCTGGAACTGATCTCCTGTCTGTTAATTTGCTCATCTGTGCTTCCTTTTGTTCTTACAGCAAATGCTATAGTGAGTTCACTCTGTACCATATTCTGTGCTGGCAGAAGAGAAATAAACACATAAATAAACATGGACAAAACACAATCTCTATCTCATTGGAAGAAGGAAAAATAGGAAGAGGAGAAGAGGATGTTCTATGGATTTCCCAGTAGATCTTCCCCTCCACCTCCACCATGCCACACAGCATGTGGGATCTTAGTTCCCAGATCAAGGACCAGGGATCAAACCCCTGCCCCTTGTAGTGGAAGTGCAGTCTTAACCACTGGACCACCAGGGAAGTCCTTGGACTTCCAATAAGTTAATTCAATTAACCTTAATAACAACTTTATGAGGTAGGTAAATTTTCATCCCTATTTTACAGATGAAATAGTCAGGATTAAGTTTACTTACCCAAGGTCATCTCATTGGTAAGTACTTCACGGCTCTGGAATCCATGAACCATGTCACTGTATTACGTTTCCTCAGCTAAAATATAGTTTTCTGTATTAAAATTTCTAAAAAGCACATAAAATGAACTATGGGAGCCAGTGGGAGACACAGAGAGGAAGGTTGAGAAGTGTTTCCTAGAGGAGAAGGTATTTGAACATTTTCTTTATCTAGTTTCTGAGTTCCATTCTCCCCTTTCTCCCCATAGACTCATATGACAGATCTCTGCCTCACAGAGGCAGCACATAAGAGGGCACAAAGTGACCAGTAGGACAAAATGCTAGAAATCCATGTGGGCAAGAACAACCCTGAGAACTTGGATCCTATCTCTGTGTCCTATCCCTTGGGTACACTGTGTGTGTGGGGGCACCTAAGACCCCAGGAATAAATACACAAGTTCTATCTTCATCATTCCTGCAAAAAGAACCCATAGTCAGTGGACAGGAGCTTTAGAGACATTGATTTCAAGTGTAATAAATGGAGTTATTCAGTTCAGTGCCTGCTGGACTCCAGTCCGGATTTGGGGAAGGAGGGTGTACAGAGGAGCAGTGCATGGTCCATTTCTGTAGCGATTACTATGTGTACCATGGAGCGACTACCTTCCCCAGCATTTCCTCACATGTACAGGAAATTTTCAAGCCAGCTTCACATTCAACATCCCTTAAATAAAAGTAATTATATATTTTACTTGTCTAATTCAAGTCTTAGTTTATGTTTGTTGTGACAGTATAAGCATCAGTATCTCTGTTTTCATTTCATTCTCCAAGAGTCCTAGTTTAGATGATAAATTCTCCAGTCACATGACTTACAAGTATTGGGGAGTATGGTATCCTAGAATGCCTTAGTTAAAATCCTACTTCTTCTACTTATTAGCTCTACAACCTAGACAAATTACCTAAATTTTCCCTTCCCTGGATTCTTCATCTATAAACTGGGATGCTAATAACAATACATACCCCACAGGATTGCTGTGAAAATTAAATGAATCACTACAAATAAAATTCTTAGAATGGTACCTAGCAGAGTAAGGACTGTGCATTTACTATCAGTATTGGCTTGCATTGATCGCTGTATTGATTTGCTGGTTGATTATAATACTTCAGTGCTTCATTATATTCCTTGTCCCTTGTATGAGTTCTGGAGGTAGGAGAGAAATGCATATTGTTTTCCCCAGTTTATATCTCAGGAAACTGAGATTACAAAGGGGTAAACTATGTACTTAACATTAAACAGCTAACAAATGGCAAGGTGGGATTCAAGACCAGGAATTCCAGTATACATAGTCATTGCTCAATGTTCAAGTATGTGTTGCAAAGAATTCTCCTTTGCTAGGAGAAATTTTAGTCTAGATTAGCATTTCTCAACAGAAGGATAGTAAAACCTCCAAGATTGGTGTTGCTGTTTCTGGATGTCAGCATCATTAATGGTAGATCTGGGATCTGTTTCCATTGTTTTGTTTGTTTTAATTAGTAAAATAACTTTTAATAAGATAACTTGACCTTTTATTAAAATGGGTCATAGTGTCCACATAAATGTCAAGAGGCCCTGGTGCATGGCTGATGGGCATCAAGGAAGGATGTTTACAATTTAGCTTTCCTCTGGTGCCCAGCTCAACTCACTAGCCACCTTCAAGATAGGTTTGACAGTCAAACACAGTTTTCTGCTGCTACTGCTGCTAAGTCGCTTCAATCATGTCTGACTGTGTGCGACCCCATAGACGGCAGCCCACCAGGCTCCCCCATCCCTGGGATTCTCCAGACAAGAATGCTGGAGTGGGTTGCCATTTCCTTCTCCAATGCAAACACACTTTACAGTGGTATTTATTCTTGGTCTCATGTTAGTATAACATAATAGATAGTTGGCCAAATACAGAAAGCATAATGAGCTCTCATGTTAAAAACAAGTTAATGAAAGCATAAATGTAATTACTCATGCTATAACTTTGCCTCATGATGCTATTTACTGGATTTGTTCATTGTATTCATCTTTGCAAAATTCTCATCAAGAAGTCTGCACTACTTCACATTAATATACAGATACAGGACTCCAAAGGCTAATGTCAGCAAAACCCAGAGAGGCAAGGTGGTTAACAGGATTGAATGCCATAGAGCAGGGTTAGGCAAAATATGGCCTATTCATAACCTGTTTTTGTAGATAAAGTTTTATTGGAACATGCACACATACACAAAAAAAATCTGCAGTACTTTAAAAACCAATTCTGAAAAAAGAAGCTATACACACCACATCTGATTTAGCTTATCTGGAGGAATACTATTAAGACTGTTATGGCTGAAATGTGTCCCCCCTAATTCTTATGTTGAAGTCTTAACTGCATATACCAAAAATATGGTTGTATTCGGAGAGAGGGTCTTTAAAGAGGTAATTAAGATAAGAGGAGGTCATTTCAGTTTTGTTTAGTCTCTCAGTCATGTCCGACTCTTTGTGACCCCATGGAATGTAGCCCACCAGGCTCCTGTGTCCATGGGATTTCCCAGGCAAGAATACTG
The DNA here is from genome assembly GCF_910594005.1 of Cervus elaphus. Classification (NCBI taxonomy): domain Eukaryota; kingdom Metazoa; phylum Chordata; class Mammalia; order Artiodactyla; family Cervidae; genus Cervus; species Cervus elaphus. Next base: position 83,208,837 of record NC_057825.1, read on the forward strand.
GGGTGGGTTGCCATTTCCTTCTCCAGGGGATCTTCTTGACCTGGGAATCGAATCCACATTTGCACAGGAGGTGGATTCCTTATTGCTAAGCCACCAGGGAAGCCCCAAGATGAGGTCATTAGAGTAAGACCTAATCCAAAACAGCTAGCTACGTCCCTATAAGAAAAGGAAATAAACACAAATGGATACAGAGGGAAACTGCGTGAAGACCCAGGTTAAAGATGACCATTTTAAGCCAAGGAGAGAAGCTTCAGAAGAAATCAACCCTTGCCCATATCATGATCTCAAACTTCCAACCTCCAAACTGGGAGAATATAAATTTTTGTTGTTTAAAACACCCAGTCTGTGATACTTTGGTATGACAGCCCCAACAAACAAAAACAAGTACATAAAATAATGCAATGTTTAGTGTTCCAAGCACTTTGACAATGTTTACAACACATTTTCTCACTGAAACCTCACAACTCTCTGAGGGATATTATTACTATCTCCTGATTGTTCAGCTGAGAAAACTAAGCACAAGCAAGGTATGTAGCTTGTTCACTATCACACAGCAAGTAAAAAACAACTGGATTTGAACCCAGGTTGTCTATCTCATAGACCATGCTTGTATTCAGGAGTAAGCCTATTTCTAACAACCACATGTCATTTGCAAAGAAGAATTCACAAATCCCAGCCTGAAAATCTCTCTCTGGTCTTCCTATTTAAAAACAAAACGCAAATTATTAAGAGAAACTAGCTTTTATCATAATAATAGGAAAAATATTTCAAATATGTCATAAAATTTTTGATGACATAAAGTTAAATTTCAATTTTAATATGCTTTTGTGACTTAAATCATGTTTTCTTATATAATCAAACTTCAACTAAAAGATGAGAAAGTAAGAATAAATGAGTTTTAAAAGTTTTATATATTATACATATATACATAAACATACATATAATATTAAACAGTGACTAAAAATAACATCATCATAGAAATTTGCACATTATATTTTTGCCAAATAAAAAATGACATGTGTTGCATCTTTATCACATCCAGATTAAACTCATTCACTTATTCATTCCTTTATTCCACAAATACTTACTGAGCTTTAACTATGTTTTAGGCAATGAACTAGATGACGGGGATAAAAGATAACAAGAAAGACATGCTCCTATCCCTTGTGGAGCTTACAGTCCCAAAGCAAATAAATAAAGGTAAGAAAACCAAGCCAACCATTATAAACCGTGGAAGGACTAAATTAGGATAGAGAGCACACTTGGGAATTTTCCTCTAGATGTGGTGGACAGGAAAATCTTTCTGACAAGTAAACTAACAACTAAAGGAAGAAATAGAGCTGAACTGAAGGCAAGAGCATTTTGGGTGGGAAATGAGTGTTTTTGAGCAATTGAAGGAAGAGGGAAGAACAGTGAAAGATGAGGTTGGAGAGGTGCTAGTGTCCAGGTCACGTGGGGCCTCAGGGGATGTTGTGAGTAGTTCTGATTACAAGCTCTCAGTGGAAAGCCAAGACAGGCTTTAAGTGGGGACATAATGAGCGGTGTAATGGGATGATGGGTTTTAAGGAACTACTTCTGTAGCTACATGGAGATGGATTGCAGGAAGCAAAACACCTGTGGAGAGACCTAGTAAGAGACTCTCGTAATGTTCTAGTTGGTACCGAGTTCACTAAGGAGGTGGCAGCATAGATGAAAAGTAGGTGAATTTGAGATAGAGTGCGCTGGCAGAGTTCATAGATTTGATACTAGTTTGAATGCGGAAGAGTAGAAGAGGCGGCAAGGGAAAGGAAAGAGTCAAGGATGACTCCCAAAACTACTGGGAGGGTGGTGGTTCCCGTTCCTGAAATGGACGTGGGGGTAGGGGGGTAGGGGTGGTTACAAAAGGATGCAGTAGTGCTGCCAATCCATGACATCAAATCTCAGGCTCCTTCCATCTTCCTGCTTTGCCGTCTTAATGCATGATTTTCATTCTTATGGTCCCAAGATGGAGGCTATACTCCCAGCCCCATATCCATGTTCCTTAGAACAGGAAGATGGACTTCCCCAGTGGCCCAGTGGATAAGAATCTGCCTGCCAATTCAAGTCACAGGGGTTCGATCCCTGCTATGGGAAGATACCACACGCCAAGGAGCAACTAAGCCTGTGCGCCCCAACTACTGAGTCCATGTTCTAGAGACCGAGAGCTGCAACTACTGAAGCCTGTGCACCTAAAGACTGTTCCACAACAAAAGGAGCCACTGCAATGGGAAGCCTGTGCATCGCAATGAAGAGTAACCCCCCGCTTGCCACATCTAGAGAAAGCCCATGTGCAGCAACGAAGACCCAGAGCAGCCAAAAATAAGTAAATAAATCTTTTTTTTTTTTTAAAGAAACAAGAAGATGAAAAATGAAGCAACATGTAAGAAAGAGTGAACTTTATCTGAAAAAAAGAAAACTTTCTCTGACGTTCCCACAAACTTAGGCTTATATCTCCTTGACCAAAATTATATGACAAGTTTAGTCCTTGTTACAAAGGATGCTGGGAAATGTAGCTTCATAACTGCACTGATTAAGCCCTTAATAAAATCAAGCTTCTCTGATTAGGATATTGGGTAGACAACGAGCAGTTTGTGATAGGCCATCCTCTGCCTGAGTTAGCCTATGAATCCAAGTAGGCTATAGCACTACTTATTAAATAATTTTTTAATTTAGTTGGATCTTAGTTCCTCATGAGTGAGCACAATGCATAAATGCTGGCAAATCTCAAGCTGCCCTCCCTAGTCCTGATTTTAAAGAAACTTTTATTTATGAAAAGGAAAACCCAGTCTTCTGTCATTGACTGCCAAGCATCTCCCAATGGCATCCCTTGGTGACAAACTTTTCTCTTTTCATAGTGATTGTGTCACACAGAAGCACTGCCATCAGATTTGGTGTTCTGCCACCAGTATGTTCACACCAAATGTCCTAAGAGGATGACTTAGCCAAGTTGAATGTTAGCACTTTTATCTTACATACTACCTTAAGGTTCTTGGAAGGTATTATTAGATTTAGCCATAGGACAGTCTCCTTGTCACAGTCACCCAGGCAGTTTAAATGACCCAGGTATACCAGCCAGCCCTTCCCAGTGTGTCTCTGGGATGCTGAAGCCTTTATTCTCTGTGTGTTACAGGGACCCTTATACCCAAACCAAAAAGAGAATTCTCTGGCAGAAAGCAGAGGCCTGTCTAGAAGCTGTAGCCCATTACCCCTGCACAAAGATAGACTGTGCTTTGCTGGAATCTAATCTGGAAACGTTTAATACATTTGCAACACAAGTGCCAGCTACTTTACTCAAGAGAAGGCGTGGGTTTTTTTTTTTTTTTTCCTCTTAAAGAGAAACTTCAGACTGAATAGAAATCAACCTTTTCAATATGCCCATCATACCTGATAATAAAAGCATTCTACAGTGAGGGGAAGAACTTTGGCCAAGAAAGAAGAGACCAAAAAAAAAAAAAAAAGGAAGGAACAGGCTTTTATTGTGTTGAATCAGAAACTACTTTCTCTGGAAGAAATTCAGTAAGTGAGTGTCTTGTCAAGTAATTCTAATGAAAACAGGACAATTAAGGCAGCAAAAACCATCCCCACATGCTCGAGGTTGGGATTTGTTGAATGTCTAAAGCTATTTTCCAAATGTTTGGGGTTTGGCACGGTCCAGGCTCACGCTTGGGAAGTTTTCCTGAAGGTCTGTCTAAATGCTCCTATTTTTATTCCATTTCCTTGTAGTTAATATCCGGCCAATTCATTGGTTCCAAAGTCTAAATTTGATACATGCTAGATATCATTAGACTTTGCACGTCCCTGTTCCCCTGCATGTGGTTGACAGAACTCCCAGAGTATTGCTTTCGTGCCTGGGTAGGTTTCAGTTCAGGGGCTCCTGGTCTCTCTTTGTCCACCATTTTTTGGGGACTGGGAGACTGTTTCAAGGTTGGAGTGGGGACCATCACATCAGGTATTGCACAAGGATGTGGGAATGTTGGTGGCGAGAAACATCCCTCAAAACCTCAGGGAGATGTGGTCACTGACCTCACCATTTGAAAGAATGGTGTGTGGAGAGGGATTAAACCTATTCATCTGGCCCCAGAGGGCTGGAGCTGGGACCCCAGATACATGTTGGCTTAATACAAGAAAGACGCTCTCATTTTAGAGTAACCAGGAAGAGAAAGAGCTGCCTTGCCTTCACCTGAAAGAGGTGGGTCCTTATCAGAAGTTTGTAATGGTTCTCCATTAACTTTTGGAGCCTGAAAATGGATTAATGAAGCCATTCAAATATAGACCGAATAGTTGAATTAGAAGACCTAAAAGTCCCTTTCTTTAAAGTTGTATACTACATACATAACACTTAGCATTATGCTTAGTACATAAAAGGTATCCAGTAATGATTTGTTGAATGAACTAACAGGTAATTGAATGAAAACTAACACAATTTTGGCAGTAACAGGCATGGTGACAACCTTGAAATATTGGGGTAAGTAGTAAGGAAGCTCTGGATGTAGTAAACATGGCCATCCTTTGCCTCTGAGAGGCAAAGCCTGAAGTTTGAAGAAGACAGCCATCCTGACTCTATTCACTTCTTTATCATTTCTCCAAGCCTTGGTTGAAACTGTCCTGGTGCTCCCATGTGGTGTGAAATCTGAATCTACAGCTGAGAATATGGGGGACACACAGCCTCTAAGCCTGATTAGGCTTAAATGACACTGGTTACTGGGATTAACCAGATAATTAAGTAAAACCATGCCATGTTACAGAGCCCTCTTGAGAGGGTCCTAGAAAGTACATTAACACTCCGTCCAACCCCACTTATTTATTCCATAACCATTTTTGAAGGCCTGCTCATTGCCAGTCCTGTGCACCCTGGGGAAGGGAGGAGATTATATTAGGTGCGAGTGGGCCCTGCTGGTGAAACAGTCTATCGGGGAAATGCAAGGCTGCAGAAGTAGAATGGGCCTCAGCTTTCCAGGAGGTATCAACTACATTTTCAGTTTTTAGACCTCAAATCATCCTGGTTCAACAACAGCTTCTTCTGAGTCCCCTGGCATGGCCACATGCAGAATACAGGGGGATGAGGAAGAAGAGGAGTCAGGGTCCATTTTTCAGGGTTCATTACCGATGGTGTTGCTGATGAGCACAAATTGGGACCCCTTCTGGTTCTTACCTCCTGCAGAGGACCTGAATGCCAACCATCCTCATCACTGCAGTCAACATTCTACATTTGGATCTTCATTAAAAAATCTGTGTAGGATATACTGTCATCCCTGTTTACAGACCAGGAGAGGCACAGGTTATTAGCACAGCTGGTAAATAGAAGAGCTAGTACCCCAAACCCCCAGAGTTTGACTCCAGAGCTCATAGGTTCCACTGCTACATTACATTGCTCTCACAAAACACAAATTGATTTTGAATATCTGATTCAAGAGTTTCCCTGGTGGCTCATGTAGTAAAGTATACACATGCAATGCAGGATACCCAGGTTTAGTCCCTGGGTTGGGAAGATCTCCTGAAGAAGGAACTGGCTACTCCTCCGGTATCCTTGCCTAGAGTATTCTGTGGATAGTGGAGTCTGGTGAGCTACAGTCCATGGGATCGAAGAGTCGGACATGACTGTGACTGAAAAACACACGCATCTGATTCTATTTTTGCATTCTTAAAAAAAACAAAAACTTTTCCTTATTTAATGTAATACCCAGTAGAGCTGAGTTTTTGTTTATTACTATTATCATTATTATCATTCATTATTATTGTCATTGCCTTAGGAATTTCAGATATGATGTCAATTTGCTTTTGGAGCAGACTTTCTATATTTGGAGGGAAAGAACCAGAAAGGGCTCTTTGGTTGCATAAATAAAAAACACGTGCTCTTATTTTTCTTGGAAAAAAAGTGAAGCTATCATAAACCCAGATATAGATTGCAGCCCATCCTATTAAATTCTGTTTTGTAATAGAAATGGAATGTATTTTCAGGATGACTGTATCCTTACAGAACTAGAAAAAAATTTTGGTCCCTTAATATGGACAGGAATTGCGTGGCTGGAACAACCCACACAGTATTGTAAAGATTGGATAACCCACAACGTGGAGGGCAAACATCACTCTCTGGAGGGTCTCCTGAAGAAAACAGAGTTTCCAGTGTCAGTTGTTCCATGCTAAGAAGGAAGCAGGCGAGCAGGGGAGAGACCTGGAGATATGAGCTGGGCTCTGAGCTTCTGGAACAAGGCTAGAAGCTGGGGGTAGGGGAGTGGGGCAGTGGGAGTTCAAAGATTGCACACTGGCCTGGGAATTCCCAGTGCAACCTCTCATGGTATTAACTATGCTACTTTCTGTTATTCTTGGACTATCCCTAGGCTTTCAGCTAATCTCCTGAACCTGGCTTTAACTATGCTTTGGACATTTGAAAAAAGGACCAGTGCTCACAATAGGAGACAGAGTTGGCAGTCAATGCCCTGGGAACACACATGGCTATGCAGGAAGGGCTGTGGGCAATGCATGGATGTGTCAGCATGCCCCCTGGAGCCCCAGAACCAGCAAGAGGAGAGGCACCCAGCAAGAAAAGGATAACCCATCTGAGAAAGAAAGAAGCTTCAGCTTTGGGAGTTTGGATATTGAAGGACATTTAGTCACAATTTAAAGAGGTCTGGAAATAAATCTGGTTTATGCTAATATAATTTCCACTCTGAACAATAGCAGAAAAACCAGCTTGATACATAGGAGAAGACATTCATTTTACTAGTCAGAAATAGTTCATTTTACTAGTCAGCTTCCTATAAGGAAGCTTTGTCTTCTCATTCAGGAGAAGCAGACCTCCAATTTAATAATAATAATAGTAAATTCTGCCAACAAACAATCCTCAAATGCCAATTTTGATGACCTACCACTTATTACCACATAAAGCTGTCTTATATGGTCAAAGATGAGGGAATCTAATACAACTATGGTATGAGTCGAACAGAGCATTTTCCACTGTACATTTCATCTTCACTGACTGCAAGCTGGTATAAACAAAGAGGCTGTCTGAGTAATATATTTGCTCACTACCTATGTGAATACAGTACTCTCAGCACAGTGCTGCCTCAGCAAGGCTTGGGCATGTGTTCACTTAATTTCCCCACACCACCATTTTTTTTTCTATTGCAAAGCTTTCAGTATGCCATGTCATTGTCCTCTGTGCGATTCAAATATGACCAAAAAACAAAATTGCAAATGCTTGCACTGAATGTAGCAATAGCAGCATTTCATCATTATGAAGTCATTACAGACTAAATGTTCGTGTCCTCCATAAAATTCATACATTTGCACTCTAACCCCCAATCTGATGGTATTTGGAGCTGATGCCTATGAGGTGATGAGGGTGGGGCCTCTATGATAGGATTAGTGTCCTCTTGAGAAGGTGAGCCCAGAGCTTTCTCTCTCTCCACCAAGTAAGAACACAGAGTCGCTACCTACAGGCCTGTAGAAGCATTCTCACCAGGAACTAAATTGACCACATGTTGATCTTGAACTTTCCAGTCTCCAAAACTGTGAGAAATTTGTGTTGCTTAAGCCACCCAGTCTATAGCAGCTTGTTATGATGGCCCCAACTAACTAAGATGGTGGTCATCCAGATGATTCAGTAGAGATTTAATTTTGTTAGAAGACTATCATTGAAATGATAACACCCCCCCCACCCCCCGCAACTAAATTCTTGAGCAGAATACAGAAATCCTCAGGAATTCATCTGCAGACTCTAGTCTAAGAACCTGATGGGTTGTGTGTGTGGGGGTGGGGGGGGTAGGGGTTGGGGAGTGGCAGAGGACTTAGGCTTCCTAGGCTGCTACAGCTTGGGTGTAAGAACAGGACAATGATAACAGCCATGGAGCAGTGGTCTTCTGTCCCTGTCTCTACCTGCACTGGGAGGATTCTAGCCCCTTCTCAAATTCCTTGAAAATAATTCTGGGTATCCGCGGATGTCTCTCCTGGACTCTGAGAACTGGTTCTTACAGCCTTCATGTACTGTTGGCCCTGCCCCCACCTTGGCCTTGGCAACACCTCTGGTCACTAAGAGGAAGAAAAGCATCCGTTCTCTCCTTTGATGTCCACTGAAGCCACCATCTAATCTGTGTCTGCTTAGTAAGGGCCCCACTGCTCTGTCTGCCTTCACTGCTGTGTCAGTGCCAAAGCCGGAGCCTGAGTGTGAGTGGCTGAGCCGAGGGCACTGAGGTGGTGGGACACGAAAGGGTCTCTGCATTGTTGCCATCAGAGCTGCTGATGCCTTCACCTCTCCATATCCCATGCATGGGATATGCATGGGATGCCCATAAAGGCATAGCTTACCTTGTCTTTCCAGGGCTCTCCAGAACTCTGCCCTGTGATCTTGAGTCTCCCCAGACTCTAACTCTGTCTCCTTCATTCACGGCCCCTCCCTGTGCTGTGGCCTGGACACTCTCAAGGCAACTGCTGGACAACTGTAAGTCTCACCTGATTTGTTTCTCATTTCTTAGGGGTCACTGTCTTTCATTATCTTATATTTAGTGTCTTTTAAAATATTATTCATTTCACTTATCAGATTTTTTTCAAAACTTTTTTTTTACACATGCAGGCAATCTGTCATTATTGCTTCATCTTGGCCAGAAGCAGAAACTCCTGAACTGTTTTAGAAAGTAGTAGTGATCTATACTCTTAATCACATTGTACAGGCATTGCTGTTGTTTTACATCCTCATGAACTCTTGATATTTTCAGACTTTCTGATTGTGTTAAGGATTAAATTAGTTCACATAAGGGATTTAATGTGATTCTTCTTATAAAGAATGCAAAATTTAAAAGAGAAGGGACAATGTTTAATCTAAAGGAATGAATCTTTCTAATCATGAAATTTTCAGGCAGTAAGGATACTAGGTGGGAGTGGGGTATGCCAGCCCCAGGGAAATTTTGTCCTATACTCTTTACCATTAGAGTATTTCTATTTGTTTATTTAAGGTCAGCAAAATTGTTAACTCATTCAAATTAATAGTTCTGTGACACAGTGGTAACATTTAATGCCTACTATAAATCATAGAAAATCATTGAATTCTGTAAACAAAGAGAACCCTACAGATTCTTGACAAAAATTTCCTACTTAAAGTCCAGAGGAAGACACAAAGATTAAGTGTATACACACACACACACACACACACACGCACACACACACACACACACACACAGGTTGTGCTGGATCAGAGGAACAACATCAGCTGGCCACTTCAGTCACTTTGTAAGCACTCCTTCCCTCTCTGGAGACTGTGTGACCACTGTAAAAAACAGTTATAATTATTTCTTTGAAAATGACCATATTCTCCAGAGAAACTCTGAAGGAAGAAATCTAGTTATCTTGAAGTGATTGAATTCTCTTGGTAACAGAGTCTTTTATTTCATTTTAAGAAAGGTTGTTTGCTATTATTCATAATGGACTGCTCATCCTCCCCTCTCCCACCACTGTTTGGAGGGAGAAGCAGTGGAATTCTTCAATTTTTGCTCTGCACCTGGACCTCATCAAATTCTGCAAACACCCAACACTATGTAGAAACATTTGGTTTAAAAAAAAAAAACAGGCAAAGCTTTGGTAGTAAGCACACTCATTGAACTATAAAAAAAATGTCTATAATCTTCATTTTATTTCGTTTTTAGTATTTCTCCATCCATAGTCTCCATTCTGAAATAACATTTGTTCTGTGGTTGCTGATGGATGTGATGAAACAGTCCAAAATCTGCATTCCACAGTTCTTTACAACAGACCAAAATAGCATTCTTGTTCACGCTAGGATACCCCAGTGTTGGCGTACATTCTGGCCAACTAGCAGAGGGTGAACAGAAAGTATTTAAATTCTTTGGTGCTAGAATATTCTCTTGGTAGTAACAAAATTACTTCCTTCAAGGAAGAAACATAGCTGCTTTATGCTACTTGTCTCCTTGGCCTAACTCAGGGGGTACAAGAAGTGGGAGACAGGGTGATCACAGGCATTCATTTCTGGAAATTAAATGTTCTTACTTCCTGGTATATGTGAGCTCTAGGAGTTCACTGGTGAAAATTAAGAAAATGTTTTCCAGTAAAGAACTTTATTTTGGAGGCTGTAAGTCTCAAATTGCCAACAAGGCTTCCACATAATAAGCCCCATTTTGAAGTTTCTCAGATTTTTTAAGACCAGTAAACTATGTCCTTTGTGTACTCCTCAAGAAACTCTTGCAGCCGAAAGCAGTAGCTCAGAGTTGGCTGGCAGTACTGGAGTTGGGTCTCCCACTCACTACTGATTAGACAGGAGGAGCCAGGGAGGGGACCCAGGGGACAGTTGAAGCAACCATTCATTCCTATTCTGGATCCTCCCAAATCCAAAATCAAGAAAGATCTTAAAAATGAATCCTCTAATCATGGCATTTCCTTTCTTCATGAGAATCCAGCACATTCCAAACTTAACTGCAGAGTCCTTTATTAGAATGAAACCATTCATTCTAAAATCTAAAAGAAACATTCTTGTCGAATGGATCTGGGAGCTCAAATATTACTTATGTCTCACAGCTGCTGGAAGGAATAGCTCTCAGTGTATCCTTCCCTTCCTCCTCCGTTCAACCAACAACAACCCTGCCTTAGCACTGTCCTAATGATCATTTCCATCATGACCTGCTTTCCGCAGGCTCCATCATCTCTTGCGTGAATATAGGTCCCGGATGCGTTCCCCTACTTCCAGTCTTTCTTGACTCCCAGCAGTGTTGCCAGATTGACCTTTCAGACCTGCAAACAGCACTGGATTCCTTCTGTGCACAGGGTCTCTTCCTTTGTCTTACAGCTTGGCTTTGTAGGGAGCGCTGAGGGCTGTGCAGACTGAGCCCCAAATCTCCCTCTGTCCACATCACAGGAGCTGCTCTTCATCTATCTCTATTGCCTTTTGCAGCCTGGATGAAAGATTTCATCGAAAAGGAAGCATGTTCCTTGAACAAACAAGCAAAGCAAAAAACTCTGCAAACCCCTGACCTTAAGATAAAACCTTAATTCATTTTCGTGGCATTAGAAGGCCCTCGGCGGAGAGTCCTAACCTTTCCAGGAGCCTCAGCTCCTGTCATTTCTCCTCATAACCTCAGCTCTAAGCTAAGCTAAGCTAAGTCACTTCAGTCGTGTCCGACTCTGTGCAATCCCATAGACGTCAGCCCACCAGGCTCCCCCGTCCCTGGGATTCTCCAGGCAGGAACACTGGAGTGGGTTGCCATTTCCTTCTCCAACCTCAGCTCTAAGCCCTCATCAAAGGCATAACCTCTGACATATCAGGGTTCCTATGTCCCTTGTTGGAACTACCTTTCTGAACTCATCTCTCCCATAAAGGACTCGTACACAATCTTGAAGACATGGCTCAATTGTTACTTCCTCATTGAATCTTCCTCAGTTCCCCCAGATTATTATTCCCACCTTCATGCTCCCACAGTATTATGATCCTTTTGTCATCATCATCATCATCATCTACATTTTCACAGTCATTTTATTTTTCTTCCTGGAACCATGTCCCACTGACCTCAGCACTGAGAAAGGCTTTCTTGGCAGGTAGGCATTCTCTACGTAATTAATGCTCTCATGCTGTATAAAACCAAATGTTTCCACCATCAATTTTATTAATGCCTGTACATGACACCTAAATTCAACCCTTAAAAGCAAATAACCAAACAAAAAAAAACAATCTGCTACAATATACTGGAGAAAGAAAAGAACTTTGAGGAGGGGGGAAAATGTGGGGTAATTGAACAAAGCTAAGAATTATAGCTGATTAACTGAGTTCTGAGTTTTGCAAAGATCTGCTATTTGTGCATATGTGGAAACTCCTGGAACTTGCAGGCACCAGGGTGAGCTGCTTTTGGAGGATGAGACTAACACTTTCCCCTTCATTTTATGTACAGTTGAGTCTTCACTGTGTGTGTGCTCAGTCGCTCAGTCGTTTCCGACTCTTTTAAGACCCCCTGGACTATAGCCCACTAGGCATCTCTGTCCATGGAATTTTCCAGGCAAGAATACTGTAGTGGGTTGCCATTTCCTCCTCCAGGGGATTTTTCTGACCCAGGGATCGAACCCTTATCTCCTGCATTGCAGGCAGATTCTTTACTACCGAGCCTCCAGGGAAGCCCCCAACTAATTCAGGCTAAAGTGTGAGATAACTGAATTAACGAAATTCTGTATCGTAAGATGCTTTCAAAGTCACTGATCTTTTTTTAACACATTATACTTCGTTTAATAAAAGCACAGGATCATTTCAAAGTACACATTCATCATACACAATAAATTGTTGATTACTTAAGTTTAGTGTTTGTATAATCAATTCCATTACAAACATTGTTTTTCAAATATAAGTCAAAGGGAAACCTCATGACACTCAGTCAGATGATCATAATTCTGTAGTAGGTTCAGATAAATTATTATCATTTCAACATCATGTAATTCATCAGCAATTATGCATTAATGCATTGTATTCCCAAGACCGGAATGAAGAGCTAGGCTAGGGAGGGGCCATTCTGTACTCACTGCATGTTTCCAAATTATTTTCATGGTGAATTTAGCCAGTTTTCCATGGCTGACAAAACTCCAGGCTGGCTTGAGTTTCCTGCTTCCTTCTTTGGCAAGACTACACCAAACCTTTTCAAGAGATGTGTTCTTACTTAGAGGAAAGGAAATAACAGATCCAAGCCATTTTACATGCACCAAATGCCAAGCACCAAACAAAGCAGCTCAACCCTTCAAAGTCTTGATATCGTAACTGTAGCCACTTGAGTAAAAGCTCAGTTCTGGAATGGCCAAGTTAAATAAGGCAGAATTAGGGCTAAATTGAACTCCACGTCTAGTCTTTGTAAATCTGCATGAAGAAGTTGTGAACCAAAGAAAATAAGTTAAAAGTGTGTAATACTGGTTCATGTCCAGTGGATCTGTGTGTTTTGGTGTTGCTGTGAGAACTGTCTCTTCTCAGTGCACGATGAGTTTGATTGTGGAGGTGGAACCAAGAAAATGTTGGATTTCAAAAGACAGCACTTCAGAAGATCAAGCACTTGGAATCCTTGCCTCTCAATAAGGAGGAGGGAACAGATTTCATAGATTCCTTGAGAGTCATTGTGACATCAGAGTGGCTCTGAGAAAGGAAACACAAAAGATCCACTACTCCATCTATTACTGGATGTTCATCTTAGTCAAAATAACTGTAAAGAATCTGATGTGTCATAGATCTGACATATTGGTGGGATTTCTGGCCCCAAATAGAGGTAAAGAACCTGCCTGCCAATCAGGAGACACAGATTTGATCCCTGAGTTGGGAAGATCCCCTGGAGAAGAAAATGGTAACCCACTCCAGTATTCTTGCCTGGAAAACCCCATGGAAAGAGGAACCTGATGGGCTACAATCCTTGGGGTTGCAAAGAGTCAGCTACAACTGAGCAACTGAAAATGCGCGTAGAGGGAAGTTACTAAGGTGTAGAAAGTGGGAGCGTTTTATTAGCGTTGAGTTTGATTTTTAGCAACTGTAGTTGGTTGAGTCTTTATAATAAGTGCTGTTTGACCACAGCTGAGGATTGCTCGTTGCACACCATCACTGGGCATCACACACATATATAACATAATGTGAGAACTGTCCCCTAGAGTTGTGCAGTGCAGAATCTCCGACCCACAGTAGCATGTGACCCAGCCTCTTTGGCTGCAGTTGGAATCTCTGGACCCCAGGGATGAATGAATGCTTGGACATGCTGAGCCAATCAGAGCAAACAGGTTCTTTTTTTTGGGGGGGGGGGGGTGGAATATGGAATTTGAATTGACACATTTTCAACAAATTTGTTTCCTTACATGAAGACAAGTAAACTTTCACTTAGTCCTGTCAGTCGTATCCAATTCTTTCAAGACCCCACGGACTGTAGCCCGCCAGTGTCCCCTGCCCAAGAGATTTCCCAGGCAAGAATACTGATGTGGGCTGCCATTTTCTTCTTCAGGGGATCTTCCGGACCCAAGGATCAAACCTGTGTCTCCTGATTGGCAGGCGAGTTCTTTACCACTGAGCCACCAGAGAAGCCTGAGCAAGTAAATGTTAACCTTCTGGAATAGGGTGTGTATATGTGTTGAGTGGTGGTTGGGAAGGGAGAAGCTTCTATCTGAGGCTGCATATTCTGAAGAGAGCAAAGAATGGAGACAATAATTAGAAAGAAGTAGCAGCAGGAGATAGAGATGGGCCTCTGAAGGCTCCTGAAGTCTTCTCTGCTCCTGGTGGCAGACCTTTCTTGAGGCTCACCTACATTTCTGTTTTTGGGCTCCATGAGATATCTATATCCTTAAAACAAAGAGTGATACCAAAACTCACTTAAATTGGTGGTGGTTACCATAATCTAAAAGTCCCAATAAACATACTAAATAAAATTGTATGATAAAATCGAACCTTGTTTCTAGAAGAATCTGCACTTCTTTATAATCAATGCTAGGCTCAGCAAGAACACTATGTAGTTCACCAAATCAGGCTTCATATTTTCAAGCCCTCCTTAAGGACCTTTAAAAGCAGCCAGATTAACTGTAGAATCTGGCTTGATAGTTAACATTTCTTTCTATGGTGAAGTTCTTTAAATTCAACCTGTGTGCCACTAGATGCAGTTTCAACCTGTGTTTCAGCCTCCTTCTTACTGGTTCTCATCTAAGTGGATTTAGAGAATAAATGACAACCAACCATTCTTGGAATAATAACATTAAGAGCTAGACATAGAAATAGGCAGTCATCTCAAGCTAACTTGATTCAACCCTCTAATTTGACAAATAAGGAGTGTGAGACCACAGAGGCTTATGTGATTTGCCCAAGGTCATGTGTGGAATTGTGGCAGAGCAGGGACTGGTACCCAGATTATAAGCTTTCATCAGAGACGAATGCTGAAGGGAAAGGCAGTCAATTTTCTGGTTGTTAATTTTAACTTCCCAGTTATATGGTCTGGATGGTTCCTAACTCTGGGATGCTTTCAAGATGCAAAACTCCTTGGCAAATAATCAAATGATTTCTCCATTTAATTACTGAGACAAGAGTACATTGCTAAGTCACAGGGCTTTTAAGATCATCTTGACGATTTTATAGTTGTTAGGAAAAAAGTTTTCTGTTGCTGAGATACCAGTCAAATTTCAGAAATGTATGTGCTACAGGAGGCTAAAGTTGTTTTAAAAAAGAAGACGAGGAAAAGAAAGAAGGAAAAAGCATACATACTTAACTATGTGTTAATGATGTGCTTGTGAGTCATAATGAAGTCAATTTTCAGCATGACTTATGAGTGTGAATGGTTCTTTTATTGCTATTAAATATGATGTAGGTTTCAGGTAGAGTACAGAAACACAAATATGAGGTCATCTAATCCTGCTAAGTCTATAATACTTCTCTAACATTGCATTATTCAGAGAAAATGCTAAATTCTAGTAGTTAAATATATTATTCTTCTTTTAAAGAAATAGTTGGAGTATTTCGAACTTTTGAACCAGTGAAATCCCCTTCGTTTCAAATCAATATGAATTATTGCATTGAAGACCTTTTAATCAAAGGAAAAGAAGAAAAAATTATTTAACAACAAACAGAATACTAGGTGCAGTGTAAAATAGAAGAGAGAATTACTGCTGTGATCTATATGTGTGTGTGTGTGTGTGTGTGTGTATGAAGCTGGGTCTTCCGTGCATGGTACCTACCATAAGATAAGTGCTTGAACTAGTGGATCATGGCTCTGATTCAGTGGTAAAGGTGGAATTTCTAGCATGAAGAGAAATGAAAAGAAAAATATTCCAAGTAAGACCTAGCATGGTAGAAAAGAGAGAGAAGAAGAAATAAAGAAACAAAGAAGAAAAATAGGACAGAGGGGAAGGAGGAGAGAAAGGAAGGAAGGTAGGTATGTAAGGGAGAGTGAACAACAGGCCAAAAGAAAAAAAAAAAGAAAAGAAAAGAAACTTACTTTTGCCACCCTGCTAAGAATTTACTGAGGTCTCTAGCTACCCACTTCCCTTCTCTGGCACCCTTCAGGAAAGTTGAGTGAGAAAGCCTAAAATCTCTACCAGTTCTGCAATTCTATAATTCTATAATATATATCCTGAAAACAAAAAAGATCAGTGTTTAAGAAAAGCTATTTGATTTAAAGAAGGTGCTATACCAAAATACAGTAGGAATATTGTCCATGATATAGTAAACCATCCACCAGAATTATATGTATTACATTCAGCAGACTTCAGTCTTTAACCAGACTCCTGGTCAATTTGACCCTGACTTTCAAAATGGATAATAGGAAGTGAATACAGGTCAAAACAACCTGAAGCTTTCCCTTGAGTTGTTTTTCTTTATGAGAAACTCGTGGCAAAGAAATCCTCAGTGATGTACAGCAGTGGGTGTCCAGAGAGAGTGCACTCAAGCTCACTGCTTGATGTGGGGCTCTCCTCTCTTCAGGATAGTGACCAGTGCAAGGTCATTGACACTTTCACCTGCTCTAGCCAAGATGCTCACTACTTGTAGCTCAGAGAGCAAGCTGAGCTCTCTAGGACCTCCATCCCTTCCATCAGCCCTTCCTTCTATCTCTCTTCCTACCCTCACCCCAAGCCCTCCCCTTCCATAACTCACAGCTCCATCATCCTCCAGGTCTCAGCTCAGTCATTCTCACATCTCAGGAGCCTCCTTGGGACCTTCAAACCTTCCTAGACTTGTCTTCTCTGGACCTGGTATACCGGTCACTTTTGACTGCACACAAAAGTAATCAACCACAACAAAAAGCACTATTTCTCACCCATCCATCAGCAGGATGGCTGAAGCAATCTATGCTCCATGTCTCCTGTGGAGTGACAGTGATTTACTGGGACCCATTTCCCTCATGGTCATGCATAAACTCAGAAACTCAAGCCCAACCAAAAAATTCCACTCTAAGCCTCTACCTGTGTCCCATTGGCCAAAACAAGGCACAGGGCCAAGCCCAGAATCAAGGACCAGGGAAGTCCATTCCACCTATGACATCACAGAAAGGGTGAATATATAATACTAATGCTACAGGGAAGTGAAGAGTTGGAGCCAACCATTCAAGTGCCCCACCTATATTAATAGCACCTACTATAGTGTATTACCATTATCTGTGTGAAGTCTTCTCTAGACCGAACCTTCCTAAAAGCAGGGAAAATTACTAGAGCTAATCAATGAATATAGTAAAGTTGCAGGATATAAAATTAACACACAGAAATCCCTTGCATTCCTATACACTAACAATGAGAAAACAGAAAAAGAAATTAAGGAAACAATACCATTCACCACTGCAACAAAAAGAATAAAATACTTAGGAGTATATCTACCTAAAGAAACAAAAGACCTATACATAGAAAACTATAAAACACTGATGAAAGAAATCAAAGAGGACACAAATAGATGGAGAAATATATCATGTTCATGGATTGGAAGAATCAATATTGTGAAAATGAGTATACTAACCAAAGCAATCTATAGATTCAATGCAATCCCTATCAAGCTACCAATGGTATTCTTCACAGAACCAGAACAAATAATTTCACAATTTGTATGGAAATACAAAAAACCTTGAATAGCCAAAGCAATCTTGAGAAAGAAGAATGGAACTGGAGGAATCAACCTGCCTGACTTCAGACTATACTACAAAGCCACAGTCATCAAGACAGCATGGTACTGGCACAAAGACAGAAATACAGATCAATGGAACAAAATAGAAAGCCCTGAGATAAATCCACGCACCTACGGACACCTTATCTTCGACAAAGGAGGCAAGGATATACAATGGAAAAAAGACAACCTCTTTAACAAGTGGTGCTGGGAAAACTGGTCAACCACTTGTAAAAGAATGAAACTAGAACACTTTCTAACACCATACACAAAAATAAACTCAAAATGGATCAAAGATCTAAATGTAAGACCAGAAATTATAAAACTCCTAGAGGAGAACATAGGCAAAACACTCTCCGACATAAATCACAGCAGGATTCTCTATGACCCACCTCCCAGAATATTGGAAATAAAAGCAAAAATAAACAAATGGGACCTAATGAAACTTAAAAGCTTTTGCACAACAAAGGAAACAATAAACAAGGTGAAAAGACAGCCTTCAGAATGGGAGAAAATAATAGCAAATGAAGCAACAGACAAAGGATTAATCTCAAAAATATACAAGCAGCTCCTGCAGCTCAACTCCAGAAAAATAAATGACCCAGTCAAGAAATGGGCCAAAGATCTAAACAGACATTTCTCCAAAGAAGACATACAGATGGCTAACAAACACATGAAAAGATGCTCAACATCACTCAGTATCAGAGAAATGCAAATCAAAACCACAATGATGTGCCATCACACGCCAGTCAGAATGGCTGTTATCCAAAAGTCTACAAGCAATAAAGGCTGGAGAGGGTGTGGAGAAAAGGGAACCCTCTTACACTGTTGGTGGGAATGCAAACTAGTACAGCCACTATGGAGAACAGTGTGGAGATTCCTTAAAAAACTGGTAATAGAACTGCCATATGACCCAGCAATCCCACTCCTGGGCATACACACCGAGGAAACCAAATCTGAAAGAGACACGTGCACCCCAATGTTCATCGCAGCACTGTTTATAATAGCCAGGACATGGAAGCAACCTAGATGCCCATCAGCAGATGAATGGATAAGGAAGCTGTGGTACATATACACAATGGAATATTACTCAGCTATTAAAAAGAATTCATTTAAATCAGTTCTAATAAGATGGATGAAACTGGAGCCCATTATACAGAGAGAAGTAAGCCAGAAAGATAAAGACCAATACAGTATACTAACGCATATATATGGAATTTAAAAAGATGGTAACGATAACCCTATATGCAAAAACAGAAAAAGAGACACAGATGTACAGAACAGACTTTTGGACTCTGTGGGAGAAGGCGAGGGTGGGATGTTCAGAGAGAACAGCATTGAAACAAGTATACTATCAAGGATGAAACGGATCACCAGCCCAGGTTGGATGCATGAGATGGGTGCTCAGGGCTGGTGCACTGGGAAGACCCAGAGGGATGGGATGGAGAGGGAGGTGGGAGGGGGGATCGGGATGGGGAACACATGTAAATCCATGGCTGATTCATGTTAGTGTATGGCAAAAACCACTACAATATTGTAAAGTAATTAGCCTCCAACAAATAAAAATAAATGGAAAAAATGCAAAACAGAAAAAGAGACACAGAAATACAAAACAGACTTTTGAACTCTGTGGGAGAATGTGAGGGTGGGATATTTCAAAAGAACAGCATGTATATTATCTATGGTGAAACAGATCACCAGCCCAGGTGGGATGCATGAGACAAGTGCTCGGGCCTGGTGCACTGGGAAGACCCAGACGAATTGGGTGGAGAGGGAGGTGGGAGGGGGGATCAGGATGGGGAATACGTGTAAATCTATGGCTGATTCATATCAATGTATGACAAAACCCACTGAAATGTTGTGAAGTAATTAGCCTCCAACTAATAAAAAAAAAAAAATAAGATACCACAAAACACACACACACAAAAAAAGCAGGGACTACATTTTTTCGTCTTCATATTGATAATATGGTATATAATAGGCACTTGAAAACATTTGCATGAATGAATGAATGGAGATAGGCAATACTATTCCAGGCTCTCTGGTCCTTCACAGTGACTCTCCCGTGGGCCCACTGAATATCCTTACTCTGGTTACCAAAGTGCAAGTGAAAGTTGCTCAGTTATGTCTGACTATTTGTGACCCCATGGACTATATAGTCCATGGAATTCTCCAGGTCAGAATACTGGAATGGGTAGCTGTTCCCTTCTCCAGGGGATCTTCTCAAACCAGGGATCAAACTCAGGTCTCCTGCATTGCAGGTGGACTCTTTATCAGCTGAGCCCACCAGGGAAGCCCAAGAAAGCAAAATCAGTTCAGATGGGATCTGGTTCCTGCTGGAGTCAAGAGCAAGGGAAAGGGTCTCCCAACTTAAGTCCCTTGACCAACTATGGTCCATGTCCTTGATGGTCATTGACATCCTCCCTGGAAAGAGTTCTCATTGTGTCTGACCCAGTTGGGTCCTGATGTCCCACCAGATTGCAGAGTTAAGCAGTAGGGCTCTAGAACACATTTTTAAGAAGTATTTCAGAATCTGATCTGCTACTTGGCAATTTGATTTAGAGCAAATGGAGGAAATGGAAGCATTTCTAAGCAAATACTTCCCTGATTACTTACACATGCAAATTCATGGACTAAATTTAGAGGTGCAATTAAGCATCTAGTTATTTTGGAGTCCACACTTAGAGGCCAAATCAGATGCCCAAAGGAGACACATGGTTGGTTTATTCCTGTGTGTTTGCTTGCATCCTTAACTCTGGGCTCTCACCTGAAAAGAAAGCACTGGCTCACAGGTCTCAGGGACCCAGGTGTGGGCCTAAAGGAACAAGGTGGCTGAAGGACATGCCAAGTTTTGTGATTTTTAAAGGAGACATCTGCTCAGAATGATGTGTCTTTGGGCAGAGAAATGAATGGTGATGCTCTCCTCTTAGAAAACTGGAAATGAGGACAGAATAGGCACCATCCTCAGCACAGCTGTCACTCTGGTAAAGAACAATTCGTGGTCCGCTAGCCAAAGCCAGTATTGGTTTCCCATGTGGCAATGAGCATTTTACATACTTTCGTGATCCTTATGAAACTGTTAATGCCGCACAATTTTCTGCCAAATGATGTGCTCAGATGCCAATTTTACACATGCAAAGCAGATGAGTGGTTTGGAAAGTTTGTACTCATTGTTACTTTGCAAGCAAATGGCATCACCCCCTCAGCTCCTAGTTACAGTGACCAATGGTTCAACTTTCTTTTTGCCTTGCCTATAAAAGCATTATTTGCCTGAGAGTTTCTTCACAGAGCATTCACAGAACACCATTTTCATTACAAGCAGGAATTCTTGATTGGGAACTTGTCAGTGATGGTCAGCACATGCCCATCTATGGGCACTGATGACCCACTTTGGCCTGACTTTCTGCATCAACATTACGGAGAAAGACCTCCTTTGACAGGCACTAAGAGAATGGCCTGTGCTGTCTGCTCTGTTTTCAACTCTCTACCCCAACCTCTTTGGCACCAGGGACTGGTTTTGAGAAGACAATTTTCCACAGACTGAGGCAGGGGGTGGTTTTGGGGTGATTTAAGAGCATTACATTTACTGTGCATTTTATTTCTATTATTATTACATCAGCTCCACCTCAGATCATCAGATGTTAGATCTTGGAGGCTGGGGACCCCTGCTCTATCCCATTTCCCCACAGCTTTCCCTGCTGTAAGCCACCCATGGAGGATAGTTCTATCTCCTAGTCTCTGCTAAGTAGGAAAAGAGGTCTTCTGTGCGGAGAGTGTGGAGTTAAGAGAGTGCAGAGCCCCTATGGTATGCATGGGTGATTGTTTAAATACCACTCAATGAGAAACTACCATATACCAGGTACTGTTCTCATAAACATTAGTGTATTTGCTCCTCAGGAACAACCCTAATGACTCTATAAGATATACATTATTATCTCCATTTTTTTTGAATGAGCTGAAGCAGCTTTTTCAGGCCCCAAGTAAATAGAAAATCTGGGATTCAAACCCAAGCCTCTCTAAATGTAAACCCCAGGCTCTTTACCAATTATTACAGGTTTCCCCTACTACTCTGTGAATACCACAGTTTAGTTCAGTTCAGTCCAGTCACTTAGACATGTCTGACTCTTTGCGACCCCATGGACTGCAGCACACCAGGTTTCCCTGTCCATCACCAACTCCCAGAGCTTACTCAGACTCATGTCCATCAAGTTGGTGGTGCCATCCAACCATCTCATCCTTTGTTGTCCCCTTCTCCTCCTGCCTTCAGTCTTTCCCAGCATCAGCGTCTTTCCCAATGAGTCAGCTCTTCTCATCAGGTGGCCAAAGTATTGGATGGAAGAGCTTCAGCATCAATCCTTCCAACAAGTGTTCAGGACTGATTTCCTTTAGAATTGACTAGTTTGATCTCCTTGCAGTCCAAGGGACTCTCAAGAGTCTTCTCCAACACCACAGTTCAAAACATCAATTCTTTGGTGCTCAGCTTTCTTTACGGTCCAACTCTCACATCCATATGTGAGTACTGGAAAAACCATATCCTTGACTGGACGGACCTTTGTTGGCAAAGTAATGTCTCTGTTTTTTAATATGCTGTCTAGGTTAGTCATAGCTTTTCTTCCAAGGAGCAAGCGTCTTTTAATTTCATGGCTGCAGTCACCATCTGCAGTGATTCTGGAGCCCCCCCAAAATAAAGTCTGTCACTGTTTCCATTGTTTCCCCATCTATTTGCCATGGAGTGATAGGACCACATGCTAGTTTTTTGAATGTTTTAAGTTGAGTTGTAAGTCAGCCTTTTCACTCTCTTCTTTCACCTTCATCAAGAGGTTCTTTAGCTCCTCTTTGTCTTCTGTCATAAGGGTGGTGTCATCTGCATATCTGAGGTTATTGATATTTCTCCCAGTAACCTTGATTCCAGCTTATGCTTCATCCAGTCCAGCATTTTGCAAGACGTACTCTGCATATAAGAAGGTTGAAAATATACAGCCTTAACCTACTCCTTTCCCAATTTGGAAGCAGCCCATTGTTCCATGTCCAGCTCTAAGTATTGCTTCTTGACTTGCATACACTCTGAGGAGGAAGGTCAGGTGGTCTGGTATTCCCATCTCTTTAAGAATTTTACACAGTTTGTTGTGATCCACAGAGTCAAAGGCTTTAACATAGTCAATGAAGCAGAAGTAGATGTTTTTCTGGAATTCTCTTGTTTTTTTTATGATCAAATGAATACCAAGAGAAGCCTTATAAGGCCCCAGTCCAGTTCTGAATCAAAATAATACTTGCTAATAATTCCTTCCTTGTAAGACATTTAATTTCTTCATTGTGAAGATCACTGCTCTGGAAAAGCAATATCCTCAGTTTGGTTGGGATATTTTCTGAATGTACATTTTTCATTGAACACCCAAAATCAAGATTGTAGATCCCTGCTTGCTTCTACTTTCTCCCAAGGTAAAATAGTATGGGACTTCCCAGGTGGTTCAGTGGTAAAGCATCTGCCTGCCAATGCAGGAAATATGGGTTTGATCCCTGGGTCAGGAGGACCCCCTGGAGAAGGAATGGCAAAGCACTCCAGTGTTCTTCCCTGGGAAATCCCATGAACAGAGGAGCTTGGAGGGCTATGGTCCATGGGATCTCAAAGAGTTGGACACAACTTAGGGACCAAGCATGCACGCAGGCAAAAATAATATGATGTTGAAACCTTATGTTCTCTTACCTACCGCATTTTTAGCATGCAGAAGCAAGTACTGTGAGAACCATGGATTGTTATCTCCACATGGTATGGTGCATGAAGCTCAAAAACATCAAACTAGTGTCTTAAATAAGCCTCTAGAGAGTTATTCCTAGTGAGTTGAGAATGAAGCAGAAGGACACAGAATTTGTGACTTTTCAAAACATGTCTTGTTTCAGACAAGAGGATTCTGTGCTCGGTTTGCAGCCACTATCTCTGTGTCTTTTAGAGCATCATTATCTAACACAAGGATTCCTTGGGTTCCCAACGTGATGGAACAGTGGGTGGGAGGGGCTGGCTGTATCCCATGGATGTGCCGGGAGGATATACTAAGAGATGGATGATGGAGACTGCTCCCCAGGAGCCTCCAGAGTTGCTAGGAGCCTCTACCCCATGCTTGTCAGATAAACAGTACACTATGTACTTCCGTCACATTGGGGGAGGGGAGAGGAGAGGAGGAGAGAGTCGGGTGCAAATGTCCAGTGAAAATGGAGATGAAGTGTTTGTGGCTAAAAGAAGCATCCAGATGACTTGGCAAGGATCACCATGCTGCCTTCTGTCAGAGCTCTGCTTTCCCTTTGTCTCCTCCATTCAGGAGTTGGAAACAGGCCTGTCTGGCTGTGACTGTTCTCAGAACCCCTGGGAAGGTTCTAACTCCTAAGACCTTTTGCATTTCTCACATTAACAACTCCTCTTCTTGTCGAAGAGAAGTAGCTGAAACACTTCCTGGGTGAGTGGCTACTTGGCTTGGGTCTCTGCTGTCTCCAGTAAATGGAAAGGCTGTAACCCTCCCATATAAATATGTGAGCAGCACAAACATGGTGCACAGCACTCTGCTTCTGAAGATAATATAAAGAAGTAAATTAATTTAGAGAATGGACTATAGACCAAGGTGGCCATTGCAC
This sequence comes from Cervus elaphus, assembly GCF_910594005.1. Taxonomy (NCBI): domain Eukaryota; kingdom Metazoa; phylum Chordata; class Mammalia; order Artiodactyla; family Cervidae; genus Cervus; species Cervus elaphus. Next base: position 83,233,054 of record NC_057825.1, read on the forward strand.
AGCTTCTGGAGTTGAAAAAAAATTTTTTCCCCTTTATCCTTGTTACTTTAAGCTTATCTTTTAAGCCCAAATGTTCTGTGCTTCAAAATTTTATGTGTCAAAAAGTTGGTAACTGAAATGCAAACAAGATCAGCTTGAGGCCCTCAGGGACAGCGAAATCAGGTGATATATCTGTTCTACGGCTCCGACCCAAAATACACCATACTGAGGCTTCTTGGGCTCTGGGTTTTCTCACTTCTGCTTCCAGAAAAATTGTTTTGGGACACTGTCTGCTTCTCATCAGCAACATTTCCATCGTGGGTATTACAAGCTGATAAAAGGAAGTGCTCAGTCTTGCCATCTCCCCTGACACCCACTGGAATTTCTGTTGGCACCAAGGCACTGATGGTGAACATATCTCCAGGGTGTTCAAAGGGAGGATCAGCATGACTGCCATCACACTTATTTTTTCATCATGAGCCTTTCTAATTAGCTTCCAGCTTTTTCATGAATTTGCATAAGAAGAAAGGCATTGGGAAGAAAAAGCCTTCTGTGGAATATTATTTCTCATTTGTTCTCATTCTGAAAAATAAAATCCTGCACAGTCTTCAAGGCCTAGCCTCAAATTTCACCTCCATCATGAAGTCTTCACCAACATTAAAAGTCAGAAGTTTGCTCTTTTTCCCCAGGGTTTCCCCAGCCATTTGAGGGTAACTCACAGCTTTCATTACATTGGGTCTAATCTTTTAGTTCTTAAACTGTGAATCTAGACTGTAAACTGCCTCTAGACTGTAAACCCCTGCTTGGTAATAGGTCCTGTTCTACTCTATATATTGTGCATCCAGCATGATGCCTTACAAGTAATAAGTTTTCAAGATGTTTGCTGAAATGATTGAATCTATGAAAATGTCTTTGAAATATCATTTTCCAGAGTTATTAAAATGAACTGTTTTAGTGCCTCTGAGACTTTATCATGCATCAGGATGACTTGGAGGGCTTATTAAACTCAGACTACATGGGTCCTACTTGCAGAGGTCTGTTGTAATGCTGGGTAATTTGCATTCCCAACAAGTTCTCAGGTGATGCTGATGATTTTGACCCAGAGACACTCTTCGGAGAGTGCCAAACTGTTTTTTTTTCATGTTTTGATATCTCTGACATCAAGCTACGTCTTAAATTTGTTGGCATGTCAGTTTAATTGACAAATTTTTTTGCAGTAGTATATAAAATAATGGTCTTACAATCAACAGTATCTTACATTAAATGAAATCTAAATAAATCTTCTCTAACAGGTCTGACTCTACATTATAAAGCATAGCAATGAAATGTTTAAAAACTGCAGCCCAATACTAGTTCTAGAGAGCACATACTTAAGATTGTGGTGCTTAATCTTTATAATGGCAATAGAATAAATCATCTTTAGGGCCTTGTGTAAGAGCCATAGAATAACAAATTAGCTCAATCTAGCCAGGAACATTGAGAAAGGTAAGCATTTTCACATAAATTTTTGGTGACTGTGAAGGCCAGTCTCCTCTAAAGTAAAAGTTTCATGAGGTCAGAGTTAATATCTGGTTTTACTCATCATTGTAACCCTAACTCTAAAAAACTTCCTGACACAGCACTCAATAAATATTTGTTGAATGAAAATGTTTATTTTTATAAACCAGCATTTCAGAGTTTCTTAGCTGCTTTAAACAAGATGAATTATTAGATACGTCATGGTTTATTGGTAGAATATTCACCAACCAATGCCTGTACTGTTGACTTTCTTCTAGGCAAACAATAACAACAGAACAAATCAAGAGCTTAACAACCAAGATACCCACTAAATTAAAAGTATTTCAGTTAAGCAAGTGTCCCAAGGTCACAGACCCAGACATGTTGTCCCAGCTGCAATCCTTGCAGGGGTGGGCCAGGTTTGCCATCTTCTGGAAATGCTGTTTGTTGGGAAGCGGTGGTAGCAGCGGGGAAAGAATTCCTTCTATGGGGCTTTTGTCAAGAAGAAGGTTCCAGCCCAGACTGATCACTATTCCCATAACCTTACTGGACTTAAGCCTAAAGAAACTTTGGCATTTAATGTCTGAATCAATAAATATCACCATTTAATCATTTTCATGAGTTCAGAACCAACTAAGAAATAGACAGAGGAGTCAAATAGGAAATCTCAACACAGCAGCACCAGTGATAATACTGTTTGGAGGCTGCAGTTTCAGCACAGAACATGAGCTTGGTAAATGAGCCACTTCCCTGAATTAAGCAGACCTACCCACTGTGTCTCAGCTACTGGGTCACCGCCAGCCCTGGACAACTGCCACCTCCACACCAGGGCTACAGCCCGCCCTACTCTGCTCATTTTGTGGCCCAGAAAGCAAACAGCAGACTTTCTGCAGGATCGCAGCTCTGAAACAAGAGAACTCGGAAGTAGCAGTATCACATATGTCTTGATTCTGCTGTGTCTCAAATGGGAAGGGGGCCAGATTGTTTCTCTAACAGAGTCTCCTCAACGTGGAAACACAAAACATAGGCAACAAGTGTCCTCTCCTAATGGACCGTCTCTCTTCATATGCCATAGGTGCCTTAAAAATATAGACCTGGCTGGTAGTGTTCAAATAATGTTTCTTGATTTCTGCAAAGCATCATAAAAACTTCAATTTTTAAATCATTCTGATGAATATTCCTTGAATGTCTACTACCACAAAGCACTGTATGGGACTTCCCTGGTGGTCTAGTGGCTAAGACTCCAAGCTCCTGACATAGGGAGCCCAAGTTCAATCCCTGGTCGGGGAACTAGATCCCACGTGCAGCAACTAAGACCCAGTGCAACCAAATAAGTATTAAAAACAAACAAACAAGAAAAACAAGGCACTGTAGTCTTTCCTAGTGTAGTCTGTAAGGTTATCCCAGTCAGATGAGCCTATAAGCAAACCATGATGGAAGCATCATCAAGCACCAGGACAAATTCTCCAGTAATATCCCCAAGGGGCTGCTGCAGTAGCAGACTGTGTGCTGGGAGGGACTTGGCACTTTCAGGGCTAATGACACTGGCGGATATGAGATAAGGATGGGCCAGCATCAAAGAATTAGAGAAAGTGGGGAGAACGACAGATGGCTCCTCCACTTTAACTCTCTCTCCAAACTAGTTATCATACATGGACAAAAAGAACAGAAAAAAAAAATAATAATAAAAGAGGGAGAGAAGCTAGTGAGAAAAAAGAAGGAACCAAAGAGACCAGGAAAGAAAGTATCAGTCATTCCCAGGAAAACAGCTGTCTCTGCAACATTGAGATCAGACCTTACTCAGGCCATCTGCTCTATAATGACCCTGTTACAAGGGATCTCCACTCCAGAGGAGGATTGCTTTCTCCAAGTTTCGGTATTTGTCCCTGAGGGGAGACTTTGGTTGTTGGTTTGAAAGGCACAGTCAAAGTTCACATTGGGTCCCCTCCGGCTATCCTGCATTGGCTTTGCCCACCCCACAGCTTGTTGTCTGCCTCAGTCTGTGAACTCCTCTTGCTCAGCAGTGGGCCCTCCGAGGGCTCTGCCCAGGGCTTTGAGAGAACACACACCTCTATGTGGTGACCTTGTTTTGACTGTGGTTCTGAAATGAGGTGTGATCTTCTCTGTTGGTGGCAGCACTCTTATTAAAGTATCTACCATAGAGGCCTTTGCACTGCTTTGCAACAGAAAATGAGGGAACATTTGGGCAGAAGGGTGCAAAAGTCTAATAAGCACCATCCCCTGATGGAGGAAAACCTTGCTGAAGCAGCTTCTTTGTAAGGGCTCTACTGTTCTTGTGGTTTTCCGTCTCTGGGCAAGACACTGTGCTGGCAAATGTCATGTTAGAGCACCCTAAGCCCACACATCTGTGTCATTATGACATGGAAGGGCCTGGGAGCTGGGAACTTATGAAAGCAATGGAAATGGGTGGTAGAAGATGCCTTCGTCCATGGAATGAGAACCATGCATTATTTAGTTAAAGCCAGGCATGATATTTTGAGCAAACTATAAGTCATCAGTGGGTTCCTTGTATGTACCTCCAATTTCCCATCACTAAAACCTGGTGAAATACAAAGATTGTATCCACGCTGTCCTTTTCCTGGAATGCCCAAATCCTACACTCTCTCCTGAATCTTCCACAAATTTCTTTTCTCACGACAGTCTGATACCTTTGCGTCAGGGCCTTCATTACTATTTGTTAAACATTCTAATTTCAGCGTTTGACATGCTGTGACCTACTTCTCTGAGTCAGGAGCTGCAGAGGGCCAGTTTCCCTTTCGCTGTATGTAGTTTGTCCTACAGCTTTCTCTCTTGGTCTGCCTGAATATTTCCCATATGGTCTGCTGCTTCTGGGTTTTGTTCTGTGATGATAGGGATATCTTCTGGATGATCTTATGACTAGGAAAGGTCCTACCACCGTACAGGAGCAAGAACAGCGGTCACGGCCTGGTATGTGAGTAGATGCCCTTCCTGGTCATAGGTACTCAGCAGAGCACTGCTGATTCTTGTCTGTCCTCTCACCTGTGAACTATATGAACTTTAGACAAAATGTAAAGGAAGCACAGAACTAAAGCATTTGGGTTGATCATTAAAAATCATTATGAGAAACTATTAGAAAATACAGCTCCATGTAGGGGCTGAGCATGAACGTGGAGCTTCAGAGAAAATTTAGAGGAGTAGCTGAGAACAACATTAATGCATGGTAAGTGTGAGCCTATCACTCTGGGTGGGTGGGATGTATTCCCAGAGTCCCGTTTTAGAGGAGAGTCAGGCTTTGGGATGGAGAGATGCCAAAAGAGAATGTTAGAAATCAGGTAGGTGAACGAGGGAAAGTCTCCAACCTTGACTGCACGTGTGTCCACAAACCGTTGTAACTATTAGTGGAGTGTGGGAAACAGTGTATTATCTATGAAAAATGTACTCGCAAATCCAAAAGATCTGTGCACCCCAAGTAGCATAAATGCAGGGATAGCCAAACCTTGGCATATCATAGTCACATTGCTGAAAACCAAGATAAACAGCAAATGTTAAAAGCATCCAGAATGAAAACACACACACACACATTAAAATGAAGGATGGCTTCTCAGAGAAACAGTGGTGCCCAGAATACAGAATGCAGTTTTAAAATGTTGAAAGGATAAAACTATCAGCCTAGAATTCTACAAAACTACCCTTCAGTATTAAAGTAGTATAAAAGACATTTCAGAAAGACAAAAACTGAGAGGATTCATCTTTATCAGATCAATAATATAAGAAGTAATTAAGGGAAAAAATGAAAAATAACAGAGTAAACACTTAGGGAAATACCAAGCAATCTTTTCCTTCTATAATGATGTAGATAGATAAATGATATTTCCTCCTAAAGTCAGGAACAAGACAGAGAGGTAGATAGGTAGAGCTATGTAGATACAGGTGTATATAGACATTCATGTAGATATATATTATATATAAAAGATTATTAACTGAAGCAAAAATAGTACTGTATTGTGGAGTTCATAGCATATTTAGAAGTCATATATAAGAAAACAACATCACAAAGGGTGGGAGGAATCTAAAGGAAATAAGCAGTTGGAAGATTCTTATAGTGATTAAAAGTATATTATTGAAGGTAAATTATGATAATTTAAGGATATATGCTACTAAAACAACTTCAGAAAATTACAGAAATATTACAAAGAGGTAGAATTTAAAGGTCAGTACAGGAGATTAAATGGAATATTTAAAAATAAGTAACTCATCTAAAGAAGGTAGAATAAAGAAACAAAAAGAGCTGGAAGAGAAAAAAAATAGCTTCAAAATACATGAAGCAAAACAGATAGAACATGGTATAAATGGCAGAAAAAGACAAATCTGAGATCATCATCAAATATTTTAATATCACTTCCTCAGGAGCTGATAAAAAAAAAAAACAGTAAAATTTTAAAAGTTTAAATAACATTATCAACCAACTTGACCTAATTGACATTTATTCTCAACAACAGCAGAATATACATTCATTTTAACTGCACACAGATCATTAACCATTTAGAGAGATGAAATATGCTGAGCCATAGAGCAGGACCCATTAAAATTAAAAGGAATGAAATCAAAGAATACTACATTTTATGACCTTAATGATATTAATACAGAGATCAGTAACAGTGAGATATTTGAAAAAAATACCAACTATTTGAAAGGTAAACAGTATATATCTAAATAGACTGTGATCAAAAGAGAAATCACAAAAGATATTAGAAAATATTTTGAACTGAATGATATTTTTCACTGTATTTGCTAATTATTTATTTATCAAGAGAAACTATTCCTTAGCCCAGATATCATAGTTCATAGTTTCATAGTTCAGGAACACATAGTTCAGGAATGCATACAAACATTTGTGCAATATAGGTAAAGAAGTGTTTAGAGGCAAATGTATAGCTTTAGATTTTTCAGGGAAGAAAAAGCAGGGTATGGAATATGATGTAAGCCTCTACATTAAGAAGCTAGAAAAAGAAGAACAAATTAAACCCAAAGTAGAAAAAAAGAAAAATAATGAAGTGAGAGTGGTAATTGATGAAATAGAAAACTGACAAACTATAAAGTCAGCAAGATTTTTTTTCCTTTTTTTAATGTTTTTTTTCCCCCTCAAAAGATTAATAAAACCTCAGACAAGACTGATTAACTAAAACAGAAAATGTTATTATCATCATTAGCAATGAAAAAAGGAAGCATCTCAACAGGTACTACAATCAAGCAAAAGATAGTTTGGAAATATTATGAACAACTTCGTGTTGATAAATTAAACTATTTAGATGAAAGAGAAACATAATTTGAAAAATATAACATACCAAAATAGATACTAAAATGAATAAACATTCCTATGTCAATTCAAATAGATGAATTTATTTTTTTTCCTTTATTTATTTATTTATTTTTTCAGTGGGTTTTGTCATACATTGATATGAATCAGCCATAGATTTACACGTATTCCCCATCCCGATCCCCCCTCTCACCTCCCTCTCCACCTGATTCCTCTGGGTCTTCCCAGTGCACCAGGCCCGAGCACTTGTCTCATGCATCCCACCTGGGCTGGTGATCTGTTTCACCATAGATAATATACATGCTGTTCTTTCGAAACATCCCACCCTCACCTTCTCCCACAGAGTTCAAAAGTCTGTTCTGTACTTCTGTGTCTCTTTTTCTGTTTTGCATATAGGGTTGTCGTTACCATCTTTCTAAATTCCATATATATGTGTTAGTATGCTGTAATGTTCTTTATCTTTCTGGCTTACTTCTGGCTTGCTTACAAATAGATGAATTTATTTTTAAAAATCCTTATACAAAGAAAACTTGGGACGCAGGTGATTTTTTTTTAAAAAAACTTTTAGCAATTTTATTCATTTTTCATAGTTTTACAGTATTAGTAAAAACAATGGTCATTATAAATAAATATAAAATGAAAGTTAACAGAAAAATAGCCCCAAGTCTTTCTTGACCCCCCACCAAAAGAACTAGCTAGTATATGGAAAATATCCTTTCACATGTTATCTTTAGGCATATGCTCACTTTGTGGTAGCGCATGGTTTAGTCGCTAAGTTGTGTCTGACTCTTGAGACCCCATGGACTGTAGCCTGCCAGGCTCCTCTGTCCCTGGGATTTCCCATGCAAGAATACTGGAGTGGGTTGCCATGTCCTTTTCCAATAGAGACCCAGGTGATTTTACTAGGGAAATACATCATGATTTAAGAAAGAAATAATACCAATTCAACAAACTGTTTCAAAAATAGAAGAGGATAATTTTTCCCAACTCATTTTATAAAGCAAGCATAATTCCAGTATCAAATACTGATAAGAAATAACAAAAGAAAACTACAGACAATACTCTTCATGAAGTAGATAAAAAATTCTTAGCAAACCATTAGAAAATTAATCCAGTTATAGACTTTAAAAGAAAATACATCATGACTAAGTGATGTTTTCAAGGAATGCAAGATTGATTTAAAATTGGAAAATTATTCAGTGAAATTAAAGAATAAAGGGAGAAAACTATATGATCATTTCAGTAGATGCATTTGCAAAAAGTTTTTGACAATTCATGAAAAAACTCTGAGAAAATTATGAATAGAAGGAACTTCCTCAAATTACTGAAATACTTCTCTGAAAATCTATAAACAATATAATAGTTAATGATATTTCCTCCTAAGATCAGGAACAAGTCAAAGACATCTACTTTCAATCATTTTTCTGGAGGTTCTAGCCTATGTTAGTAAGGCAAAGTAAAAAAAAATGAATAAAAGTGTACAGATAAAAGACACAAAGAAAGAAGTAAAATTGCCATTCTTTGCAGATGATATGATTGTTTATGTAGAAAATGCTATGGAGTAGAGAAAACAACTATGAGAACTAATGAGTGAATTTAGCAGGGTCAACATACAAAAATTAATTCTCTTTCTTCATACTAGCAATAAACATTTAGGAAACAAAAATTTTAAAAATAGCATTTGCAATAGTATCAAAAATATCAAATACTAAGAAAAATCTAATAAAAGATATATAATTCCAGTACAATAAAAACTATAAAATGATAAATTAAAGAATATCAAACAAAATGGTTATGAATTTGAAGTCCCAATGTTGTTAAGACATTCATTCTCCTCAGATATATTTATGGATTTGATATAATTCTTATTAAAATATCAGCAGGCTTTTTTAAAGAAATTGATAAGCTGAGTCTAAAACTGATATGGGAATGTCAAAATAATTTTTAAAAAGAATAAATTTAAAAGGCTTGTAATACTTTGTTTCAGGAATTCCCTGGTGGTCCAGTGGTTACGATTCCATCTTTTGACTGCAGAAGTCCCACTTTCAATCCCTAGTCAGGGAGCTAAGATACCACAAGCCGTGGGGCATGACCAAAACAAACAAACAAAAAAAACTAAATATAATACTAGATGAATCAAGACATTGTAGTATTGACATTAGAATAGGCAAATAGCAATAGAACAGAATCCAGAAATAGACACACACTCATAAAGAGTCAGTCAACTTTTGACTAAAAGTCAAAATTATTATCTTGATTACCTAATCAAGATAGTTCAATGAATAAAGGAAGATTTAACAAATGGTTCCAGAACAACTGGATAACCATATGAAAAACAAAAATAGATTTGACTTCTATCTTACCCTATACAATAATATCAGTTTGAAATGGATCATAGAACAAAATATAACCTAAAACAAGAAAAATTTCTAATAGAAAGTATGAAATGGTATATTTGCAATGTTGGGATAGGCAAAAAATATTTATAAAGACACAAAAAGCATTAACTATTAAAAATAATAACTGCTGCTGCTGCTGCTAAGTCGCTTCAGTTGTGTCCAACTCTGTGCGACCCCATAGACACCAGCCCACCAGGCTCCTGTCCCTGGGATTCTCCAGGCAAGGATACTGGAGTGGGTTGCCATTTCCTTCTAGCTTTCACCAAAATAAAAACGTTTTGCATTTCAAAACACATCATTAAGAAAATAAATAGGAAAACCAGTTACATATATTTGACCAAAGGTTTCTTTCCAGTATATGTAAAGAACTCCTCCAAATCAATAACAAGACTATAATATAATTTTTTAAGATGGACAAGAGACTGGAGCAATCACTCCACCAAAGAGTATGATAGTATGACCAACAAGCGCATGAAATAGTTCAACATCATTAGTCATCATGATATGCAAATTGCAACCACAATGAGATATTATTTTATACTTATTAAATGTCTAAAATTTAAAATATGACAATACCAAAAGTTGTTGGGGATGTGGAGAAACGAACTCTCAAACATTGCTGGTAGGAATGCAGAGTGGTAAAATCACTTTGGAGAACAGTTTATTAGTTTCTTATAAAATTAACCTCTACATATAACTTACAACTCAGAAAGCTCATACTCTATATTTCTCAAAAGAAATGAAAACATATATCTACAAAGAGATTTATACAAGAATATTCAAAGGAGCTTTATCCATAATAGCCCCAAACTAGAAATAGGCCAAATGTTGACCAACAGGAAAATAAAGAAACATATTGTGCTTCTTTATAATTGTGTACATTCAGAAATTGCAATAATAATCAGAAATAAAAGGGGAAAATGACTGATGATGCAACAATATCAATAAATCGTAAGACTTGCAGTTATGCTAAGTGAAAGAAGCTGATAAAACTGTGGAGACTTCCCTGGTGCTCCAGTGGCTAAGACGCCATGATCCCAAAGCAGGGGGCCCTGGTTCAGTCCTTGGTCAGGGAACTGGATCCTGAATGCCACAACTGAGAGTTCACGTGCCGCAAGGAAGATAGAAGACCCCGTGTGTCACAACTAAGACCCAGTGCAGCCAAACAAATAAATAATTTTTTTTAAAAGAAGCTAACCAAAGGTATGTACTGTATGACTCTATTTTTGTGAAGTGCGAAAATAGGTAAAATTCATCCATGGAGGAAAAAGTACATAAATAGCAGTTATCTCGTTCGGTGTATTCAATTGTCATTATATATTCAATGGTCAAAATTATTGAACAAAATTAACACTTTTTGGTGGATTACATGTAAATGACACCTCAATTTAAAAAAAAAAACAACTACATTTGGTGGGTATCAACTACATAAGTAAGTGCATAAAGTTTGTTCATCCAACAAACATTATCAATAACTTATTATGTGTTAAGCACCATGCTAACCTCTGGGAATAGCAAACTCAATTAGACATGATTCCAACACTGAAGAATGCATGGATTTAGGGGTGGGGAGTCAGACGATTTCAAAATGTTGGACCAGGTGCTTTAATACAGCCATCAACGAGGGCTGAATATGGAGGGGCACAGAGCAGTGAGCAAGATATTACAGAACAGGAGAGTGGGCTCTGTTTAACCATGGTGACTGAATCATGGCTTGAGAGAATAAGATGTTGCCTTGTATGTTTTGGCCTTTAGGACTTGAAGTGATAGCAGAAGTAAGGACTCAAAATAATAGTTCCCTAAACCCTGGGCACATACTCCTTTTCATAGTGGGAGATTGCAGAGACTTTTTCATCTCAAGGATTAACAGAAAGGGCCAAACCCCCTGAGTATGAGGTTCAGAGGCAAGCAGGACTCATGAGCCAGGGTCCCTGTGCCACGCTGCAGGGCAGTCCACAAAAAACCCCAGAGGATGTGGCTTGCTGGCCACACCCCTTGGGTCATGACAGCCCTGCCAAAGAATGCAGGGCCCCAACAAAGAATGTCCTTAAAGCCAATTAGGAGCCTTCCAGGAAAACCACAGCCGGCAATCTACCACTTGCAATGTGTGTGGGTGGGCTCCTTTTTCTCCCTCTCTGCCCTGGCATCCCTGAACTCCCACCAAATCCCAGGGCTGGTCAAAAGGAGGTGTGGGGCCAGTACAATTTGCTTGCTGATGGTGTGGGGGACAAAGCACCTGCTTGAACGTCTCTAAGGACAGCCCTGGGGAGCCTGCCTTCAGATCTCCTTGCAAAGCTGCAGCTCCTGAAGGACTGGAGGTGGGACTCCACAGATGGAGCACCCAGAGAGAGGTGCTGTGGGAAAGCTCCTCCATGCCCATTCCAACCACAGCTGAATTAGCTTTCTATTGCTGCTATGACAAATTACCTCAAACCTCGAGTTCTAAAGCAACACCAACTTGTTATCTTGCTGTTCTGGAAGTTTCAAATCTAAAGTGGACCCATAGGACTGCATTCCTTCTGGAGGTTCCAGGGGAAACCTTGTTTCCTTGCCTTTACAACTTTTAAAGACAGCCTACATTTTTTGGTTCATGGCCCCCTTCCGCCATCCTCAAAGCTAACCTCTTCAAATCTCTTTCTCTCTGTCCCTCTGCTTCTGTCATCACAACACCTTCTCTTTGACTTTGACTCCTTCTGCACACCTCTTATAAAGACCCATGAATTTGCCTTGGCAATCCAGGATAATCTCCCCATCTCAAAATCCTTAATTTGATCGCATCTGCAAAGCCTCTTTTGCCTTATAAGGTAACATTCACAGGCTCCAAGGATTAGGGTGTGACCATCTTAAGAAGGTCATCATTCAGCCTACTCTTGCAACTCTAAGGGCTTCCAAGCTGGCGCTAGTGGTTAAGAACCTACCTGTCAATGCAGGCGACGCCAGAGATGCAGGTTCAATCCCTGGGTTGGGAAGATCCCCTGGAGTAGGAAATGGCAACCTACTCCAGTATTCTTGCCTGGAACATCCCATGGACAGAGGAGCCTGGCGGGCTACAGTCCACAGGGTCACAAAAGAGTCAGATATGACTTTAGTGACTAGACAACAACAACAGAAAGCAAATAAAATGATCCATTTCTGGGACTTCCCTGGTGGTCCAGTGGTTAGGACTCCATGCTTCCACTGCAGGGTTCCATCCCTAGTTGAAGATCTAAGATCCCACATGCTGCACAACATAGCCAAAAAAAAAAAAAAATTACCCATTTCTCCCTGTAAATGAAACTTGCTTTTCCATAGCGTCTTGTTCCTTTTCTTGCATTGTCTTGCTTACTGTTTCTACTTTTCCCTGTTGTTCTCAACCTCAGCAGAGGATGCCTTTCCAAGCAGAACCATTCACCAACCTAAAATCTTCCCTTCATTTTTTGAAACTGTATCTCCAAATAACTCGTCACAAATTATTCAAGCATCCTGAAAGGTGAAGTCCAGAAATACCACAGCAAAGGAAACAAAAGTGGTAGCTGAAAGAATATAAATACAACACCGTGGTTTAAAAATAAAATAGAAATCAGCATCCCATAAAGCAAAAGTGAATGAAGAGTTACTTTAACAATATCAACCTGGACAGCACCCATCCCCAGTATTCTTCAGTGAGGTTTATTTTTAAATATTTTAACATGTGTATTAAATCAGAATCATTAAATTTTTAGAAGACAGAATCCCTTTCTCTGAGACAATCCTTAAATGGCAATAGCTGATCTGTTTGTGAGTCTGTCTCCATGATAGTTAATATCACTCTGATGAGCCTTTTGTTGAAGAATGAACTATGTTCCTGATTTTTATATGCCTCCAACATTGCCAGATCATGCGCTTTGGGGACTCTGGCTCACATGGTATCAATTTTTTTTTTTTTTATTACTGCCTTCTCAACAAATGGTTCCTTAGTATTTATTGGCACGCATGGCTGTGTTAAAATCTAGATCATAAATAAATGATGTCAAATGAAATTAGGCAAAGCAGAACAGGAGAGGCAGGAAGGTAATGAATCAAATGTTGGAGCCTTAACACCCAAGATGTTATCCTGATCAGGTGAGTATACCAACATCAGCCCTGCTGGGTACCTCCTGGTGTCTGACAGGTACCCCCTGCCCCCTGCCCAGCCTTGCCTTGTTGCTTGGGCCTCTCCCCCTCCACCTCCACAGCAAGGACCAGAGCAGGACTGCCATGGGTTTGTGTCAAAAATAGCAGAAACGTCTGGTTTTGTGATGTATCATCATCATTAAGAAATAGATTCTTCAGATTTTTATCTTAAATAATGCTTGAAATAGATTTAATCATCAGAGGATTGGGTGACAGGTGAACATTTTTAAGATTTTAGAAGGAATGTCTGTGTAGTTTCAGAATTATCAGAGGCTGTTCATCCTCATGCAATACTATCTATTTTCACTTAAATCTTTTCATACTGGTCTCCCTGTAACATGTTTGCATTCCCCCAATGTGTTCTTTCCCAGACTCTGATGCTGGAAAAGACTGAGGGCAGGAAGAGAAGGGGACGACAGAGAATGAGATGGTTGGATGGCATCACCAGCTCAATGGACATGAGGCTGAGCAAACTCCGGGAGACAGCGAAGGACAGGGAAGCCTGGTGTGCTGCAATTCATGGGGTTGCATAGAGTTGGACATGTCTGAGTGACTGAATAACAATGTGTTCTACTCTGAAGTCAGAATTATTGTTTCAAAATGCAAATGTGAGGCCTTCCCTGGTGCTTCAGTGACTAAGATTCTGTGCTCCAAAAGCAGGAGGCCTGAGTTTGATCTCTGATTGGGGGAACTAGATCCCACATACTGCAGCTAAGAGTTCACATGCCACAACTAAAGATCCCATTCACCTCAGAAATGGAAGTTCTTGTGTGTTGCAAATAAGACCTGATGCAACCAAATAAATAAATAAAACAAATATTTTTAAAAATGTAAATCTGGCCAGACCATCCCTTCCACCCCATGTCTCTCTCTCACACACACACACACGTGCGCGCACACACTGTTCACCTAGTTATCTCCACCTCCTCTTCATCTCTCTGACCTCAGTTTATATCAACACTTCCTCCAAGAAGCCTTCTATGATCCCCTAAACTGGGTCAGAATTCCAGACACACGCTCACATTGCCGGATGGTCCATAGTGTCTGGCATAGAGGAGGCATGTGAGAAATATTTTTGCGCTAGTAAGTTAGCAAACAAACTTCTTCATTGATTTCAGTTTATCACGAGCAAGTCAGACAGAGGGCTGTGGTTTTGAGCCCTGTGAGTGAGTGGGGGAAAGGTGGAAGAGTGATGATTTCCCTGAGGTGGCTGTGAAAGAATGTTAGAGGAATTCAAAGGTAGATTTGGATTGGTACAGAGGTTATCTGAGGTGAAAGTCACTCCCTGAACTTGGAATGACCCAAGAAAACATTGAAAGGGGGAGGTGGGGGTGGGGGAAGGTGTCTTTGGCTGTTATCAGCTTAAGAGTTTGCTTAGAAAAAGCAAAGCAATCAAGGGAAGGGAAGGGGAAGCAGAAGCAACTGACATTTGATAAGTTTTTTCATGTAATTCAATCTTGCTCCCAAAGGTTCTAAAGAACACTTACAAAGATGCATGCAATACAGTTAATAAAGTGTAACTCAAATAAATGATAAAAAGGAGGAAAACAATTTTTATATATGAGATTTCCAAAGAATCTCTGCAGCAAAGTTATAAAGCCATAACCACTTCAGTCATTACCTTAATTTGGAAATATGGAAAATATTTCATTGACTTCTAAAAAAGCTTCTGGCAAAGAGTGTGGAAGGCCATATTCACAGATACCATTTATGTGAATATTGCAAGTGTGTTTAAATGTGTTTTAAAAGTATGGAAATGATGTGGAAGGAACACATCCAATATAACTGTGGATACTTCTGGCAAGAGAGAGATGGCATGAAAATTGGGATGTGGAAAGATTTTAATTTTTAATTTTTGCCTTATATATGACCTAACTTTGTGCAATTAGCTTACACCCAGGAGTGGCATTTGTAATTTGAAATAATGATGATGATGATGATAAAGGCTCTACAAAGAATATGATATTATTTAACACTAGAATTTGAGAAATATTCCATTATATATGTACCTAGTCATTCACTGAGATCAATTAACAACAACATTCAAGGACTTCCCTGGGGGTTCAGTGGCTAAAACTCTGACCTCCCAATGCAGGAGGCTTGGGTTCAACCCGTCGTCAGGGAACTAGATCCCACGTGCTGCAACTAAAGATCCTGCCTGCTACGACTAAGACCTGGTTTAAAAACAACAACATTCACAGCCCTGCTCCTTGTTCAGAATGTTTACATCTATTATTGTAGGGCAACTTCCCAATAGTCCTCTGAAGCAGGCAGGGCCAGGCAAGGTGGACCCATGTTATCATCCCCACTTTAAAAAATGAAGCAGAGGGCAGGAGAAGAAGAAGACAACCAGTTCTGGCCATGAGATGGAAAGAAGCAGAGTTTGCAAAGGAACCCAGGCCTTCCGACTCTTTTCTTTTGTCCTTGGTTCACAGGGTGACTAGAAGTCTTAGCATTTCCAAGCTGAAATAAAGAAAAATCTTTTGACTGCTGCATTTGATGGCTCATAAAACTGTTTCATTGTAAATACTGTCCTATAACTTCTGAATTATGCTACATAAATGGTTTGAGCATTTCTCATTATTGCAGAAGAGGAAGATTTACTGCTTTCATTTAAAGTCTGAGCACTCTCTAAAGAAAAGTTGCAGTAGCCAAATGTCTTTATTACACTATTACCCTCAGAGCTCATGTCTCGGAAAAGCTTACTGGGTGCAGACAACCGTGTTCAGAGGAGGGCGTTTCTTGATTCAGAGACTTAAGGTGACAAAGCATATAGTTGCCTTACTGATGATAACCCAAATAAATCATATTTCAGCTTAGTTGCCTCCTTAGTAGTCTCTGACAGCTATGTTTACCTTCAAGATAGACACGTGCCTAGCTGGCAGCATTTCATGTATTTCCTGGTGCCTTAGTCAGTCAAGACACTGAACACAGCCTTTCTCCTCCCTGGGGTAGCTTGCCTACAGAAGGACTGCAACCATTGCCCCATTCCTGTACATGCACATCACCACATCCACATAGGGCTGGGATCTATTTTCCATCCCTGTGAGCTGGGCTGGACTGTGACTTGCTTTGATCAATAGAATGTGACAGAAGTGACACCTTGCCAGTTCCAAGCTTAGTCCTCAGGAGTTGGCAGTTCTATCTTTGCCCTCTTGGGTCCAGCCACTATTTAAGACTAGTATTGAATGATCGAGGCCCCATCGAGAGAGGCCCTGGAGGATGACAGGCCATCTTGGGTGGAGCTCTCACTGAGTGCAGCCTTGTCAGTGGCCCCAACCAACATCATATGTAGCAGAAGGACCACCTGACTGAGCCCAGTCAACCCACAAGATAAAGAGAAACATCCACTTATTGTTGTTTTAATATGAGTGTTGAGGTCATTTGTTACTCAGCAATAGAGAATTAAAACATGAAACATTCTCTCTTTTCACTCCCCTGCCTTCCCCTGACCAACTTAGTACATCCCTGACCATCTCTTAAGGCTCCTTTTCTCTAGCATCATTTCTATCTGAGGAAAAAGGAGCATTCTTCTCATGTCCTCACTCTGAGCTGGGCACTGTGTGAGCCTTTGGCAACAGGGAAATGTCTAAGCATAGGCCCCTCTTCATGTGACCCTTACATCAGTGGTGGAGATGTGTGGGAAAAAAAAATAATAATAACCTTCTAACTCACACCTGCCCCTCCCAGCCTGTGACCCCACAATTTCCTCAGGGTTAACTCTTGAGTCTCCAAGCCTCATACAAGTGGGCAGTACAGAGAGTAGCCAAGCCAACTATTTTAAGCTCATTAAAAAATGTTACAGTTTCTCTCTATTAGACAATTATAAGGGTATCTGTTATTAGGAAACTAATATACAAAAATTAAATTTTACAAAACAAATAAAGGGATAATTATTCACTTCATAAAATTTGACCTTTCATTTATAGATAAATTCCTTTAAATCACCTGTTGCCTAATTTATAAGACACTGGGTGGTACAGGGGAAGCATTTTCAACTGGAAAATAGGAAACCTGAACACAAACACTAATTCCATTCCTAAGTGATTATATTTAGGTAAATCACTTAACTTTTCTATCTCTTAAAAATATCAAGAATTTTGACTCAATGATCTCTAAAATGCTTTCTAGTCCAGAAGTCTCTGATTATGAGGAGGCTTAAAGAAATGGGGCTTACCTGTAACTCAGATGGTAAAGTATCTGCCTGTAATGCAGCAGACCCAGGTTTGATCCCTGGGTTGGCAAGATTCCCTGGAGAAGGAAATGGCTACCCACTCCAATATTCTTGCCTGGAGAATTCCATGGACAGTTGAGTCTGGCCAGCTATAGTCCATGGGGTCGCAAAGAGTCAGACACAATTGAGCTGCTAAAACACACACAAACACACACACACACGTTTAAAGAAATGGGAGTGAGAGAGACAGAAAGTATTATCATAAAATATTAGGCTCCATGGACAAATTGAAGCTAAACTGCAGTATAAAGCATCCCTGGGATGAAACCGAAGCCAGGGAAAAGCAGAACAATATCTTTTGAGGCCATTCCCCCTGATTCACTCCTTCACTCCGAAAAGAGGCAGAGACAGAAAATGAGGATTTGAAGAGCAGTCTTGAGACAGAGAGAGGAGGGAAGCTGGCTCCAAGCAGCAGAAGACCTAGAAGCAGGCAGAACTGCCTGCCACTAAGCTTATCATCATATAGGACTTCTTAACCACTGGGTTAAGATTCTGAGCTTCCAATGTGGGAACCATGGGCTCAATCCCTAATCAGGGAACTAAGATCCTCCATGTTCTGTGGCAGCACCAAAAAAATTGGTTTCAAAATTAATGCTAGATGAATCAAGACGTTGTAGTGTTGACATGAGAGTAGACAAATACTTGGTTGTCTCTTACACACTAAACTTCGATCAGTGTCAGTGTCATCTTACCCAGAAACTGTTTCTTAAGTGGTCACGCCAAACTCAGTAACCACACCACCACCACCACCCCCACACTCTCCCAGCCTCATCTGCTTCGTTTGTATTAACTATATGTGTATGTTTGCATCTTTCTTCAGTAAATACTTTCCTGGAAGTCAGAGATTGAAGTTTTCACTTTTTTTTTTTTTACATTTCCTTCTGTGAATCTAGCAAAGTGACAGGAACATATTAGGTGCTGAATAAATATTTGATGCACCAAAATAACTTCCACTAAAAATGAATTTGCCAAGTCCCAGTGGCCTTCATGCCTGTAGGCCTTCATTTGTTCAACAACAGAACATCTACTAAATATTTATATCCTATTTATCTAGCATCCTTGACCTCTCTGCTATTTAGATATGCTGAAACTTCTTGAAATGCCTCAAATTCAGTTTCACTCAGAAGCATTGTCTCATGTGAACCACAGTGTCTGGTGCAAAATAACTGGTAGAGGTGATCTGATAAGAAGCAAAAGTATGATAGCCCAGGTTCCCATGAATTTACAATCTGATCTTACTAAACACATCTGCAATATTTGACAATATATAATTTTAAAAAACCTTTCAACAAATGCAAATTACTAAAACATAAACTAAATAACTACATGTCTAGAGAACTTGGAGAGAAAAAATATTAGAACTAGGTGAATTTAATGTAAACCAGCTGTAGAAAGTAAGGTTTGTCTTTAATATAAAGACTTGGTAAACATGAATGGCTTAAAAAATACTATTTCAGATTAAATGAATCATATGAGCAAAAACAAGAAGATAAAAGACCTATTGAGAAAACAACAACCCAATTTCCTTGATGGATCAGAACTAGGATACGGGAATTGATGCTCAGCATGCTAGTCCTGCAGAAAATAAGTCTATGAAGTTGAAATCAATCTTTAGAGCCAACTGTGCAGAAAATCTCCAAATCAATTCCTTCCTCCCTTCTTTCCCTGGGGTGAGGGTGGAAATTGCTATTTCTCCTATTATGAAGCAAAGACTATTCCCCTATCCCTTGAAATCCAGAATAGTCTTGTCACCTGCTTTGACCAACAGAATCTGATGAAAGTGACACTGGGCTACTTCCACCAGAAGTCTGGAAGCTTCTGTTTTGTTTTGTCTTTTTTCTCCCTTCTCAGAACCGTGTCATAAAGAAAATCAGTCTTCATTATTGAATGAAGGAAGTTCACGTGGAGAGAGATCTGGAAAACAAAACACCACCTTGGAAGGATTGTCCAACCTCCAGATGAATGAAGTTGCTAAGTGACCTCAGCTACACCAGGTAGATCAGAAGAACCACCAGCAAGCATAGGCTATCAACAGAGTTGTGAGAAATAAATTGCTGTTGTGCTAAGCAACTAAGTTTTGGGCTTATTGTTATGCAGCAATAAATAACTGAAACATCAGCCCATTTCTTTCATTTCCTCATATCCACCCAACTTCAGACACCCTGTGTCCTCTGGCTATCTAATAATCATCATAATCATAATCCAATCTGACCTTCGTAACTTACTATTATGCCAGACACCACAGTAAGTATTTTACAGGAATGTGCTTATTCACAGAAAACCCTAAGGGATGGTATAGTGGGTTGAATGGTGCCCCCTCACAAATATATGTGAATGGTGCCCCCCCCCCAAAATATATCTGAAAACTGTGAATGTGACCTTATTTGGAAAAAGGATCTTCACAGACATAATTAAATGAAGGATTGCAAGATGAGATTTTATCCAGGATTATCTGGGTGGTCCCTTTATCCAACGAACAGACAGAAGAAAGGACAGAAGCAAAGAGAAAGTCATGGGAAGACCAAGGCAGAGAGGTTGGAATGTGCAATCACAAGTCAAAGAATGCTATCGGCCACCAGATGCTGTAAGTAAATGTGGAATCTCTTCGAGAGCCTCTGGAGAAAGCATAGCCTTGCTGACACCTTGATTTCAGACCTCTGATCTTCACAACTGTGAGAGAACACTTTTTTGTTGTTTTAAGCCAAGGTTGTGGTAATTTGTTACAGCAGTTATAGAAAATTAAAACAGATGGATTCTCTTTTTATCCCCATTTTATGGATGAGGAGATTAAGCTACTTAATGAGAAGATTAAAGGATTTGCCCAACATCACATGGTAATAGGCAGAAGGGTCAGGCTTGAATGTAGGCAATCTGCAGGTCTCCTTCACACGAGTTACCTTGGACCAGTCCTATCTCCTTGCACTCTGTACCTATCTTTCCAGCCTCCTTCTGTCAAAAATGCCCTGCTTGCAGCAAAGTGTCAGGAGAAGGTCCAATATTTAATTCATATAATATCTTATTAATTCTCAATGCCAGTTTTGTGTTTGAATCCTTCAGGGACATGATAGTAATTATATTTTATTGAAAGAAAGAACAGAGTCCACTGGAGTGCAATAAAATAGTGAACCTTTAAGTTTCAACTGCAGGCAGATGGTGGAGACATTTGGCAACCAAAAAATTTACCTTTGTGTCTGTTAATTTAATATGTAATAGTAGGTAAGATATGGGAGAAATTTAGAATCCACAAAACTATAAGTTTTTAAAGGGCAATATCCCGATTTAATATACAGGTATTTCTGCTGTAATCCAACAAATACATAGCTGAAAAACCTGAGGTCTACCAAAATTATGCCCAGAAACCTAACGTGATTACAGGAATAGCTAGGGAACTTGTGATCCAAGGAATGACATAGAAGTGAGTTCCCTAGGTTTTCTGTTTACTTCATATATCACAGACGTGGAGATGAAGAAGCCAGTAGTCCCAGAAATGCCAGTGAGTGCATACAAAAAAAAACCCTCAAACAAAAGCCTACTCTTTTGAGCCAAAGGACCAGGAAAGGAAAAACCTCAAAAGAGAGAAATTAAAAATGCAATACTACTTACAGTTGTTCAAAAGAGTGAAACACTTTGGTATATAAATATAACAAAACATGCATAGCGTTTGTATGCTGAAAACTACTAAATGAAAAGAATCAAACAAGATCTGAATAAATGGAAAAATATATTCTGTTCATGAATTGGAAGTCTCCATTCAGTACAGATGTCAATTCTTCCCAGGCTGATATACAGGTTTCACACAGTTTCTATCAAAATTCCAGCAAGATTTTTGGAGATATACTTAAGATTATTCTAAAATTTATGTTCAAAGTTAAAGCAATCAGAGTAGCTAAAACATTCTTGAAAAAGAAAAAATAGGAGGAATCAGTCTAATCTCAAGCTAAGTAATCATAGCCACAGTAAACAAGACTATGTGGTGTTGCTAAAGGGACAGACACAGAGATCAATGGAACCCAGTGGAGAACTCAGAAACAGACATGCACAAATATGCCCAACTGATTTTTGAAAGTGTGAAAAAAAAGTTAATGGAGGAAGGAAAGTCTTTTCAACAAATGGTGCTGGAACACTTAGCAAAAAAATGAAACTTTATACATTGGCAAAAAAATGAAACTATGACATAAACTTCACACCTTATACAAAAATTAACTCAAGATGGATCACAGGCCTAAATACAAATGTAAAACTATAAAACTTCTATTTAAAAAAACATAGAAAATCTCCAGGATCTAGGGACAGGAAAACAGTATCATACATGACTCCAAAATGCAATCCCCAAAACAAGAAATTGAATAATTGAGCTTCGTCAAAATTTAAAATATTCTCTTTACAAAACACTGTTGAGAGATGAAAAAACTACAAAACTACAGATCAGGAGAAAAAAAATCCAATTAAAAAACGGGCAAAAGATGTGAAAAGTATTTTCACTGAAGACATTCAAATGGCAAATAAGCAGATTAAAAGATATTCAATATCATCAGACATTCAATTCAGTTCAGTTGCTCAGTCGTGTCCAACTCTTTGCAACCCCATGGACTGCAACACACCAGGCCTCCCTGTCCATCACCAACTCCCGGAGTTTACTCAAACCCATGTCCCTCGAGTCGGTGATGCAATACAACCATCTCATCCTCTGTCATCCCCTTCTCCTCCTGCCCTCAATCTTTCCCAGCATCAGGGTCTTTTCAAATGAGTCAGTTTTTTGCATCAGGTGGCCAAAGTACTGGAGTTTCAGCTTCAACATCAGTCCTTCCAATGAACACCCAGGACTGATCTCCTTTAGGATGGACTGGTTGGATCTCCTTGCAGCCCAAGGGACTCTCAAGAGTCTTCTCAGACACCACGGTTCAAAGCATCAATTCTTTGGTGCTCAGCTTCCTTCGCAGTCCAACTCTCACATCCATACATGACCACTGGAAAACCCATAGCTTTAACTAGACGGACCTTTGTTGGCAAAGTAATGTCTCTGCTTTTTAATATGCTATCTAGGTTGGTCATAACTTTCCTTCCAAGGAGTAAACATTTTTTAACTTCATGGCTGCAGTCACCATCTGCAGTGATTTTGGAGCTCCCAAAAATAAAGTCTGCCACTGTTTCCCCATCTATTTGCCATGAAATGATGGGACCAGATGCTATGATCTTAGTTTTTTGAATGTTGAGTTTTAAGCCAGCTTTTTCACTCTCCTCTTTCACTTTCATTAAGAGGCTCTTTAGTTTTTTCCACTGTCTGTCATAAGGGTGGTGTCACCTGCATATCTGAGATTATTGATATTTCTCCCAGCAATCTTGATTCCAGCTTGTGTTTCATCCAGCATTAGACATTAGGGAAATTCAAATTAAAACAATAATGAGATATCAATGGACACCTATCAGAATAACTAAAATTAAAAAAATATTACAACATCAAATGTCAGCAAGGATGCAGAAAAACTAGATCACTGATGGGAATATAAAATGGGACAACCACTTCAGAAAACAATTTAACAGTTAAAAAAAAAAAGTCATGCAACTCTCATACAAGCCAGTAATTGCAATCCTAAACACTTATCCCAGAGAAATTGAGCTATTTTCACACAAAATCCTGTACACAAATGTCTATAACAGTTTCATTCATAATAGTTAAAAAGTGGAAGCAACCCAGATGCCTTTCAACCGACTGGTTAAGCAAACTGTGGTATATCCATACCATGGAATACTACTCAGGAATTAAAGGAATGAACTAGTATCTCACACACACAACTTGGATAAATATCCAGAAAATTATGCTGTGTGAAAAAAGCTAATCCCAAAAGACTGCATACTATATGCATCCATCTTAACATTCTTGTAGTGACAGAATTACAGAAATAAGTAACAGATTAGTGTTCACAGGGATTAAGGGAGTGGGGGAATGAAGTAGGTGTGGCTATAAAAGGGGCCCATGAGGGATCCTTGTGGTGATGGAAAAGCTCTGTATATTCATTCTATCAGCATCAAGATTCCAGCTGAGACAGTGTGTTACAGTTTTTGTAGGCTATTACCACTGGGGGTAACTAGGAAAATGGCACAAGGCATCTATTATTTACACAATTGCATGTTAAAAAAAATACACAAGGATCAAGAACTCTTCCAATATTAAATCCTTCCAAGAAAAACCCTTCCAAGTCAGAGCACGCAGCCAAATATGGGAAGAGCAAACACGCAGTGACTGGGCACTGTGCACCATACTGGCTTGTTGCATTCAGCTCTTACTGTGTCCTTTGTGCTGGAAGTGTTCAGTACTAAAATTTAGTGGCACAAAATATGAGTAAATGTTATTATTTAGTGGCACAAAATGTTAATGTCATATAAACTAACATGACTTCCGTGTTATTCTGATATCATTCTTCTACTTACCACTCATGTATCAGCTAATTTGAGTTACAGAAATATGTTCTTTATTTCCAAGCAACTATGCTGGCATCAAGTAGGTAAACAATATGGGGGGGGGGGGGGGCGGGTAGCGTGGAATCCGAATGAATGAATACAGGAACTGAAGCCAGAGGTATGTGGATAAAATTGGAAAATCATGTTTGAAGAAGATTCAGCTAGTGGCTTACTGTAAGCTGTAAAACATAAAGCAGAGACAGAAAACATAAAAGCAATCAAGGTTTTTGTTAAAGTCTAATTAGGGATATCAAAGGCCTGAATAGGAGTAAAACTGTAGGACTTTACATGAAAAGGAACCAGGAAAGTTAATGAGGGATTGGATGTAAAAAAGGCTCTAAATTGGAACTTCCCTGGTGGCCCAGTGACTAAGACTCTGTGCTCCCACTGCAGGGGGCCTGGGTTTGATCCCCGGTCAGGGAACTAGATCCCACATTCTGCAACTAAGACTGGGTGCAGCCAAATAAACAAATATTAAAGAAAAACAGGCCCTAAGTTTTATTTAGGACACCAGGAAAATCCAAACAGTACTCTTGACAGTAATGAAAAAAACTTTGAAAGGTGACAACTAGAAGAGAATTATCTGAGTTTATTTAATAAGCTAAATACAATGTATAAAGATATTCAAATAACATTGTCCTACAGACAAATAGAGATGTGGGGTTAAAGAAGGGGCATGAGATAAAAGCCACTTAAACAGTGGTATTAGTTGGTGCTAGAGATGAGGAAAAGCTCCCAAAGCAATGATTCATCCATCATCCTAGATATGGGGTGTGTAGGACTGGATTAGGGTCCAGTTCCCCTCCCCAACAAGAAGAGAAGGTTTTGATAGA
Source organism: Cervus elaphus (assembly GCF_910594005.1). NCBI lineage: Eukaryota > Metazoa > Chordata > Mammalia > Artiodactyla > Cervidae > Cervus > Cervus elaphus. Next base: position 83,257,885 of record NC_057825.1, read on the forward strand.
GTTGAACTCATATGTGAAGATAAAATTACTTCTTCATTTTTTAAGGTTAGAGGAATAGATAGAGCAAAATGCAACAGAAATTTAAAACATTTCAAATGCAATGCAATTGATGCCAAATTCCCCAACTTTCCCCTCACCAAGTCTCCTGCCTAATTATATGATACAGTTGGAAGCATTGCCAAAGACTTGTTCTAATTTTGCAGTGACAACACTATCTCAGGCTCTGCTTCCTCTCCTCACATCCAAAGTGGTTAACTCTTATTTTTGCAGCTATCCCCTCTCAAAAATAGATCCTTTGAGACCACTACAGCTACTGAAAGATTCCTCATCTAAGTGTAACACCTACTATGGCAAGTCCATCCACACATTCTCTAGATAATTAGTTTCATGGAATTCTGCTTTTGCTGGAACATTCTGCCAATAACTCTAACTTGCCTAGTAAAGAAATAAAGAACAGGTGTTTGTCTTGCCAACACTCTCACCACAAGATTATTTTAACAATTAATAGAAAGCAAAATACAATGGTAGTATCCATATTTTTCTACTTCATCATAGTAACTGATGAGCTGGAAAGATTTCCCAACTGGGCTTCCCTTTGGCTTCTATAGGATTCCTCTGATGGACTCCTCCTGGTTCCCACCCTCTCCTTTCACCCTCAGTCCTTTTAGGATACAGGTATAGCATTTCTGAGAAAGCGACACATGACGGCTCAGATGCTAAAGAATCTGCCTGCAATGTAGGAGACCCGGGTTCAATCCCTCGGTTGGGAAGATCCCCTGGAGAAGGAAAAGGCAACCCACTTCAGTATTCTTGCCTGGGAAATGCCATGGATAGCAGAGGAGCATGGTGGGCTACAGTCCATGGGGTCACAAAGAGTTGGACACCATTGAGTGGCTGACATATGCATATATACATATGTACTCAACTACCTCCAATCCTGAGAAATCTGCTCTTCCAACACCTTAATGGAGGGGCAGGTAGAAAGCCTCCTTTCTTTAATTTGTGTAACCTCAGTGGACACTTCTGTTACACATCACTCCAATTCTCATCTGCTTTTGAAGTGGTCCAGCACTATGGCTTGCCTCTCCTAGATCCACCTCTGGCTACTCACTGCCAGTTCTCCACTTAGATTCCCAGGGGCTCTGTCCCCTCCTAGAGGGGATGCTGGACACTGACCTCAACAGAAGGTTACACTCCCCTCTTCTGTCACATCTTTAACCCATTCCATCAACAGCATAAGCTTTGTACTTGACCGAGGGTTGGGAGATGGAGACGATAATAATTTTAATACTAAAAATAACCCTACAACTGATTCATTTTGCTGTGAACAAAAACTAACACAACATTGTAAATCAACTATAGTCTAATAAAAAATTTTTTAAAAGACCCTAAACATCACTGTTCCTGGAGTATATGAAAAAAGTAAAGATCAAGTTAAATTCTTCACATAAATCCTCTCACTGGGTCAACTGGTTCCCAGCCTTGCTCCCCTGTCCATCCTCAGCAACAGGAAAAGAACATTCTTAAATCCACCATGTTGCAAATTTTTCCCTCCCTCTAGGAGACTTTATCCCTCTATTTAAGGAGGTTAATCTTATTCTAAAATATGATCCTCCACTTCCAATTAGGGAAACCCATAGCTCAAGTAAGATCTCTCCACAAAGGCTGAGTTGTTCAATTTGGAACAACACTTTGGACTTTCAGCCAAACAATATACACGCTCATCCTTCCCAGAACAAGTGTAATCAAAATTCTTTTTAAAGAAAAGAAACACTTCCCTCAAGGCAACAAGATCTGCAGAGCTTGCCCCAGGTCACTAAGGAGGTAGCATTTTCATGCTATTAACAAATATATGAATCCCCCTTTCTCAGTCTCCTGTTCCCAGACCTTATCTAGGCTTTTCACTTTGTAAACCAACCAATCACCCAACCAAGGAGACCATGACAGCACCTTTGAGAACAGTGCCATCAACTTAGTTGCTACTCTGTAGCTCTCTTTGTTGTTGTTTAGTTGCTGAGTCATGTCTGACTCTTTGTGACCTCATGGACTGTAGCTTACTAGTTCCTTCTGTCTGTTTCCAGGCAAGAATACTGGAGTGGGTTGCTATGTTCTCCAGAGGATCTTCCTGACTCAGGGATTGAACCCTCTTCTCCTGCATTGGCAGGCGGATTCCTTACCACTGCCCACCAGGGAAGCCCCATAGCTTTCCTTACCTTGGATCAAATCCTATCCTAGCCAAGATTTCCTCCCATTCTAGGACAGTGTTCCTTGGTATTCTTGAGGGATTGGTTCCAGGATCCCCTGAGGAGACCAAGCTCCACAGATGCCGAAGTCCTTTATATAAAATGATATAGTATTTGCATATAAGATACATCTTCCTGTATACATCAGATCATCTCTAGATTACTTGTGATACCTAATACAATGTAAATGTTATATCAATAGATGCCAGGGCAGCAAACGAACATTGCTTTTTGGAGCTGAAATTTTTTCTAAAGTAATTTTGATCCATGGTTAGTTGACTCTGTGGCAGAAGAACAGATGTGGAGAGTCAGCTGAACTGAAATAGGGCAAAGACTATCATGGAGATGAATATTCCACAAAGCCACCTATTTTTTTCTCTGCAGGATTGCTTTTTTCCTTATTTTACTGGGATGTTCCTTATTTTACTAGGATGGAGTAAATTTACCTTTCCTGCAAAGATCTTTCTCATCAGTCCTCAAATCTCCTGTCCTCCCTGGGTTGTACCTTGTCCCTCATCAGTGAGAATTTGTGAGAATCTGTTAGTCTACTGGTTACTCCTAGTTACAGTGAAGTTACTTGTGGGATACCCAGGTTTGATCCCTGGATAGAGAAAATCCCCTGGAGAAGGGAATGGCAACCATTCCAGTATTCTTGCTGGAGAATTCCATGGACAGAGGATCCTGGCCAGCTACAGTCCATGGGATCACAAAGTGACTTTCACTTTCACACAAGCTTTTATTAGTATAGGTTTTTCTTTAGTGTGTGTTATTCACTCAGTCAGGGGATCTTTCCAACCCAGGGATTGAACCCCAGTCTCCTGCATTGCAGGTGGATTCTTTACCATCTGAGCCACCAGGGAAGCCCGTAGCTTTTCTTTATTACATTTCTCTAAAATTGAAGTGATTCCATCAAAAGCCATTCGAAATCTTCTGCCAAAGTCATCTTCTGTTTCTCACATTATAAATCCTTAACCTTCTAAATCCACATTCTCTAAATCCCTTTATTAGTTCCCATTTCCTTGTCAGATTTTTACTTCTCATCCTCAGATAACTGATTTCTTCCACCCCCTCTGCTCACATCATTTTTTGTTCCTGGGATTTTTCTTTTCCTGCCCTTTTTGTACTCCACATCTGCACATTTTTTCAAGCCACCTGACCTCTCACGAGAATACCTTCTCACTTCTCATCTGACAAATCAGCTCTCTCAGCTATTAAATTATGGGAAATTTTCCAACAACTCCTACATACTCTAGAACCTATAGTGACAGATTCACTACTGCTGTCAGGAGACAGTTCTCAGGGCTCAAAATAAACACTCCTTAATTGATCAAGAACTTAATGATTATGTTGCAGTGGCATAATATATGTATTATTTCAGCCACCTGATAAACTAGAAATGTACTCCAATGACATTGTTAATTAAACAGCCTTGTGAGATAACCCAAGAATCTAACCACCATTTATAACATTACTTGTTTGTGAAAATGAGGCCTCAATTCTAAATAACCACAAATGAACTTTTGAAACATGAATGTTCCACACCTGGCATTGGTAGACATTGCGTAGTTTGCCATCCACGTGCAAGCTTCATCTAATGCAGGAAGCCACAGCTTTTCTGTTTCAAGGACCCAGAAGAAATGCATTGCTGCACACAGGAGGAAGCCCATTTGTTGATGACAATAACAGTAAAACAATTATTTCTGTACATTTTTACCTTTTAGTCACATCTAATTTTTTAAAACCATCCTTAAGATTTTTAGAGCCAAAAGCACAGATCTGAGCAAAGAGCCAACTATTTGGAGACAAGGAACCTAGATCAAGGGCTGACTCTCCTGTGTACTAGATACCTAACTGGCCAAGTCACTTAATCCTTCTGAGCCTAGTTTCCTTAAGAGTAAAGCAACAGAAGTAACAACACTATTTTCCCTATCAAATGTCATGGCTCTTCAGTAAGGCATGGCATCGGGACTAGTTGTGAGCAGGGGTGGAACTGCTGGGACAAGTAGGGGCTAGGGTGACCACAGAAATTTAAACAAACAAGTAGGGCATAGCAACCAAGGGAATGAAGCAATGCCCAAACATAAGGTAGGCAAACACCAGGTTAGAAGGCAGAAGTAGCAGGATGTCCTCACTTATGGTCAAAATCTGGTGAACAAGACTGAGTGGGTGGTACTCACCATCCTAGGATTCCATTGAGGTCTTTATCAAAGCCAGTTTCACTCCCTTAGGAAGAGAATGAAGCAAGCATTTAAAATTATAGGGAGATAGAATGTGAATCCAAGGGAAGCCCAGTTCTATGCAATGAGCAGGGCAACAGACACTTGGAAACAGGTGACAAACTATGATGGTATTGTAGAGTGACTTCATCAGAACCCAAGACAAAGGATCCTGGTGGTCATGCCTGAGACGCCATGCTCGGCAGCAAAAGAATCTTTGAGCATGACACCAAAGCTCACACATTATCAGGGAGAGAAAAAATTTTTTTTTCCATTTCAAGTCGCTCAGTCGTGTCTGACTCTTTGTGACCCCATGGACTATATAGTCCATGGAATTCTCTAGGCCAGAATACTGGAGTGGGTAACATTTCCCTTCTCCAGGAGATCTTTCCAACCCAGGAATTGAACCTAGGTCTCCCACATTGCGGGAGGATTCTTTACCAGCTGAGCCATAAGGGAAGCCCAAGAATACTCAGGTGGGTACCTATCCCTTCTACAGGGGATTTTCCCAACCCAGGAATCCAACCAGGGCCTCCTGCATTGCAGAGGGAATCTTTACCAACTAAGCTATCAGGGAAGCCAAAAATCTGACACTTATAGTTTGTTTCCTCCTGCTGCTTAAGAGAGAGATAAAAAATATCTGATACTTGCAAGCTATTTCCTCCATTTGGAGACCCCTAAAGCAATGGCAACCCACTCCAGTACTCTTGCCTGGAAAATCGCATGGACGGAGGAGGCTGGTAGGCTGCAGTCCATGGGGTCGCAAAGAGTTGGACACGACTGAGCGACTTCACTTTCACTTTTCACTTTCATGCATTGAAGAAGGAAATGGCACCCCACTCCAGCGTTCTTGCCTGGAGAATCCCAGGGACAGAGGAGCCTCGTGGGCTGCCGTCTGTGGGGTCGCACAGAGTCAGACATGACTGATGCGACTTAGCAGCAGCAGCAGCAGCAGCAGCCTTCCTACCTGTTTCTTCTCATTCCCTCCTTTTCTTTTAGGAGAATTACATTGCCTAGGGAAAGGGGTGTCATCTCTAAATTGGTGAGGCAACATATTCTCCTAACCCTCTTATTGAGGGTCTCTGATCCAGGGGCCCCAAGTAGTAGTTGGAAGAAATGGCCGCAGTGGCAGGAGTTTGAGCAACCATTTGTAACTTAGTCCATAGCAATGTACACTGAGAGGGCAGAGGGTGGTTTGACAAGAAACATCTTCCAGTAGAATTAAACTTGACTTTAGCTCAGTTGGTTCCGTGGGTTGGGACTTTGTATGCCTGGTTGGGCATTGGAGCAGGTGAGTTCCTCTCGCTGCCGTGTGACCACAGGCCTCTTCTTTGCTCCTGTCAGTTACTCTGTAAATGCTGGGTGCCAGAGCACCATGGGGGTAAGGCAGATTGGCACCACAGCTGACTCTCAACAAGTGTCAGAAAAATACGTGGGCCAAGAACTGAATAATGAATTTGTTGTTGGTTAGTTGCTAAGTTATATCTGACTCTGCAATCCCGTGGACGGCAGCACACCAGGCTTCCATGTCCTTCACTATCTATCGGAGTTTGTTCAAAGTCATGTCCATTGAGTCAATGATGCCATCCAATCATCTCATCCTCTGTCGCCCCCCTTCTCCTCCTGCCCTCAATCTTTCCCAGCATCAGGGTTTTGTCCAATGAGTCGGCTCTTTGCGTCAGGTGGCCAAAGTATTGAATAATGATTGCCTCAAGTTAAAGTGGCTTCCCTCATAGCTCAGTTGGTAAAGAATCCGCCTGCAATGCAGGAGACCCCAGTTCGATTCCTGGGTTGGAAAGATCCGCTGGAGAAGGGATAGGCTACCCACTCCAGTATTCTTGGGCTTTCCTTGTGACTCAGCTGGTAAAGAATCTGCCTGCAATGTACGAGACCTGTGTTCGATCCCTAGGTTGGGAAGATCCCCTGAAGAAGGGGACAGCTACCGCTCCAGTATTCTGGCCTGGAAAATTCCATGGACTGTATAGTCCATGGGGTCGCAAAGAGTTGGACATGACTGAGCAACTTTCACTTTCAAGTTAAAGTCCATGAACAAGAGGCGAGGATTCAGACATAGGAGCATTTTGTACCAAGAAGAACCTGTACTTTTTCTCTCCTGCACAGCAACTTTAAGGACAGTGTCTCATTCCTATTATTAATAATTAAGCCTGCAGACATCCTTAGTTCTGTGCTCTCTTCACTTAAGAAGATAGAATGCAGCCTTCTGAATGCAGAGCTGTGTAGGAAAAGACAAGCTTAGAAAAATTCAATAAAAAATGAAAAGCCACTTGTCAACAAAATTCTGCATTCCTGATTGAAGCCAGTCAAAAGCACTAAACAAAAAATGTGTTAGGCCAAGTGAGTTAATCACTTAGTAAATACTTTAACATCCATGTGGACGTGACTGATGTATCAGTCCTGATATATCTCCCTTGCAATGCATTTAAGGAGGAGTATAATATAGGGTGCAATCTGAGGTGCTGTGATCTCGGCTTCCTGGCAATTGTGTGAAGAGTGCGGTCTGGATGGTAAGGTCTGCCCTGCGTGCATGGTGAGTGCTCAGTCATTCAGTCGTGTCCGACTCTATGTGACCCCGTGCACTGTAGCCCACCAGGCTCCTCTGTCCATGGGATTCTCCAGGCAAGAATACTGGAGTGGGTTGCCATGCCCTCCTCCAGGGGATCTTCCCGACCCAGATCAAACCTGGGTCTCTTACACCTCCTGCATTGGCAGACAGGTTCTTTACCACTAGTGCCACCTGGGAAGCCCAAGTTCTGCCCTAGAGCCCTGCAAACCCCTGTGTGAGCCTCAGGAGTTCCCACCACGGGGAGAGGCATGTGGACCTGTGTTTCCTCGGCTCTCATCCCCAGCAAAGGGACCTTCACATTTCCTAATTAGGTTATATTCAATGTTCACAGGCCGCTGATGGATGAGATACTGAAGTGTAATCACAGCTGATATTATTCATGTCCCAGGAATGTGCAGCCGAGGCCGCTCTGCTTGCTCCAGCAGGAAACAATGGTGTAATTGACAGGGCTTTTTAGTTTCAGATTCTGGTCTGACTTTACTCCTTCTGTTTGGTCATGATTGCAGAACAGGTATCTAGAGAGGAGAAGTAACCATGGCGTGAGTTCCTTTTCCTTGTTGTTCGAAGCTCATTGAGTCACATAAAGACTGGCATAGCCTGTCCAGAAATGTGGCCAACTGGGGAAGCTTTGAGTTGTTGCCTAGACACCTTAGTAACCACAGAAGGACAACTACCTTAATCTTCAGGTGTTGTGCCAGGCATTGTACTAAAATAAAGGGTGAAGATAAGCTGCCTGAAAGGGTTGGCAATGAGGTGAAAAAGCAGACAAAATATGCCAACAATTAACACAAGTCCAATGCAACTCAGTGCTGTGATAGAGGAAAAAGTCTTAATGACTCACCAGAGCAGGGGAAGATGAACTCTGACTAAAGGGAGATGTTCTACCAAAGGAGAGTCTTGAAGGATGAGTAACAGAACATGAAGGAGGTGTGGGGTACATTCCAGGAGTTAGGAAATGGGACAGAGTTGTGTGCAAGAAGTTATAAAAACACAAAAGAGGGACAGTAGCCCAGCCGACAGGACCCCAGAGCATTTGACAGAGGCTGGGGGCCTTGAAGGATAGGGAGGTGGCAGTCAGATGGAGCTGGAGAGGATATTCTAGAAAGGCGAGGCAGCACTGCACATAGAGAGTGGTGAAAGAATGAGGTGGCTTTGAATACCACAAATCACTCAGTTTGTTTGGAAACTGAGGAGGATTTAAAAGGTGAGCTTGGAGAAGTAGGCAAGAGCCAGGGCACAACAGAAGTTATTTTTAGCCCGCTGAGCACTTTATATTTTACTCTGATGGCTATGAGAAATCACATAAGGTGGTCCAATCTTTCTGACTCAGTGACAAATTGGATCTGGGGAGAAAGTAGAGCTGGTGCCAGTATCAGTATCTAAACCAAGAGAAAGTCCTTTCACAACTTGCTGTGCAGAGAGGTTATTTTCTGTGTCTTCCTGCACTTTCTCAAGACAGTTGTGGCCCTGAGGATCAGTGTGAAGTGAAGACTTCAGAGCTGCCCATCTTCTCAGGGATGGTGGCCACAGAGTCTATATCATTTCCAGAGGATTCCCAAGACAACCAGACTTACACTTGCCAGTGCAGGGCAAAAGTGAGCAAGAGTTTCTTATCAAAATTTCAAAATATCCACTCACTTATTTACTGATACTTAAGAGTTCATCAGGTTTCTCTCAAGTCATTCATTTCCAATCCATATCCAGAGTCAGCAGTATTTTGGATACTGAATGTATATATCAGTATAGACTGTAACTAAATTTAAAATTTGTGTTTGTCATGGAACTTTCATAGTTGCATTTCAGTAATGCCAGGCAATAGTCAATCATCAACCCTTAATATCAATATAGAAAAAAGATAGTGTCCTATACTTTTGTACCCTTTTCTTTTGCTGGTTTAATTGTCTATTTCTAGTTTTCTGCATCAACCTAGACAGCATATTAAAAAGCAGAGACATTACTTTGCCAACAAAGGTCCATCTGGTCAAGGCTATGGTTTTCCAGTGGTCATGTATGGATGTGAGAGTTGGACTGTGAAGAAATCTCAGCGCCGAAAAATTGATGCTTTTGAACTGTGGTGTTGGAGAAGACTCTTGAGAGTCCCTTGGACTGCAAGGACATCCAACCAGTCCATCCTAAAGGAGATCAGTCCTGGGTGTTCATTGGAGGGACTGATGCTGAAGCTGAAACTCCAATCCTTTGGCCACCTGATGCTAACAGTTGACTCATTGGAAAAGACCCTGTTGCTGGGACGGATTGGGGGCAGGAGGAGAAGGGGATGATGGAGGATGAGATGGCTGGATGGCATTGCCAACTCGATGGACATGAGTTTGAGTAAACTCCGGGAGTTGGTGATGGATGGGGAGGCCTGGCGTGCTGTGATTCATGGGATAGCAAAGAGTCAGACATGACTGTGTGACTGAATTGAACTGAACCAATGAGTTTCTGAGAGGAAGATCACAGAGATAAAATGCCATTCTCATCAAATTATTTCAAGACTGCACATTATCAGCATGATCTATGACAGCTGACGTTGACTTTGATCACCTGGTTGAGGTTGTGTTTGTCAGGTTTCTCTGCTGTGAAGTTACTTTTCCCTCACCTTTTTATATTGTATTCTTTTAAAGGAAATCCCTATATGCAGCCCACAATTAAAGACTGAGGAGTTACACTCTACTCTTTGATAGAGAAATATTTACATAAATTATTTGGAATCCATCTGCAGGGGAGTTTTATCTAGTGCCCTTTATGTATTTATTCAATCATTTATTTATATCCCTATGGATTCATGGATTTATTTTATTTTATGCTTTGGGTTCTAAACCAACATTTATTTTACGCTTAGCATTATAACCTCACATTATTTCATTGCTCAAATCATTCCCACTTTGGCCATCCAGAGTTCTATCAGTTGGTTCTTGCATACCTTAAAAAACTCCGGTCATTGTGAGGTTCTCTTAAGCTCTTCCTTACTTTCTGGGACTGCAAGATGCTCCAGGCTCATCTTGTATATTTCCTGCCCTAGAGTCAGGGATTTCTCCATGGAGCCATAGTTCTTTTTATGGGAGATGGTATTAGAGACCATACTCTGTGTATCCTGAGAGTTACTGGGGATGTTGCCCCTTCTAGGTCCTCTCTGCTTACAAAGAATATATGTGTGTGTGTAGTAACACATGTATATACACATATATCTATAAATATTTTTTATCTAATAAGCTACATATAGGTTCATATTGTTGTCCCCAACTCTAACCCAGTACCATATGGATCATCCTAGCCTTCTCCCCATGCTTGTCTAGATCCTCTCCCACACAGCAAGAAACCTGGATCACAGCCCCAACAAGACACAACTTAATTGCTTGACTCCAGTGCATTGTAGAGTACTTATATGATTGCTAACACATAACCTCATAGAAAATGACATAAACCAAAGCACTTGTGTACAATTATTTTACCTTTAACTTTGCAGATTCAACAAATTTCTAAAGATGCTTAGGTCAGCACTTTCCCCCCAACTCCTTTCAGTGCAATTGTTCATGCATTTATAATACAGTTAGATTCTTTTGTCATATTTTGCATTCCATCCTGGGATCTTACAACCTCCTAAATGATTTTTTAATTTGCATAATTGATGTTCACCCTTCATGCTGTTCACCAGGGCTTCCATGGTGGCGCAGGTGATAAAGATTCTGCCTTCAATGAGGGAGACCTGGGTTCGACCCCTGCATTGGGAAGATCCCCTGGAAAAGGAAATGGCCATCCACTCCAGTATTCTTGCCTGGAGAATTCCATGGACAGAGGAGCCTGGTGGGCTATAGTCCATGGGGTCACAAAAGAATCAAACATGACTAAGCAACTAACACTCATACTTCATGCTGTAAAGTTCTATGGGTTTTGATAAGTGCATAGTTTCATGCATCTATTTTTACAGCATCATAGTTTCCTCACCCTAAAAAAATCCCCAATCAAATAGATTTACCTATTCAACCCCTTCTCTCACTACAAGTCCCTGGCACCATCATCCACCATCTCTGTAAGAGATTTGCTTTTTCCAAGATGTCATAAAAGTGGAATTATATAGTATGTATCTTTAAAGACTAGCCTCTTTCACTTAGAAACATGCATTTGAGATTCATCCATGTCTTTGGGTGGTTTGATTGCTCTTTCTACCTATGACTATACCACCATTTGTTTAGTCATTCATATATTGAGGGTTGCTCTTTGTTTTAGGCATTTATAAATAAAGCTGCTATAAACATTTCCATGCTGGCTTCTGTGTGAACTTAAGGTTTCAACTCAGTTGGGTAAAAACATAGGAGTGTGATTGCTTGATCCTGTGGTAAGACTGGGCTTCCTTATGGTTCAGCTGGTAAAGAATCCGCCTGCAATGCGTGAGACCTGGGTTTGATCCCTGGGTTGGGAAGATCCCCTGGAGAAGGGAAAGGCTACCCACTGCAGTATTCTGGCCTGGAGAATTCCATGGACTGTATAGTCCATGGGGTTGCAAAGAGTTGGACACAGTTGAGTGACTTTCACTTTCACTTTTCATGGTATGACTAGCAGTCATACTCTTATGTTTTTACCCAACTGAGTTGAAAACTTATGTCCACACAAAAACCAGGATGGTAATGTTTATAGCAACTTAGGTCCTGTAGTAAGACTGGGCTTCCCCGATGGCTCAGTGGTAAAGAATCCTCCTGGAGCGCAGGAGATGTAGGAGATGTCGGTTTGATCCCTGGGTCAGGAAGATCCCCTGGAGGAAGAAATGTCAACCCATTCCAGTATTCTTGCCTGAAAAATCCCATGGACAGAGGAGCCAGCAGGCTACAGTCCAAAGGGTCACAAAGAGTGGGACATAACTGAGCAACTGCGGGCAGCGCAGGAGTAGAGGTACTCCTCTTTGTTGCTGTTGTTCAGTTGCTAAATCATGTCCCACTCTTTGCAACCCCATGAACTGCAGCACACGAGGCTTCCCTGTCCTTCACTATCTCCCTGAGTTTGCTCAAACTTATGTCCTTTGAGCAGGTGATACCATCCAACTATCTCCTCCTCTGTCATCCCCTTCTCCTCCTGCCTTCAATCTTTCCCAGCATCACGATCTTTCCAGTGAATTGGCTCTTCGCATCAGGTGGCCAAAATATTGGAGCTTCAGCTTTAGCCTCAGTCCTTCCAACGAATATTCAGGATTGACTTCCTTTAGGATGGACTGGTTTGATCTCCTTGCTGTCCAAGGGACTCTCAGGAGTCTTCTCCAGCACCACAGTTCAAAATCATCAATTCTTCAGTGCTCAGCCTTCTTTTTGGTCCAACTTCCATATCTGTACATGACTACTGGAAAAACCATAGTCATGATGGACCTTTGTCTGCAAAGTGATAACTCTGCTTTTTAACACACTATCTAGGTTTGCCATAGCTTTTCTTCCAAGGAGAAAGAATCTTTTAATTTTGTGGTTGCAATCACTGTTCACAGTGATTTTGGAGTTCAAGAAAATAAAATCTGCCATTGTTTCCATTGTTTCCTCATCTATCTGCTATGAAGTGATGGGACCAGATGCCATGACCTCCGTTTTTTAAACATTGAGTTTTAAGTCAATTTTTTCACTCTCCTCTTTCACTTTCATCAAGAGGCTTTTTAATTCCTCTTCACTTTCTGCCATAAGGATGCTATCATCTGCATATCTAAGGTTGTTGATATTTCTCCCAGCAATCTTGATTCCAGCTTGTGATTCATCCAGCCTGTCATTTCTCATGATGCACTCTGCATAGAAGCTAAATAAGCAGGGTGACAGTATACAGCCTTGACATACTCCCTTCTCAATTTTGAATCAGTTCGTTGTTCCTTGTCCGCTTCTAACCATTGCTTCTTGATAAGAATACAGGTTTCTCAGGAGACAGGTAAAGTGGTCTGGTATTCCCATCTCTTTAAGAATTTTCCACAGTTTATTGTGATCCACACAGTCAAAGGCTTTAACGTAGTCAATGAAGTAGATGTCTTTCTGGAATTTTCTTGCTTTTTCTATGATCCAGCAGATGTTGGCAATTTGATCTCTGGTTCCTCTGCCTTTTCTAAATGTAACTTGTACATTTGGAAGTTCTCGGTTCATGTACTATTGAAGCCTAGCTTGGAGGATTTTGAGCATTACCTTGCTAGCATGTGTAACAAGCACAATTTTATGGTAGTTGGAACATTCTTTGGCATTGCCCTTCTTTGGGATTGGAATGAAAACTGACCTTTTCCAGTCCTGAGGCAACTGCTGAGTTTTCCAAATTTGCTGGCATAATGAGTGCAGCACTTTAACAGCATCATCTTTTAGGATTTGAAATAGCTCAGCTGGAATTCCATCACCTCTTTGGGGTCATGTTAAAAATGGGGTGTAGAAGCCATCAGCTGGTTTCCTACATTCAATTTTAGCTCCTATGCTCTCCATCCTCAAATAAGAGAATAAAAAAAGATGTGTGGGCTAATAAGATAAATGAGAGAGACAGACAGACCAACAGAGACAATGAGAAAAAGATATGCAGAAAGGAACTTCTCAGAACACAGCAGAATATCAACTCCAAGCCAAAATGAAAAACATGCTCCATAAGGGAAGAAAGAGGACTTCCCTGGCGGTGCAGTGGCTAAGACTCCATGCTCCCAATGCAGGGGGCCTGGGCTCGATCCTTGGTTGGGGAACTAGATCCCACATGCTGCAACTAACAGTTTGCATGCCAAAACTAAAGATCCTACATGCCACAAGTAAGATGTAGTGCCATCAAATAAATAAATGTCAGAAAAGAAAATAAAGGAAGAAAGGGTTATCACCTGGGTAGAGGGGACAATCCTAGAAACCCTGAAGGCTCCTTTTTGTAAGGATACCTTAAATTTGTTTTAACTGGCTGTGGTAAGACCTGCAGACATGGGTGAAAAACTGTCATGATAATTTTATATGCATAGACTGCTAGAAACAGGAGCCATGGCACACCATGCAGACCCCATAGGGAAGCACCAGGGCTCAAGAGAAGAGGAACCAGGGGAATACATGAGTAAAGACTATATCATGGTTTCTATGGGAAAGACAAAATAAGACAGGGTCAGCAGGTTTAGGATCAGCTAGTTTGAATAATTTCAGTGGGCTCTGGGTTGAAGGTTGCAGGTCTCTTGTCATATCTGATCAGGTGATTGGGGCAGGGGATGATGGGTCCCCACTGAGAGCCCTTGGTGAGCCTGATATAAAAGGGGAGGCTGAGGTTGGCCTTCAGATTGGTTGGTATGCGTATAAAAGACACATTCCCATGCAAGTTGTTTGCTGTCTCTGGGAATTAGCTAACCTGGGAGGAACAGCCCCTTCCAATATCCACATAGCCCCAACATGTCAAAGCATCAGAATAAAAAAAAAAAAAACATGCTTAATACACTCCACCTTGCAAAGTCTTTATTGCTGAGTCTATTTTCACTGGTGTTGCCTGAGACTGTCTTCAGTCTCTTCCCTCTTGACTTCCCTGCTTCCTGAGGTCTAAGCAAGCTAAGAATCTGCTTAGTCTCCCCAGATTCTTGGGGCAACCTCTCCTTCAAATCCTAGTAAGATGAGGCTGCTGCTTCTATTGATGGCCCCTGTGCACCTGTTTTGAACTTCATGCTTTGCAAGTCATATCAAGTGCACCTGTTGTGTGGCCCCATGTGAACCCCCTGGAGGTGAGGGATTCTTCTTTTCCTTTTACTCCCACTTACCATTTCTCAAAGGAGCTTCCCTGGTGGCTCAGATGGTAAAAAGTCTGCCTGCCAATGCAGAAGACACAGGTTCGATCCCTGGGTGGGGAAGATTCCCTGCAGAAGTGAAGGGATACCCACTCTAGTATATTCTTGTCTGGAGAATTCCATGGACAGAAGAGCCCTATACACTCTATAGGGTCACAAAGAGTTGGACATGACTTAGCAACTATCACATACACCATTTCTCAAATCTTTCTGCTTGCCTGAGACTCTAAATATTTACAGATCTTCGTTATCCATTTATTATCCTCTGTTTTTCTTTTCCCAGCTATATGGGCTATTGTTCCTCCTGGGTCACTTCTGATACTTCATTCATTCAACACACTTTTGTTGCACATGGTGTCTGTGACAGGGATGGTGCCAAGTCCTGGTGACACAGACAAACGAGACTGTCTATCATTGGAGGTAGGAAAAGCACTTTGAGATTTCTTTCTTTTTGAGGTTTATACATTTTTTTTGAGGTTTGATAAGGTCAGTCACATTCATAAGAACTGTTTCACTTAATCTTGATTCCCACACTCACAGTGACTTCTATGCTAACTTCCCCTCACCAGCACTGTTCTTATAGATAAAGCTCTAAGTTTTAGAGAACTTAAGCAGTAGACCCTGAGTCACATGCCTAGCCAAGGGAGAGCTGGTGTTTGAACCCAGGTGTCTGACTCCAAAGCACACAGTTTTCATCTTGATGCCATGGGTCCCCCCAAAGACATAATTCATAGCTCTCTCCCATCCTGATCCTTGCGTGATGGGCCTCTTTGTCCAGATAAAATAAAAATTATTTAGCAAAATGTAATCATGATAATAGCAACAGCAGCAACTTTTCTGGACTTAGAAGCCTTGGCCACTGAGTGGATGATCCTGAGAAAATCACCAACTTTTTCTAAGCTTCCTTTTCTTCTACTATAAAATAGGAGGGCAGAACTAGTGACTTCTAAGGTCTCGTAAAATTCTGATGTTCTTTGAATCAATCAGACATGTCTGCAGCACCGGTTCAAGAACTGTTTGCTTTGAGATTGAGGAAGAATGCCAGGAAAGGCCAGGTGCTCACCCAACAACAAGAAACATCTCAGAATCATCTTAGCTAGTGTTTCTCTGTCAAAACATGGTTTTTAGTATTGCAGATTCAGCATATTAAAACCACTGTGTGCTGAAACCAAGGGTAAAATGAAGCAAACCAATGCATTTTAAAGACACTTGTGGACAACAAACCCCTGCTAAGACTAAGGCACTGTCGCCCTGCTAGCTGAACTCACAAGGGAAATCTCAGGGCCCATCCCACCTTGGCACCTTCATGAACTGCCCTGTGCTGGCCTACCCCAAGGTCAACCACAGCCTGGTAACATAGCTCCCAATAGCCAACCAACCTTGGCTCCATCATGTTCTTGAACTTGGCCAGGTATCCCTCTGCACCTCTCTCATTCCATTCTTACTGTCAAATTAACCTCCTTCCCATCTTCACGTTTGTATTAGTTTGTTGGTGCTGCTATAAGAAAACACCCCAGCTTGGGTGGCTTAAAAAACATGCAGCTGTTTCCTTACATCTTAGAGGCCGGAAGTCCAAGATCAAGATGCAGGCAGGGTTGCTTTCTCCCAAGTCCTCTCCCCCTGTTTGGGAGATGGCTGCTGTCCTACTGTGTCTTCAGAGGGCCTTTGCTCTGTGTGTGGTCCCTATCTTTTCCTCTTGTAAGGACACCAGTCATATTGGACTAGGGTCCATCCATAGGATATCTCATTTAACCTTAATGACCTCTTTGAAGGACCCATCTCAATATACGGTCACATTCTGAGATTTGGGAGGTTAGGACATCAACATATGGATTTTGAGGGGGCACAATTCAGTCCATAACAACTTTGGAATCCTACCCATCTTCTAGTTCCTCCTCATGCGTTTTCTCTCTGAGAAGCCTGGAATTTAACCAGTTGGAATCTCTCTTTCCTTGTAACAACTTTGTTCTAGTCTAGCCCCTAACAAAAGACTTTAATTGGCTATAAACCAGCTGCCTGAACAACAGAATGATGTATGTCTTATGTTATTATATGCTCTAATTGAACATAGCTTAATGCTTTAATCAGAGTAAAAACTCAACATATATTCAGTAGGAGAATGAATAACCTGTGGTACATCCAGACAAAGGAATATTATTTAGTGTTAAAAGTACACGAGCTGTCAAGCCATGGAGAAAACTTAAGTGTATATTACAAAGTGAAAGAAGCCAATCTGAAAAGGCTAGGATTCCAACTATAGAACATTCGGAAAAAGGTAAAACTATGGAGAGAGTAAAAAGATCACTGCTTGCCAGGAAAAAGGGAGAAGAGGGGGATGAATGGGTAAACCACAGACAATTTTTAAGGCAGTAAAACCATTGTGTTTGATACTATAATAGTGGATTTAGGTCATCATGTTTGTCCATACCCACAGAATGTACACACCAAGAGAGAACTCTAATGCCCACTGTAGACTGCTGATAATGATGTGTCAATGTAGATTCACTGATGCTAACAAATAGACTGCTCTGCTGCAGGACCTTGATAGTGGGGGAGGCTGTATGTGTTGGGGGGGGCGGATGGTGTATAGAAACTATGTACTTTCTGCTCAGTTTTGTTGTGAACCTAAGACTGCTTAAAAAAATTTCAACAAATATATTTTTTTAAATCGAACTGAATTTTCTGCACAGTTCTCACAAACCTGTAAGTCTGGGTATGACGTCCATCTTTCTGTGGAAACCCTGCTTCCTTTTATAGTTACTAGCCAAGGTTCTTGGCCTTCCCCAATCCATAGAAATTGACTAGAGACCAGAGAAGAAATTCAGGCAAGGTTTTATGCGGGCCCCTGCTGCAGTAGGGGGCAACGAAAACAGCAACAGGTTCCCTTGCTTGCTCACTCCCCTGAGGGGGGCAAGCTTGTTCCTTATAAGAGGGGAAGACAGGGGTGTGTCCAGGGGTTGGGCAGAAGGGCAGCTTAGGTGTGCTGCCCACCCCTCTGGTATGGTGTTGAGTGCAGAGGGCATGCTCAGTACCTGCTTTTGCTCTATTTTTCTCCAGGTTCCTCAAAAGTGGCAGTTGGGGTTTTTGGTCTCTTTGTATCTTTTGGGTCCAGAATTTGCCCCATCTGCACCTGCATGCAGTTATTTTTAGTCCCCTAAAGCTTCTTTGTATTTTGTTCCTCAAGGAGAGGTGTGTCAAGGTACAATCAGGGCAGCCCTGGAGCAAAGGTTCCCAGGTCCCAGGCCTGTCTTAAAGCTAACCAGGGCTATAGCCGGACAAGAGATAACAAAGCGACTAAGGAAGAGAATGGTGTCTGAGATTTGGTCATTCCTCCATCTAAATCCTAACATTTGGATATTGCAAGACAGCATGAAGCTTGGAGTAGGCAGCCCACTTTCCAAGCAGTGTTAACTCTACTCCATGCGCGTGTGCGTGTGTGCGTGCGTGCTCTATCACTTCAGTCGTGTCTGACTCTGCGACCCTATGGACTGTAGCCCGCCAGGCTCCACTGTCCACGCAATTCTCCAGGCAAGAATACTGGAGTGGGTTGCATGACCTCCTCCATGGGATCTTTCTGACCCAGGGATTGAACCTGAGTCTCCTATGTCTCTTGTATCGCTGGCAGATTCTTTACTGCTGAGCAGCTACCAGGGAAGTCCAACTATACTCCAAGGTGCAATAAAACTTCAATTAGTCATAATTAGCTATGCAAAAGGACTAGGGTTCTAGACCACTGGTTCTACGGCTCCTGAGTGGGTCCTTCCTCCCAAGCCTGCCCTCCTTGAAGGAAAGCACAGCATTTCCTGAGGGTGGTAGTTTCATCATTATTGCCTTGAACTGTGTATCTGCTTCTGGGGTCCAATGCTAAAGAAATAAATGTTAGAATCCATTGTAAGTGTTGCTGCTGGCAAAGGACAAATATCCAGATAAGCGGGGCCCCTGAGCTGACAAAGGAACAGCATAAAGTTTCCTTAGAGGAAAAGGAGGAAGAGCAAGGGAAGGGTCAGAGGAGGCCAGGAATGAACTTCAGATCCTTCACCACCATGAAACTCAGTAATTTTTTGGAGGGGCAGAGTGTACATGACCATGAGGGGATCAAGTGTGGGATCTTCCCTCATACTGTCTCTGAAGGCCGTTTCACAAGTCATGAAGATGTATGCCCAGAGTAGGTGCACCCAGACCACGTGACCCAGTACTATACAATGCAAAGTCCAATGATCTCTTTGTATGTAGACCAACTTCAAATGCCGCCTCCTCCAGCAGGCCACCTGATCAGCCCAACCAGAAGCAATCTCTCCACTTACTCATCATCTCTCCATAGTTTCCACCATGTTTCTTGGAGCCCATGAGAGTCAGGAGGGAGTTTCAAGTAACTCTTTAGTGAAACGGTAGAGGACTGGAAGGGGAGGGACTCCTCACTGTAGCTCAACCAGAACAACTACACATTTGCCTATGACATATGCCAAGGTCCTTCTTACAATTCTATTTAAAAAGGAAAGAACTTTAAAACCACTAACGTAGAGTGAAATATCAGTATTACTGACTGTTCACCCAGATAATCCAGATGATCTCAGTTTAAATACGTATTACCCCATTGTTGGATAACACAGCAGAGTAAGTGTCCCTATTTGACATTTGGAAAATATCATAGAGTTGATGACATTTATCATATATTTTCTTGTATTATAGTTACTTGTGTACTTGCTTTATCACCTCTATAGCATTTTAAACTAAATTGTGAGCCAGGCCTGGGACGGAGGACCCTTTGCTGCAGTGCTGCAATGCTTTGCACCTAGAGGCAAAATATACCTGCAGCACCTGAAGCAACAAAATACAAAGAAACTGTATGGGACCAAAAATAACCATGCAGTTGGAGCACATTTTGGACAAAAGATACAAAGAGACCAAAACACCCAACTGCCACTTCTGAAGAACCCAGAGCACATGCCCCCTACACACACCACCACCTAAGATGTGGGAAAACCACCTAGGCCATCTTCTGGCAGGACTCCTGAACCAGCTACTGCCCCCCCACCCCAACATAGGACCAGCTTGCCACCACCAGCGCCCCCCACCAAGAGAAGCAAGCAAGCAAGGGAACCCATTGTTAGTTCTCACTGCACCCTGCTGCAGCAGGGCCCCAGTAAAGCCTTGCCTGAATTTCTTGTGTGGCCTCTGATCAATTTCTATTGATTAAGGAAGCCAAGAACCCTAGAGGGTAACGAGTATAGGGGGCATATTCTTCTTTGCATCCTTTAGAGTAGCTGTCACAGAGACTTACACTCTTGTGTTCAACACGAACAAGTGGCATAACAATAAGAATGTAAGGTCATAATCCCTAACAAGCAGACTTATTCAGCAGGTCCTTAGAGTTACAACATAATGAAACGATGCTCACAACTCTCATCTTTGCTTTCTAGACAGATTCACAATTAGAAACAATTTAAAATAGGACTTTACAAACCAAAAAGGAAGTCTTAAACCACTCTAGGAACAGCGATTGGGCTTCCCTGTGGCTCAGGGGTAAAAAATCTGCCTGCCAATGCAGGAGACCCAGGTTTAATCCCTGGGTAGGGCAGATCCCCTGGAGAAAGAAATGGCAACCCACTCCAGTATTCTTGCCTGGAGACTCCCATGGACAGAGGAGCCTGGCGGGCTACCAGTCCATAGGGTTGCAAAGAGTCGGACATGACTGAAGCGACTTAGCCCACATGCAAGCAGGGAAGCAGAATATTTTCAATCCATAGATGGTTGAATCTGCAGGTGCAGAATGTTTGGAGATGGAAGGCCGATATATAGGACACGTGGAAGGCCTCTGGGGAGCTAAGATTTAAGCAAAGCCTTGAAAGAATATAAGGAGGGAGACATACAGCTATCCAGAAAAAGAACCTGTCACAAAGAACATAATAGGAATGACTCCTCATTACACACAGAAGCCTTTTACGTTGCCTAGAATCTCTTCTGGAAAGAGACAAAGTGTAAATCAGTCCTAAGGGCCTCACCTACCCAACATGGACAAACAACCTAAGATGAGAAAGAAAAGAGATGAATGTGTTTTTCTTTTTCTTTTTCATTTTTTAAGCCTGGAAGACCATTTAAGTATTAGGTAATGCTATTTATTAGTCACTGGTTTCCAGTCAACAATCAAAACCAAGTATGCATCTATATTTGAAGGTCTTATCCACAAATAAAATCGGTGCTGCCTGAGTTCAAAAGCTAATTCAAATGCCAAGAGTCCTAGGATCTGGTGGTTCACTGTCTAACCTGCTCAGGGCTGTAAGCTAGGACTGTCGTCTGCATGCTCACACTGTCTCATATATACCATTTCCTGCTGCATTTGATTAGGTGAAACTGAAATCTCCTAACCAAGATGTGACCTGACGTTCTTTATTTACAGGGAAATCACTGGTTAGAAAATTCCTTAATTTTTGGCAGCTGTTCAGTCAAATTCATTAGCACAGATTAACTTTATTTCCAGGACTGGTACAGTTCTATTTGGGTAGCAAGGAGAGGAATCCTCCAGGTATAAGGACATTCTTGTTCAAAATGTTCTAAACTTTCAGTTTCTCTTACATTTTTCCTTAAATCAAACTTGGGATAATCGAGAACATACAATACGTATGAATTCAGTCTGAATGTGGCATTTTGGAGGAAAACCCCAGCTGAGTACACACCAGCGTGTTTCAGCTTTGCTACAAGAGAAATAGTTATGCATTATACATGGGCTATAAAGACATTTTTTGTAAGCCTTGCTTTTAAATGTTTGAATTTCAGGACTTAAAATGTTCCATGTGTTTAGTATTTCTTGTTCAGCTAGACTAAAGAGAAGTGGTTGAAAACAGTCTCAGCATATGTGTGGTATATTTCAGGAATGTTTCATACATTATTATTTGTGGAGCTATGGAGTTTGTGAACACGGCTTTTACGTTCTTCACTGGTTGTAGTCAAGGGATCACTTATTCAATATATATTTATTAAGTACCTACTATGTGCCAGGTCCCATTTTAGGTATGTAAGCTACAACAGCAAACAAAGACAATACATTAGGGGAAAAAAGGCCATAAATGAATCTATAAGTAAATATAATGTAATGTCAGGTAATGAAATTCTTCCTGCTTTGAGCAAGGAAAGGGAAGGTGGGTGAGGCTGCTATTCTAGAGGGACAGAGTCTCTGCTGAAGTCTCATTTGAATAAAGACCTTAAAAGGTCCTTTCGGTTACCTGAGGAAGAAGTACCCAGGCAGACGGAGTGCCCCAGGCATGCTGGAGTTCCTGGAAAAGCCTAGGGGCCATGTGGCCAAGGTCCACCGAGGGAGAACTGATCATTGGAAATGAGGTCTTACATATTAACAGAACCACATGTCAGAGGGTTCCTGGTGCCCCCCACCCCGACCCTGCCAAGTGGAAGAGCCACTGAACCCACAGTCCAGTTTCATTTTCTCAGAGGTCCAAACAGTGAAAATGAATTGCAAGGAAACCCTGCTATCAAACTACAGTCTCCTCATTGAGCTTCCCCTTACTCTGTGTAGAAATGCATGTCTGTTGTTTTCTCTTCTGGACCGATTTACCCAGGCATTTCTCTACCTGAAATGTCCTTTTTGACTCCTCTCCCTGTTTAGTCTCTCTCATGTTTCAAAACTTACTTAAGCAAAAAAAAAAAAAAAATTTACTTAAGCTCTGCCTCCTGAAAGAATCCTCCCCTAACTCTTCTGGCTGACCCTCAGCAGCCCCTCTGAAACTATGACTGGAGGTTTTACTTAGGACTTCCTCATCATTGACAGATTAGCATTCGGGGCAACCCTGAAATTGAATGCAAAAGAGTTTGTGTAATTCTCCCTTCATGTTTTCCTAAGAGTGTTCCTAAGTCACATGAGATTTTAAAATGAGTCTGTGATTTAAAAGACTGAGATCCACACTTTTTGACCAGTGCTTCTCACATACCAAATGTGCACACAAACTATCTACATTTCATTAAAATGAAGATTCCAATTCAGTAGCTCAAGTGAGGCTGGTGCTGCTGGTCCCAGGATTATACTTAATGGCAACAGGCCAGAATATTTGAGTCTGCACTTGTTTGCATACACTGGCTTGTTGCTCTCTGCCCCCTAAATAGATGGGAGGTTTCTGCTGACACTTCTTAGTTCTTCTCCCATGGCAGGGACTAATAGAAAAATAGCTCACCATTGGGCCTGCCAGAGGCTTGTTCTATAGATACAAGTGCGTTAATTGAACCTGATCAAAATATCTTCCCTATGTCCACTTTCTTAGTCTCAGTTAGTTTTCTAAGGTAACCACCTATTTTTCAAGGTGCTAAACTTTTTTGTAACACAGAGCAGAATCACCAAACCCTTAAAATCTTCCTAAAGTAGTTTTCCCCTCTCTTCCATATTGAAATAAAAATCCAACAAACCTAAAAAACATCATAGTACAGGAAATACCTAGCTTGGAAGGATAATCCACTATACAAGGGCATTCTCCCTCACGGGAGATGTTCAGTACCAAGATGTTCAATGCAAATAAATAATGTGGAATGTCAAAGAAGCCAGGATAAATCAAATTAGCACCACTAGGACTGTGAAGGGGTAGGTTTGGGATTAATGGTTTAGAGCCCAGAAGTGAAGTCTCATGAAGAAAGAAAGGGTAGAGAGGGAAAGTCTCCAGGAGTTGAAAAACAGTGTAGTAAAGGGAAAATGGGGCTTGGGAATAAAATTGCTACCTCAAAAAACTTACTACTCTATATTTGCTCAAGATATAAAAGAAGTTATTTAGTCATGTGGAAATAAATTGTTATTAACAGCATCTAATCTAACAACAGAGCAAAATGAAAAAAACTGTTTACACACAAGACACGTGTAAAGAATGTGTGTGTAAAAGGAATTTTTCATGTGGTATCTAATAAATATATACGTATTACTTGTACTTTTACCATATGCAATAAGAGCTATGCGTAAATATTTATAAACTACCTTTATCTAAGTAGGCCAGTAACATTTAATATTCTTCAATAAATTCATACATAAAATATATACATTAGTGCCAAAGGGAACATATATTTTGAAATATGAACGTCTAGTAAAACTCTCAAGAATCTGGAGTAAAATTCAGGTATCTGCCAAAGGAAACTTCGGAGTAGCTGTCACTTGAAGAAAGGAAACGATGCTGTGTCTCTTATCTTCGCGGACTATTTGGCTTGTCAGATTTCTAACATCACTTCAGCTGAGTTTTGTATTTGACTTCCAACTTCATGGCCATTTGACCTGCCAACTATTATTTTCTTTGAGGCTTTTAACACTCCACCCAAGTATTTTGCTTTCCAGAGCAGTTGTGTCTGGTTTTTTTTCACTTCACCTTAACTTCAGCCGAGGTTTACAAAGTAAGGCTTAATGTGCATCCTCTAAGGTTTCAGACAGACCCAGGGACCTTGCGGTGATGACCTGAAGCTGATACCACACCGGAAAGTCAAGGTACCCTGGAGGACTGCTCTCTGTGCCAGGCTTTCCATTCAATTTGAGAGCCCCGGGGGCCGGGGCCAGGCCCAGAGTGCCAGGCTCTCCTGGGTTCCAGTCCCCTCCCCAGGCAGAACGTGCGGGCTGGGGCCTTACAACCGGAAAACACCGCCCTTTCCTGTCGCCTACTCATTCCCCAGGCTGACTGCTGGAGTAGGAAGAGAAGGAGACGGATTAAGAAAATTAATTAACCCGGTCCACTTTCGGCCTCCGGGCGGAGGGGCGGGACGCGCAGCGGCTGTGGCCCGAATGGCTGGAGGGCGCAGGTGCCGCCCAGGGCGGAATTTTACGCTCCTGGGCCGCCGCCTCGCCGCTAGTGCCCAGTCGCTCGTCCCCGGCAGCCTCCACCCGCTTGCCCCAGCTTTGGGCAGATCTCTTTTAGGGTCCCCACGGGAGAGGAAACGCCTCCCCCTGGACTGGAAAAACCTGCAGCGTCGGCAGTTCGTGTGCCCCTGCTCAGCCAGCAGCCCCTGGCGTCTCCAATTGCCAAATCCACTCTCCGGGTTTTGGCGGCAGCTCCAAGGGGATCAGGCTGGAAACTGACAGAACACGACCCTCCTCCCAAACCCGGGCGTCGAGTGGCCCGGGGGCCCGCGGCCCGACGCGGGCGGCGCGGTCAAGCGGCTTCTCCTCCGCCAGAGTCCCCCCCCGCCGCGCCGGAGCCTTGCCGGGTTAGATCGGGTCGTTGGGACGGAAAGAGGTGGGCGCACGAGGTTTAGTACAGGTGTCTGGGGTGCGGGATGGGTCCCTTTGTTTGGGGGCACCTGGAACTTGCACTCCAGGTCCCTCTTTGAACCGAGCGTCCAGAATCCTTTCTTTGTGCGGAGAGAGCTGAACGCAGCCTCTCGCAGGGAAGCCACATCCCTGGGGGTGGCGCTGGGGCCGTAACAATGAACGCCCATTGTCCTCCGGGGGCCCGGAGGCCCCGCAGCGGGTGAACCCAGTCCGCCCGCTCCGGGCCGGGGAGCAGGTACCCTGGCAGGGTGGGTCGGCCGGCAGCCCGCGCCCGCCGGCCCGCCCCGGCCCGCCCCGTGCGCTGCCGGCCCCGCCCCGCGCCTCCCCGCCCTTCGCAGGTTCAGTCCGGGAGTCCGGCGGCTGCACGCTCAGTCTAGCTCGCACCTTCCCTCCCAGCTGTTGCCCGACAGGGCGCGGGGGAGCGCAGCCGTGGGGCCCGAACTGGGGGCGAGCCTAGAGACCCCGGCCTTGGGCGCCTCCACGCCATCTCGGAGCGGATAATGCTGTGAGCGGGCGCCGCGCCGGCCGACCGGGTTGGATCTGCGCGTGGCGGGTAGGGACTGCGTGCGCCCTCGGGAGGTCGGTGCCGGGCGCCGGGTCCCTGGGTCAGCGGCTGGGATCCTTGGCGCCGCTGGTGAGTTTCTGCCTGCCCACGGCTTCTTCTCTGCGCGTCTGCGAGTCTGTCCCACCGGCGGCCGTGGCGGCTTCCGGCGTGCGCGGCTGCTCGGTTTGGTAAAGCAGAGGGAGAGAGGATTACCAGGGCATCACCTTTGAGCTGGTGTCCAAAGGATATGGGGAGCACAGAGCAAGCTGGGGGAGTGGGGGTACACGCGGCCCGATCGGGACGCAGAGCTTCACCTTTTGTGCCTACCACTTTGCAGGATGAGGCTGCGCGGCTACACTGCACCCTCCGAGCCATTGACAGCCATTCGGGGCGCGTGTTGCATTTTTCCATCTGAGAACAAGCCGCACATGGCTACCGCTCCCCTCCCACCGTGGATTGGCATCAGGGCCGCAGAAGGGTGCACGGCTCAGATCTCCGGTGCCCTGTTTCCACTTGAGGACATTGTGGCTGAGGCTCCAACGTGCAGATCTGGCAGTTGCTTTTTTTTTTTTTTTTAGGTGGTTTCTGAACAACTGAAGTGTTTTCAAGATTTTTTTCCCCTTTCTCTTTGAAACTGTCTTGACACAGACAAGTGTCAGACACGAGGACGAATGGATCTGGCCAGTCATTTTTTCGTTATGAATTATTATGCTCCATCCCCCTCTCGACTTCGGGAGGCATGTGTTTCATCTTATAAATAGAAAGTAGCATATTTTTTGGCAGGACCTTTATACTGTACAGCCCGAGAGGTCAGTTTAAAAATAAATATGCACTTGAATGTTACATTACCGAGAGCCAGGCTGTGGCAGGGACAAGCTGCGTAGACCGCAGCATCAAAGCCGGGAGCGCAGCTGTGTTGAAAGGAGTAAAAGCCCCAGAGTGCAGCCCAGGCTGACAGTCAAGTAATTACATTTTGTTTAAAAAAAAAAAAAAAAGTGAGTGAATTAAAACGAGGGCGGGAATAGGAATGTCACGAGGGTATTGCAACATGAATCTTTTCCAGAGCTGGTGTATTTGGGGGAGTCGCTGCTGAGGCGTGCTGAGGGTGTGGGGGGCGGTGGCGAGGGAGGTGCTGCCTAGGCGGAGGGAACTGATGAATGTCTTAGAGAGACAAAGATTTCCTCCCCAATCCCCCAACTCTTAGGCTTCATAATATCCTAGAGTTTCTTGGGGGTGCTGCCTTTCAAAAAAAGAACACAAATCTGGAGGGCAGCAGATGTCCCAATTTGAATAGCAAAGCCTTTCTTGGGGACTTCCTTGGGAAGCACTGGGAGACAAAGACTCACTGAAATGGCCTGATGATGCCCCAGGGGTATTCCTAAAGTCAATTTAAAAGACTCCTGTAGTCTTCTAACCTCGAAAAGATGTTTCATCTAAGGAGCAGGAAATGCAACTTCTTTTCTGGACAGTTCCAGAGATCCTCTTTTTGATACCCGCTGAAATTTGTATGAGCTCTTGTTGACAATTAAGAATAAGCTACAGGGGTATGTTTTCAGATTAAATGTAAACACTCTGAGATAAGTTAGAGCAGTTTTGAAGTGTTTGGTATTGTCAAATGTGAAATAAGTAATAAAGGCTAATAGAGAACCAAGGAACGGTTCAAATTTCTTCATTAAGTCTCCTAAAGCATGTAGGTTTCCCAACAGGCCTCACTCATTGAATAAAACACTCAGCACCAGTCTCTGGGCACACAGATAAGAACTTTAGGGGGGAAATTTGGAAGCCTTTCAGGATCCATGGCCATTTCTGTTTTCCAGTGGTTATCATCTGCAAGAGATTTATGTTATGAATTTCATGATTGGAACATGGTGCTATGGCAGCAGCAGCTACAGACATGAAATAAGATGAGCTCCCCATTCCCTTAAAATCTGAGTAGTGAAGTCCTGTTTTGTATCTCAGTGGAACATGTAAAGACAGCTAGAGTAATGAGTGTTGCACTTTGTTTTGCTTTTATTGTAAATTTAAACGTGGTGCAAGATGAATAAATGCAAAGCCATAAAAATCATTGCAGAACTATTCATATGAGCTGGTTTGCTCTCCAGCTTTTCCTTTAAAGTGGTGTTTTATGTCCAACATGTTCACAAAAGCTGCCCTTTTTCCTTTCTAAAATTCATGGTATTCAACAGCATTGGGAATAGAGTTGTTTTAACCTACATCACCCAGAGATTTTTTTTTTACCAGGCCATAAATTTTTCACGAGCTCTTTGCCCAGTAGCCATAACATTTATCCAATGGGTGGACTTCAGTTCATAACCTGAAAAAACTCCAGGAAGACTGCTCTGATTTTTTTTTTATTATTACAATTTTTGCTTTCAGTCTGATTTTATTTAGGCCTGGCCTAATTTCTTTTTATCAGAATCCTGCTGACCGGTTTATTCATAGATGGATTAAGAACTTAAACTTGTTTTTTAAATCCAGTATGTTTGCCAGAGAGCAAGGACAGTATAGTCATTTGAAACGACTAGATGGAGCCAGCCACAAAATCTTTACCAAGCACCAAAGCCAAAGAATTCTAATATATCACACTGTTCAGTGAATTTATATGTTAAAGCTACTTCCTACATGGAGCCTGCCAGTAGTGCCAAGCCCTGTTCTATCCTTTTACCTTGATTAACTCATTTATTTCTAATAATCTAGGAAGAAAGCACTGTTCAGTTCAGTTCAGTTGCTCAGTCGTGTCCGACTCTTTGCGACCCCATGAATTGCAGCACGCCAGGCCTGTTAATATCCCCATTTTACAGCTGTGGCAACTGAGGACAGATGTCTTATATAACTTGTGCCAAATTACACAATAAGTGAAAGTATGAAAGTCGTTCAGGCGTGTGGGACTCTTTCCTACCCCATGGACTGTACAAGCCATGGAATTCTCCAGGCCAGAATACTGGAGTGGGTAGCCGTTCACTTCTCCAGGAGATCTTCCCAACCCAGGGATCAAACCCAGGTCTCTCACATTGCAGGCAGATTCTTTACCAGTTGAGCCACAAAGGAAGCCCAAATTACACAATAAGGAACATACCTAAACAGGTTTATGCAATTTAGCGACCCAATATGTGCATAAATGAATGGCTAATTTTCCACAAAGATCAGCATCTCCTGCTTAAGGAAATGGGAGAAAAAATTTTGAGGTTAAGAGCCTCTGAGACAGGCTGTCTGGGTTCATATCTTGGCCCTGGCACTCAATACATTTGTGATTTGAAGCAAATTATTTAGCTGGTATACCTCAGTTTATCAATTACAAAATGCAGATAGTACTACTCTAAGGATTATATAAGTTAAAAAATAGCACTCAGAATGTACCAGGTACAGAGTAGACAGAATAAAAAGTTGATGCTTTCATTACTGCTTTTGTTGTTTCCCTAGGTGCTTAATACTGGTCTTGTTTAATACTCACAATTGCTCTTTGAGGTGGATAGTATTGTTATTTTCCAGATGAAAACACAGATTCAGAAAGGTTTGGTAACTGGTTCAAGGTCATACCACTGAGTAAAGTAGCAGAATCAGGTCTGAACTCAGACCTGTTTGACCTTACCCTAAATGAATACTTCACCCACACCACCAGAGAGGAAGGCCAGAGAAGCTGATAAATCTGACTCTGTTATAAGGGTTTTTAGCCTCTGGCAGAGAACTCACTTTGCAACACACTGTATCACATAGTACCACTGCCCCAAGGAAGATGACAGTGATTGCCAGCCTTTGGGAACACCTTATGAATCATTATATTTTTATTGTTTTTTAAAATATTTTTATTTATTTAATTGGCTGCACTGGATCTTAGTTGCGGCACGTGTGATCATCCTTTCTGCATGTAGGATCTAGTTACCTGACCAGGGAGCAAACTCAGGCCCCCTGCATTGGAAGTCTGATCCACTGGACCACCAAGGAAGTCCCTGAATTGCTTTATTTATTGGAGATAGTTGAATCTCATAGTATAGTCAACAGTCACCTGCAGTGGATCCAGCTTCAAACTACTACTAGCAGTAACTCGAGCAGTTTAGTTTATATCATAAACAAAGAGATTTATTAGGAATTTCGGGACCCAAACGTGAACTGGAGTTTAGTGTGCGGCAAACATCCTTGTTTTAAAGTTCTTAGAAAGATGGTAACAATAACCCTATATGCAAGACAGAAAAAAAGACACAGATGTATAGAACAGACTTTTGGACTCTATGGGAGAAGGCGAGGGTGGGATGATCTTAGAGAATAGCATTGAAACAGGTATATTATCAAATGTGAAACAGATCGCCAGTTCAGGTTGGATGCATGAGACAAGTGCTTAGGGCTGGTGCACTGGGATGACCCAGAGGGATGGGATGCAGAGGGAGGTGGGAGGGGGGTTTCAGGATGGGGAACACATGTAAATGCATGGCTGATTCATGTCAATGTATGGCAAAAACCACTACAATATTGTAAAGTAATTAGCCTCCAACTAATATAAATAAATAAATAAATAACGTTCTGGACGGTCACCTCCTTGAGACTAGTGACCACAGCCATGGTGCCTGACCCCTCAGTCCCTGGCACTCAATGGACATTTAATACACATTTCATAATGATGTTGCTCCAAGGGGAGCTAAAGCAAAAGGCAGGAGCCACCAGTAAGGCGGGCAGGAAGGCTCTGTTCTTGGAGGAAGTCTGCCCTCACTCCAGTTCTAAGTTCTGCACATGACCCAGACTCTGCCAGATAAGCTTCTGGTGTGAAAGATAGAGCAAGGAGGCCTTTGAAACAGAGAGAGGTGCCCCGGATAACCCAAGGAGACTGCCTGGCCTCCACTGCCTTTGATACTGCAGGCTTGTGATTAGCTGTGGGAGGCTGCTCAGACTGAAGTAGGGTTTCTGGAAAGGATGTCTTGGCTTGAAATAATCCAGGTTGTCTCAAAACCAAGGGCAGTTAAGTAGCCTTAGGGCTGTCTGCCACCATTTTCTTCCCTGCTTCTGCCCCATCCTCTCAGGGTTACAAATCAAAATGGATCCCACAGACCAGAATAAATAATATCAGTAGCCAAATAGCTCTACAGTAGCAGGCAGGTATGTTCTTTCCTTTAGGAAAAAATGCCTTCCCTGGCCTTGATGTACTTTCTGAGTGCCAAGTTTCACCAGTCTCATGGTGAAGGATGGAGTCTGACAGTACCTCTGATGGAAGAGCAGTTTTTTTAAGTTAAAGCATATAGTGTTATAATACAAATCATACTGATATTAAAAAGTTTGCTGTTTCTGAATAACCAAGAGAACAGATGAGTGAGTTTAAGGGCTGGTGAGTTCAAGTTAGTATTTGCTTGACCGAGTCATGAATTAATAGTAGAATCCTAGAATCTCAAATGTTAAATTGTTTAAAACCTGGATTTTCAGTGATTTGGGTTTTATTTGCACATTTGAGAAAGTCATCATCAACCTAGCCTTTGATTCTTCGTTAAACTGTCCCAGAGATCACACACCTGCAGTTAGCTCATTCAGCACTGAAAAAAGAAAAAGTGAAAGTGTTAGTTCCTCAGTTGTGTGTGACTCTTTGCGACCCCATGGACTGTAACCTGCCAGGCTCCTCTGTCCATGGAATTCTCCGGGCAAGAGTACTGGAGTGGGTTACTATACAGCACTACATCATGTGAACTCTGAGACATGAAGAGGATCAAAAAATGGTTCTTTGGAAACCAGTCTGATAGAGGTCCCTCTGTGCAGGACTTTTCAGAGCATTTGATGTCACTGTGTGCAGTGAATCTCCACAGGGAGGAGGTATCTATCAAATCATTTTGCCCAGAGAGCAGCTGGCAAAACTAGTCTGACAGGAAACACTCTGGGAACCATGAAGCCAGAGGCTGAAGCCACACGCTGCAGCCTGCCCTCCAGCCTATTCAGGGGAACAGGAACAGGGCCACCAGAACACACTGGAAGATGCTGGCAAACATGCAGCCATTCTGCTATTTGATAAAACTCATGCAGAATTAAATGGAGACAATCCCAGAGGGATTGGAGATCAGAAAGCATAGATTCTGATCGTACCTCTGACCCAAGTTGTGGAACTGTGACCTTTCAGGGTCTATTCTCAACTCTAAGAGACATTTGGTGCTGGAGGATTTCAGATCGTCTCTAGCTTCTAGAAGCCAGTGAGCCAGGATTAGCGACATCTATGAGCATAGCAATCTTACTATTATACTAATCATGTAAAACCCTGTGTTGAAAAACAGACCCAGTGCAGATCCAGGCAGAGCAGCCTGAGCCAGCGTTGAAGGCAGAGAACTTCAAAGTCAGGCCTCTATTTAGACAGCTTACACGTTTGGGAATCCGTCATGTTCTGATGACAACCTGAAGGTCATATTTGTAGACACATCATGCCAGTGATAGACGACTGTGTGTTTAGTTGAAAAAGACCTTTTCTGTTCAAAACCATTATAATCATTTAGGCTACACACAACTTTTTAAACAAGCAAAGACATTTTTTGGTGAAATGTGGCTTTGCCATTTCAGAATATATGTGAATTCTTTCCCTTTTTTATATACTTATTTTCTAAACTTTTTAAAAAGACATGTACCATTGATCTTAAACACAGCAGATGAGGTTCTAAGCTCTTGATTGGCCAGCTGTGTCTCAAGGCAGATCCTTGCCCATCTCTGGGTGAGTGATGTCTGTGAAGATGTAGAAGGGGAGGGATGTAGAGGAAGCTATTGAAATTCTCCAAGCACTCTCCTGGCTCTAAACAGCTGTGATCCTATTACTCTCCCCCCCACTCACCCCTTGTATCTTAGGCATTTTCCATAGTGTCTTATATTATTTTAACACTTATGTTTAAATTTTCATTTATTGACCTTTGTGACCACCTAGAATATTGGCTCCATAAAAGTAGGGACTGAACCTAGTTTAGCTTGGCACTCATCTTTTTTATACTAGGAGTTAATGAAAAAAGGAACAATTAGTCCTACTCATGTTATTTTCTCTTAGAGGCTGCCAAGCCAGAAATCTTTTTCAGTTACCCACCTTAAGTCTGACCATAGTAAAATAATTTCTTCCTAGGCTACCAAATGTTCAAATTCCAAAGGAAGCACCTCTAGCCCATCCAGGGCACTTTGAAATTCAGGCCACCACCAGAACTTCCTCAAAGTCTTCTTGGCTTGGCCATTGCTACCTGCATGGAAGCTTTCTCCTGCCCGGGTGTAATTGCGGTAGCTCGGTACCATGTGTCCACTCAGAGCACAGGCCGGGCAGCCCCGGGGGTGGAAGGATGAGCGTTGTTTCCTAGTGCCCTCCTGGACTGCTCAGCCATGCCTACATGAGCCATTCATGATGGGTATGCTTACCGATCATCTGTCTCCACCCTGGGATGTCGGCTCTGTGACACATCGTCGCTGTAGCCTCAGTTTCTGGGATGCTGCCTGGCACTCAATAGGTTCTCGGTAGATGTTTGTTGTTGAACGAATGTTTCAGAAGGTGAGTCACTAGCCAGGGACTGGATGCAGGCAAGAGGAAGGCTCTCTCCAAGGCCTGCTGCTCACTGAATGAATCAGCTTAAGCCACATGTCCTGCTGTGCACGGCAGGGCACCAGACCGGAAACTCTTTTCCTGCCCTCTGATGACTTCAGAGCGAAATGTCTTCCAAACTAGGGTTGATCTTTGGCCTTATCTAAGTTTCGTAGAAGTTACATTCATGAGTGGGTTTTGTTCTGTATTCCCCGTAAAGAAGCCCTTAAGCTGTGGGCTCAACTGATGGGGCAGGTAGGGCTCCCCTGCCAGCACCCCGAGCCCTCTGTCTCAGGGGCAGCCTGGGGAATGGAGCGGGGAAAGTGAAAGTCACTCAGTCGTGTCCGACTCTGTGACCCAATGAACTATACAGTCCGTGGAATTCTCCAGCCCAGAATACTGGAGTGGGTAGCCTTTCCCTTCTCCAGGGGATCATCCCAACCCAGGGATCAAACCCAGGTCTCCTGCATTGCAGGCAGATTCTTTACCAGCTGAGCCACAAGGGAAGCATAGAGCAGTGATGTCTTCCCAATTCCAGTTTTCTCTCAGAGTGAGGAATTAAGATAGTTGGCCCTCTCTTTCTGTGGGTTCTGCATCTGTGGACTCAACCAACCACAGATCAAAAACTTTTGGGGGGAAATAAAAGTTCCAAAAGCAAACCTGAATTTGCCACGTGCTAGCAACTACTGACATTGCATTGGGCATGATAAGTATCTAGAGATGACTTAAAGGGTATGGGGAGGTTGTGCATAGGTTAGATGCAAATACTATGCCATTTTACATAAGAGGCTTGAACATCTGTGGATTTTGGTATCCATGGGATGTCCTAAAACTAACACTGGACAGATACTGGGGGTGACTGTACTTGAAACTAGACCATTTCGGCTTTCACATTATTTAAAACAATCAGTTTGGGTAGACAGGTGCCGAGTAAAGTTAGGAAAAAATTCTGATGGTGAACTTTCAGCTTGTATTGTTCCTTATGCAGTTCTAGGTTTTTGGATAATTAATAACAATAACTATATCTCCCATTGATTTTAAGTTCATTGCCTCACAGGACTTTGTCAAACATTTTATGTGTGTTGTCTCTCTCACTAGCTCCACTCCACAGATGCACAAGCTGAGGCTTGCAGAGAAAGTCACTGGCATTGCCTTGTACCCTTAACTTAATGTGAGGAAAGATGAGAAAAGATAATGAAAATGCAATTCTAAGGATAGTCTTAACTTCATTAAAAAAAACGTGTTTTTTCTTAAAATTCCCTAGAAGCTAGAAATTTCTGTAAACATATAGAATCACAGAACTCTAACATTCATTTTCTTTATTAACTATAAATAAACTTCAAACACAGATCTATGATTCTAAAACCTATCTGTGTGTATATGAAGTCTACATGCACATACCAGGGACTGCTGCTTGAAATGAGACCAGCAGGTATCTCCACTAACTCCTCTCCCAATACAGGAATGCTCTCCTTCTCCCTCGCCTCTGGAATCGCTACCAGTCTCAGACTCAGCTGGAAAACTTCCCCTGATGGGCCTCTCCCATTCTTCAAGCTGATTAACTCAAGTTGGTTAGACTTCTTCCTCCTATCCAGCCCCACCTGCCCTCTCCTTGAACCCTAATCACACACCTAATTCTTTTCAAGGGATGGTACTGGTTTCCTCTCACCTGATAGCTCACCAAATATTTAAAGAAAATAACTGTGTGCCCTTAAATTTTTCTTTATCTGACCAATAAATGACAGTAATTTTCCTAACTCAAAGGAGTCCCACTTGTCCTCAAGGCTGGAAGAATTGCACATGGAGATAAGGGATACATGTGTATTTTAGAAGTTAGCTCCCTGTCCTGTTGACAGAAAGAATTATTCTCTAATTAAGCTGGAAATTAAAAGACACTTGTTCCTTGGAAGAAAAGCGATGACAAACCTAG
This sequence comes from Cervus elaphus, assembly GCF_910594005.1. Classification (NCBI taxonomy): domain Eukaryota; kingdom Metazoa; phylum Chordata; class Mammalia; order Artiodactyla; family Cervidae; genus Cervus; species Cervus elaphus. Next base: position 83,292,884 of record NC_057825.1, read on the forward strand.
GCAGCATATTGAAAAGCAGAGATATCACCTTGCCCACAAAGGTCCATATAGTCAAAGCTCTGGTTTTTCCAGTAGTCATGTATGGTTGTGAGAGTTGGACCTGAAAGAAGGCTGAGTGCTGAAGAATTGATGCTTTCAAATTGTGGTGCTGAAGAAGACTCTTGAGAGTCACTTGGACTGTAAGGAGATCCAACCAGTCAATCCTAAAGGAAATCAACCCTGAATATTCATTGGAAAGATTGATGCTGAAGCTGAAGCTCGAATACTGTGGCCACCTCATAGGACAAGCCAACACATTAGAAAATATCCTGATGCTGAGAACAATTGAGGGCAAGAGGAGAAGGGGACGACAGAGGATGAGATGGTTGGATGGCATCACTGACTCAATGGACATGAGTTTGAGCAGACCCCAGGAGATGGTGAAGGACAGGAAACCCTGTTATGCTGCAGTCCATGGGGTTGCAAAGAGTTGGACACACCTTAGCAACTGAACAACAACAACAACACTTGAAATAAGAATCCTTTTCAATTGTGGAGCTTGTGCACAGGGCAGACACAAACCATTTTAGCCCCATCTGCAATCATACATTGGTGACTGCTGCAGACAACATTTAAGGAGAAAATGGACTATTTGGGGAATTAGAATGGTTCCCCTCCTTCACATTGCATTTCAGTAGATGTTCTGGTTTTTCATTTGAGATGAAGATGCTTTGTGCTTGCAAAGCACTCTATGAAGATTGTCACTTAGAAAGATTCTCATACTCAGCTCTTATAATCACGAGAGATATATGGGTTTGGGGTGATTATCCCCATTTACACAGGAGGTAACTGGCACCTGTATGGTCTGGCATTTTATAAGAATCCTATAGCTTTAGCTCAAAGTTTCTTTCCTCCCCTAAGGCCTACAGTAGCAGCGAGAGTTCTTTCTACCGTTTTGCTTGCCCATGTGTTCATTCATTTAATAAATTTTTTTTAAGTACATGATCTGTGCTAGTGACACCTTAATATTCAAAACAGTCCTTTTCTATAGAATATCCATTAGAGTTTCTTACAGGTTCCCCTACATATCTTGGGCTAAAAAATCCAGTTCACTTCAGTTCAGTCACTTAGTCGTGTCTGACTTTGCGACCCCATGGATGGCAGCACACCAGGCCTCCCTGTCCATCACCAACTCCCAGAGTCTACTCAAACACATGTCCATTGAGTCGGTGATGCCATCTAACCATCTCATCCTCTGTCATCCCCTTCTCCTCCCACCTTCAATCTATTCCAGCATCAGGGTCTTTTCCAATGAGTCAGTTCTTCACGTCAGGTAGCCAAAGTATTGGAGTTTCAGTTTCAGCATCATTCCTTCCAATGAATATTCAGCGTTGATTTCCTTTAGGATGGAATAGTTGGATCTCCTTGCAGTCCAAGGGACTCTCAAGAGTCTTCTCCAACACCACAGTTCAAAAGCATCAATTCTTCAGCACTCAGCTTTCTTTATAGTCCAATTCTCACATCCATACATGACTACTGGAAAAATCATAGCTTTGACTAGATGGACCTTTGTTGGCAAAGTAATGTCTTTGCTTTTTAATATGCTGTCTAGGTTGGTCATAACTTTTCTTCCAAGGAGCAACGGTCTCTTAAAAAATCCAAGTCCCCCTTTAATCCGTTTCGTATTGAAAGGAGAGGTCAGCATGCAAGCCCATTGTTTCTCCTGGGCCTCATTCTGTAAGATTGACTTAAATGTAACTAGTCAGTCTGCATTCCCGGGAAACGTATTGTCAAATTTTTCTAGAGTCTTGCCTGTCTCTCTGTTTGCACATGGTTGTGGTGGATGGAAGTCATTTCCCTTTGAAACATCATGTCAACAAATGTTCTTTGCCTTAATCCCAAAGATCTTGTATGAGCCTGTAGAATTAACTGTGGCTTGCATTGATAAGCTGTTAAATTCTTACCCTGCATGGATAGAGAAAGGAGAAATCAAAGAAATTCTTTGCCACAAGCAAATAGATGACAGCTCCTTGCTCCGTGGTTTTCTCTCTTTCTTATAGGAGTCACAGAAAGATTCAGCTTGCATTTTCAGTAGGACAGGTAGGTTTACAGAGGAAAGAAGTCAGGGCAATCTCAAGCTTTCTCACTTGTTCATTCAACAAACATTTGTTCAGTACCAGCAATGAATTATAGTTCTCCCCCCAGGAGAAGGCAGGCTTGTGGAGCAGACAGAAGTAACTGTAGTATAGTATGAGAGCTGGTGGGGTGGTTGAGTCGCTAAGTCGCGTCCAACTCTTGTGAGCCCATGGACTGTAGCATGCCAGGCTTCTCTGCCTATGGAATTCTCCAGGCAAGAATACTGAAGTGGGTTGCCATTTCCTTTCTCCAGGGGATCTTCCCGACCCAGAATAGAACCTGGGTGTCCTACATTGAAGGCAGATTCTTTACCAGCTGAGCTACAAGGGAAGCCCAATGCGAGCTGGTAGGTTGAGGTATAAACAAGGTAGTGTGGACCATGGGATCTGGCTGGACTTGTAGCTGCAGGGTTGGGTGAGATGCTGTTTGCAGAAGTGGGCCTCTCCAGCTATCTTATCTCTAGGCTTTAAGGGTAGGCTTGCCACCCAAGGTTAAGGGAGCATTCTAGATGCCTCATTCTGATAGATATTGAAAGATAAAGGGGGAGGCGATGAGGTTGATAACAGTGAGACAGGTAGGGAGGCCAGTGCCCTTGTTTAGGAGAGAGATCTCGAGGGCTAGAAGTAAAGAGGATGGACAAAGTGAGACAATAGGACTTGATGAGGAGAAGGAGGCACAGAGAGGAATTCTGGGTGACCACTGGGTTTTGGATCTTGGTGACTTCCTGCCATTTACCAAAAGGGAAAAGTATAGGAGGTGAAAGCTGAGGGCCAACAAGAGGAGGAGAGATGGCATATTCCATCAGGGATAAGTTAAACAGGAAGTACCTGAGGGGAGCAAAGTCAAGTCTGAAAGACTAGAAAAGTCCAGTGCGTCTTTCTGTGAAGGACCAGTGATTTTTAGCGTTTTGTTTATTTCAATTTCCAGTCCATTGTATGCTGATAGCAGCCACATCGAGTAGCTGCTTGGACCATACCCAGCTTCCATGGAAACCTGATGATACACACTCTCAAACATGCCAAGAGTCTGACCAATGGGAAAAATCCACTGATCTGCATGCTTGATTACGTGAGAAAGTTTCTACAGGCTCCCTTTCAATTTCTTTCCATATCTCCTCATGGACTGGCCCTGGGGCACAGACCCACTTTGAGTTTCACTGGTGTAGACTAAGGTATGTGTGGGCTGAAGACTCCAATTTGGAAGTCAGCATTAAAGGTGGTGGTTGAAGCCGAGGACAGGGGTGTGATTGCAAGGGCACTGTTGAGAGTTGGGGGATGGACAACCACTGTCCAACCCTGTGAAAATGCCAACGTCTAAGGCATGGGTCCCAGCTTTTCCCATAAAGCATCAGACACATAGAGTCTGTCACAGCTACTCAACTCCGACCTCGTCATTGGAAAGCAGCTCTACCAGGGTTTCCAAACCTCAGCACTACAGAGAATTGGGGCCAAATAATGTTTTGTTATGGGGGGCTGTCCTGTGCATTGTAGTGTTTCTGACTTCTGTCCACAAAAATGCCAGTAGCACCACCACCTCTACAAATATGTCTAGATACTGCCAAATGTCCAGGGGTAGGGGGAACAGAGTCACCTTCAACTGAACTGAAGATAATACATAAAAGAAGGAGCACTGGTGTGTTCCAATAAAGCTCTATTTACAAAAACAGGTACAGGGCTGGATTTGACTCACCTGTCATAATTTGCAGACCCTTGATCCAAGGGATGGCCATAGGGAAAACTAAAAGTGCTTATTCAATAAGTTATAAGGGTCTCTTGTGTTCACAGCCCAAGAGGCAGCTCTGTAAGTGATCCAACAAAAGAGATTGTTATCATAGCAGCACTTCTTTTTTATACCACCTTTGCCTACCTTATTATGGTGCTTACTACCTATCAGGAGATACCAGATACAACATTGTAAAATCCGGGAACAGGAAAGAAAGCAAATATCAGCTCTCTAGGAGCCCTGAGAAAACCTCCAAGTAAGGCAGTAATGAGCCTAGATTGCGTGAGGTGAGTTCGAGAATTCCTGCAGGAAGGAAGTGACTGAAGCGGGTCTTGGAGGATGTTATGAATAGTGGTTGATGGTAAGGAGGTGGGAGGACAATTCACGTAAGGAACTCAGGGTTCTTGGTTTCAGAAAGTCAAGAGGGAAGTGAAGTGTCAATAGCGGGGGAAGGGAGCCATTGTCCCGATGAAAGCCTGTGGATGTACAGGGCGCCCCGGTGCACAGCCACGATGCACGTGTTTCCTCTGGGGAAAAAAAATTAATGGCACTTAACGGTTTTTTCTCAAAACAGGATATTTGTTTTTCTCCTCGAGACTCAGGGGGCTTTTATTACCTCAAAATTTTAATATTTGGGTGTTTCTTTCACATGAAGTCAAATACCATTTGAGATTCTCTTTGCCAAGGGCAAAAATAGTGAAAATTCCTAGTGAGTTGGGGAGACTGGTGTCTGGGACCATTCTACTCATTCTTAGTTAATGACAAGGTCAGATTATTATCTCCGACTCTTGTTGATGTTGAGATCATAGTGTATCATTTCCCCTTAGTGCTGCTGGACGACAGGACAGATGGCCTGGAACAGCCATTCCCGTTCTCAACCCATTTCCTTGGAGGACCTCACGTTAGTTTTCGAGTCAGCGGCGGTTAAAAGCACAGACTGCGGAGTTCAGCCATGACTGAAATCCTAGCTGCTCCATGTTTTGGCTGATGGGCCTAAGACACAGGTCTGGTCTAGCCCTGCTTCCTAAGAAGTATGTTCTAATACTCACCTGCCTGGCCCACAGCATGCGCTTGAGCCATTGCTGTTCATATATGTACAGTCTCAGAGGACTCAGCATTTCAAATGTTATACTTTTTTGCAGACTCGGACAGGGGAATGGTTCCTAAGCACAAAGCAACTATCTCTCATCATGGAAGGTCTAGCAGGTCTTAGGGATTTAAATAACACTTCTTAATTATTTTACTTGTGTGCCATGTGTTGTGGGAGAGAAAAAGAAATGAATTAAGATCCAGCTCACGCTCACAGTAAAACTCTCAGCCTAGTCAAAAGGGATATTCATTCATGCATTCAACAAATATTTGTGTACAGATATTTATGTACAAATAGCACAGAGGAGTTTGCAGTGAAAGTGGGTAAAGTATGCACTGGCCACTGGCAGGCTCCAAATATACTCAGTGCTGGTGTGATACAGAGAAGCCAAGCTTCAGTCCATCCAGTGACTGTGGATGACTGTCAAGGGCCCTAGCAGGATGGGAGGGTAGCATGGAAATCCCTATCTGTCCCCTTACCCCATTAGGGAAATAATCAAGGTAGTCAAGGGACCTAACGTAGAGGATGTGCGATGAAGACAGGATGAAGAGAACCATGCCTTATGTAGTATGAGTGAAATGATCATAGTCTGAATTTCTGGACACTTGTCAAACCTGTTTGGAACATTTGATATTCATATTTCTAGAGTTTTCATAGAGTAATTGCTGACTTTAATATTAGTGGTTTTGGGTTTTGTTTTGTTTTGTTTTGGTGAGCAGCTTTACCAGTTATTTAACTTGAGCTGAGTCTACAGATTCAAGCCAGTTCCTGGCTGAACATTGCTGACAACTTAAGGGTGAGGTTCTCTGCCTGTATTGATTTTGTCCTTGCTGCTTCACAAACCAACTCAGATCCATTCGTTCTAGAAGCATGGAAGCAACTGATGGGAATCATCCCATTTGATTCACATCCACCAGCTAGAGCGTCTGTCTGCCTTGGTCCTTGTGACCAGCCCTGAGGCTGAGTCCCCTGTAAAACTAGTCATGATAAATGAGCCAGACCCTTCCCCTGTCTCGTTATAACTGCCAGGGATCCAGGTCCGCCTTAAGTCCTCCCCAATAACTCATTTTAATAGGGAGAAAGGGCGTAATGGCCTCTCTTCAAAAGTGGAGGGTCAGTACTTTGAGGTAGATGTTCTTTCTTCCAATTTTGCTTCTAAAAACCCTTTCAAATAGTACAATTAGATCCTATAAACGTGAGGAGTGTATGCACATTAGCAGTGAGTCTCCCATATGGTATTTGTGGGTCTCTGTATAGTCGGGGTTGTAAAAGAAAAATAAATACAAGTTGTAGCTGAATCATAAAGGAAAAGTCCATTTATAAATAATTGAGGGTTGAGATGTAGCATAGACTTTCTTAGTGGGTCTATAAAATGCTGTCTGCTCAGTCTGGCTACAAGTTCATTTGCATGACAGCCAGGCGGCTGGGAACTGAGCTAATGGCATCTTACAGCCTTGCAGCATATAGCCATGTCCTCAGTTCAGATAATATGGGGAGAGGAAAAAAAATCTAAAAATAGAAAAGGCATCTTCTTATCTTTTTGTGGGTGGAGTAAAACAGACTAAAAATATGGAAAGCATCCCTCCAGGATGCCATTTACCAGGGTATTCTCTGGTTACATTTACTTCTGTCTTAGGTTTTGTTGAATCTCTGATAGTATCCTTTTTTTTCTCCTCCAATTTTAAAATTCTTTGGTCCAAGGAAGTACTCCTAAAGAGGCCCTCATTGTAATGATACTTTAGTACTTCTGATACGGGAGGTTGTCATCCCTATATTAGTAATAACTGCCGTCTTCAAATGGAAAGTCTTCCAGGAAGTCCGTGAGTGCTTTTTCTATAGGTGAGTGTGAAGTGGGGCCATAAGGAAGTGAGCAGTGATGGTTTTCCCCTATAGGAGACTCAGAATGAACAGGGACAAGACCCCACCCCCTGGGCACATCCCGGAGGCTCAAAGTCAAGGCTGCCGCTGTGACAGCCTCGCACATGCTCAGTACACCGCCCCTCTCACCATGGCCACCCATTCCATCTTTCCAGAACCCTGGGTTCTCCCTTAGAGGATCCCAAATCTGCTTCCCTTTAGCTTCTGCCTTTGTATCCCTAGGGCTCTCATAACAAGTTAATCCCTTTTACATTACAGTTAAATGAATCCTTCAGATCCCTAACGATTCCTTTTCCCTCTGTATTTGAGTTTTCTTCAAGCTGCCCCACTCTACCTTCTCACGTGTCCCGAGTCCTGTCGTCTCCCGATTGGACTCCTGGGAACATGCGGGAACATGTTCCAAGTCACCTTTATCCCTTTCAAGTGTGGAGCCCAGGGTGAAATCACTTTTCCAGGGCTTATCAGGGCATTGTCTCCCTTGTGTTTCTCTGTGTTGGCAGCGGAGAGTAATACCCCAAAGACAGTGGTGGGTGGGGAAGGAGTAGCGGGTTCTTGGCTGAGTTAACATCCTTCCCTGGGACTGTGGATTCAGGCACGAATGGGGAATAACTGAGCATTTTTGTTTGGGGCCCAGATGGTGCAGCATCTAGGAGCTGGGAGGAAGGGCCTGCTGATTCTACGCTGAGACAAAGCAAAAAGTGAGCAGAGGCTGGGGGGTCCTTCACACATGTGGCAACAAGCAAGAAAGGGGAAGTCCAGCACAGACTCACTTCCCGCAAGTCGAAAAAAGGAAAAGGCCCACAGGTCCCTCAGGACAGACAGACAGACACACACACGCACACACACACACCTCACCCCCACCTGCCCTGTTTCATGCATTTGTGTTTTAGATTAGCAACCTATTGTTCAGGATGCAAGAATTTTTTTACCCTCTCTCTCCCCTAAGAATTAATCTAAAAACAATTAGCAGACAAGCCACACATTCCTTTCTTAAAATAAATGGAATTTTAAAAAATCTCAACCCCTTTGTTCTTTTCAGAGCCCTGTGACTTGCCAGTACTGCCAGCTCTGGTCATCTAGGGAGTGGTTTTTCAGGGTGTAACTTTTTCATAACCCTTTGCTTTTCTCCCACCTCCTGTTTTAGTCTTCTTAGCATCATTCTCTTTATCTAAAAGATGATAAGGACATGAAGCAAAAGGTGGCCACTTCAGTTTTATTTCTTCATAGAATTATTATGGCTGTGTTGATTTCTCTTATTAACACTGTCACCTATGCTTAAGTCAGTCACATGTGAGAGACTGGATTTGTTTAGCCTGGTATCAGAATGACCACCTGACACTCTACCTTTCTTATCAAAACCATGTCTTCAACTTCCTCTTGAGTCTTTTTGTGTCTTGGAACCCTTAAGCTTCTCAAATTCCTGAGAGTGGGGACCTGTGCCCTTGCACCTGGACTCCATGCCCACCCATCCCCACCCATCTGCCAGACACCCTCTCTAACCTTGACAGAGGTTGACAGGCGACCGACTGGAGAGTTGAAACCTTTTGTTGGCATATCTATTCTCTCCAGTGCCCAGGAGCTGGAACCTTTGATTTCAGAGGAATCTAATTTCCCAGATAAATATCATGTCAAGTGTCATTTGGGGATGGTGGGTAGAGGAGCAAATAGTGATCCAAAAACTCCCAGAGAAAGGGATTAGCAATCTTGGAGGGTTCAGATTTCAGGGTCAAGGGGAGAGTTTTGAGAAAGGTCTACACATAGGATGGTTGGTTTCTCTCTCACTTTCTTTCTTTCCTTCCTTTCTCCCTCTAGTCCTTCATCCCTTCCTCCCTTCCTTTCTCTCTTTCAAAGACAGTGGGAGTGGAGGAATGACAGCAATGCAGAAAAGCTGGCCAGCAGGAGAGCCCTGAGTGTGGAGAGTTAGTGATGGCGGTAGAGTTCTGATGCTTTTCATTTGGCTCGTGGAATGCCCAGGAGGCCTCCCTCTCCAGCTCTAGTCAGGCCTGTGAGCCCTTCTGGTTCAGCTCTTCCTCTCCTCTTCTCACACTTTGTCCTCTTGGGTGTCCCCCTGACTCAGGCTTTCCCTCTGATTCATCCCTCGCTCTGTCTGCTGCCACGTGGGTCAACCTACATCCTCATGGAGCCCAAGTCTCCTTTTCAGAAATGGAGAGGAGGGACAGGATTTTGTGTTGTTCCACCATAAGAAGCTGCCCATCTGTGTGGCCACCATCTCTCAAGACAAGAAGCTATACCCCTGAGCCCCAGCACCTCCACCTTCCCGTGCTGCCTTCCATGTAGATACCCTGCACCCACCCTTTCCCCAGTGTCCTGGGTCTCTTTCCTCTTCTCGTTTCCTTCTGATGAAAACCCTTCTCTTCTAAGACCTCTTCCATTCTGCAAATATGGACTGGGGGCACCTCTTAGTGAAGCTCTAATTAACGCAGAAAGGTGTGCTCGGTCCCATTGACAAGATGAGGCTCAGCCTTCTGGTGAGGTCTTTGTAGATCCATGCACTTCCCCTGCAGACCTTGGCTTTTGAGCCCACTTTCCCATAGTTGTGTTTGCATTACGATCAGTAACTTATAGGTTGAGTAGACTTTTCAGGGCCTGTGTATAAAATTGTGCCTGCAGGAAAGTGCAGTCTGAGCCCAAAACAACCCTCTACTTTTTTTGTTGTTGTTGTTTTAAATAGCTCATTCACTTGTGTGGTTCAAAAATCCCAAATCATGAAAGGATATACAGTGAAAAGTTTCTCTTCTACCCTTGTCCCCTTCCACCTACTTTCTCTCCCTGTGGGCACTCACCATTATTCCCTGTGTGTGCTTCCAGAAAAAGTTTATTGACATACAAGCCAGGACAGATGTTATTTGCGCACTTTGGCACCAATCTTTTTTTACTTTGAAGACACACATCTTTGAAGCTTTTTCTATATCAACATATCAGGAGCTGCTTTGTCCTTTTGTAGACCATGTAATACTCATTTGTATGGATGTACCTTAACTTGTAGAATTAATCCTCTAAAGGTGGACAATTAAGTTGTTTCCAACTCTTTTTTTCTTTTCTTTAATTTTGTCTACACAGTGTGGCTGGTGGGGTCTTCGTTCCCCAACCAGCAATTGAACCCAGGCCTTCGTCAGGGAAAGCTCTGTGCTCTAACCACTGGACCATCAGGAAATTTGCAGTAGTTTATAACTCTTGGCTGCTATAAACTATGCTGGAGTGACACCTTTGTATAATATTATTTCCTTATTTCCCATATACATAAATTGGATAAACCTATGTAAATGGAAATCTGGGGTGAAAGGCGTGTGTTATGTAGTTTTCATAGATAACTGACTTCCGCTGGGGTTGGACCAGTGTATGCTTCCCTACTCTTATTAGCCCAGCGTGTTATTGCATGTTATATCTTGAACAGGTTTTGGAAGGCACCCCCTTTATCATTTGGAATTCAATCACTGACAATTCGCAGGGAGCGTGCTCCTTAAATGTCAAGACCTCTATGTCTGGAATTCAAGCCTAGACACTTGGCTTAGTGCCTGGGAGCCATGCCATCTGGCAAAACCTGTACCTCAGTGCTTTGTCAGTAAAATGGGAATTTAACAGGGGTCCTTGTCAGTGACCTAGAACACATCAAAGGCTGAAGCAGTGCCTGGCACAGTGAGACGCTCTCAAACATTTCCTGTCATAGGAAGTGTTGGTGGTTCCCAGGAGACACACACATACCGTCTCCAGGACCAGATACTTTGTTCCCTATGAAGACACTGCCTTGTCATTTCCTACTTTAATGAGTGCAGAGAAGATGCTGAGCAGTCAGCCTGAGGCATGGCTGTCCACTGACTGATAAGCCAAGGAGCCCAGGAACATTGAGAAAGGAGGGGAGCAAGCGATCAGGACAGAGTCATGATATTGGATGGTCTCTCCTGGGATCAGGCATGGTTTCCTCTGCGCTGGAAGAGGAAAGATAACAGATACAACAGGCAGATGGGTCTGAGCGCTCAGATATTTCCCCACAAACATAAACTCATCTAAAGCTATAAAACTGACATTTTTGCACCAAATTTCTTTCTTTTTTTCACCCAAACTTTCAGTGAACTGGGGGGCTCCTCACCCTGGCACACAGTAGAAATTCAATACCAATTATTCTTTGCAGAGTCCTACAAGCCTCCAGCCCTGTCATGCAGTAAAACTGATGTAAATATTTGTAGAAAGAAAGAAAAACGCCTTTTAAGGTATCTCCTCTCTTTTCCCACTCTGGAGAATCTACTGCCTGCAGCTTATCTAGCCTCTACTCACCAACTCTTTTCTTACTTTTTCCTCTATTTTTTGGTTCTTTTCTCCCATCTTTGCATGCAGTCCACTAACATAAAATCCAGCTTCTACCAGACCAGGCAAGCCTCTGCCGAAGGGCCTGCAGTGCCCGTGGCCATGGCCATGGCCATAGCCCAGCAGGGACTGAGGACTGGGTGTTCCTCCCTGAGCCTCGCAGGTACAGCGGGAGTAGCCTTTACCTTTTCTCACGTTTGCTCCCAACATCCCCAGTCTCTGTACAGGTAAAGGGTGCATGTGAGTGATTCAGTCAGAGTGACCAAGAAGCAGTCTGGCTGCATCTTCATGATATTTTTATTTTTCTCAAGAATCTGAAATGAATGCCATGCCTGTTCTGGCCTTGCATAATCCTGGCTCCACCAGCCGACCACACGCAGCCAGCCCTCACCCTGGCATGCCCCGGAGTTGTGGCGGACACACAGTATCTTTCCATGGCAGCTGCTCTCCTGGCTGTGTTGCTGAGGACACAGCTCCAGTGGGCAGCTGTTGTTCGGGGCTGCCCTCTACCTTCTGCGGCCCCAGAGCCCCTGCTGCTTCTGCAGGTGCTCACTGCAGTGCCAGCCTCCTGGGATGGCAGGGGCTCTGGGCTGTTATACACTTAGAGGGGAAGGGTGTTCTGTTGTTTTAGCAGGAAGACCCAGGGCTTCCCCTTTAGTTATTATTACAAGACCCAAATGAGAGTTGAAACTATGAGAATGACAGACCCAGAAGCATGTCTTCCTGTGCTGGGGTTCCCCATTGACTTGCTTGGTATCAAGCATCTCTTTTCATAACATAGTCTCTCCGTGGCCTCTGAGTCTGAAGTGGGAAGGCAGAGCCACCAGGCTCCTCCAGAGAGTGTGAGGTCTTTTCTGGCAGCTTCCAGGGTAGCCTGCTCTGGTGCAAACCCTCATGCCACCTCAGCCTCCTCCCTGCTCCCAAAGCTGGGGGTGGGGGTGGGGGTGGGGGATGGGTCTCTCCAGCTCATCCTTCCCTGCCTTCTCAGGCCTGTGTGACTTCCCAGAGTCAGTTCTTACCTTGCCAGTGGGTGCTGGAGCACAGTTCTCACCACCTGCCACAGGCAGATGAATTTAAAACTTGTGCTGAAAGGAAAGAAATATGGGGTATGGAACAGATGCAGACGGCCTCCAGCTGCTACAAAACAAATGTAGCTCCCCTCAAGCCACCAACTAACCCAACCCTTGGAGGATTATTTATTTGCTCTGTGGATAAGGGGAGAGCCCAGTGGAAGAAGTCACAGCAGAGCCATTTCAGGAATTCCCACAGTGGGGAGGGTTTTAGCTTCTCCAGGTCAGCTGATGTGACTGAAGATTTGAAGGATTCTTTTCAAGAGATGAAGAGGTTCTCATCTGTAAGATGAGAGCCCCCAAACCTTCTTGCAGCCCATCACTTCTAACTATCATACAGCATGGGCAGGGAGGGTGTGATAGTTTTCTACACATGTGGTGGTAGATTATAAATGTGGTGGCTTACAGCCCTACCCGTGTATCGTCTCCCAGCGTCTGCGAGCCAGGAGTGCAGACAGAGCTTAGATGCATAGTCGCATCAGGCTGTAAACTAGGGGCTGAAGTTGTGGTCTAATTCGAGGCTCAGCTGGGGAAAGATCCATTTCCAGGTTCCCTCGGCTTAATGGCAGAATTCAATTCCATATGCCCTCTCAGTATAGTGGCCTATTTTTTCAAAACCAATAAGGGAGTCTCCCTCCAGTGTGCTAAGATGGTGTCTTTTATAATGTAACCATATCTCATTACCTTGCTTGGAATCAAGTCACAGGTTCCACCTATGCGGAAGGCATCAACACCAGGCGGCAACTCACTGGGGTTACTTGGAACCTTGCCTAATATAGGGAAAGGATACAAGCTTATCAGCAAATGTTTCAAAAGTACTCACAAGTGAAGACCACTTGTGAGTGATATAGGATCCCATTTTTTTCTTTGAAAAGAAGCAGTTTTGTTCTTTTCCTTCCGTTTCAGAATGTCTCCAAATCCTAAAATTTTTGCTAGCCCTGTTCTCTCTACCCCAAGTTGATTCCAGCTCCAACTTCCATAATGACTGTATGTTACTGAGCAAGGCTGTTGGGTTTTTTGTTGTTGTTGTTTTACTCCCAAATCTCAGTTTTCTTATCTGTAAGAATGCATTTTCACGGAGATTTTTTGGACACTAGCAACACTGTCCCTTAGTAAATGATAATTCCAGCTCCTTATGGGACTTCATTGTATTGCATTATTTATATATAGAACTCAGTCAACAACAAAATAGCCTTGCTGATGTGAACATCAAAGCACAAGAGAAAATATATCTTAAATTCAGTTGTGTCTAAGGAGCTGCAGTCACTCTGGTCATGTGCTGACAGCAGTTCTTAGAGGAAAAGGACTTAAAGCTTAAAAATATCCAGAAAATTTGTGTCCATTACCATGTTTAAAAAGTGCTGATATCATATGTTTGGGTTTTTTAATCTCTCTTTCTCTCCCTTTTTTCTTTTTTTCTCCTGAAGTAAGACTAAGATGAGTGCACCCTTGTTAGGATTAAAGTTTTTAATCCTACTTAATGGAGGGAAACATAATAAAGCTTGACTTCAAATGGGAACTGAAGTCCTCCATTATTTACAGGCTCTTGTGGAAAAGTCAGGCCCACGTGACCTGTGTGTGTGTTAGTCACTAAGTTGTATCCGACTCTTTGTGACCCCCATGGACTGTAGACCATCAGGCTTCTCTGTCCATGGAGTTCTTCAGGCAACAATACTGGAGCGGGTAGCTGTTCCCTTCTCCAGGGGATCTTCCCAACCCAGGGATCGAACCCAGGTCTCCTGCATTACTGGCAGATTCTTTACTATCTGAGCCACCAAGGAAGCCCAAGGGACCCCTGGAGGGGCAGCCAATTTTAACCTGCTTTGGTTTCTCTTCCAGGTTTCTCCCTGCTGTGGAAGAGGCTGGAGGATGTGAGTGGCTCTCCAGAAAGGCCTGCTTGGCTGTGCGTCCAGGAAGGCCTCTTAGCTTCCTTCTTGTTTCAGAGCCACTTCTGGAGCTATTTGAGAAAAATGATGTGACAGTACCTATCCAAAAGGGTATTGGGAAACTTATAACATCCGTGAAGAAAGTGGCCCTCTTTCCCTTTTGCAAAATCGACATTCTCAAACTCCAAAATGCCAGCCAAAACCCCGATTTACCTGAAAGCTGCCAATAACAAGAAAGGAAAGAAATTTAAACTGAGGGACATCTTATCTCCCGATATGATCAGTCCGCCCCTCGGAGACTTCCGCCACACCATTCACATCGGCAAGGAGGGCCAGCACGATGTCTTTGGAGACATTTCCTTTCTCCAAGGCAACTATGAGCTTCTGCCCGGAAACCAGGAGAAAGCGCACATGGGCCAGTTCCCTGGGCATAACGAGTTCTTCCGGGCCAACAGCACCTCCGACTCCATGTTCACGGAAACGCCCTCGCCGGTGCTCAAGAACGCCATCTCTCTGCCGACCATCGGAGGGTCCCAAGCCCTCATGTTGCCCTTGCTGTCCCCGGTGACATTCAGCTCCAAGCAGGAGTCCTTTGGGCCGGGAAAGCTGCCCCGGCTTAGCTGTGAGCCGGTCATGGAGGAGAAGGCTCCAGAGAAAAGCAGTGTGTTGGAGAACCGGACGGCCCACCAAGGTGACGTCTCGTGGGGGTCGAGCGGGTCCGCGTCCCAGTCCAGCCAGGGGAGGGACAGCCACTCTTCCAGCCTCTCGGAACAGTACCCCGACTGGGCGGCGGAGGACATATTGGACCCTCCTGCCCCTTGCGAGCTCGTCAAGGAAAAGACTAAGTCGGAGGAGTCCCTCTCTGACCTCACGGGTTCCCTCCTGTCCCTGCAGCTTGATCTCGGGCCCTCCTTTCTGGATGAGGTGCTGAATGTCATGGATAAAAATAAGTAACGGGACACCGCCGGGCCCTTTTCCTTTGGTGTAAAAGATACCAAAAGACAGAATGGAAGAAAACTAACCACAAAGAGGAAAGCTTCACTGGCTATACTTGCTGTCATGTGATGGGTTTCTAAAAAACCTTCCCACAAAATATTTTTTTACCTGGGATACCCTGTTTGCAAAAACAGTATAAAGGAAAAAAAAAAAAAAAAAAAAAAAACTTGTCCTGCCAAAAGAGAGGAAGTGAGTCAGAACCCATTTTCAGCGGGCCATGCTAATGTATACAGCTCACATTTTTTGTTTCCAGACACGTGAGAAATATGGCTTGGCCAGGACTGGCATTACTTAGCTATGAAGGGCTGTGCCAGTCACATTAAGGGCCTTTACAGGACTTGCATTTTCTGAGCAAGAGGAAGTCAAAATTTATTTAACACCCACGCCTTTTTTTCTAGACTCTTTTCTATATTATGTGGTTTGGGCTCACCGTAGCAAATTCTTCAGTGTTAAAACTTTTCTCTTGTTTCCACATTTGAACATTTTGGGTTCCAGGGATTTGCTTGTAGCTCTTATATATCCCTATATGTTATATCTATATTGCGAAATTTTGACTGTCAGCTACATGTTGGTAAGACACAAGCGAAGTATTACTGTAACTAAGTTATTTTTAAAGTTAAAATATATTTTTATGTGCCTTTGGCTTTTTATTGCAAAGTCTACATTTTATAGATACTACATCGAATGTGGTCATTTGACTTTTTCCATTGGGTTCCATTGTAAGCTGTGTATGTGTATGTTTGGAAAAGTGTACTCATACTTAGCTTTATTTTTTTTTTTCTTCATCTATTATACTTTTCACAGCAGCCAACAGTGGATTGTAAAGTGTAAAGGCACAGGTTACTCACAATGCTTCTGCAGAGACTGTGGGCTATACCACCTAATGTTCTTTGGAAATATGGGTATTTTAGTGCAGTACATACTTGCATTACATAGGTACTTCCTACAACACAATAAAGAGTAAATGTTAAAATCAGCTTGCTTGGTTATAGTACTAAACAAAAACATAAGACAAAGGTTATATTTTCTTGACATCCAAGGCTAGAAAAAATTGCTTCTGTAAAGTGTACACAAGTCTTTAAATGAGGTAAGAGGTGTATTCTACTCACTCAGTAATTTTGATTATTTTGATTATTATCCAGAAACAAGGCCCTTCAATTTTAGGAAAACTGAACATGTGAGACGATTTTTCTTTCTTTTTTTTTTTTAGGCAACACTGACGCCACCCTCTCAAAAAAATTCATTTCCATGAATCTCCAACCTAAATTTAACACAGCAAACTCATGCAGGCCTAACCTTGTCCCTATCAGATGGATGTCTCCTTGCTGCGGGTACCATACAGACAAGATTAAGGAGGCCAAAAACAGGGCAGTAGAAAGCACTTGGCCCCCCAAGGCGACAGAGATGCTCTGAGAATGTTGGTTAAGGAAACAGGAACAGGAAATGTACACATCGATTCCTGTCCTGTTGTCAACCACCCTTTCCCCCTCTAAGACAAACACTCACAAAAACTTTCATTCTTTCATTTCTCCTTGAAATGTATCCCTGAAATGACTACTGCTTCCAAACACTTCAGCGATTCTGTCACCATGTCTGAAATTGTTGCAATTCTGTCATCTGGTTAGCTGAAAGAATCTTTGAGTTAGAAGTGAAACACAGTAAAAGAGGCAACAAGCTCCCCTAATGCACTGAGTTCTTGCCTTAATTTCCCTGCTGTCTTTCTGCCTCACAATTTCCAGTGTTCTTTTTCTGCTAGACCACACGCACTCATGGTTCAAGTTCCACACAGAGACTTCCCAGCCTCTTCTAACTCTTATGCATGAGCAAGAGTCCAGTATATCTCATCCTTTTTAAGCAGACTCTTTCAACACATCTTAATTTTTTTACTGATCATATTCTCATTTTACTCTTTATCTGCAGATTAAACTGTTAGGTGAAATGACAAGGAACGTCTGTGTATTTCCTCTGCTCCTTCTGTGACAGGTAGAGAGGACAGCTCTGCCAGGGTTGGGTTCGTGTATAGAATCTAAGCAATCATGCATCTGCTAGACTTTCTCTGAGCCCTTTTACATATGGTCCCTCCCGTTAGGTTAGATACCATTGAGATGGCAACAAACATACCCTGTAAGAAAGGAAACAGCCACATCCGGCTTTTGAACCATACTGTTGAGTCATTTCTCCTGTGGCAGCCTTTCTAATGCTCAGTTCCTTCTCTAGGGAGCAGGTGCAGGGCTGGTGGACATTTTCTCCTGCAAAAAAGCTCTTCCTCCTTGCACCTGCTGAGAGCTGAATTGATTTTCTCAGCCAGTGACCATTCTGCCACTTTTACCCTAATTTACCAAGATGCACTTTATTTGCAGATCCAGGATGTGAGCCCCCGGTGACCCAACAACCAGAAAAAAAGACCATGCAGTTTGTACAGGGTAGAGACCCTTGGTGTTGTAGCAGTCAAGGTTCTTCCCTTTGAGTAGGTCTAACAAAGAACAAGACAGATTATTTGTACCTAAAATTACCTGCTGAAAAAGATAAAATATCAAGGTACTTAGGTCTTCACAAATGTAAAGTCATTAAGTATCACATTTCAGTGAGTCAGAGTCACAAACAAAAGACTAAATTGGTTGAACATAAAAAAGAGTTTCCAGAGTCATGGTCTATTCCTTTTTTATGTCACTGAAAGTTACCATTTTTTCTCAAGTCTCCCCATGAAAACACTTGAAATCATGGTAAGGAGGAATTTCATGAGTCCATGAGTTAACTTGATAAATATTTTGAAACAGAGAAAATAAAATTGTACTTTAGATGATGGTTCTGATCCTCTTAATGTGGCACTTGATGAGACTCAATTTTACTGCAAAATATATCAATACAGTAGAACAAGTCAACATGATGGTTTCTCTCCAATAAGAGTTTCTCCCTTGGAAAGTACGTTCCCAGCCTAGTCCAAAATTTAACAGGTCTAGTAAAGAGAATTCTCAGACTTTAGGATGAGTCTATCAGATAAATATGAGTGACTGAACTTGTTTTTTCTTACATAAGTCAGTCAGTCATATAAATAGGGTTACTAGGTGTTGCCCTGTGTCTCCACCCATATTTTTGCGTCAGATTCAGCAAAATAAAGTTTTTTGTTTCCAGATGCCAAGTGAAAAGCTACTACTGACCCAGATGGGTAGCCTTCTGGTTCACTTGACTGTATGTGACTCAATAACATCATGCAACTCAAAACCATACTTGTACGTATTCAGCGTGTTGGTTTTGAGAAAGCAGTATGTTTATTTTCTAAAGCAGAGGGTTTCCCTTGTAGGTTTTCAAGAAATGTTTCATCTGACAATACCTGGAACATCACATGCTTTATTCTGATGGCATACCATCTTATCCAGCCAGGCTTCCCTTCCTGAGAATGTTTAATTTTCACCTTATTCTTAGAGCAAGTGCTTATCAAAAAGTAGGCCTCAGCATCTAACTTGAGTTGTCAGGGAGTCATTATTCTGTGGTAAAGTGCTGCAAAGGAAGTTGTGAGGAAGAATGAGAGGTATGCTTATTTTATGAAGTGAGGTACAACACAGATCTGTTTTACAACTAATGTGCTGCATTTAATTATCTTCCATCTTTACTTCAGATACTGTGATAGAGAATTTACTTCCATTGGCTTTTAAGGGAGGTCAATAATCATCCTTTGAAGGTTAGCCAAATTTCCTTTGTGGGAAGCAGATTGAAGCAGGTGATAGGTTTTAAAAATCTGCCCAAATCAAGACCGCTATGCAGAATAGAGTTAATATTTTAGAGACTCATCACGAAGACAGAGATGTCTGCCATACATCAAAATTAGTGATGCTGAAAACGTGAAATTGGTATCATGAAGTTGTCAGGCATGTGTGTGCTTCATTGCCAAATCACTGGGAAAACAGAGCTTTGAGTTCTGGGGAGGGAAAGACCTGGGATGGCTCCATGGAAGAGCAGGACCCAAATGGGGCCTCAAGGGACTGGTGAGATTTTTTTTTTTTTTTTTTTTTAGGGCGAGGGACATACTCACGGAGGAAGATTTTGAGCAAATAAAAGGATCCACTACATCCTAGCAAAGTTTCTACTCAAAATGGGTCAGAAAAGGGATTGACATAGAAAATGCTCAGTTCCAGGGACTTCTCTGGCAGTCCAGTGGTTAAAAACTTCGCACTTTCAATGCAAGGGGTGAGGGTTCCATTCTTGATCAAGAAACTAAGATCCCAAATGCTGTGCGGCACAGTCAAAAATATATACATTTTTTAAAAAGTAAATTAAAAAATGTTCAGTTCCAGGCCTGAAAGGATTGGGTCCGAGCCTGGGAAATCTTTCCCTGTGGACTAAGAAAAGACTGGAATCTGAGAGTGCTGAAGAGGTGGTTCCCAGGGTTAGGAATCTGTGTATAATAAGCCACCATCTTGTGAAAGTTCCTGCCAGCCTGCCTGTGCTGTAACCTGAAGGCAGGCAGACTGCTGGGTATCAAGGAAAAGTCATTCATGATGAAAGCAGCGAGAGGGGCTACGTTTCTCCTGAAACAGCACCATGTAAAACGAGTTCATGTCCTGGCACCTGGAATGAACACTCGGGCAGCTCTCCCACCAGCAGCACTCCAGAGTTTCCTCTGGCCCCCTTTTCAACTCATTTCCCCAGGTCTTAGTTGTAATTTCTGATTGAGCAGCCCAGGGTTAAAGGAGAAAGTGCCGCAGAAAACAGAAAGGAAAGTCTAAGTATCAGTGAAGAGTCTAGGCTGAGGATAAAAACCAGCTAAATGGAGTAGAGGCGAACAGACCCTTCCTGAGATGCTCTCCAACTCCTTCGAGCCCAGTCTCACAAAACTGAGGCCCAGAGAGACAAAAGTCCAGACTTCCAGACTGGTTTCCTGTCTCAGGACCTGCATCTTCCCAGGGGTGACTTGTGGGCCGTGCACCTCTCAGCAAAGTCCAGATTCTCTCCTAGCATGAGCCCTTACCCAGGAGATACATCAGGAAAAAGGTCATCTCAGCACAGCAGGAAGTCCCCAACATTTACACCGCAAATATCCACAGTGAGAAGTGGAAAGATCCTTTCATTGCATTTGGGTCTTAAACAAAGAGACCCTTGAGATTCTGCTTCCATGGAAAATTCCATCTTTAATAGGAGTCACAAGAAGTGTGTATTACAATCCCCAAAGGATGTTGTCCCCATATCCATGAGCAGTCTTATTTGTAAGTGAAATTGGCAGAACTTGAGGGACCCTAGAAAGACAAAACTGCTCAAAAAATTTCTCCTCTGTGTAACTGCCCTAGGACCAGAAAATCTGCCATTGGAGATTGGTTCCTTTAGATAAGGTGTTATGCCAAGCACGGAGTCTCCTTAAAACACTCCCAGGAATATCAGCATCTTAAAGCCACCAACAGCAGGATGTGAACTCACTTATCAGGTGTCTATTCTAGGAGCATAAGCCTCTAGCAACTGGACTGGGTCAAGGGAAACACAGAGAATAAGCGAGAACAGGAACAGCATGAAGAGTGAGTTCATGTAATGCAATATTTTGCCTGGCACCCCAAAAAAGAGGGAGTGGGGAGACAGTCTTTTCCAAAAGATTTACCCATTACCAATGGGGCTACCTTCACCAGAAGAGATAATAAAGGTTATAGTTGACTCATGTCCCTGGTGTCGGAGGAATAAATGCAAACAGTGCAATTAAATCTAATACTGAATTGGTGCGGAGAAGGAAATGGCAACCCACTCCAGTACTCTTGCTTGGAAAATCCCATGGATGGAGGAGCTTGGTGGGCTGCAGTCCATGGGGTCGCAAAGAGTCGGAAATGACTGAGCAACTTCACTTTACTCACTTCACTCGCTTCATTTTTTATCACTGGAGAAGGAAATGCCAATCCACTCCAGTATTCTTGCCTGGAGAATCCCATGGACGGAGGAGCCTGGTGGGCCATGGTCCATGGGGTCGCAGAGAGTTTGACATGACTGAAGTGACTAAGCACACACGCACGCATGCACTGAATTGATGCAAATTAGATAGTACAAGAGAACATGAATATAAAGTTCCCAGTGATAAACATGGTTCCATTCACCCTACAGATCAACAGGTATAAAGGGATCAATGCCTTGACACCAAATGTTGATATTTCTAAGTCACTGTCTAACCTTCCTTCTGCTTCTTCCGCCCCATCCCTTAACAATGGCATTTTAGTGAAGTGGTTCCTAGAGGGGATTATGCTTTTATCCTGAAGTCTCCTTCATAATAGTTTCTATTCATTTTAAGGTAAACCATTAGTAATGTCCCAGAAACACACAAAACTTTGAAAAGCCTGAAACAATATTCAAGTTACATATTGAATTTTTCAGAGTAAGCAGTAACATAGAGCACAGTAAGCAGAGATGTTGTTAAATGTGGGAGAAGAACATTGCTAATTATCTTCCAATCCCTCCTCTCATTGCGAGAAAATGAAATTGGGATGAGACTAGAAAATGAGAAGCAAAACATTTATGGTGCTCTGGCTTCAGATTTTTTACCATAAATGGCAAGAAAGAAGAGCAGACAAATATAATTTTAGATGTTAGATTAGCATCCAATAAAGTTCTCCCATCCTAATAGTGGACCATGGATCCTGTGACCAAATAAAGCACTGTTTGTGAAGATTGATTCTGCAGTAACCCTCTTTGTTAAAACAAAACAAAACAAAAAAGTGGTGCTTTCACCATTGATTAAAATTGCTAATTTTCAACACAGTTGCCTCTTTGGACTTCATATGACCCCATGGACTATACATACAGTCCATGGTATTCTCCAGGCCAGAATACTGGAGTGGGTAGCCTTTCCCTTCTCCAGGGTATCTTCCCAACCCAGGGATTGAACCTAGGTCTCCTGCATTGCAGGCAAATTCTCTACCAGCTGAGCCACAAGGGAAGCCCAAGAATAGTAGAGTGGGTAGCCTATCCCTTCTCCAGGGGATCTTCCTGACCCAGGAATCGAACCAGGGTCTCCTGCATTACAGGCAGATACTTTACCAACTGAGCTATCATGGAAGCCCTTGGACTTCATAAGTAAATTGAAAATTGATCAGGTACTTTAAGTAATCCAGAAAGGGGAAAAAAAGCATCATGACACAGAACACAGATTAGGGACAGACTCTGTTTTGTAAGAGGGGGGAAAGCAGAGTCTTACTGCCCGAGACTCAGCCTGGAGATTGCTCTAACTAGAAGTAAAATTATTGCAAGTGAAATGGCTTATAGGAGTGAGATACCCAGCCCTCTAATCAGCCGTGAAATAGGAATCCATGGAAGATGCTCTCCTTTCCTTGCTCTCCCATCCTTGATCATCCAAGCATTTTCTCTCCAGGGAGACTTCTCAGCTTCTCAACCTCCAGACCACCCTTCAGGTCCTAGGAGTAGACCACAGCAAAGGACAGAGCAGCTGTCCTTTGGATGGACAAACCTGTCCAGCCGGATGGTTTGGAGGGGTGTGATCCTGCCTACACACACCCAAGAAAGACATCTTTTAAGTCTTTCATAGGTTGACTACGTTACTAAAACACCAAATGATAGTGCGTGTGTGTGTTCAGTCGTGTCCGACTCTGTGACCCCACGGAGTGTAGCCCACCAGGCTCCTCCAGTCCATGAAAGTTTCCTGGCAAGAATACTGGAGTGGGTTGCCATTTCCTCCTCCTCCACGGGATCTTCCCAATCCAGGGATCAAACCCACATCTGCTGCATTGGAAGGAGGATTCTTTACCTCTGAGCTACCAGGAAAACCCCCAAATGATAGTATATGAATTATATACCTGTAGTGGAGGGAATAATGGCCCCACGAAAAGTAGCAGTTCCAAGTCCCTGGAACCTGAAAATGTAACATTTGGAATACAGATCTTTACAGATATGAGTAAGTTAAGGATCTTGAGATAGGTTGTTTTCCTGGTTTATTCAGGGGGTCCCTAAATGCAATCTCAATTGTCCTCATGAGAGAGTAGTAAAGGAAAATTTGATACACAGAAGAGGAGGAAAGAAAGTGAGCACTGCAGGGGCAGAGACTGGTATGATGTGGCCTCAATTCAAGCAATGCTATTAAGCACAAAAACTGGAAGAGATAAGGAGCAGGGTCCACCTTAGAACTTCCAGAGGGACTGAGGCCCCGCTGGCAGCTTGATTTCAACTCAGTGATACCAATTTTGGACTTCTTGCCTCTTGATCAGTTAGAGAATAGACTAGTGTTGGTTTAAGC
Organism: Cervus elaphus; assembly: GCF_910594005.1. NCBI lineage: Eukaryota > Metazoa > Chordata > Mammalia > Artiodactyla > Cervidae > Cervus > Cervus elaphus. The sequence continues at coordinate 83,316,179 of NC_057825.1, forward strand.
CACCAAGTTTGTCGTAATTTGTTAAAGCAGTCATAGGAAACTAACGCAATACCCAAGCACTGGAGAAAATGCAGAAAAATAGAATGTGTTAAAGATAGAATGTTATGGACTGGATTGTGTTCCCCCAAGGTTTATATACCTTTACTTGGTGGCTCAGAAGGTAAAGCATCTGCCTGCATTGCGGGAGGGTCAATCCCTGGGTGGGGAAGATGCCCTGGAGAAGGTAATGACAACCCACTCCAGTGTTCTTGCCTGGAGAGTTCCATGGACAGAGGAGCCTGGCGGGCTACAGCCCATGGGATCGCAGAGTCAGATATGACTGAGCGACTAACTTTCACTTTTTTCAAGATCTATATGCTGAAGTTCTAACCCCTGATGCAACTGTATTTAGAGATGACACCTTTAAAGAGGTAATTAAGGTTAAGTGAGGTGGTAAAATAGACCCTAATCCAACAGGATTTGTGGACTTACAAGAAGAGAAAGGAAACTCTCCCTTTCTCTTCCTCCTCCTCCCTCTCATTCTTCCTGTCTCCCCTCCCCCACCCCGGAAAATGCTCTGTGAGGGCACAGCAAGAAGGTGGCATCTGCAAGCCAAAGAGCGAGGCCTCAGGAGAAACCAATATCAGTGGCACCTTGGAACTCTTGAGAAACTAAATCTCTGTGGTTTAAGCCATCCAGTGTGTGGTGTTTTGTTCTGGCAGCCCAAGTAGTTGACAAAGAAGACCCCTTTTAAGAGTTAGGCTCTTCAAGAAAATAAAGCCCAGCTGACCCCACCTCCCTGGTTGTCAGTCTCCCCTGTAAGACAAGATTTACACTGAGTCAGTGGTGACGAGGGAGGGGAAGATACTCCAGGCAGGAGATCAGCAGGAGCAAAGTCCAGCCCCGCATTAACAGTCCCAGGACGTGTACCTATAAGAGCCCAGGAGAAAGCTACATTCACGCACCATGTGTTTCCACGGGGTAACACAGTCTAATCAGACACTGGTGTGATGCCTTGGCCCATGGGGGCAGAGTCAACTGCCTTCAGGAAGGTCACTGTCACTCACGGCATACAGGTCAAGGGTGTGCGTGGTGGGCAGACTTGGGGAAGATGGAGGGAAAGAAGTGATTTAAAGTGTGTTTTGAGGCTTGTCCCAGCCCCAGACAGCATTTGATGTGGGCAGGGGCCAGACTGTCCCTGTCTCCAGAGAACAAGGAAAGGGAAGCGGAGAAGACAGACAGCAGAGGGACTCTGAGTTACACTAGGAAGAAAGGGTATCTTCCCGGGGCGGGAAGGCGGGGCGGGGAGGGGGGTTTGGAGTCCTGTAGGGTAGAGCTTCCCACATCACAACTCGCAAAGGAAACAGGGATTCAAAAGTAAAGCATCTGCCTGCAATGCAGGAGACCCAGGTTTGATCCCTGGGTCAGGAAGATCCCCTGGAAAAGGGAATGGCTACGCATTCCAGTATTCTTGCTTGGAGAATTCCATGGATGGAGGAGCCTGGTGTGCTACAGTCCATGGGGTGGCAAGGAGTTGGGTATGACTGAGCAACTAACACTTTCACTTTCTTTCAAAGGACAGCCTGTGGGAATGAGAGGGCTGCTAGACTGAGGCAGCCCTGCCCCCGCCTACCCCAGCTGGTACAGGGGCAACACCTCAGCACCCTTGTAATGCATCCAAAACCCAAAAGTTGGGGTGTGGAAAATCCCATTCCAGGGTCCCTATCATCACACTGGTCACCTGGCTACTTATGGGACCATGCCAGGCTCTTGCTAGGACTCGGAGTCCTGAGACCCATGTGGGCACAAGTGGTGAGGAGCAAGTATGGGTCTAGAGGGGACACAGAATAAGGCAGAGGTGAGGCCTGACTGCCAGGCGGCAGTGGAGGTGGTGATAGTGGAGGCGGCGGCAGGGGCATGGCGAGCTGCTTGCCTCTGACAGTGGATAGGAAGCACACCCAGGACCAGGAGCCTGGGAAGCTGGCGAGACATCTGGTGAGTCGGAAAAGTAAAAGTAAAGTCTTCCATGCGATAGGAGAAGCCCAACTGAGACGGCTTCTAACCATCAGTGGCCGCAACAGTCCTTTCAGCATCGTGGACTGCTAGAGAGCATGAGGCGGAGAATCTATTCAAGTCTCTCCCACTGGAAACCAAACAGCCAGCCTTGAAGCTGTGACCCATTCGTGTCCTTCAAAGGGTAGCTGACACCTATGTCCCCAGCTTGTGACCTCGCTGAGCCCCTGGTTTCTACCCCTACCACCATGCCACCAAAGCTGCATTGAACAGTCACCAATAGATTCTGTTCCTAAAGTCACAGACGTCTCCCATCCCACCTCCCTTCCTTCTCTGCAGACTTTGACTCCACTGGGTGCTGCTTGGTCTCTCACACCCTCCTCTCCCTCTGACCACCCCACTCTGGGTCCTTCCTGGTTCCTCTTCCTCTATGTGCCTTGTCCAGGCTGCACACCTGTGGGGTCATCCTTGTCCTTCTCTTGGTCCCTCAGTTTGGTTGCAGAGCTTTAACTTCCAGCTACTTCTGATGACTCCCAAATCTGTGTTTCCTGTCCAAACTCAACTCCTAGGCTTCTTACTTGAATGTGCAACCAAGGACTGCTCCTCTCTACTTGTTGGTCCTCCAGGAACCCCCAACTCACTTTATTCCAAATGGAGTTCACCATCACCAATAATATGCTTTCATTCTCCTCCTCCTCTTCTCCTAGCGAATGACACCACCAGCCAGCTGCCTGAGATGAAAACCTGGGAACTGATTCCATCCCACCCCCAGCAACCCTCGACTTCTACCCCCTTGACATTCTTCATGTTTAACCTCTTTTCTCCATTCCCACTGCCACTAGCTTTCAGATCCTCATTATTCCTTGCTTCTATGAGGGCAATAGATTTGTAACAACTTCCTTGTCTTCAGTATGACCTCTGCCAATGTATTTTCTTTCATTTTGTTGGTGATGTGTTTTTTTTAAAGGTTTTGATCATTTAAATGGATAAATGGACATAAAGCAGATAATAAAATTGAAGCTCACCAGAAGAGTTCTTTTTATTAGTCCACAAGAAGTTAAGACTTCTCAGGAGCCTTAATGAATGAGAAAAATGCCATAAATACTGAGAAAGCACTTTTAAGGAAAAAAAAATAAAGTACAATGCATGTTTTCAACATATTCAAAGGAGGTGGTAGAGACTAATAGGATTGAAACATTTAAAAGCACCAATATATACACATGTAAATGTTTCCACAGATTGTTTTACATGTTTACACATTTTCGTTATTCTAAAAGAAAAATATAGCCCTATAGAAATTTATTATTATTTGCTCCAAAAAGATAAAGCCATTACAGCATGCTTTTAAATATTGTTGGTTTAAAGAAGGACAAGAATGTAATTTGGAGTCTATAAGCACTCAGAGTCCTGAACAAGCCTAAACAAACATTTTTAATCAGCGTTAGTGCTTTATGAAATTTTTAAGCTGCCTCTTAAGAGATGCTAATGTATAAGTTGGCAAAAAAGAAAAAAAGGCCTGTCACCTTTACCATACATTATCTAAATGTGCTCAAGCAAATGCATTCAAATACCCTACCCTACTGCTGCAGGAATACATAATAGGACAGGAAGTCAGCAGTAACTGATTTCATGTCCTAATCAGTGGCACTGGCTATTTCTAGAACAGTCAAATTGTGTCAGGAATAAAAACATAAATTATTCACAGTAACCAAGAGGACTAACATGTAAAAATTGACTATATTTTCTCCTGGTAGACAGCAAAGACTGAATCTTAGGCTATCCAAATATTTTTAAGTGATATAAAATGTGATTTTAGTTAAGTCGCTTTCCATACTAACAATGTAGACCCCTAGCCATTGAATTACACATAACATCCCATTATTTCATCTAACACTACAGCTGTCACAAGTCACAGGACACTTGATCCACAGGCAAGTCAACATTCAAAAGAGCTAAGTTCTAACCACAAACAGGAATGCCCAACAGACATCTAGAAGAATTTCCACTTGTGCCATGCTGGACATCTTGGCATTCTCAGCATACAAGGACTTGGTTGTCTGGATGCCAAATCTGAGAATGACAGTAAGTAATTCTGGACTGTATTTTCTGCATCAGATATGGCGCTCTTTGTTTCATGAATTTCATGCAGATGGTGACTGCAGCCATGAAATTAAAAGACGCTTACTCCTTGGAAGGAAAGTTATGACCAACCTAGATAGCATATTAAAAAGCAGAGACATTACTTTGCCAACAAAGGTTCATCTGGTCAAGGCTATGGTTTTTCCAGTGGTCATGTATGGATGTGAGAGTTGGACTGTGACGAAAGCTGAGTGCCGAAAAATTGATGCTTTTGAACTATGGTGTTGGAGAAGACTCTTGAGAGTCCCTTGGACTGCAGGGAGATCCAACCAGTCCATCCTAAAGGAGATCAGTCCTGGTTGTTCATTGGAAGGACTGATGCTGAAGCTGAAACTCCAGTACTTTGGCCACCTCATGTGAAGAATTAATTCATTGGAAAAGATCCTGATGCCGGGAGGGATTGGGGGCAGGAGGAGAAGGGGATGACAGAGGAAGAGATGGCTGGATGGCATCACCAACTCAATGGACATGGGTTTGAGTAAACTCCGGGAGTTGGTGATGGACAGGGAGGCCTGGCGTCCTGCAATTCATGGGGTTGCAAAGAGTTGGACACGACTGAGCAAGTGAACTGAACTGAACTGAACTGAAAGCAAGGGATAAATTCTATGTAAACATGCTGCCTATTCATTAAAGCAATATGTTCATCAGTTGTGTGTGTATATTTGTGGTATGGTGTGTATGTGGGGAGAGCGAGAGTGAGACAGAAAGAAAGAGAATGGCAGACTAAAACAGGCAGATGATCAAAGAGATAAAGAGAAAGGCTGGCAGTTTATCAGCCTGAAAAGAAGTTGAGGGGTACACAATATTATGAGACATAAGTTGATTTTTGAAACAGAGACAACAAAGAAAGAGCAATCTAAGTAAGCAGAAAACATGCAAGAATGTTCATCACAGCACTGTTTATAATAACCAGGACATGGAAGCAACCTAGATGCCCATCAGCAGATGAATGGATAAGGAAGCTGTGGTACATATACACCATGGAATATTACTCAGCCGTTAAAAAGAATTCATTTGAACCAGTTCTAATGAGATGGATGAAACTGGAGCCCATTATACAGAGTGAAGTAAGCCAGAAAGATAAAGAACATTACAGCATACTAACACATATATATGGAATTTAGAAAGATGGTAATGACAACCCTATATGCAAAACAGAAAAAGAGACACAGAAGTACAGAACAGACTTTTGAACTCTGTGGGAGAAGGTGAGGGTGGGATGTTTAGAAAGAACAGCATGTATATTATCTATGGTGAAACACATCACCAGCCCAGGTTGGATGCATGAGACAAGTGCTCGGGCCTGGTGCACTGGGAAGACCCAAAGGAATCGGGTGGAGAGGGAGGTGGGAGGGGGGATCGGGATGGGGAATACGTGTAAATCCATGGCTGATTCATATCAATGTATGACAAAACCCACTGAAAAAATAAATAAATAAATAAAGGGAAAAAAAAAAAACATGCAAGAAAACACAAGCCTTAAAAGAGATATGAGAAATTGCAAATAAAAGCAAGAGCACCTTAATAGGAAAGAAAATAAGATGACCCCAAGGCAGACAGTCCCTAAGGTGAGTGTCTCCAGACAAATATACTTTTCAGGGTCCCTGCAATTTGGCTTTTTAATATTTTTAAAAATTCATGGTTCTGCATGAGGCATACTAATTATTAATGGAGATACAGAACACTGGGTAGAGAAGAGGTATTTTCGCATTTGTTTATTGTCTAATCAGTGTGAGCGAAGATTATTCACAGTATGTAGACACTTCCTATGCAAGTGCCACAACCATCTCTTTGTGTTCTTTATTGTTAGATGTGCTAATTTCACCTCCACCCACCTCCTTGTCCCCAGGAGAAGCTGTTATTATTCACAGCATCATAGCCCTTCAGAACACGTTTGTACTGAAACAACATAAGATCTGCTTGCCTCTGCATTTCCCTGATACTATTTATGTATTTAATGCTGATTATGTCACCTATCCTGGCACCCATGAATTCCAGCTTCCAGTGACTCTCTCAAGGGTTGTTACTGGCTTTGTGGATGGTGACCACAAAGGCAAGCCTTCCCCTTTTATACTCACCCTGAGTATAAAAGAAAATGTGAAGTTAATTGGCTTTCTGACAGTGTTAAATTCACTGCTTGAAATTTTCTGGAATAAACCTAGAACATCACATTTTCAGGCCATAGCTTCTCTTGAACTCCCCTGGGGAATTACTGCATTCCTAGAATGTGATTTCTTCCAATGTTGTCTGTACCTCTGCCTTCCACAGACCATCATCAGAGGGAGGGGGAGGGGAGGGAAGAGCCTGGGAGTATACAAACATGAGTGGTCTTATTTGCGCAAAGAATGCCTATCTCTCACCAACATGGCTTAAACATGAATATTTGGAGCCTAGTGAAGGTGTCAGTCAGAAAGGATTTACAGGAATTGCAGGCCAACAGCTGGAAAGCCCTCTGAGGAGAATGTCACAGATCTCTGGAGGACTGGGCAGGGAGGAGGTTTGACCATCCTGGTGCCATTGAAGGGAGCGTCTCAAAGTAAAGGAAGTATGATTCCACCATTGCTGCCCTGGGGCGGGGGTGGGGGGATGGAAACCAGACAGTGCCATATATCAGAACATGGAAGGCTGAGAGGTGATGCATGGACCCGACACATGGCAGCCCAAGGGTTGACAGTGGGCCATGGGTACCCCAGAGTCATGAACTCGTGTCTCCCAGATGGAAGTCACCAGTGTGTCTGTACTTGTATGGTGACTTAGTCTCACCAAGTCTCATTAGAGAAGACACAACCCTCCTGAGGAACAACTGCTTTTCAGGTCACCCTCCTAAAATCAGGGCCAGGGCAGGGACCCCAGAATGATCCCATAGATATGAGGCCTGGAGCTCTTTGGGGCATCTAGTCAATTCAACATGGTGGATGAGGAGTAGAGATCTAAAAACACCCCCAAAGGGAGAAAAGGGGACCAGGGTCCACAAGGACCCTGCCCAGATAACACTGCTACCCTGGTTGTTCTTGAGTATTTGAGGGGAACTTTGAAAATGTTGAGGAAATCATTTTAAAGCAGACAGACACTGGGGTCCAAGGGCTATGCTGATGTCAAGGTCTCCAGCAGCAGGTATTACCAACCAGAAGAGTTGTGAAGAAATCTGAGACACTGGGCAGTCAAGCAAATGTCCAACGTGCAGCTACTAAGTGGTACAGTGTGATATGAAAACAAACAGTCTAACTTTAGGACCTGTGTCCTCTGCTGTGAAAATATCTAAAAAGACTATAGATTTTATATTCAGACAGACCTGAGTCTAATTTACCACCCTTAACCAGTAAGTGACCTTGACAACGAGTGGGGATAACAGTAGTTACTTTGTAGGATTGTTTTCAGGAATCAACTTTTTCTATAAAGGACTGGTTGATAGATTCTTTAGGCAGCCCATACAGTCTGTTGCAACTACACGATTGTGTAGCATGAAAGTAGCCTCAGGCAATGCATAACTGAAGGGGCGCTCCTGTGTTCCCATAAAACTCTATACAAAAACAGATGGTGGGCTGGATTTGGTCCATAGACCTTAGTCTGGTAACTACTTGTTTTTAGCATTAATTCAGATAATACCAATAAAAGCTTTATAATAGTCACCCACACTTAACAAACATTTAATAAATATTAGCTGTTATTAAAACAACAAAGGCTTTCCCTAGTAGCTCAGCTGGTAAAGAAACCCCCTGCCATGCAGGAGACCCTGGTTGGATTCCTGAGCCGGGAAGATCCCCTGGAGAAGGAATAGGCTACCCTCCAGTATTCTTGGGCTTCCCTGGTGGCTCAGACAGAAAAGAATTCACCCGCAATGCAGGAGACCTGGGTTCGATCCCTGGGTCGGGAAGATTCCCTGGAGGAGGGCATGGCAACCCACTCCAGTATTCTTGACTGGAGAATCCCCATGGACAGAGGAGCCTGGTGGGCTACAGTCCACGGGGTCGCAAAGAGTCAGACATGACTGAGTGACTAAGCACACACATACCAACAAAATGACTACAACTTAAACTTACTGGCTTAAGGTTCTAGTCACTATTTTTTTGGTCTCCTTATTTTACAGTTACACCGTACACACTCAAGGAAAAATGATAGGTGAATAAATACTTCATTACTTGAGTTCTTCCTCATTGCTATTATTTTTGAAAAGTTCTCCTTAGAGTTATTTTCCATCTGAAAACTGCCAGTCTTTAAAACGTGTGAATCAAAAGTCTTTAAGTATACCATTATTATGTATTTAAAATAAAAAGTTTCTGTTCATATTTCTACTTCAGAAATATAAAATAGTGGGAATTGTAGATGTTACAAATCAAATTTTTTGAAGAATAAGTATATTTCAAGAGTACATATAATATGTAAACAATCTGTTTACCATCATTTACGTGTGATTCTCATAACCATTTATAACATCATTTATCTGGAATCTATACAGCTCCTTTCCACACTTCCTTTATGAATAGGATTTCTTCTTATCTTTGGGAGATAATCTCTTCCTCCATCCTATTCAAGTGGTTTAAAAAATCAGTGTCAACTGGTTTAGGGGGTGAGCCCTGGACTTAAGTTATGAGCTGAGTGGATTGGTTGCTTCTGCTGGTCTTATTTCCAGCTGTCAGGAGGATGTTGTCAGGCAGAATGGAAACAAAAAGTAGAGTGCAAAGAGGCCATGAAAGGAGGGATGGAGGCTTATAATGGTTGAGTCCTCATCTCCTTTACCCTAAAGCCCAACCACATCCCTGGCTTCTCGTGGTTTAGTTATGAGAAACAATGAGCTCCTCTTGTGCCTAAGCAAGTTTCAGTTGATCTTGGACTATGACATCACCCTTGGGTGATATGAATCATCCCCATTCGGCTTATCCTGGGGGAAGCTCTCCTGTCTGCCACTCACCAGATGTGTGGCTTTGGCATCAAAGAAAGTAACTTGCAGAGAAGAAAGCTCATTTGAGGGCCTTCTTTCATCTGGAAGACCAGATGAAACCAACTAAGTCAAAAAGATAATTATTTTAAAAGACTATGCATGACTTTATGCATTTTTTAAATCACTAATACAATTGGGAACATTGTACTCAATTTGGAAAGGGGTAAAAGGAAAACTCCAAGCTAATATCATTAGGTTAAGAGAAATTATGGATTATTTTGTAGCAAGTGGCTTGTACTCAGAGTCTCAAAGCAAAATATAATTTTAAGAAAACCTAGTAAGAAGACACCAACATAATTTCCTGTTTTTTCCCCAAATTCTTTCTCAGTTTCTTGGGATACATCAGGTGAGCATTTGATAAGTAAAAAAGATATGGCTAAAAACACATTGGCACAATGGTCCTAGTTCTCTTTGCATTCTCCTGTATTACATTGGGCTGCCACAACAAAGTATCACAGATTGGGTGGCTTCAACAGTGGAAATTTATTTTCTCACAGTTCTGGAAGTTAGAAGTCTGAGGTCAGGGTGCCAGCACAGTCAGGTTTTGGTAGGAACACTTCCTGACTTGCCCTGTTCTGTCTCTCACATGGCTGAGAGAGAAAGCAAGCAAGCTATCTGGTGTCTCTTCTTCTAAAGGCACTAATCCCATCGTAAGGACCACCCCCCCACTGTGATTTCATTTATGCATAATTATAAAGGAAATCAACTCTGAATACTCACTGGAAGGACTGATGCTGAAACTGAAGCAGCTCCAATACTTTGGCCACCTGATGTAAACAGCTAATTCATTGGGAAAGACTCTGATGCTGGGAAAGACTGAAGGCAGAGAAGAGCGCAACAGAGGATGAGATGGTTCAATGGCATCATCAGTTCAATGGACATGAACTTGGGCAAACTCCGGGAGATGGTGAAGGACTGGGAGTCCTGGTGTGCTACAGTCCATGGGGTTGCAGAGTCAGACACGACTTGGCAACTGAACAACTACAATCTTCCCCAAAAGCCCTCATCTCCAAATACCTTCCCACTGGGGTTAGAGCTTCAACATATGAATTTATTTGGTGGAGATACAACCCAGTTCATACTCCCTTAGCAGATTGCTACTTTTTAGAGATTGGGCTTCCCAGGTAATGTGAGTGGTAAAGAATACACTGGCCAATGCAGGAGACATAAGAGACTCGGGTTTTATCCCTGGGTTGGGAAGAGCCCCTGGAGGAGGGCATGGCAACCCACTCCAGTATCCTTGCCTGGAGAATCCCATGGACAGAGGAGCCTGGCGGGCTATAGTCCATAGGGTCACAAAGAATTAGACATGACTGAAGCAACTTAGCATGCACACACATACACAACTCAGTTCATTGTACCCCCTTAGCAGATTGCTAATTGATGGAGATTAAACTATCCATTACCCTATTAATGAAATTTGAGAAGAATCAACTATCTAAAAATATTTTCCCCTGTTTTTCAGGCAGCAGAGTGTGAGGGAATGGACACGGCCTCTTGGAGTCAGTGATCTGGGTTCAAGACCTACCTTGACTATTTTAGTAGGTTGCTTATGTTTATTGAGCTGCAGTCTGTAAAACTAGGGCTTCCCAGGTGGTGCAGTGGTAAAGAATCCTCCTGCCAATGCAGGAGACATGAGAGACGTGAGTTTGGTCCCTGGGTCAGGAAGATCCCCTGGAGTGAGGAAATGGCAAGCCAAGCCAGTATACTTATGTGGAAAATCCCCTGGATAGAGGAGCCTGGTGGGCTACAGTCCATGGGATTTCAAAGAGTCTGATATGACTGAGCACACATAAACACTGTAAAACTGAGATTTGCATCACAACAGAACAGGATATAAAATATTCTCAACCACTTGACTTTTAAAGGTCTTCTATAATGAATAACCACTTTAATCTTATAACCCTCCAAGGGCACCAAGCAATCACATATTTGTGTAAATTAGTCACTTTGCTTCTTCTGAGGCTGGCCCTCAGGGAATTTGTTGTTGAGTTGCTCAGTTCAATTTTGAATCAGTCCGTTGTTCCATGTCTGGTTCTAACTGTTGCTTCTTGACCAGCATATAGATTTCTCAAGAGGCAGGTGAGGTGGTCTGATATTCCCATCTCTTTAAGAATTTTCCACAGTTTGTTGTGATTCACACAGTCAAAAGCTTTAGGATAGCCAATGAAGCAGAAGTACATGTTTTTCTGGAACTCTCTTGCTTTTTCTGTGATCCAATGGATGTTGGCAATTTGATCTCTGGTTCCTCTGCCTTTTCTAATCTAGCTTGAACATCTGGAAGTTCTCAGTTCATGTACTGTTGAAGCCTAGCTTGGAGGATTTTGAGCCATTCTGAAAAGATGGGTTATAGGAATCATTTTGGAAGGTGGGGTATTGGAGTAAAAGAAAAGAAGACTTTGGTGGTATGCCAAAGGAAGATTAAATTGGACATTTAGAGAGTAGGACAAGGGGATCTGTTAGCAGTGAGGATGAGAGTGGTGTGGAGGATAGGGTACACCAAAAGAACACAGAAGATGATGGTCAACAAAGGTCAGTCTCATGATTTTCTAAAACTTAGCTCTGGGAACTGGGTTTCTGGCCCTTCCAGAAAAACCACTAGGCTCCCCTTCTTTTCCCTCTGTGACCCACAAGAAGGCAGGAATAATCCCTGTTAATAATACCACATCTGGGGCAGGAGAAGGGAGCAGTGATTACTGGGTCTCTTTGGCTGAAGGCCATCACCACCATAACCACACCTGACCCAGAAAATTCTCAAGCCATGCTCAGGGCCAGCTGTAGTCTGCGAAGCACTAGAGCAGATGCTGCCGACCTGGGTTTTCTGTGAGACACTGTTTGTAACTCTCTGCCAGGAAGTGCTTTTGGAAGGCAAAGAAACAGAGACCAGACACCTAACTTCATAAAAACTAACAAGAGTCTGATCCTCCCGGCAGCTTGCTTGTACAGCTGTAGCGGCTGCTTGGGACATTTCTTTTCCTCACATGCTTGCCAACTGTAATACACAAGGAGAACACTCTTTCATACACATACAGGGACAGAAGAAACCAAACACCGCCAGGATTCTTTTCAAAAATGATTTGAGAATACCCTTCCTCTCAAAATTATTTGATCCAACAACATTCATCCTACTAATATTTTTCTGTCAGAAACTGTACTTCAGTTGACAAAACTCTATTTTCCGGAATCTTCCACACTGGAACTGCCTATTAATTACCTTTGCTTGTCAGCTGGCCCCACACACGTGGCTTAAATGTTTAGTCTGCCGTTTGTATAATCATTCTCCTGCTTCATAATTACTCTCCAGAATTACTTCACTCTGAAGGTACCACCACAAAGTCTGTGCTTTTCATGTCTTATAATAATGCCTTATCAGGTCTGCATTCATAAAGCCTTGTTCAGGGATTGAAAGGAATCTTGAAGGAATTCCCTGCTGGTCAAGTGTTAGGACTCAGCACTTAACACTGCAGTCTCCTGGGTTCAATCCCTGGTTGGGGAACGAAGTTCCTGCAAACCTCATGGCACGGCCAAAAAAACAAACAAACAAACAAAAAAAAAGAATTTTGATGTAATACTTATCACACGAACAAATTCTCAATTTTATACCCATTTCTTGAGTTCTTGGGTTGAGAGCCAAGTGAGTGGGTCCTGGGGATAGTAAATAGGAGAAGCCTTTCTGTTTTCACCGTGCACATAGAGGGAATTTCCATACATTCAGAGGCAAGAAGCCTTCACCACTCCGTTTCCTAAACTGGCCCTGTCCAAGTTGGAATAGTAATGAGATTTAAGGAGTTCCTACATGTCCCTGGGTTGGGAAGATCCCCTGGAGAAGGAAATGGCAACCCACTCCAGTATTCTTGCCTGGAGAATCCCATGGATGGAGGAGCCTGGTAGGCTACAGCCCATGGGGTCACAGAGAGTCAGACATGACTGAGCGATTTCACTACGTGGCCTTGACACTCACCTGCCATGCCTAAATTTGTGTCACACTTGGACCACTGGAGCCAGGAAGGGCAGGCCTATCCAACAAGAACAGACTCTTGGCTTCAAGGTTAAAGCTGAAAGGGAAAGAAGGCCAAGATGGCTTGAAGGGGAAAGTGGATTCGGAGATGGTTACCATGTCAGAGCAAGTCTTTCATGGTGCATGGTGATTATCCTGTTCCTGATACTCGAGCCAACATACCAGCTATCTCCAATTATTTATCATCCTAAAACTTTTTCACAGGCAGATTGGCTTACTCATTTCACTCTTGTGCACAGAAACCATTCACCAGCACTGTGATTCTGTTCATGGCTTCTGCTGCCTGAAATGCCCCCTTACAATACACAATGCAAATTTACCTCCTCTTGAGAGATTGTCCTTTCCTGACAGCCCCAAGTAACCTCTTACCTCTCTGAGACAACTCCACGTGTTCCATTTAAATACTCATCATCTCTGTCTCTCTTCTGTTGTTATCTTCTACTGTCGTTCACATCTTTTATAGTGGCTTAATTTTGCATTGTTAATGTATCTTTTTAAAAATGTGAATTCCTTGAAAGCAATTTACTTATCTTCACATCCCTCACCACATGTCTCTACTAGATTCAGTTCATTTGCTGCATCACACTCAGAAATTGCAGATTCTTTGCCTTTCTGAGGAAAATAAGAGTAAGAATCAGTGGACTTGTGATTGAGTCTTTTTAGCAACAATGCTTAGTTCATTTATTAATTGGTACTATGATTTTAGGGCTTTCCAGTGGTTCAGTGGTAAAGAAACTGCCTGCCAAGCTGGAGACATGGGTTTGATTCCTGGGTCAAGAAGATTCTCTGGAGAAGGAAATGGCAACCCACTCCAGTATTCTTGCCTGGGAAATCCCATAGACAGAGGAGCCTGGTGGGCCACAGTCCATGGGGTTGCAGAGTCAGACATGACTTAGTGACTAAACAACAACAACTACGCTTTTAGGAACTGCATTTGTTATCTTATTTCTGCATTCTACCTGTATGTCTACTGACAGAATGCGCATAGTAACTTGGGGTGTGTGTGTGTATGTGTAGACTGAAAGCCAACTTGCTCTCTACTCTCTGTGTAAAGGGGAATTAGTCATGGTTACTGAAAAGAGAGGAACATATTCAAAGTAAATATCAGTGCATGAGATTGCTTTTCACTCAAAATCTGAACACCCACATGAGACTGAATTTGTAAATATTTACTGTAACTTATGGTGAAAATATTGGCTTCCTAAGCTATACTGCTGCCAAAATGTTCTGCTTCCCAGTGTTCTGGCCTGTGGCTGGAAACTTAAGTTAACCTCCTAGCACTGGTAAAGCTAACCACCTCGCATTGGTAAAGCTTTATATGTACTTTTTTCCTTAATTTTTATTTATTTATTTATTTTTGGCTGTGCTGATTCTTTGCTGCCGTGCATGGGCTTTCTCTAGTTGTGGCAAGTGGGGGCTACTGTTCCTGTGTGTGTGCCTCTCCTTGTGATGGCTTCTCTTGTTGTCGAGCATGGACACATGGGTTCAGTAGCTGCAGCACCTGGGCTCTAGAGTGAGGGCTCAGTAGTTGTGGGAGGCATGTGGGATCTTCTCAGACAAGCAATCAAACCTGTGTCCCCTGTATTGGCAGGCGGATTACTAGCCATGGGACCACCAGGGAAGTCTCTTGACGTGTGTGTGTGTATGGAGGCATAAACAGAAAGGAGGAAAGAGAGAAAGAGAAAAAGCAATAAAAGATAAACTTGAAAAAGAACTTTACTTAAAAAAAAAAAAGAAAAAGAAAAAGAACTTTAAAAGCATCATAATTAGTGACAAAGTATCAGTACTGTTTCCCATGATGTCTGAAGTCTACTATATGAGTTAAACAAAACATGGACCTAACCAATGCAAATGTTTTATAGACCACCCGAGTAAGGATGACAAATCCCAAAGCTGACAGGCTCACAGCTTACACAGGCTTGACTCTGCTCACGGGAGCATCAACCATCCCCACCACAGTCTGGGCCACAGACCCTCATTCTCATGACCCGACTTTATCAGGAAGATCACCGCAGAAGTGAAATTCTCACGGAGGTCACACCACCCAGAGGCCAATGGCCCACTCTCCCTTTGCTCTGGTTCCTGAGCCCATGTGAAAAACTTTATTTTCAGGTGAATCAACTTGGATTCAGAATTTGCCTTTTTTTTTTTTTTTTTTTGAGTTCCCAAAGAAATTCACTAACACAAAACCATAAGGTGCAATATCATCTTCACTGAAGATATTATAGAAGAGTCAGAGAGAGCTAGGTAGGTTGCACTGCATATTCACTGCAACAATTAACCCCCTTAAGTACTTCCATTTTACTGAAGGCCCTTCCTTGGCCACTTGACCACTGTGAATTGTTCTCTCTGTTCCTCTCCCAGCAGAGCCCACCTGCTGCTGCAGACACCACCAGCACAAGGGTTACGACAAAGAAGGGACTGAAGAGGAGCCCCCCAGTCCTACCCTGTATCCTTCCAGGGTGACTGCACCACATTAACCTAAATGGTCTCTGTCAGATGGGATTTTAGGCCATGGGGAGATATTTGGGGCCAATTCTTTCTGCAAAAAAAAAAAAAATTACACAGACCAGAATCTTCTGCTCATCCTCCCACCAGGTAGTTTCAATAAGACTTAAAGCCAGGAACTTCTTTGATGGTCCAGTGGTTAAGAACCTGCTTTGTAATACAGGGGACATGGGTTCCATCCCTGTCTGGGGAACTAAGATCCTGCATGCTGCAGAGCAGCTAAGCCTGCACCCGCAACTAGAAAACCTGAGTACCAGAACTGAAAACTGACACAGCCAAATAAATTAAAAAAAGAAAAAGTCTCTTCTAAAAAGAAAAAGACAAAGCTAGCAGAGTCTGGCTTCTAGATTAAGGCAGAGGCCAAGACCAGAGGGAGATGAGGGTTGAGAAAGAATTCCTTTGGAGCACTTCCTTCCCCAGTTCCCCCGGTACCAAAGGGCTCAGGGGCTGCCACTGACTTCCAGCATCACCTCATGTTTTCAAACCTCCAAATGCATCTTTCCTGTTTCTCCACTCTCTCCATCAGCAGACCCTCCTCTTCACACACATTCTCAGCCTCCCCCCTTTACAATCAGCTAATTTAAATCACTTATTTTCTGAAAAGCTAACTTCCTCCTTCATCCAGGGGAAGAAAAGCCCCAGGATCTTATAAGTAACAGGAGAAGCCCCCCAGGCTGGATTGGAGGCAAGGACTCCTGAATTGGAATTTCCAGAGAAGCGTGGTCTCTCAACCCTCTGCCCAGTCTCTCTGTGTCTACCCCTTAGCCTGACCTGATTCCTTGCAAAAGTGGATGGATATAAAAAAGGACTTACTATATAATTTGCATACAGTGTAAAGGGAAAATGTGGGGCCCCCTTGCTCAGAAATTATTAACAATTTCAAGACAGTAACAGCAGAGCTTTAAACCAAGAATAGTTTCTCCAGAGCACCGGGCCACGTGGGACTACACGGCTTGCACGCCCATGAAGCTGGCCCTGATAAGAAAAGTCACAGGAATTGCAGCCGTTCACGTGAAATATGTGCCATTTGTGGTCAATTACTGTGCAGCATAATAACAGTTGAGCATTTCGTAATTATGTAAGTGAAAATATGTAATCATTACATAAACACTGCTTTGTAATAACACAAAGCAAGATATTGTGTTTTGGAGAAGGAAATGGCAACCCACTCCAGCATTCTTGCCTGGAAAATCCCATGAACGGAGAAGCCTGGCAGGCTACAGTCCATAGGGTCACAAAGAGTCGGACACCACTGAGCGACTTCACTTTCACACTCACATTTTTACTTTGTCAAATGGCATACTGATTATAGAAACAAACCCAGCATATACAGACAGTCGGGCAGGCAGTATTGGGGGAGGGAGGGCAATGCTGTGGCAATTCCTTCCCTTACAGATTTTAATTTGAAGAGGCTGTGAATGTGATCCATAAGGCATTGCCTTAAACAACACCAATCAAGACCAGCAATAGTGCATTTAGGAGCTGAAAATGAATCTTCTTTCTTCCATTTCATTCAGAACAAACTAGTTAATTGAAATCATACTTAATTACACATTAAGAGAGGTAGTTTCTAGACTTTGGGGGTTTAGAGATCAATGAAATTTCCAAGAAGTTTAGGAGACGGACAATTTAACTTTGCCATGTAAGGACATCAAAAAGAAACCATCAATTGATAAAGGACATTTTTAACAAAGAGATATACAAAAAATATAATTTTGAGATAAAGACAGTCCTTTAAATTAACTGATTTAAGTATTATAAACAACTCACATTATCGCTGCCTTTCCTCACTTAGCCAGACGCAGGTGAACACTTTTCCTGTAACCTCAGCATGATCAGCAGGCTGGTATTAATGGACTGTGGGTCTAAAGATCCGTGGCTGCAGCAATGTCTGTAAAGAGTACTGAAGAAGCCTTTTGCTTTAACAAGAATGATTCCTGAAGAATCACAGCCAACTCTTTACTTTGGAGGAAACTCCATTTCAATGTTGTCATCCAGACATCAGCCATGTCCCCCACCGCCTCACTTCCTCCCCTCATCGCTCAGAGCCCCAGCTCCATTTCTTAGAGATTTGGTTAAACCCAGCTCAAACCCCAAATCATGCCTTTGGACCTTCAGGAGTCCTCCTCAGGCTTTCTAGGAGTATGTGAGCCTTGTTTTCCTCTCTGCCTCCCTCCTCTAGGATTCATGAAAAATGACTGGTTCAAGTCCATCCATTGCTTCCTTAAAAAAAAAAAAAAGTCTACTCAGTTTAAGCTCTTAAGATTTAGGCGACTTTCACTGATTATAGTCTTCAGTCATCTTTCTCAATCTATCTCCATTCTCCTCTTACTCATCCTTTATTGCTTTGGGATTTCAGATAAATTCTAAATTCTCTTCCTCTTAGAGAACAGTTCTGGCCTCAAGCAGATCCCTTGAGTACTTAGCAGTACTTTGTGTCCACCACAGTGGGGCTTCCAAACCATAGGATTTCCTCCTTAAAGGGATTCTGGTGAATTCATTGCTCTCTACCCCGACTCATTTCCTATCATTAACTAATACCACACAACTTACTGGTCTTTCCCTGATTACTTAAGCTTTAAATGATCTCATGCTCATATGACTTTATGTACTGCTAAGGGGTGTACGTATCATATCATATAATCTATTGCTCTGTGTACTTTGCTAGCATTTCATGTCTCTCTGTCTTGCCCCTCAGTCAGGTTGCAAAGTATCTGCAAGTCAGGGCAATAATTCTTATACCTCTAATCATTCAATAAGCAAGACTTTGGGTATCTCCCTGTGCCAGGCACACTTAATACAGATGGTAGCAACTGCCCTTGAGAAGCTCAGGGTTTGGGTAGGGGCAAAAGCAGATATATAAACAGATGAATTACAGTACACTGTAGGAAGTGATATAACAGGAATGTAAACAGTGTATAGGACCCCAGAAGAGGAAAAATTAACTCTACCCAAGAGAGTTGGAAAAGGCCTCTGCAGGATACATAAGAACTCCTAGAGGAAGGGTGTTACAGACAGGAAGACTAGAATATGTAAAGGAACAGAGATAGGAAAAAGCAAATTATGTAGAAAAACTTTAAAGTTCAATGGGATTAGGGCATGGAGCTTCTAGAATGGATGGGAAAGAAAGAGAGGTTGTTAGGATAGACTATAAACAAGCTTTCTGAATTTCTCACAGCTCCTGCCTTCTTGCTGGGTATATCCGATCCTTTGCAGAATACTGGAGTGGGTAGCCTTTCCCTTCACCAGGGGATCTTCCCAACCCAGGGATCGAGCTCAGGTCTCCCACATTGCAGATGGATTCTTTACCAGCTGAGCCACAAGGGAAGCCCAAGAGTACTGCAGTGGGTAGCCTATCCCTTCTCCAGGGGATCTTCCCAACCCAGGAATCAAACCAGGGTCTCCTGCATTGCAGGTGGATTCTTTACCAACTGAGCTATCAGGGAAGCCCTAGGTATATAGTCTATGCTTAACAAATAATAATAGTATATCTTTGTAGAACACATCACCATTTTTAAAGAACTTTTATATTCTTGAATGATCTTTCCACATGGTTTCCACAACCCTGTAGATAAATATTGTTCCCCCAATTTACAGATGATAAAATTGAGTCTTGGAGAGCTTTACTAATGTGCAACAAGTCACTTGGCTATGTAAATATAAGGTGGGACTTTAATCTAGTTACTCCTCCTAATTCTAAATCTAAAACTCTTTTCACCACCCGGATCAGAGATGAGAAGACCCATGGCCATCATTATTATAAAGGCCTGTGGAGGGATGTGTGGTACAGTTCAATGGAAAGAGATTGAGCTATAGAGCCATAACATCCAAGTTTGTGTCCTGGTTCTATCACTTACAACACATGCGACCTTTTGTTGCTGTTGTTCAGTTGCTCAGTTGTGTCCAACTCGTTGCGACCCTATTGACTGCAGCACGCCAGGTTTCCCTATCCTTCATCTCCTGGAGCTTGTTCAAACTGACGTCCATTGAATCGGTGATGCCATCCAACCATCTCATCCTCTGTTGTCCCCTTCTCAATCTTTCCCAGCATCAAGGTCTTTTCCAGTGAATCAGTTCTTCACATCAGGTGGCCAAAGCATTAGAGCTTCAGCTTCAGCATCAGTCCTTCCAATGAATATTCAGTATTGATTTCCTTTAGGATTGACTGATTGGATTTCCTTGCAGTCCAAGGGACTCTCAAGTCTTCTCCAATACCACAATTCAAAAGCATCAATTCTTCAGCGCTCAGCTTTCTTTGTGTTCCAATGCTTGCATGCATACATGACTACTAGAAAAACCATAGCTTTGATTGTATGGACCTTTGTTGGCAAAAAAATCTCTCTGCTTTTTAATATGCTATCTAGGTTGGTCATAGCTTTTCTTCCAAGGAGCAAGCGTCTTTTAATTTCATGGCTGCAGTCACCATCTGCAGTGATTCTGGAGCCCCACAAAATAAAGTCTGCCACTGTTTCCACTGTTTCCCCTCTATTTGTCATGAAGTGATGGGACCAGATGCCTTGATCTTAGTTTTCTGAATGTTGAGCTTTAAGCCAGCTTTTTCACTATCCTCTTTCAGCTCCATCAAGAGGCTCTTTAGTTCCTCTTCGCTTTCTACCATAAGGGTGGTGTCATCTGCATATCTGAGGTAATTGATATTTCTTCCGGCAATCTCGATTCCAGCTTGTGCTTCATCCAGCCTAGCATTTCTCATGATGTACTCTGCATGTGAGTTAAATAAGCAGGGTGACAATATACAGCCTTGATGTACTCCTTTCCAATTTTGAACCAGACATTGCACCATGTCTGGTTCTAACTGTTGCTTCTTGACCTGCATACAGGTTTCAGGAGGCAGGTAAGGTGGTCTGGTATTCCCATCTCTTGAAGAATTTTCCAGAGTTTGTTGTGATCCACACAGTCAAAGTCTTTAGCATAGTCAATGAAGCAGATGTTTTTCTGGAATTCTCTTGCTTTTTCTATGATCCAACAGATGTTGGTAATTTGGTCTCTGGTTCCTCTGCAAACTTTAGACATGACAAAATCTTTCAGCCTCCATTTTGCCACTGACATCTTTGCATGACAAGCCTTCTTCACAGAACTGCTGTTGAGATCAAAGTATACAATCTCTTCCTAAAACTAAAAATCATTTTATGAATGTTACAAAAGCATTTTTAAGTGACTATTCAACAGAGGAAATTTTAATTGCACATTACCTTTCAAAAAATAAATATAGACTTATTTTAAGTTATACCAAATATTTTTATTTTGGCCCATGTATTCTGATGTGCCCTTAATGTTATTCATTCTTCCTTATTTTTCCTGGACTGTACTTTACGAGCTCAGCTTTATTTCTAAAATGAATTATAAACTCACACATGAATCACTTGCTGTCCTCACTTCACACCACAAGGTCTATTTTTGAGGGGTGGGAGGGAGAGTTGACAGTGATTACAAGCTTCTGTAAGAATTTGTTATTTGCTCAGATAAAATGATCCTTTTCTCTATGGACTTCACTTTGAAAGAAATTGGTTAAGAGTACTATTTTCCAGGAACTTCATGCCATTGAACTACTGCCACTAGGGTGCAGGGTGGGGGGAAAGGACACAGGGAAGTGCCATGCAAATGTCAGTCAACATTCACTCCAGGGATTTGGTAGACCTGTTAGTCAGATTTTCCTCCAAGTGCCTACATTCAGAAAAACCAAACACTCTACTTAAGATTAAAATTACCTCTAAAACCAAAATAATAGTGAAGTAATGAGACAACAGAGGGTTGAAAATAAAATAGGAACCCACCAACTCTGATATATCAAAAATCATATGAGCTGATTTTATCCCTCCCTCTCTGGGAGTCTCTTCAAACAACCAAGCCCTTCCATCATTTAGTGCCATCTAGCATGAAAAGGGCCAAAAGAAAAAAAAAAATCACAGCTGACATTTTCCACTGAGCCAGCCACCCTTTTTTCTTTCCTAAGGTTAATAGTGAAAGCTCTGTTTGTTTCACAATGCTTTAATTCTTACTGCTTGCAAGAAATTATTTTTGGAGGTATCATATTTTAATATAAGTTTCCATTAATCTTTCCACATGATTCCCTTGATTTTAAGAACTGCCCTCCCAACCAGGCTCACCCAACAGTGCCCATGCTTCATACACTCTCAGCCCTGAGACAGGCCAAACACTGTGTTCATTGCCTGGAACACAGCCGTGGGTCCTGGTGGGGAAGAAGGGAACATTTGCAAACCGCATTCGAGTGTCATGGTGGTTTTCAGCTGGCAAAAGCATCTGAACATAGGTTGTTGCACTTTTTATGCCTTAGAAGGGATTTTCCAAAAATCGGAGCTATGTTTTGAAATCTGCATTATTATAGGGTCTAGTTGCCTCCCCTCCTCTTCTTTCTCCAGCTCTCTGCTTCCTAAATGGTTTGGGGAAGAACTTTTGAAAACATAGCCAGGGTAGAGACTGGCTCTTCTTGCCAAGGATTAAAACAAGAGCTGATTAAAAGAAAAGTTGCATTATACTCTTTTTGCATTTTGATTAGTCTAATTATACCCAATCTTGTTTACTGACTATGTTCTCCATTTGAAATGCCAGAATTAGAAAGAATGACTGCAAATGAAGAACGTCAGTCTTGGGACAAAGAAGGCCCCAAACACACTAGAACACCCTGCACAGAAAACCACTGACTAGAATCTTTCTTTTTCCCTTCCAAATTCCAAAATTCATTGTTACATTAAAAATACATTTTCCTCTTTTAGAAAAAAAATTACTTCTCTGCATACCACACTTCTATCTATTATACTGTGTGTGTATGCTCAGCAGCTCAGTATTGTCCAGCTCTTTGAGACCCCATGGACTATAGCCCACCAGGCTCCTCTGTCTATGGAATTTTCCAGGCAAATATACTGGAGTGGGTTGCCATTTCCTTTTCCAGGGGATCTTCCTGGCCCAGGGATTGAACCTGTGTCTCCTGCATTGGCAAATGGATTCTTTACCACTGTGCCACCTGGGAAGCCCCATCTATTATACTGGGATCTTGAAAATAGAAAGACCAGTGTTTGAATTCACTCTTGTCATCTTAGCAGGTTAGAGTCACTGAGCCTCCATTACCTTTCCTGTGAAATGATAAAGATATCAAGATGATAGGCTATGTTACTATGATGATGAAATAGAAATCACATTGACATGGTACGTGCTCAATAAATGACAGATATCACCACTGTTATTATTATTACTGGTGTGGTAGGTTGTTACATTGTGGCCTCCTTATCCAGTGATAACTCCTGGTATTCACTCCCTTGTAAAGTCCCCTTTTACACACAGAAGTTGATCTTGATCATGTGATTTGACTTGGCCAATGAGGCTTTAGCAAGTGTGACACAAGCAGAAGTTTCATAACCAACTTAACAATTAGGTTTGTTATGTTCAAACACTCCCTCTTGAATCCCAGCTTCCATGTTGTGAGAAAGTCTAGACTATCTTGCTGGAAAGAGGCCACCTGAAGAAGCCATGGAGGATGACAGAAGCCATGCAGAAAGAAACCATGTGGAGGAGAACTGAAGTGCCCCAGCTGAGTTCCCATCAAATGGGGCCAACATCACTGAGAGCAGAAGAGCTGCCCATGGTGGAGAAATAATAAATTATGGTTGACAAATCACGGAAATACCTAGGAAGGAAAAAGAAAATAAATTTAGAAGATGAGTTCCACTCAACTGATAAAGATTGTCAGAACACCCATAAGTTGAGTCAATCACTAACCTTATGATTGTGGGCAAATTAATTCTCCTCTCTAAGCCTCATTTCGATCATCTAAGTTTTAATATAATAGTATTGATAGCTACTTCACAGGATTATTGTGAGGATTAAAAAGATGATCCATATAAAACATTTAGTTCAGTGCCAAGTACACAGCTATCCTTTAAAAAGCATAAGCGATATTATCATTGTTTTCCTTGAGACAGAAGGACAGCAGTTTTGTTTTTTTTAATACTGGGAAGTGAAATTGTCCAACTCTTTGTGACCCTATGGACTGAAGCCCACCAGGCTCCTCTGTCCATGGAATTCTCCAGGCAAGAATACTGGAGTGGGTTGCCATTCCCTTCTCCAGGGGATCTTTCCAACCCAGGGATCAAACCCAGGTCTCCTGCATTGCAGGCAGATTCTTTATTGTCTGAGCCACAAGGGAAACCCTTGAAATACTGGGATATCTTGTGAATAATAAGTTGGCAGAGGGCACTGCCCAACTTTGTGACCCCGAGGACACACTCAGCTGCTAAAGAAGCCTGTCATGGATGATATCTAAGTCATCTCTGCTATGGCAGCTGAGTCACATAACCTACAATTGTGTACAGTCTCTTTTCCTTCACTTGAAAGAAAATATTAACTTTGAGTTCTCACAGGTGCTTTAAATTTATTCAAAGTGTCCTTTTTTGCAACCACTTGTCCTTGTTTTTATTTTACACGGGAAGAAGAGACATTGCTAACCTCAGCAAACCTGATTTAGCTCCAGGAATCCAGCCTGTGAGAGAAAGAACATGCACCGTCTTTTTACCAGAAATGAGAAGAGTTTATCAGAGCAAACATACCAAGACCAGGTTTGGGGAGATTTAACTCCCCACGCATCATTTGGGCAGTCAGCCCAGGTTCAGCCTTAACCAAAGACCACAATTTTACAAAAATCCAAGCATCCCTGGATTGCTCTTGGCCAGCCCTGTGTTTCCCTGGGGCAGCTCCTCCCTCCTCCTATCTGCCTGGTGGTGTCTGTGAACCTGGAACCACCTAGCAAATGTGTTGAGCCTCTGTGTTAACCAGAGGGGCTGCTAGGAAAAAAAATGCAGTCAGTGCATATTAGAAGGTGCCTAAAAGATGTTATTTTAAAAGAAATCAGGCTTGAGTAGGGGTAGTATAAACCTCAAACATCTGTTCCAAGGCCCATAACCCCGTACATCTTTAGAGGAAAGCATAGAATTACCTTTCCTGCCAGTACAAGCTTGCTGATAAGGAAAGATTGAATGTTTTTCAGGCAAAAAACATACTATTTTCTGAGTGATTTGGAAATTTCTTAGAGGACATTTGTGAAATGGATTTTCCCAGAATCCTAGGACTGGAAGGATTTTTTTCAAATCCAATCTTTTTTCTATATTTTAGTCAAAATGGAAGGAATTCTTGAATTGACATCCATTGTGTTTATTTTCTTGCTTGGACTCCTTAAATTTAGAATGTAACGATGGCCTAGTCCTCCAACTGTGTAATTCCCTCTGATCGTGTGACTACCCCTAAGCAGGTGGGCTCAGGGCCCTGTGGGTTCTTGGCCAACTCTGTTTCTCTGGAGCAGCTCCTCCCTCCTCCATTCTGCCTCGTGGCATCCGTACTCCAGCCCTTGCTCATTGGTCCCAGCAGATCCTTTCTTATGCCTGCAGATCAGCTCAGATAAACTTCCTGACTTCCACTGAACTTCCTTAGATTGCCTGGGGAGCTTCTGCTTAATTCATTATATAAAGTTGTCCAAAACACTCTCAATGTAGCAAGTGACAGGGACAGATGTAGCTGAACAAAAGGAAAAAAAAAAAAAAAAGTACAGAAAGGCTGATGTCACCAAGAAGCTAAGACTATGAGATGGCCCAGATGATGTGACTGAAAAGGATAGGGTGAAGGCCTGTGAGTTGCAAAGGGAAAGACTGGGCAGCCAATGGTAAGGTAACAGAAGCAGGAAAGGGAGGTGACTGCAGGCTGAAAAAGGGAAAGGCCCGCATATCTGCCACTCCCACCCCACGGTGCTGCTGAATCAGACAGGAGATTCGACTGAGCACTTCAGGGAACAGCATCTGGGCCTCCTCACATGGACACACAACAGGCTGCGGCTGTGGCTCCTCAGGGTTTATGGTGCCCTCAGCCACCTCTGGCCCACAGCCCTGCCTCCCACTGACCTCTATGACAGCCTGACACAGTCAGCAGTCATCCCTGTGCTTGGGGAAACCAGGAGGAGAAGGGGTGACCCCAGCTCCCTCCTTTCGCCTCAGCCTCACTCAGAAGCAGCGTTTGTCCACCCGCCCTGACCCCTCCCTGGTCATAATCTACCTGTGGGTCTCCTTCAGAATTTAAAACCAGCATTGCTTTGACCTGGATCTACAATGGCTGTTCATCTACTTGCTTGATCAGAAGAACAGGTCCTAGGAGAGGCAGGAGGAATGATAATGTTCACTGACTAGGGAGGAATATTGAGGGCAGAGCTGTGTAAATTCATATTTTGGATATTTATTTTTGAGTCCCTTTAAATCAGTAATTTTTAATTTTTGGGCAGGAAAGTAAGCAAGAGGAGAGTCATAAGTCCTTTGGTTAAATTAGTGAAAACCAGAGGCAACCTCTCTGCAAAAATGCACACGCACGATATATTGATGTATATGTATCAATATATAAATATATATAAATGTGTATATATATACATATAAAGTATTATATAATACTTTATATATACATATATGTATGTGTATATAAAGTTCACATATCCTTTAAATCTATATATATATATGTATATATATGTATGTATTCCAGAACAAGAACCGTGCTTTAAATTATACAGAGTTTAGAGACATATAGGACATTAAATATATTTTGGTACAAAAGAGGGATTTCAATTGAACTGGAAAAATTTTTCTTTTAATAAATTGACATTCTATGCTCTTTTAAAAGTTGAAATACAGATAATCAAGAAAAGAAACCAATTACTGAGAACTATGTGTTCTTTTCTAAAACTCATGGAAGATACAGAAGATTTATAAAGCACGGTCCTTCTCCTTAAGGAGGAAAGAATAGTTTTCATTAAAAAAATTCAGAAATTGAAGGCAATACGTGATGGGTCCCATGTTCCTTCTACAAGTGGAGGCTAGTTAGATTCTATAAGAGATAGTTCTGTGTGATAGAGAAACAGAGAGCATTACTTACAGGAAAATACCTCTAAAATTCATGAAAAAATAAATAGGCTTAGAGGAAAATCCAATTTGTGAAAGGGAGGGGTCCATAAGGAGTTCTTCTATCAGCAGATTAATGGAGTGCCTCCAAGAAAGGTCTCCATCCTCAGGAAGACAGGTGAATACTCAGAGTCAATTTGTGTCTTCTCAAGCATTTCTTAAGAACACAAAGTAGTGTCATAGCCAAATTTTCTCTTTCCTTAGAAGCACTGATTCCAGAATAGCTGCTGGATTTTACATTTCCCTTAGGATCCAAAAAACCCCCCAGTTTCAGTCCATTTGGTCTCTTACATTCTTCAAGGGTATCTTCATGAAACATGGCTCCATCTACTCTTTCTATGAGATTCAGCGGCTGCTGAAAGAAGCACTTCCCTCCACCTCCTCTGAAAGCCAGGGAAGGCTGACCTGCTTCTCCCTGTTGCTTGAGTTAGCACCTCCTCATCTCCACCCTCAGTTCTCATTTTTTAAAAAATCACTTGCAAAATAGGAGAAAAAGCCCTACAGACTGTGAAATTACCTACCTAATATTTAATGCTTTTTCCCCATGAAAGAGCATGCCCCCCAGAGACTGGCCTGCAGGGAGGCCAGTCTTTCTGGTACAAACTCCTGCCAGTGAGCTGATGATCCAGTGGCTTCTGGGGACTTCAAGGTACCAACAAGGAAATCACAGGAGAGAGCAAGGACTCAGCTCTGCTTGAACCCGCTGGTTCTCAAGGCTGGCTGCATATTAGAGTCACCTGGGGAATGATCAAAACTACTGATGCTTGGGGGCGCAGGCTCCAACATTCAGATTTAATTAGTACAGTTTTAAAAGTCCCCAGACATCGGGTTTTTAAAAATGCTACAAATGACTCCAAAGTGCAGTAACAGTTTGAAAACCACTGCTCTAAACTCTTTTCACTTACAGATGCCATCAACTTGCTAATGATCAATTACCTGGTCTTCACTCAAATATAGTGATAAAGTTATCCCAGGCCAGAGATTAACTGCTGATACTAGAAGTTGCCTTCCAGTACAGTAAATGTTTCTACTTAAGTCACTGATTTTTTGTTGTTGTCGTTGTTGTTGTTAAACAAATCAGTCCCCTCACTAAAGGGCCAACTACACAATTCCTGATTCAGATTTTAACTTGATTTTGGCAGGCCATTGAAGTTCTCTCATTGCATTCTCCAAATTTGGAATGGTTTGTATTACACAAGATTCTCTGTTTCACAAAGGAATTCCTGCAAGTTTTCTTGAAAGTGTGCTTAAAAATAAAATCTGATTTGTACTAACTCATAAATCAAGCTCATGGCTCTTGTGATGACGATAGTTTATATGGCCCTGACACTGGCAGAAGCTTCTTTCAAGACATATTTGTTCTCACTGTAAGATCTGATCAACACTTCCCCTCTGAATTCCTTTGTTAATTCTGCTGCCCAGAAAGCTGTGGTGAGTGATAAGACCTTCAGAAATCACTGAGCTATTTGCCTAGTCCTCTGTTTCTAAAACAGACATGGACACAATTCAAGAACAAGTTAACTGATAGTGTGTTTTTCTAGGGAAAAAATCTAGTCCAAGTTATTTATTCCTTAATTTTCATGAAAAGTCCTTGAGCCCGTTAAATGAATTTTGCTCATTATGCTATCAGAGATCAATCCACTCCTGTGTTTCTGAACTCACACTGATGTTCTTTCCTAGCACAAACCTGAAAAAGATTACTTGGGGGAAATTTTAATAGATTCATAAAAAGAGGAGAACAAGATGCCAACATAAATTCAAAATTACGATACAACAATTGAAGATCCAGTTTGGATCATATCTATTCACTAAACTGGTCTATGAATGCAGCCCCTAAATGTATATATATATATACATATATATATATATACACACACACACACACACACACACACACACATATATTTATCTTTAATGGCTTCCCTGGTGGCTCAGACGGTAAAGAACCTGCCTGCAATGTGGGAGACCTGGGTTCAGTTGCTGGGTTGGGAAGATCCCCTGGAGGAGGGCGCGGCAACCCCACTCCAGTATTCTTACTTGGAGAATCCCCATGGACAGAGGCGCCTGGCAGGCTGCAGTCCATTGGGTCGCAAAGAGTTGGACATGACTGAGCGACTAAGCACACACAAATAACAAACTCCTTACCAACTATCTATATCATCTATATATAAATCTATAGAGATACTCTCCACAAATCCCACACACTAGTATGTTAGCCCTTTTGATCTAGCATAGGGTTGACAGATTTAGCAAATAAAACACAGGATACACATTTATATTTGAATTTCAGATAAGCAATAAAAAAAAAATGTTTAGCATCAATATATCTCAAATATTGCACGTGTTTTATCTGGCAAGCCTAGTCTAGCACCCTGTCTGAAGAACTAAGTCTTGAGTGCTTATCCTTTTTCTGCTTTCCCACAGTCAGAAGGCATCAGAGATCTACTATTAAAATAGCCAGGATTTAAAGGATCAAGATTCTAAAGAGAAGAGAAGGACACTGAAGTTAGCCAGACAATCAGTGATTCTTTTACTCCAAGACCTTTGCCAATTTATAAGCATTCATAGAGAAGCTGAGAAGTTAAGCAAAACTTCTAGCATTTCAAGGGGACAGGGAGACAAAAATGAACCTCAGAGTTCACCAAGAGAGAGGATTCCAGATAAGCCAATAAACCCAGGCTTTCAAATAAGATCTCTGGGCCCACTTTTATCCCTGATTCTGATTCCATTTTTACCCTAACCTCTTACCCATCCCAATGTTCACATGTTCTCTTTCCTTTAATACTCTTTAATGCTGCAGTCTATGAGGCAGGATGACAGGAACTTTCAGGATAATTAGCACATGGGTCAACAATTCTCAGATTATGAAATAAATTTTAAAACCTGAATAATTGCTTCAAGCATCTTGTTAAGATTTCAATATTATACAGGAAAATAAGACTTTATTTCAAACATAAACTTTACAGTTTGAAAATAAAAACAGCTAAGCTATTTTCCAGAACAGGAAAGACAGCTTTTCAAAGATTGAAAAGCCTACAAAAATTTCAAAGAACAGTGACAATGCACTTCCAGCATCAATGCCCTCAGTCCAAAGAGACAAGATTGCCCACCAGTTTATCACTACTTTGCAATATTCCAAACTAATTATATTTCCTTCTTCTTTTATTTCCCCTGCTCTTCTCTGTTGTTCTTTTTTATTATCTTGGGTTTTCTCTCCTATAATTTCAAATTATCATATATCTCTTCTCAACTTCCTCTATTTCAACAGCTTATAAAATAGAATTTACATCTAACTCATCTGTTGTATCTTGAATATAATTTTTAATCCTGTCTTAGTTTTAAGATTATAGATTGCAATTGAGTCACAATAGTTCCCTTCTAAGTAACTAACATAATAAGAGAGAGAGAAAAAATTAAAAGCTAGGGGTGAAAATATTAACAGCCACAATACAAGGAAAAGTTAGGTTAATGTTATAAACTTCAAAAACTGGCAAATAAGGAAAGACACAGATGCTTGTGAAATGAAATGGAGAGGTAGCACAGCTTTGCCCAGAGTCCTAGAAATTGTATTGCTGAGCTTATCAAATCAAACCTGGAAAGAAACCAACGCAGTCATTATCTTTTCCCTTTTCAAACTGACTAATTGGGGTGGCAATGGGAAGACTGTTGAGGAAAGAACCAGTAACATAGGGACAGAGTGCATTTTTTAAAAAAGCTCCACAGTTATACAGTCCAGGGGCCAAGGCTACATTCCCAAAGGAGAGGAGCATGTCCATCAAGCAGACCCTGACACAGAACCATTAATAAAATCTCAAAGTAATGAGCAAGGCTTAGATTATCTGGCAAAGACTGAAAATATCCCAGCTGGACTCTCTCCTTCTGTTGTCATTCTGTTGTGTTACAGAAAAGAGTATAGAACACATGGATACAGCCATCAACATGTAGCTAGGAAGAGCAAATGGTTTTATATAATGTGAAAAAAAAGTTAAGAAGTTAACCTCAGTACATCAGAGCAAACAGAATGCCTGGATAGAACCACATAGCATGAGCAAGATAAAAAGAACTGGCATGGAAATTAAATATTCTATGGTAAGGAAGGAAGAAAGCAAAGACAAAGTACTAAACAATAAAAAACCATCAAGGATCAGAAGAAAAATTGCTTCATACTACGGACTAGCTCAGATGGTAAAGAATCTGCCTGCAATGCAGGAAACCCAGGTTTAATCCCTGGATAAGGAAAATCCCCTGGAGAAGTGAGTGGTTACCCACTCCAGTATTATTGCCTGGAGAATTCCATGGACAGAGGAGCCTGGCGGGCTACAGTCCATGGGGCCGCAGAGTCAGACAACTGAGCGACCATCACTTTCACTATCGCTAGGGACTAGCTTAAGAACATGGTCTGGACAAAACAAAGATTCAAAGGCCTGATAATAACAGCAACATACCAAAATGGAAAAAGTGATTGAATACTTGAGGAAACAAACAGAGGCCTCAAACAACAGGACTAAGGAGTTAATAAATAATACAGAAACAATAAGAAACACCATAATT